>NC_063259.1:15509051-16205889 GCF_019578655.1 Ricinus communis | reverse complement strand
CAAGAAACAAAATGTTATGGCAAGGTCAAGTGCAGAAGCTGAGTATCGAGCCATGGCCTCTACAGCCAGTGAGCTTATCTGGATCAAGCAAGTACTCTAGGACTTAAAGATTGAATGTAAAGGATCTATGAAGATGTACTGCGACAATCAGGCAGCACGTCACATTGCATCCAATCCAGTGTTTCATGAATGTATCAAGCACATTGAAGTGGATTGTCACTTCGTCAGAGAAAAAGTACAGTCAAGGGAAATTAAAATAATATTCATCAGAAGCCAAGATCAGCTGGCCGATATCTTTACAAAAGCCCTAAACAAAAATAGTCATAAAATCATTCTCAGCAAAATGGGTTCGATTAACCTCTACGAACCCATTTTGAGGGGGAGTGTTGAAGACTGTAACCTGAAGGCAGCAAGAAAGAGAGCCTGTGCAGGGCTACTCATCATATGTCGCAGGAAAAAGGGAGCAACCATTCCTGTGGCAGGGAATGGTCACTTCAACCTTCCCTAAATAGAAAGGGACATTGGACAGAGTTTACAAGGCAACCAGTATAGATTAGGCTACCGTTGCACTTCATGTATATATATATATTCACAATCATCAAACAATGTAATCTTAGAATTCATAAATAAAAACACACTCTTCATTGATCACAGAAAATCAACAAATAGTAATGAGAAGAAATCATAAAATAAAAAAGAAAAAAAAAGAGAAACCATTTACAGGAAAATCAATATTGAAAATAAACATTTGAGTTGTCAAAATCAAATGTTGATCCAATAATTATATAAAATATTATTCTTTTGAATTGCTTTAGCTCTTTTATATATTTCATATTCTATTATTGAATAAATGAAAAATATAATAAGTATAAAATTTTTTAAAATGTATATTATACTTATAATTAAATATAAAATACTTATAATACATATATATACTCGTTTAATAATTAATTAAAACGCATCCCAATAGTCAAAGACTTTTACATTCCTTTTAAACTGTCTTTTTCCTTTCAATAAAAAAGAATAAAAAATTATTCACTTTCCAACATGATGAAAGGTCAAACTAACTACCACTTATATTAGAAAGTTAAAAATTTTAATTTTCTTTTAACTTCTACATTAAAATGGGTTTGTTCCAATCAAGCTATAGTCTCATTTTCCAAGTTAACATGAATCTCATGTCTCCAAGTTTTATTTTTATTAAGCAAGTTCAAGTGGAAAACACCACATGGGAAATCAAGATCTTGTATCCCCATTAACTTCTTTGCCTCTGTTCCTTTGACCTTTCCCCATATACTTTTCTTTTTTTCTTTATATATATATTGGAAAATGGATTTTTAGGTTGTCTTATCTGCCTCATAGCATGTGTACAGTGAAATTTTATGTTTAGGATAAATTTATATACATGAGTGATGGAATCTTTCCTTTTTTCTTGTTACATGGAAACTAATGAGTTGATTAACTGTATTGCTAGATGACCTCTATTTTGGGAGCACTTTGTATCTCTCTTGAAATATAATATAGTGAGGTTAAGGATGTCAATGTCCTCAACAGTTTATTTATTTATTGAGAAAGAGATCTCTACCTAGTTCCCATCAAAAGAAGATGGTTAGAATTATTTTTTTAATAAAGGTGCTTCTTGGATTTTTATTTTTTTAAAACAAAATATATAGTAGGCCTTATCACTAGGTTAAAATATACCTTTCAAAATTTAAATTACAAGATTAGCTTATGTGTAAAATATGAGAGTTCTAATCTAAAACTAGATTCTGATTTTAAATAAGTTTTGAGACTAGTTGTGAAAATAATTTCAACTTAATTAAGAAATTGAGTCTGAGGTTTAGTTATATTAAAATTTTTGAGATAGTATTTTATCATCGTAAGAGTTCCGCATGATACGCTTTAAATTAAGTAGACTAATTATTGATATACATTTAAAATTAAAATAATTTAATCATATATAAAAACTTTTTTATGGATGCATGTGCATAAGCAGTTGAGATATTTAAGAGATTAAAAGAAAAGAAAAATATTAAACAGGTGAAATTAGTAAAATCATGTATTGTCTTCAACTTAAGACTATTAAATACTAGAAAAATCACACATTTCTTAGAATATATATATATTTTTAAGAGTCAGCGAGTCCTATCCTTCATAATAAGTAAACTTTTTCCTTTATAGTGAGTATAAGGAGACGACTATCCTATATTAATATCTTTACTAACTAATAAGTTAGTTTACTAGTTATACGACAATTTTTTATCCTAAAAAATAGTAATATTTGTTATATTTATAGTATTAATTTTTAAAATACTAAAAATTAATTAATTAAAATTTTTAAATAATTTTTATTTTGAAACTAGTAAAACTTTAAAATATTAAAAAAAATTAAGAAAGATACTTAAAAATATTTAGATTATTATTATTTTTTAAAATATTATAAGGAATTATAAAATATTAAAATTTTATTTATAAACTTGATTTATATTATTATTTATAATCAAAATAATTACAACAGTGGTATAACGTATAAATAAACGATTAGTAAATAATAAATTATAGAATGCAACTTGAGTTACATTATAGTTGGAATTAAAGAGAACTAACTTGAAGCAATGAGAACCTAACTTAGCAGAAAATTAATACTTTCTACAATTTTAGGTGTTTGACAAATTTTTTTAAGGAAAGGTTAACAAAAATATTCTTATATCAAAGAAAATGACTTTCAATTTGAAAAGAGAAAGCTATCAATAATTGCTTTAATTTAATTAGCATATTATTAGAATAATTCTAATAAGCAAATTCTACTATATATTACAACTCAAATTCTACTAGCGTGTCATTGGCTCCTCCGGAGTTGTATTTATTTTAGATGATTGTAAAATACAATTGTTTACACTTATCACTTGAAAAGACAATTTTTTGGGTCATTTTTCTTGTTAAGAAGAACAATCAAAAGAAAATACTAAAAGTTAATTATACACTCCTAACTTCAAAAATCAGGAGACCCAACAAGTAAAGTATATTTTTAAGCTTTTAAATTTTTAAATTTTATTTTTATTAATTTATTAAATTTTTATTTTATTTTATTGAATTCTTATATTTTTATTTTTTATTAGTAAGTTTTATCAAAATAAAAATAAAAATGTAAAGCTCAATAAAATAAATAAAAATCTCATAGAATATATATAAAAATTCATAATAAAACTAAAACTAAAGTATAAAAATTCAATAAGATAAAATATAAATATAAAAATATAAACATATAAACATATAAAAGCTCAATAAATAAAATAAAAAATAAAGAGTCAATAAAAGCTATAAAAATTTATGAGCTTAATAAGAGATTTTGCTAATTTAATATCGTCCTTTATTTTCAGCCAATAATATTCATCCACTTAAAACCTCTATTAGGGAGACCATAGAGTATAAATAAAAAAATATTCACAATATACATATATATAAAAATTAGTGTTTGATGTGTATATTTATTTTTAATACAAATTTAATTTTATGTATAATTCTATAATTTTTTTATTAATTTATTAATTAATAAATTAAAATTATTAATTAAATAATAATTATTATTTTAAAAATAATATATTAATTAATTTTTAATATTAAATAATCTAATTAATTAATTTTCTAATTAGCAGTAATTATAATTCTAGAATATAGCATTTTAAATTACATCTTTAATAATATATTAACTAATAAACAAACTCCGAATTATATAATAGTAGTATCTACTACGTTTATAATATTAAGTGATAGAATATTAAAATTAATTAATAAATATTTTTAAAATAATTAATATCTTGTTGCACTAATAAAATCTAAAATATCAAAAAAAAATAAGAAAGACACTTAAGAATATTTAATTTATTATTAATTCTTAGAATATTAAATATTAAAACTTCTATTAGTCTATAAATTCAAGTTATTATTATAATTTAAAATTAAAATAATAATAACGATAATAAAATACATATAAATTTAATTTATATTATAATTTATAATTAAAATAATAACAATGATAGTACAACACATAAATAAATAATTAAATTTTATAAATAAAAAAATAAAAAGATAAGATTTACTTAATTCATATGGTTGGCATTTTCATGAGTTTATGTATTTTAGATCTATCCATAGTTTCAAGTATTTTAGCCTTATCTCTTTATTACGAGTTTTAACTTCATCGCATCTCATGTTCTTCAACCTCATCATGTCAAATAGTTTCAAAAATTTTAGCCTTATCTGATTCATTAAGAGATTTAACTTCTATCACATCTATGACTTCAACCTCATCATGTCAAATTTCTCAAAAATATTTTAATTTGTTTTTAGTTTTATCTCATTTGTTTTAATTCTATCCCAACTTTTCATGTATTTTTTTCATTAATCATAATTTTCAATTGTTTCAACTTTTATCATAATTTTTGTTTGTTCAAACCCACGTCACGTCTTCCAAGTGAAACAAGTTTTTCTTGTTTTCCAATCTTAACATTTTTCAATCTTTGAATGTTTTTATTTGATTGAATATATCTATTGGTGTCTTTAACTCACATGAAAAAATTCAACACTTTAAGAACTTTAAAAAAAAAAATTTAACCATCTTAATTAGTATATTTGAGATTATTGAATGATAATTAGTATTGTATACTTTACTTTACTTTACTTTAAAGCTTGATATACTTTACTTTTACATTCTTGAAAAGAATACATGCTTAAAGAACATCCAAAGAAAATTAAACAACTTCTTGAATTTGGACTTGTAACACATTGAAAGAGATGTAATCCACACCATCTTGTCTTAAAGATCCTTCTTGGTCTGCTGACATGTGGAATTCTAAATCTTAGATATATTTTATTAATGCCTCTTGATACTTCTTAATTCTTGATCTAGTAGTAGGACATCGTGGTAACCTATTGGATTCCTGACCCATTTGACTTGATCTTGCTCTTTATGTTCATATTTTTCAAGATCCTTAGCTTTCTCTATTCGACTATCATCTAATAACTCTTGTCCATCTTCCATGCCTAGATTGGTCCAATAAACTAAATGAAATTAATAAGCGTTGAATTTAAATATAATTCTTCAAGTCTTGATGTATCCTTAGTCCAAATGTCTTCAATAAGCTTATTGACTTGTAATTTAAATCAGACTAGGAATTCTAATTGATTAGGATTCCTAGTTGAATTAGGCTTCCTTGTTAGATTAGGATTCCTTGAGCTAGTGAGATTTGCATCATCAGGACTCATTATTAGAATATGATTCTTTATGCTAGTTTGGTTCTTATTTTTCTCCTTATCTTTGAAAAAGGTATATCCTCAAAACTTACCCGAATATTATGAAAGAAGCAAACTTATAAACTCCAAGAACAATATAAATTCATTATCAACCTGAAAATCTTACATAAAAATGGTTAGAGGAACTTTAGAACAAATAGTATTTTGAATGCCAATAAAATAAACATGTTCAATTGGCTCAATTGTATCAAACAAAATATCTTCATTCTTCACCAACTGAACTTTTGCCTCAACTTCAACGATGATCTCTTCATCTTAGAATTCGATCAAAAGTAGTAAATCATTGTCTTTATCACCATCTTCAATCATCATATCTTTAAAATCTTTATTGACCTTAGTAGAGCAATTTACCTCCTTTATATCATCAATACTAGTTCCAAAGATGGCTTAGATTCAGTTTTATCTTTAGTGTGCTTATATTAACGTCAAAACTATGCCTTATTGTTTTAGAAAAGCTTCTTATAGATTTTAAGTTCCCTTGAAATTTTATCATCATTAGCTTGACGCGGTTGTCTTACTAACTTCTTTAGTTTAGTTTTAGGATTATAAAAATTCCATAAACGCTTTTAATAATGCTCATCATTCTTTTATTCCCACAATCTATTATAGGATTGATAAAGAAGAAGTTGTCTAGAAAACTCCTTTTGATGAAATATCTTACTACACATACAACTTTTAATACCCAGATTTAAAAAATAAATATATAATAAAGTAAAATAAATAAATAATTATAATAAATAAATAAAATAATAATAAATAATACATTTTTCCTTTTCCTTCCCCTTCCCCCCTTCCTTCTTTTCCTTCCTCCTTTTCCCTTTTCCCTTCTCACTTTTCCCTACCGACCGCCTCTCCTCACCGCCTCGCATGCCGACGCACCGCCGCCACCATCCAATAGCACCTTCCCTCCACCGCCATCACAGGCCGCCTTTCCTCCTCCTCCCTCCGCACGACGCCGACGGACGATTAAGAGGTTGCCACTATTCGGTCTCCTCGTCAAGGCCCATTCGACAATCCAACACCGGATTCAGACTCCTCACCCCCGAAAACCCCCGGAGCAAGTCTTCCCCTCCGATTTCCTCCACTGGCAACTTCGAAGGAGCTTCACTAGAGCAGCCCATTTTCGGCCCCAATCTGGTGCCTTCCGGCGAGTTTTTGGTCGAAACTCTCATGGTTTCGGACTCCCTGCAACTCGAGCTTCGCGTAGGTGCTTTCGAATTCGAATCCCGACATCGTTTTGCAGGGGGGGAGGGGGGGGGTGTAAACGTCCGTAAATTAGGAGAGATTCTGCCGAATTTTCAATAGAATTCTCAAGTCTAAAATAATCTTAGATAGTCTAATCTAGGAGTCTAGGCCTAGGAAAAATCTAAGAATGTCTATTAACTGAGTGTTTTCATGAATAAATAATCCGTCCATTCCGCCAGCTCTACCCGAGGTATAGGAGCGGACTAAGGAGCGCGACAAAACTGTGAGTTAAAGTCATATAATTGCTGTACATTGGCATGTCTAGATTTAATGTGATAATTAATGATTAGTGTTTATGTATGATTATCATTATCGTTATTATAATTAAATTTCATTTAATTGATAATCATCACGAATAATATTAATATTATTATTAGTTGATTTATCTCGTTATTTATGATATTTTAAATAATGTTATTTTAATACTATTATTATCTCGACAGAACTATATTTTGCATGCTCACTTTATCGAGGTTTCCAAATCTTTATTTTCAGCATGATATTAAACAGTTACGTAAGCTTATGATTATTATATTTATGGTATGTGACAATGGGATGAGGCTATAGTAGAACATGCCACCTAATGGGTTACATCAGGACTGCGTGCGTACCGGTAATAATCAGAGACAGGTAACAAGGTTATTTTGGATTTTTCCCTGGTCGAGTATAACTCTCTGGGCTGTGAAAGCTTGACTTTCGGAGAAAAGTCCCTGGTCAAGTAATGCTCTCTGGGAACTGGCTTAGTTGGGAATCAATTGTCCAGGCTGGATGTAAGGATCCTGATTGAGTTTCAATCTCTGGGCGCCAGACCTATTGGAATGAGAGAGCCGAAAGGCTACTAGCATTTTGGGTTAGGGTTCTGCTAAGCCACTCGTCCCATAAGTCTTTAGATGTATTTTATTTTTAAATTATGGTATGACTCGTATTTGATATACAATAGCATGATATACTGAGTTAATAAATATTATTTTATTGAGAAGACTGCAATAGTTACAGGATTATTTGATTTTAACTCACTCTCGAGACTGACAATCTCAACTTTATTTTTGAGGTGACAGTTAGAGTTCTTCGTCGTCCTACAATTTGATAGCCCGACTTCTTTCTTCATCGGGTTTATTGTAAATAATCTATACTTTCATATTTTTAGTTATTTTATATTCTAGATCTTCCGCAGTAGTGTTTTTGATTTTTTATGATTATTCTGGTCCATAATGTAGTGAAATATTAGCAATGACCAGTTTGATTTGTGTATAGCATGCCAATAATGATTAATATAATATTTTTATAAGTATTTTATTGAATTATCGGTTAATAAGGCTTACTACGAAATTCGGTAGCCTTAAGCCTACCCATTCCCTAGTGCTGGTCACGAGTCAACAGATCGGGTTGTGATAAAGTTGGTATCAAAGCCTAGGTTTAGTTACCTTCGACCTAGGTTAGCTTCCTTAACTACTGCAGCATTAGGAAATTGAGTGTGTCCTTGTGTGTTTCGCTGATTCTAGTATCTGCGCTATACGTTAGAGAGTCTGTTGGGTTTGATAGCTTGTTGTTTATTTTCAGTCCTTGCCATACCGAGGACTCGAGCGACTGCAGCTGCAGCATTGGCCCAAGAAGGCCAAGATGAGTTTTTTGCTCAGACAGCCCCTCTGGCCCCAGCCCATGGTACCAGGATGCGAGGTAGGCCTCAAGTAGCAGCCTAACCAGATTAGGGCGAGACTTAGGAGGCACACGGTGTTGGTGGATTCCTAATTCTGGAGCCAGCACCTGTCAAATGTGCGGTAGGTCATATCAGGAAATGTGCCTAGCTTCTAGTGAAGCCTGTTTCAGGTGTGGCGAGATGGGTCATATGGCTTGAGCATGCCCTTGTTACTTCAGCCAGCCAGCTTTTCCTCAGGGCTCATCTACCAGTGCGACCCGACCAGCTTTTCCTATAGCTTCGGTATATTTTCAAGGTGGATCTCAGTTTGTCGACCAACAAGGCTGTAGTTTTAGAGGTAGATCTATGGAAGGCCGATCTGGGGGCAGAGTTCAAAGTCAAGCTTCAGGCTCTCAGCAGTCAGACCATGGGCAAGCGAGAGTGTTCACCCTCACTCATCAAGATACACGAGCCTCAAATGTTGTGGTGTCAGGTATTATTCATGTCTGCTAGTTTGAAGCTAGAGTTTTATTTAGACCTTAGGGCTATGCATTCTTTTGTATTGCCTAGTTTTGCTTTAAGATTGGATGTCCAGCCCGTTAGACTTCAAGTTCTAGTGTCGATAACTATGCCGTTAAGTGATGCCTTAGAGACTGATGTGATTCCATTGTGTCCGGTGTCAGTTGAGGGACGAGATTTGGTTGTTAACTTAATTATGTTGGATGTAATGGATTTTGACGTGATTTTGGGAATGGATTGGTTGGCTATGCATTTCGCCATGTTGGACTACCGGAAAAAATAAGTAACTCTTTAAATTCTCGGAGAATCAGAGTTTTATTTTAAAAGCGAGCAGATATCTACTCCATTGAATCTCGTGTCAGCTATTACACCTAGGCGGATGCTTCGCCGTGGATGTTCGGGATATTTAGCTTTGGTTAGGGATACCTCAGTAGGAAAAGGTAGCGTTGAGGATGTTTAGGTGGTTTGCGAGTTTCCTAATGTATTTCTAGAAGAACTACCAAGATTTCCGCCTAACACAGAGATAGAATTCTGCATCAACGTGGTACCGGGTACAGTACCTATTTCCTTGCCGCCCTACCGAATGGCACCATCCGAGTTAAGAGAATTAAAGGAGTAGTTATAGGACCTCCTAGATAAGGGTTTTATTAGACCTAGTATGTCTCCTTGGGGTGCTCCTGTTCTATTCGTGAAGAAGAAGGATGGTACTTTGCGCCTCTGTATTAATTACCGACAACTGAACAAAGCAACGATTCGTAACCGGTATCGGCTTCCTTGCATCGATGATCTATTCGATCAGATTCAAGGAGCCACATGCTTCTCCAAGATTGATTTACGATCAAGGTATCACCAGTTGAGGATCCGTGAGGAAGATGTGCCGAAGACGGCGTTCAAGACGCGTTATGGGCATTATGAGTTTCTAGTGATGTCCTTTGGACTCACTAATGCTCCTACGGCTTTCATGGATCTGATGAATTGGGTGTTCAAGCAATTTCTGGATCATTTTATCATTGTATTCATTGATGATATCTTAGTGTACTCCAAAAGCGAAGAGGAGCACTCGTGGCATTTGAGGACAATACTTCAAACGTTGAGGGAGCATTAGTTGTATGCTAAGTTCTCCAAGTGCGAGTTTTGGTTAGAAAGCGTTGCTTTTCTAGGACATGTTGTGTCTAAAGAAGGTATCCAAGTAGACCCCAAGAAAGTGGAGGCGGTGACTGACTGGCAGAGACCGACCACGGTAACAGAGGTGCGTAGCTTTCTAGGATTAGCAGGCTCCTATCATCGATTCATTCGTGAAGGTATTCAATGCTCTCTAGGCGTCGGCTTAGTTGGGAATCAAGTGTCCAGGCTGGATGTAAGGACCCTAGTTGAGCTTCGCTCTCTGGGCGCTAGACCTATTGGAATGAGAGAGCCGAAAGGCTACTAGCGTTTTGGGTTAGGATTCTACTAAGCCACTCGTCCCATAAGTCTTTAAATGTATTTTATTTTTAAATTATGGTATGACTTGTATTTAATATACAATGGCATGATATATTGAGTTAATAAATATTATTTTATTGAGGAGACTGCAATAGTTACAGGATTATTTGATTTTAACTCATTCTCGAGACTAACAACCTCAACTTTATTTTTCAAGTGACAATTAGAGTTCTTCGTCGTCCTGCAATTTGACACCCCGACTTCTTTCTTCATCGGGTTTATTGTAAATAATCTATACTTTCATATCTTTAGTTATTTTATATTCTAGACCTTCTGCAGTAGTATTTTTGATTTATTATGATTATTCTAGTCCATGATGGACGTGAAATGTTAGCAAACACTAGTTTGATTTGTGTATGGCATGTCAATCATGATTAATATAATATTTTTATAAGCATTTTATTTAAATTATCGTTTAGTAAAGCTTACTACAAGATTCTTAACCATTCCCTGGTGCCGGTCACGGGCCCACAAATCGGGTCATTGACATAACTCATATGTTTAACACTCAAACTCTACTCTTTAGTTCTTACAAAGACTAAATCAATCAATTATCAAACAACCAAAGTTATAACCTTCAATAACTCAACAAATCAGAATTAGAGACAAACGCGACAACAAGAAAATAAAAGCTAGACTTAATGAAGAAGATTAAGCTTAAACACAATAAATCATACAAGAATAAGAGAAAATAACAAAATAATAAGCTTAATGAACAAATTAAATGAAAAAGCACAAAATTAAAACACCAAAAATGAATTTTTTAAATAAATATATTAATGATAACCAACAAGGTCGAATCTGACTTGAATGAAAAATAGATTCAAAACACTATACTAAACAAGAAACAAGAACAAGAAAGATGAAATTTTAGGAAAGACAAGAAAACACAAAAATAAGGTAAAAGATACACTTGATTTTAGAGCCAATACTCTGATACCAAAATGTTAAAGAACCTCTAAGAATAGATCTAAAGAACCTTTTTCCAATGATGAACCTCCAAAATACTACTTGAAAACCCAAAAGACAATATGGTTTCCAGCCCTAAGAAAGCAAAATAAAATATCTTAGATTTGAACAAAAGAATTAGAACCCTAAGAAAACTAAGTTCTTAAAACCTTAATTTATCGAAATGCTCCATAAGAAGTTATTCAATCTTCTTTAAATGTTCCTTAAGTATGTATTCTTTCAAGAACACAAGAGCACAACATATCAAGTTTTAAAGGTAAAATACTAATTATCATTCAATAACTTCATTAAAATAATGAAATTAGTTTTAGGCTTATATAGCTTTAAAAATCCTATTCTAAACTAATAAGGAACTACATCTCAAATAGGATAAAGATAACCTTCCTCACTAAAAGAGATAACTAAAACAAAGTTCTAATTATGGTAAAGTACATATGTCTCCGCCCATATTAAGCATAAAATCCTGAATTACATAAGTCATGCACTTAGGTCTCATTAACAAGCCTAACTCAGCCTGAAGTCCTCATGTGCTCAAGTTCTTGTCTCCTCCCTTCCAACTCCTCCTACTCATCACAAGTTGATCCTATCATATAATAGCATAATCAATGAATTCAATGATAGCAAGTTTTACCTTTTTCTCTTCGGAGTAGTTGTGAGAATCAAACATAAGCTCTACCTTCTTTTCCTATTCATGGTAAGCTTCGGGGTTGCTCTTTCCTTGAAAAATTGGATTTTCATCTTGATATTTTCTAAGTTTCCATCAATTCTTCTTGCTCCCTTATCATCATTATCAAATCTGCCCCGATTTGCATTAGAACCACGTTCCACTTCTTTAAAGTCATCTTCATCAAAATCTTCATGGTCTATGTCATGTGTAAACCTCAGCCTTCCATTGTTTTGATTGAAGTGCCTAGACTACCCTCTTTAGGAATTAGACTCCACTCTTTCCAACCTTTTATCCATGTTCTCGAACCTTAGATTTAGTCTTTTCAAGGTTCCTTGAATAGCCTTCATGTAGAGCCTTAGATCCACTTCCTTCGATTCCTCCTCCACAATACCTTTATCTTTACTTTGGGACATTATGAAAATATGCAAAATAAAGATTTGTTGTTCCTCACACTCTCTGTTACGTGTTTGCACTCAAGAAGGTCATACTCTCGTGTTTTCACACAATTTGGCTATTAACCTCTTTTGGGCTCACATACTCTTGTCTCTTACCACTTTAATTCTCTTCAATAGTTCTTGTAAGAACTAAGTGTTTCTCAATCAAAACAGTCTTGTTAGAGCTCCATTGACGCAAATCACATAAAATATTTTAAAAACTTAAGTGGTTCCTTTTTTAAGAAAAATAAGGGTTTTCAAAGAAAATATTAAGGTAATGTAAACAAATTTGGTGTAACATGGTAGAAGATATGGGAAAAATAAATGAATATTCAA
The DNA here is from genome assembly GCF_019578655.1 of Ricinus communis. Taxonomy (NCBI): domain Eukaryota; kingdom Viridiplantae; phylum Streptophyta; class Magnoliopsida; order Malpighiales; family Euphorbiaceae; genus Ricinus; species Ricinus communis. The sequence goes on along the minus strand of NC_063259.1, from coordinate 16,193,288 downwards.
AAGAGCCTCAATAACTTGAATTAATGTATCAAAACTCACAATTAAATGAATATAACATATTTGGTTTTTTTATTCGAAACTTATTTTGCTTTTTCTATTCTTTTTTTCTTTTCCTTTCTTTTTCTTTTATTTTTTTTCTTTCATTTTTTTTGAACACTATTGAATTGAACTAACTAACACATGAATCAAAGAAACAAAGAACACAAAATCTGAGGCTGAAATTTTTAAATTTAATAAGGTGGAAATTAGTTAGCAGCTAGGTTCTAAGAAACGAGTAGAAGAAGAAAGATTAAGGTGGTAAGACAGAAATTTTAATAAAAAAATGAAAATAACAAAAGATAATTAGAACCTGATTTAGAGCCTAATGAAACAGACTTAGAGTTCACAGCAGATAACCCGTGCGGCACTTTGACAATCTTGCCTTCAAAGACGCTGAGTAAGCCTTTAGGAATAGAAGGTTTAACTAGGAACAAAAGTGACACGAAGTAGTTTAAGTGAATAAAAAATTTATTATAAGCAAGTGTATACAAGAGAGCTTTACTAGTATATTCACTTTCCTTCCTTTCTTTACAAATGAGGGGGTTGCCTATTTATAGTCATTAGCTAATCCAAATATGTGGTTGATATTAATCCTTAAAATGCAGTTATTAATCAATTACATGAGTAGTATCGAGATTTTTAAATAATTAGAAATTCTAGAAAGTCTAGAGGATGCACCCATTAAAGTCCTCTAGAAGCTTTCAAGGTTGCCATCCCACTTGCTCAAGGCAAGGAAACATTCTAGACAAGCCTAGCAATTTTGGCTAGGATCCCCACCAAACTGAGGTTAAGCTGGCCAGTCATTTGGCTCAACTGCTGAAGAACACGCCCAAGTAGTCCTGCTAGTCGTATGGGTTGGTTGGCTTGCTATACGGGCTCGTTCACTCGCCAACAATGTTGTAATTGGCCTACAATTTTGCCATCAGCTGTGTTACTTGCCTACGGGGGTTTCGCAGGTCCACTCGCATGGCAGGCGATAAAAATTAGGTGGGTCGTAACAGCCTCCCCCACTCAATCGCGCGACGCCCTCGTCGTGCTTTCTTCCTTATATCATTTCTTCCTATTGCTTTCTTCCTTAAAGGTCCCTGGTCGAGCATTGCTCTCTGGGCACCGGCATACTTGGATACTTAAGTGACCAGACTAGAGGTAAGGTCTCTGGTCGAGCATTGCTCTCTGGGCGCCAGTCTTATTGGATTAAGAGAGCCAAAATGGCTACTAGAATTTGGGGTTAGGGTTCTACTGAGCCACTCATCCCGTAAAAATAAAAATATATTTTTATTTATTCATTTATTTATTTATTATGGTATGATTATAATATGGGTTGTATATACGTGCATGGTTAATATATTGATTCGAATGATTAAGATTTTCTGTGAAGAAAGCAATAAGGTAATGATTATAATATGGGTTGTATTTACGTGCATGGTTGATATATTGATTCGAATGATTAATATTTTCTGTGAAAAAAGCAATAGTCTTTAGATTATTTGATTTTAACTCACTCTCGAGACTAACAGTCTCCATTTACTGTTTTTCAGATTCGTGACTGTTAGCCTTCCCGCGACTCTTATTCAGTAACCTGACTCCTTCATCATCGGGTGGTGTTTGTATTGGTATGTCAAATTGTAAAAGAATCTTAGATCCTCTGCAGTAGCAATAGTAGGGATATCAGTGGTAAATTTTCAGTAGTTCCGGGTCTCACCTAATTTTTATGGCAGACCGAAGTAATTATGTAAAATGTAACTATTAAGATAATTTGTGGCTTTAATAATATTAATTTGAGATGAGATTTGTTTAAGTCAGTGAGTGTCAGGCTTACTACGGGTTTCGGTGGCCTTACGCCTAACCATTCCCTAGTGCCGGTCACGGGCCCACAGGTGGGGTCGTGACATTATTATTCATATGAATTATGCTTTTTAATTACTGTTCATGTATGCTCTTCCTTTATCATTGATTTTATCATTGCATGATGACTCGGGACGACACGACAGTAGGACATAGTATTTTGATGGAGCACTGGTATAAATCTGAGAGTGATGGAAAAAGGTAAATAGGTAAATTTAAAAAGAAAAGATTAGGACTTGCCTTGGTCGAGCATCGCTCTCTGGGCTTAGTAGAGTGTGGTTGCCGGAGTAAAGGTCATTGGTCGAGCATTGCTCTCTGGGCGCCGGCTTATTTGGATACCTAAGTGACCAGACTGGAGGTAAGGTCCCTAGTCGAGCATTGCTCTCTAGGCGCTAGTCTTATTGGAATAAGAGAGCCGAAAGGCTAAGACTGATAGTGAACACTAAATAACCGGACTGGAGTTAAGGACCCTGGTCGAGCTTTGCTCTCTGGGCGCTAGTCCTATTGGAATGAGATTAGTCGGGATGTTAGAGTTGAGATTAGTCGAGATGTCAGTATGGAGATTGATCGAGATGTTTGCGTTGGGATTAGGATTCTACTGGAGTACTCCGTCCCGTAGCATGTGAAAATTATTTTATTTAATTTAAGCATGGCATCACACGTATGTTTTTACATGACTTATGTTTATTTCAAATTAAATAAATGTATGATCGAAATATATGCAAATGTTTTTGGATATATGATTTTAAATCACTCTCGAGACTGACAGTCTCAATTTTACTGTTTTTCAGATTCGTGACTGTTAGTCTTCTCGCGACTCTTATCTAGTAACCCGACTCCTTCATCATCAAGTGATGTATTTAATTTGGTGTGTTAATTTGTAAAATCTTAGATTCTCTGCAGTTGAAATAGTAGATGTATCAGTTGTAATGCTTTGTAGTTTCGGGTCTAGCCTAATTCTTCTAGCATATCGAATTAATTGTGTAAATTTAATGGTTACGAAATTATGGAATCAATAATATTAAATGAGATAAGATTTATTTAAGTCAGTGAGTGTCAGACTTACTACGGGCTTCGGTGGCCTTACGCCTACCCATTCCCTAGTACCGTTCATGGGCCCACAGATGGGGTCGTGACAGCAGTGGTTCCAACACGTCGGAGTATAAGAAAAGGGCCCTCATATCTCCTCACTAACCCTTTGTGTACTTTACGAAGGGCCTTGAACTGGTTGGGCAAGAGCTTTATCATGAATATGTCACCCTCCGAATACTCTTTAAGGCGTCTCTTTGCGTCCGCCCACTTTTTAATTTTTTAGGTGGCTTTCTCAAGGTACGCTCGTGTTATATCTGCCTCTTTGTGCCAATTTCTAGCAACCTGGAAAGCGACAAGGCTCTGTCTGCCATAAGTTGAGGCTATGGCATTGGGAGTCATTAGCTGTTGTCCCATGAAAATCTCAAAAGAGCTCTTACCAGTCGACTCACTACGCTGCAGGTTATACGAGAACTCGGCTACATCGAGCAACTTTGCCCAATCTCGCTGGTGGGCGCTAATATAATGCCTCAAGTATAGCTCCAGCAGGGCATTTATCCTTTCCGTCTGGCCAAAGCTTTGGGGGTGAAAACTTATGGAAAAGTTTAAATCAGTCCTCAATAGCTTGAACAGCTCTCGCCAAAATTTTCCCATTAAGCGAGGATCTTTATCGTTGATGATGCTTCACGGCACACCCTATAGCTTCACTACATGCTTGAAAAACAAATGGGTTACCTCATTAACTTTACAGTCGATTAGGGCTGCCATGAAGGTGTTGTGTTTGCTGAATCTGTCAACCACCACCATTATGCTTCCGCATCAATCATATTTGGCAGCAGAACAATAAAATCCATAAACACACTCTCCTGTAGCCTTTCAGCAATAGGCAGAGCTTCCAACAAGCCTGTTGGGACTTGCTGCTCAACTTTGTCTTCTTAGCACACGAGGCAGGTTCGTATGTAGGCTCCACATCATCCCGCATATGCAGCCAATAATAGGAATCCTATACAAGTGCAAGGGTGCGCGCTATACTTGGATGTCCAGCCGACAAGGAGTCATGACACTCCTTGATGATTTCCTTACGAAGGCTTCCCTACTTTGACACAAATAGCCAATTACTGATGGTTCCCAATGCCCCATCATCTAGCCAGAATCGTCGTGTCTTCCCCTTGCTGGCTAGCTTCATTAAATTTTTTGCCAAGGCATCTTGCTCTAGGCCTAGCTTAATATAATCAAGGAGGTCACTGCAGAAAGTACTCATGCAAATTGCGATAAGATTGGGCTTCCTGCTTAAAGCGTCTGCAATTACATTACCTTTACTTGGCTTATATTCCAGCTTATAATCAATTTTGCCAAGAAGTCTGGGCAATGGGCTTGCTTAGGGGTGAGCTTGTTCTACGTGTGGAAGTAACTTGTCATGACATTGTCTGTCTTGACGACAACTCTGCTGCCAAGGAGATAGTGCCTTTATGTACGTGGGCAATAGATAATGGCAGTCATTTCTTTTTCTTGGACAGTATAGCGTTGCTCCGTCCCATTGAGCTTTCGACTCTCATACCCAATTGGATGATTATCTTGCATCACTCCCTCAATAGCAAAGTCTGAGGCATCCATATGTACCTCGTATGGCTTGGAATAATTAGGTAGCACCATGATCGGCTTTTCTGAAATAGCTTCCTTTAGTTTCTCAAAAGCATACTGGCAGTCGATGGACCAATGCCATATATTTTTTTTTTAACAACTCAGTCAATGATGCAGTTATGGTCGAATACCCCTTGATGAAATGACAATAATAATTCACCAGCCCAAGGAATGATCTTAACTTCGAGACTTTCGAGGGGGGGTTCTATCCTTGGATGGCTTACACTTTTGCCGAATCTATCATTAGCTTGCCATCCTTTATCCTATGGCCAAGGAACTCCACTTCTTGTTAAGCAAAAAAGCATTTTACCAATTTTATGTACAGCTTGTTGTCGCAGAGGACTTGGAAGACTTGCTTGAGGTGCTGCACATGCTCTTCTAAGGTCGTGCTATACACCATGATCTCGTCCAAATAGACAACCACGAAGCGATCTATAAATGGATGGAACAGCTTGTTCATAAGAGTACCGAAAGTAGCAGGTGCATTAGTAAGGTCAAACGGCATTACCTGAAATTCAAAGGCTCTATAGCACGTCAAGCAAGCCGTCTTTGGTTCATCTCGAGTAGCAATGGGAACTTAGTAGTAGCCATATCACAAGTCCGACTTAGAGAAATACCTCGCCCTGCCCAATTGATCAAAGAGATCATCTATCAAGAGAATTGGGTACTTGTTCTTGATAGTGATCTTGTTTAGAGCTCAATAGTCGATACACATTGACATCCATCCTTTTTCTTTTGAAAAGGACTGGTGCACTGTAAGAGGCTTTGGAGGACTGGATGTAGCAGGAATCTAGAAGGTACTGGAGTTGTCTCCTTAATTATATTAGCTCTTGAGGTTCTATACAATAAGGTACCATGACTGAGGGATTGGTAACCACTTCCAGCTCTATTTGATAGTCCACCTACCGCCTTGGAGGAAGTTTCTTAGGGAGCTCTAGCGGCATGACATCTTTGTACTCATTAAGAACAACCTGCACAGATTTCGGTAATGCATTTTTAGAAATAACCACATCTTCTCCATTGTTGAGTTCCCTTACAGTTGCTAGATAGCTTGCCCCTAAGTCCCATTTTATACTGCAAAGTCGATATTACTTGGGATTTGGTTTCTATACGTTTAATAGGGATCGTGTGAGTTTTAGATTCTTTAAGAATAATAAGGGAACTCGTAGCAGGGATAGGGAAGGCGTGAGCTTTATCAAAGAATGCTAGACCCAATACTATTCTGAAATCATCAACAAGCACAATAGTATAGTCTAGCTTACGGCACTAATCACCGGTTTGTACCTGTATTCAATGACACCACTCATGAGTTGAGCTTCGGAGTTGACAGCCTTGATGGTGCCATATTTCTTGACAACATTGAGGCCTAGTCGTTTGGCCTTTTGATGTCAATAAAATTATGCGCCACCCCCGTATCCAGCATTATGTGTATCGATTTCCCACCAATTATGCCATCAACATATAGCAAGCCATTTTCGTTAGGGCTATTTAAAGGAGGACTCGTATAATGTACCTAGTTGATGGATCGCACCCAAATTTTCTGAATTCTCCTCTTGGGGCTTATCCTTATGAAACTTCGCAACCATAGAATTGATGGCCTTCCCAATGCGCTTCGTCACAAATGAAGTTGGGCTTAGGGAGCTTAGAGGCATCACGCTTGCTATTAAAAGGCTTTTTATGCTTGGTGCTACTACTAGATGGCTTTTATAGTCCTCCATCTATGCGATTTTGATCCTTCTTCTGCCCACTCTTGTCTCCCCCACTCTTTCTCGAATTAGGCTTCTTTCCTTTGGAATGAGCATAATAGTCAGTGAGTGACTCGACGGCCGAGATAGTAGCGTCCAAAGTCTGCACTCCACGCCTTTCCAACTCCATCTTCACTCAATCCCTCAACCCATCTTTGAAGTAGAAGAGGGAGTCTTAGTCAGACAGATTTTCAATTTCCAGTATGAGGGTAGTGAACTCCTTAATGTAGTTGGAGATACTACCTGTTTGCCTTAGGCATCGTAGCTTCCTGCATGCTTAGCTGTCAAGATTGTGGGGCACAAAGTGCTTTCATAACTTAGCCTTAAACTGCTCCTAAATTTTGATACAGTACAGACCCTTCTCCCTTTCGTTGTGCTTCCTGCGCCACCATAGCTGGGCAGCATCGCAAAAGAAAATTGGGGCATTTTTTACTCTTGAGAAGTCGTCATTTACCCCTATGACTTCAAAATATTGCTCCATGCCAAATTGAAAATTCTCCACAGTAATAGCATTATGCTAGCCATTGTACATGGTAAGCTTCAAACTCTGAGGTTTGGCACCACTGTGGTTGTGCTAGTGAAAGCCAGGCTACTAGTGCGGTGATACAATTCCCTTGTTGAGCGGATTTCCTCCATTTATGAATGAAGCCTATGAAGCTCTCGTTCAACAAATCCCCGTAGATCTAAAAGCTCCTTCATAAAAGTGCTGCCAAGTTCCTCAAACATGTTGATCTCAGCATTTTCCTCCACCAGATATCAAATTGGTTACCAAGGTCACCAATAGCAAGATCGACATTAGACACATGTTGCTCCAAGTTCTCAACGCGAGGCTCTAGAGAGTCTTCGACCATAGCCTTAGATTTTCCTCACCTAATATGGACACGTTGTTCCTCTCGCCCACGTGTTTGCTCTTACGCCTCAACATTGGTAGAAACCTCTTAAGTTGCCATGCTCATAGCTAAAAACGGACACAGGAGTTACCTAGGACAATGCATTTGCTCTAATACCACCTGTCACGGGCTTAGAGTTCGCAGCGGATAACCCATGCGGCACTTAGACAATCTTGCCTTCAAATATGCTAAGTAAGCCTTTAAGAATATAATGTTTAGCTAGGAGCGAAAGAGACACAAAATAGTTTAAGTGAATGAAAATTTTATTATAAGTAAGTGTGAACAAAAGAGCTTTACAAATTCACTTTCCTTCCCTCCTTTACGAATGAGGGGGCTGCCTATTTACAATCATTGGTTGTTCTAAATATGTGGTTGATATTAATCAACATGTGGTTAATAATCAATTGCATGAGTAGTATAGAGATTTCTAGGTAATTAGGAATTCTAGAAAGTCTAAAGGATGCAGCCATTGAAGTCCTCTAGAAGCTTCCAAGGCTCCTAGCCCACTTGCTTAAGGCAAGGAACATTCTAGACAAGCCTAGCAGTTTTGGCCAGGATCCCCCCACCAAACTGAGGTTAGGCTTGATCATGTGGGTTGGAAGGCTTGGTTACCCAAATATCTTGAATAAGACTATTTAAGGCCTCATTCATTCTCTTGACTCTAACTCTTTTAATTGGGCCTCCCTTGATGAATAATGGATCACTTGGGCTTGGAACTTGATCTCCTTGGCTTGATTGGCTACTTGACTCTTTGGGATTTAAAATTAGCTTGATCCAATACCAAGAGGCTTGATTAAATCCAATTGGACATTAATTATTCAAATCAAGCTAATAAGGCAGTAAAAAAGCAAGTTGGGCCAAAGAGAACTTAAGGAGAAAGCCCATGTGATAGGCTACTTATGCAACCTACAAATAAGGCAGTGAACCTATCGATGCGGTCTAGCACTAGTGAGTATCAAGGTCGTATCCTTGGAGATCGGGTAAACCTAAAGTTACTACTGTTCGTTATGTTATTTAGTCTGAAATAAGGTGTGAGAAGTCTAAATTAATTAACTAATGCTTATGAATGCAAATAAAGGAACAACAACAACTGACAATTGAAAGACAACTATAACAAAGAAGCAAACCCAAAGGGGACCTAAGTGATAGAATTCTAAGGTTGATTTTATAAATTACCAATCTTGCTACCCGCGCCTAAATCCTGAATCGAACTCCGCTCCTCTCTTGAGCTCACTGAGTTCCTAAATCTGCACTAACCTAATGGAATCTTTTCCTATCAGATTATTACATATTAGCATTAAGCGTAATTTAGAACTATTAAGAGTTGTTAATTCTTAATTCGGCGAGTGAATTAACCTTATCTCTAAGTGTTAACTACCAGTTCTTACCATTTAATTTCCAGTTATAAAAAGCATTTCTCAATGTCAAGAAAACCCAAAAGACAATTAATTTAACATCTCAAATTAATTGAATCAAATTTTATTACTAAACAGTAAGAAGATTACAAAAATGGCAGATAAAAATCCAATAATTAAACACAATCCATCAACAAAGGTGAACCCCAATGGGTTCGGCAATCCTAGCTACTCATAATGAAAGAAACAAATACAAAAGGAAATAAATAACAGAAAAGAAAATGGAACATATAACCGCTCTTCTATCGAATCGGAGTGGGAATGTCGCAAGTGCCAATTCTGAAACCAGCCTCAAGTATGGATCTCGGATGTCTCGATCAATCGTTTAGAAACTTCAATCTTTGCTTGAATCCTCCAAATCAATCCTTTGAACTGACATTGGTCTCCCAAAATGTCAAGAACAGAGGTGTAGAAATGAAAGGTCGCGCGCGTATAGAAGTTTAGATATCAAAAGTGGAACCCTATCTCATTTTACGTATGCCTATTTATAGGCAGAAGTGCTATAGCCGTGCCACGGTCCGTGCCATGGCCCGTGCAAATATGCACGACCCGTGCCATGGTCCGTGCATATATGCACGGCCTGTGTAATGGCCCGAGCAACGGGCACCAACGTCCACGAAATGCCAAATTTCCAAAATTGTCTAAGGTCGTGCAAAAGCCTCGAAATGCGCGTTAACAAGGAATCGACTCTAATAGCATCTAATATACATAAATCATCCAAATAGCTTTGTTTCTGCCCGTAAACCAATCAATCTCTATCAAAGAGTCCGAAAACCTGAAAAATTCATAAACATACCAAAGTGCGATCAAACAAGAATAAATATGACTCAAATACGCGAATAAACGACTGATAAACATTCAATAAACATGCATAGAATCATCTATATCAAACTACCCCACACTTGAGAGTTTGCTCGTCCTCAAGCAATCAACAACTCTCTCCTCAAACAGATACCAAATGACTCGATCAAATACATTGTAGAAGGTTAGCTCAAAACAAGTCTCAAAACTCCGTAATGAATTTCCTCAAAATTTCCAAATCACTAAATCTTTGAAATAGAGAACGAAGTTAACAAAGCTGCTAAAAATAAAATGATAAACTATCTAAACTGAGAATTTGAGAGCCATGCCTTCCAAGATGTCACTCAAAACACACAAATGTATATAGGTGAAAGAATATCGGCAAGCTCTCAACGCAAAAATATAGAAAAATGTGCTTACCATATGCTTGCTCATAGATACAATCTCTACTACTATGAAATAATCAAAGGGTCTTGAGCGAGGTTGTAATGGGGTTAAGGTAAGATATGGAGAAATATGGAAAGTAGGTTAAAAGTTGCTGGAAAATTATGCAAGTAATGCAAGAAAACAACCAAGAATCAAATGTTGTACAACACTAAGTTGCTCCAATAATAAGATGATGCTCAAAAAGAACTAAGAGAAAATTATATATACATACATTATTTTTATTAATATAATATATATATATATATATATTTTTCTTTTATTATTATTATTATTATTATTTTTTTACACTAGTCCTGCAACAACAGATAACGCAGGATGAAGTAATACAATACTCAATCAAAAGTGGTAAAGCGATAATGTACCATTTGGATTGAAGGGAGCATCTACGAAAAAGAAAAAAAATTCTAGCAACTTAGTGAATATATGTAAATTGATCGAAAATGAAATGCAGCATAAACTTATATAATACCCAGCAACAATGTTAGAAAGAATGGTGGAATGAATAGAAGTGATAAAATGAGTGTCAAGGGTGAATTACAATGAAAGAAAAGGCTAAGGCTCAAAATTGGTTTACTAATGGAGAAACAGGGTTAAGCTTTTGGCCAAATTGTGTAAATCCTAAGTGCCCATATCATCTCATGACTATTAAAAATTTATGTAATCTCAAAAGGAATCACAGAGCAAGTTTTAAAAACAAAGATTCTATGCAATGCTCACTTAACAACAAGAAAAGGAGCATAAAAAAATAAAAATAATGATGCCCAATTTAGCTCAAAATCTCACCATTTGAGTGGGTAAAAATTGCATGTGCTCTCAAACCAAAGTTTAAATAATCAGTCATAATAATATGCATCAATATTAACAATGTTCTATATCTAAAGATAAAGTAAAATGAAAAAAATTAAGAAAAAACACCAGTTTTACCTGGCTTGATTTAAACTAAGAGATTCGTTCATTGCCTTCTTCCCAACAAGATTCGATAAAAGTTATAAGGGTCCATTCAAAAGAAAAAAAAATCATCAACTACTCGATTAAAACAAAACTCAAGATAAAAATAGTAAGAATGAACGGACTTGATCAGTTAAAAAAAACAAAATTAAAATAAAATTAAAAAGCAGAATGCCATCCTTCTAGAGGTTCGAGATAACAAAATAAGTATCTGCACAAAACTAAAATACCTACCTCACACTTGAGAAAAACACTGTCCTCAATGTAAAATAGGTATAATATCCCACATGATCCAAAATAACGTTCAATAATTACAATTAGAATAGGATTAATAAATAAAAAGAATAAATAAATAAATAAATAAGAAATTAAACTGTCCAAAAAAAACTAGAATCCTCAATCCTCAACATGATCAGCCCGACCACCCTGGTCCTGTTGGGTGAAATCCGGAGTGAACAAAGGATCATCAAGCTGAGGAGACATCGGGGCATCGTGGTAGAAATACTGGGTGGAGGAAAAGCGGACAAGTGGGTATCACCAAAACTGTCAAAGAAACCCTCAAGGTCAAAGGATGATACCGGCACAGACAGTGGTCGAGGCGTAGAGGCATGTGCTGGCACATGAGAACTAGATACTCGCATCCGAGCCAACTGCTGAGAAATATCCTGTAAAGAAAAATGAAAACTGTTATGGTCTTCTCTCATCTCGGTGAGCAAGGCCACAAGGTCATCCTGAAGAAGTTGGGTGGCGTGTGACTGTGTCTGAAGCATCTCGCGCAAGACTCTCACTAAATCTCTAGCCTCAGTACGAAAAGTCTGTGTAAGATCCCACTGCTATGTCATCCAGGCCTCCATCCTATCCAATCTAGATGCTACTAATGTGCCTACTGATTGATTAAACAACATAGATGGGTCAGGAACATCAGTGGGTCTAAATGAGGGACGTGGTGGAGGTATAAGCTGCTCCTTGGTGATGTCATCATCATCATCATCACCCTCATCAACACCATCGCCACCCGTTTGGCTGGCTGTAGTGGAACCTATCAAGTGGTACTCGGAACCGCCTGAGATAGACTCAGTCCGAGTGACCATTCGCATGTTGTACATTTGTTGTGTCCCAACAGCCAGCATAGAACCCGATTCTGTCATACTCTAAACAGCAGTTGGAGTCAACACCCCCATATTCCTAGCTAGCCTAGTCACATATGGTCCAAGGCTAATAACTGCCTTCCTAGCCGATCTCTGAATCCCATCCATCAGAAACCCTAAATCCAAATAGGTCCTCTGTCGAATATGCTAGAGTAAAACAACATCAAGCTTATTGAGAGCTCCCCAACTCTTACCCCTACCAGCCAATGTCTGCACTAATATATTGTGGAGGTATCTCAAACTATCCGAAATACATGAAGCCTTGGTCCGGCTCGAAGAGAAAGAGCGTCGGATCACCCTAATATCCTCCCAATACAAATCTATATCTGTCCCAAATGTCTAACTGCCTGATCAAATAAATCAGAATCCACCTCTGCTCTAGTCCATATCCCTAAAGCTATTCCAAACTCAGCCTGGGACATCCTATAAGTTCTGCCAGTTGCCCTGAAAGAAACTGTGTTTGGCGAAACAAAGTCTCTAACAGCCGGTTGAAGCCAAAAGGTGTTGAAGAACTCCAAAGCTAGCTCTCTGTAAGTAGGCTCTCTAATGTCAAAAAAACCTATTCCATGGTACTGTCTCCAGCAAACTAGAAATTTCTTCAAAAAGCCCAATATCTCTCAAGGCCTGCCAATCGATGCACCTCCCAGTCAGAAGTGTCTTAGTCCTTACCACTCAAAATCGATCAATATGCACCTGGTTGGTGAAGATCAAGTAAGGATGCCTGCCAGCTGCAGGTGTAGGGACAGGTCGAGCTCGGGTTCTCGGGTGATCGGTTGCCCGAGGTTGTCATCCAGGAAGTAGTGTAGCAGTTGTCTGGCCTAAGGTCTGGTGACTAGAAGAACCATCCTTAACTCTAACACGCTTCCCAGCGGCTCTATGCTGATCGTCGGCCATACTTTCTTAATAAAATGCAATGTTAGATAGCAACATAAGTAGCAAAACACTGTAATAGATCGACCATGTTCAATTTACATAAAATTTAACAAAAATTTGGCAGTATATCAACTTGGTTGTTAACCCAGGAAGCTAGGGGTAAGGTACCCTAATCGCCGAAATCCTACAAAGCTGAAAATATAGGGTGCAAGGGGAGAACAAACAAAAATAGATAATTACAGATATAATGCACAATGGCATTTCAGTGTATAACATCACAACGTACCCAATAGTAGCACATCCAAAACAGACTGAGGACAAAATAAATAAAAAGAAATATGAAAACAAGAATGAAAAATAAGGGCAAGAAGAACAAAATCAAAATAACACAAATGAACACAAATGAACAATGGAATATGCATTAAAGTCAGAAATGACATACTTGAGGTGAAAAGAAAAAAAAAAGTAATTCACTGGAAATGAAACTAGAATAAGAAAGCAATGATACGAAAATCAACAAAAGTATAAGAAAGACTAAATGACAATCAAGTATGAATGAAAACAAAACAAAACAAGCAAGATTAAGTGGAAAATACAGATTACTTACTGTGATTGTCTCTGATGAAGTAGAAGAGTAGAGAAAGAGTAACGAAGGAGAGAAAAATCGGCCAAACTAGTGAATTGGTGAAAAACTTCGTTTTAAATAGGGTTCGTGTACCTACGTATATCTGCATCTTGCAAGACGGCCGTCGCGCAAGAGCCGTGCAATGAAACGTGCTGTCGGCTGCGTGACGGCATACATGCACAACCGTGCATGATCCAGAATCGTAGCCCCAAATTGCCCGAAATGCTGGTCCAAATCACCTTTTACACAAAAAAATATATTTCCGACACAAAATATACTCAAAAACTTCGAAACAGAGGAATAAAAAAAATTATGAACATACTCAATCAAGTAAATCAAAATAAATAAAGCCCAAAGAAAATAACGAAATAACAAAAATTAAAAACAAAAACGTAAAAGCATCACCAAAATCAAATGTACAAAAATGCTTATTTTTACTGAGTCCTAAGCTTGACTCATCCGGATCAACCCTCTTATGCATACAAAACTAGGTTAACTCGTTGCTCACCATCCAACGAGTTACCATGGTAAAGTTTTAATCGATGCCTATTCACTTTGAAATCTCCCTTCTCGGGATGATGCAACTCCACCACTCCATATGGAAAGACCTGTCTGACCTGAAATGGTACAGACCACCGACTTTACAGCTTCCCAGGAAACAGACGAAGGCGAGAGTTGTACAGTAACACTCGATCCTCGACTTGAAACTCCTTATGCCCACGAATCCTTTGATCATGCCATTTTTTCATCTTTGATTTGTAATTTAATGAGTTTTCATACGCCTGCTGGCACCACTCATCTAGCTCACTCAGCTGCCACTGTCGCTCCTTACCTGTAGAATCAATATCAAAGTTACAAGTCCTAAGGGCCCAAAGTGCCCTATGTTCTAACTCAACAAGTAAATGACATGACTTTCCATAAATAAGGCGATAGGGCGTAAAACCTATAGATGTCCTAAAAGCAGTCCTAAACGCCCATAATGCATCATCTTACTTAAGAGTCTAATCCTTCCTACTAGTACTAACGGTTCTCTCTAAAATACGTTTAATACCCCTATTAGTTACCTTAACCTGCCCACTAGTCTGGGGGTGATAGGGAGTAGAGAACCGCTGAGTAACTCCGTACCGCTTAAGTACCTTCTCTAATTGGGCGTTGCAAAAATGTGTTCCTCTATCACTAATAAGCGCCCTAGGGTTTGGTAAACAATCGCTTAAGGAACCTGCAAACAACCCTAGCATCATCAGTGGCCAAAGCCTGAGCTTCAGGCCACTTAAAGAAGTATTCAACAGCAACCAGAATGTACTTATTACCATATGACAAGGGAAAGGGTCCCATGAAGTCGATGCCCCAAACATCAAAAATCTCAACGACTTGCACACTAGTTTGGGGCATCTCATCACGAGAAGAGATATTACCTGCGCACTAACAAGCATCACAAACCTGAATAAATTTCCGTGCATCTTGGAAGAGCGTAGGCCAATAGAATCCTGCCTCTAGCACCTTCCTCGCTGTATGGTTTGCTGCTTGATGACCTCCAGTGGGTCCCTCATGGCAGTGCCTCAATATTTGGAGAGTCTCTTCACCATAAACACAACGGTGAATCACTTGATCTGCATACACTCTAAACAGAAAGGGATTTTCCCAAATGTAGTACTTCAAATCGGCAAAGAACTTCTTCTTTTGTTGATAAGTCATACCCTTTGGTAGAACCCTAGCAACCAAATAGTTAGCGTAATCTGAAATATCAATGTATACCTGAGTGACATATAAATGCTCCTCTGGAAATCAATCGTCTATGGCTGTCTTATCAAGTGCATCCAAGTGAGGATTTTCCAATCTCGATAAATGGTCCGCTGCCAAATTCTCTGCGCCCTTTTTATCCTTGATCTCGACATTAAATTCTTGCAACAAAAGAATCCACCGAATCAATCTCGATTTCGCATTATTTTTCAGGAATAAGTACCTCAACGCCGAGTGGTCCGTGAAGACAATGGTTTTGGAGAGAACGAGGTATGATCTAAACTTGTCGAAGGCGTAAACAACAGCTAACAACTCCTTCTCTGTGGTAGTGTAGTGTTCCTAGGCTCCTGTCAAAGTCTTGCTAGCGTAGTAAATGGGTTGGAACTTCTTTTCAATTCTCTTTCCAAGCACAGCTCCAACTGCATAATCACTAGCATCGCACATCAATTTAAAAGGTAGCCCCCAATCAGGAGAAACCATGATCGAGGCTGTAGTCAGAAGTTTCTTAAGTAACTCAAAAGCAGCCAAGCATGCATCATCAAAAATAAAAGTTACATCCTTAACTAACAACTGAGTGAGAGGCCTAGCAATCTTAGAAAAATTTCTAATAAATCTCCTATAAAACCCTGCATGGCCCAGAAAACTCATAACAGTCTTAACAAAACTAGGAGGAGGTAGCTTAGATATAACTTCTACCTTAGCTCTATCCACCTCCATCCCAGCCTGAGAGATCTTATGCCCTAAAACAATCCCCTCTCTCACCATGAAATGGCATTTTTCCCAATTCAATACCAAGTTAGCCTCAGTACACCTAGCTAACATGTGCTCAAGGTTTGCCAAACAAAGAGAGAAAGAATTACCAAAAACAGAGAAGTCATCCATAAATACCTCCATAAACTCCTCAATCATGTCCTCGAAGATAGCCATCATGCACCGCTGAAATATAGTCGGTGCATTGCACAGTCCGAATGGCATCCGTCTATAAGCGAACGTCCCATAGAGGCAGGTGAAGGTAGTCTTCTCTTGGTCCTCAGGTGCAATAGGAATCTGGAAATAACTTGAAAAGCCATCAAGAAAATAATAAAACATGTGACCTGCCAAACATTCAATCATCTGATCAATGAAAGGAAGAGGGAAATGATCCTTCCTAGTTGCATCATTAAGCCTACGGTAATCAATGCAAACTCGGAAGCCTGTTACCGTTTGAGTCGGGATCAACTCATCCTTCTCATTCCTTACCCCTGTCATGCCTCCTTTCTTGGGTACAACCTGCACAGGGCTCACCCACGAACTGTCAGAAATGGGATATATCAAACCTGCATCAAGAAGTTTAATTACCTCCTTCTTTACCACTTCTTTCATGTTCGGATTAAGTCGTCTCTGAGGCTGAACAACCAGCCTGAAACTGTCCTCCAATGAAATCTTATAAGAGCAGAAACTTGGATTTATGCTTGGGATATTGGCTATCTTGAAAGCAAAGGCCTTCTTGTACTTCCTTAGAACTTCCAATAGCATGGCTTGTTCTTCAGGAGTTAGATCGACTGATATGATTACTGGTAAGCGCTTCTCTTCATCTAGGAAGGCATAAACCAAGTGGCTCGGTAACTCCTTCAGTTCTAAGACTGGTGGGTCCTCGAATGAAGTCTTTACCTTCTGCACCTCATACCTAAAATGATAGGGATCAGTTGACAAGCTCGACTCAGAAGCCAATAAAACAGCGAGTTGCTCCAACACTTGCTCGTTGGACAACTCCTCCTCATCCTCAGCTAATGCTACCTGCAAAGGGTCAAAACATAAAATTTCTTGCAAATAGGACTCAACCACATCATCAATCACATCAATAGAATACACAGTATTATCATAGTCCAGTGACTGTCTCATGGAAGTGGCTAGGTCAAAGGTAATGGTCTCATCATCAACTCTAAGCTTAAGCTTTCCATCGCTTACATTGATAACAGCCCTCAATGTAGCTAGGAAAGGCCTACCCAGGATAAGAGGCACAGTGCTCTCACCCTCCATATCCATCACCACAAAATCCACAGGAAAGATAAATTTATCTACCTTTACAAGTACATTTTCAACAATACCTCTAGGAATTTTAATAGTCCTTTCTGCTAACTGAACACTTATCCTAGTAGGCTTGGGTTCATGCAACCCTAATTTGGCAAATAAACTAGTAGGCATCAAGTTAATACTAGCTCCTAAATCAACCAATGCACCACTAATTGATAAATTACCAATCATACAAGGGATAGTAAAACTCCCTGGATCTCGTCGCTTGAGTGGCAGTTTGTTCTGGAGAATAGCTGAATACTCCTCATTAAGCACTACCTGACCAAGATCCTCCAACTTCCTCTTATCGCTCAAAATCTCCTTTAAGAACTTGGCGTACTTCGGCATCTACGAAATCTCCTCAACAAAAGGTAAGTTAATTTTCAGCTGCTTAAATAAGTCAAGAAACTTACTAATTGCTTGTCCACCTTATCCTACCTCAACCTCGCAGGATATGGAACCGGGGGCTGATGCTCCCACACAGGGCTCTTTTGCCTGTCTTCTTTCCTTCTCTCATTCTCTACCACCTCAAGGTTTGGTCCTTCCTTAGCTGGCTCGTCCTGCACAATTATATTATCCTTATCAGCTTACTACTGTTTGTTATGTTATTTAGTCTGAAATAAGGTGTAAGAAGTCTAAATTAATTAACTAATGCTTATGAATGCAAATAAAGGAACAACAGCAACTGACAATCGAAAGACAACCGTAACAAAGAAGTAAACCTAAAGGGGACCTAAGTGATAGAATTCTAAGGTTGATTTTATAAACTACCAATCTTGCTACCCGTGCCTAAATCCTGAATCGAACTCCGCTCCTCTCTCGAGCTCACTGAGTTCCTAAATCTGCACTAACCTAATGGAATCTCTTCCTATCAAATTATTACAGATTATCATTAAGCATGATTTAGAACGTTTAAGAGTTGTTAATTCTTAATCCGGCGAGTGAATTAACCTTATCTCTAAGTGTTAACTACCAGTTCTTACCATTTAATTTCCAATTGTAAAAAGCATTTCTCAATGTCAAGAAACAACCCAAAAGACAATTAATTTAATGTCTCAAATTAATTGAATCAAATTTTATTACTAAACAGTAAGAAGATTACAAAAATGGCAGATAAAAATCTAATAATTAAACACAATCCATCAACAAAAGTGAACCCCAATGGGTTCGGCAGTCCTAGCTACTCATAATGAAAGAAACAAATACAAAAGGAAATAAATAACAGAAAAGAAAATGGAACATATAACCGCTCTTCTATCGAATCGGAGTGGGAATGTCGCAAGTGCCAATTCTGAAACCAGCCTCAAGTATGGATATCGGATGTCTCGATCAATCATTTAGAGACTTCAATCTTTGCTTGAATCCTCCAAATCAATCCTTTGAACTGACGTTGGTCTCCTAAAATGTCAAGAACAGAGGTGCATAAGTGAGGAGTCGCGCGCGTAGAGAAGTCCAGAAATCATAAGCGAAACCCTGTCTCGTTTTACGTGAATCTATTTATAGGCAGAAGTGCTATAGCCGTGCCACGGTCCGTGCCATGGCCCGTGCCATGGTCCGTGCATATATGCACGACCCGTGCAGATATGCACGGCCCGTGCAATGGCCCGGGCAATGGGCACCAACCTCTACGAAATGCCAAATTTTTGAAATTATCCAAGGTCGTGCAAAAGCCTCGAAATGCGCATTAACAAGGAATCGACTCTAATAACATCTAATATGCATAAATCATCCAAATAGCTTTGTTTCTGCCCGTAAACCAATCAATCTCTATCAAAGAGTCTGAAAATCTGAAAAATTCATAAACATACCAAAGTGCGATCAAACAGGAATAAATATCACTCAAATATGCGAATAAACAACTGATAAACAGTCAATAAACATGCATAGAATCATCTATATCACCATGCCTATGATTTCCTTAAGTAATTAGGATTTTAATTTAAACTTGTTGATTAGTCAACAAGAGGGACGATACCTTTTATTTGTATGTCTCTTTCGCTTCTAGTTAAAGGCTTACTTAATATTTTCAAAGCTAAGATTGTCTAAGTGTCCCATAGACTATTTGTTGAGTAAGCCCGTGATATTATGTTGTTGTTATTTTTCTTTATTTTTGTAAGTTCTGTCTCTTGAGTATGATGTGGCTATCTCATTTTATTAAAAAGGTATTTCAGGCTATTCTTAGCAACGAACATAAAATTTAGTCCCTAAAAATGGCTTCTCTCATTTATTCAGTTTATAATTCTTAGTTATACACTATTTTTAATTTTTCATGTTACTAATTCAATTTGCAAACCCAAATCTCTGTCTTTCTAATTGTTGTTTGAGGGTGGTGCTTTTCGAGAGCCTTTCTGCTTCTTCCTCTTCTTACTGTTCTTGTTCTTATTCTTGGACTATTCTGGTATCTCTTTTCAAGCTATAAAATAAAAAAACGTGGGATGCGTTTATGATGTTTTCTGTTGTGAATTATGTTGTGTGTTTGCCCTATTTTAGGTGGTGTCCTATCTGTAATTCTTGAGTATTATAAAAGTAAATGAACTGTTATTAACATCTTTTTTGAATACATCTTTTTCAATTCAATTTGGCTTCCATATTTCTGTTCTTATTTTTCATATTTAAAACGTTTTTGGATTTTTATTGGGTATTAAATAAGTAGGTTCAAAATTTTTAATTCAATATACTAATTTTTATATTTTTAATAAACTATTTTTCTTTTTTTTTTAACCCTTTTCTTAAATTTGCTTTTGGAAAAAAAGATTTATCTATTTAAAATAATTTTTAAAACTCAAAAAAGTAAAATACAATTTTTCAACCCCTATATGAATGAAGATTTCAATCTAAAAATTCACATCGGACTTGAACATTATCTACACCATCATGAGTTTTGTCCACTTTCTCACTTAATTACTGCCCTTGTTCGTCTTCACCTTGCAATCCCTTTATGAGCCAACCCTTCTTCCAATCTCTAATTAGGGTTCCTCCTTAATTGAATGATATTGAACCCTTCACTCTAATTTGGCATGCATGTCTAACATATAAATAAAATTGGCGGCACAAATAGTAGAGACTACAATACTGGTTGGAAACAAGAGAGTGAAAATGTTATAATCAAAATAAATACTTTCTCCTCCTCAACAAAAATTAATTTCAATTTATATATTAGACAAAAGAGTTAGTTTATGAAGTGATACCATTAATTTTTACTAAAACATTCTTATCAAATATTTTAAGTGTCAATTATTCACACCAATTTGTTGAATTTGCCAATTGATTTATTATTACTATGTGATATGTAACTATTACGATTGAGATAAAAAAATAATACCTAATTACTAATTAGATCCTGAATTTCAATAATTTTAGCTAATTGTTTCATATTTGAAAATAAATACTCAATACTTTCAATTTATTTTTAAAGATATTTTTAAGAGACAGTTTTTACTATTTTATTATAAAAAGATGATATGTCAAGTTAAATTTGCTTACTAAAAAAATAATAATAAATTATCTATCTAAAATTTAGTAATATAGTCATTAAAAGTCTTATATATGTACATTTTTCACACTTTTTATATGCATTAAAATTTTTGTTAATTTTTAAATTTAATAAACATAGTTGATTACTCATTATAAAATTATAAAAATTATTGTTAAAAAGTTATTTCTAAAAATAAAAATAAAAGCATATATATTTATTTTCAAATTTTGAAACAACTAGATTAAATTATTAAAAAGTATAAATTAAGAATTTAATTAGTACTCAATAAAAAGATTATTTTAAGAAAACTTGAAATTTAATCTTCGATGAAAATTATTTATATTATTAGAAAAAGATATTTTTATCATTGATTATAGTTAACAAGTGAAACTTGATACCGGCAAAACAATGGAGACTTTTTTTTTGGAACAAATCGAGGGAGTAATAGAACTGAGCCCACACTAGTTAGCTTTTAAGAAATCTAATCGTTTACCCATTGTTATTAATTTATTATTATTATTATTATTAATTAAAATTTAACGATAATATTTAATAAAAATTTGATATTTAATATATTTATAATATTTAAAAAATAATGTTAAATTAAATTTTTTAATTTTTAAAATTATTATTAGTATAATAATATAAAAATTGTTCTAAAAATATTTATTAATTAATTATAGTATTATATAAATTAATATTTTTGATATTACTATTTTTTTAGGATTATAAATTTGTATATAATCTAAAATTAATTTATTAGTGAATATAATATTAAATATTATTTTTAAATTTATTATCATTATGTAATTAACATAATTAAATTATTAATTAATATGATATTAAAATATAATTAATGTGTTATCTTTAACATAGAATTAAAATTATTATCTAATTAGAAACTAATTTATTAGTTAACATAATATTTAAATATAATTAATATGCTATTATCTAATATTAGAATTAGTGTTTAATTAGAAAAGTAATTTATTTAATCAATAAATTAATAGAAAAAATAAAAAATCTATATATATATATATATATATGAATTTCTGAAACTTAAAATTCTTTTAATATTTATACTTAATTTTTTATATATAATTTTTTTATTTTGATACGTGTATTTACTTTTAATACATGGAATTTAAATTTATGTATAATTTTATAATTTTTTCTATTAATTGATTGATTCATAAGTTATATTCCTAATTAAACATTGACTATAATTCTAAGAAATAACATATTAATTATATTTTAATATTATATTAACTAATAAATAGTTATCTAATCAAATAATGATACTAATTAGACGTTAAGAAATAGCATATTAATTATATTTTTAATATTATAATTTTGATAATAATTTTAATTTTTAAAAATAACATCTTAAATTATATTTTAATATTATATTTAATAATAAATTGATATTTTAATTATATAATAAATTTCTAATTTTAAGAAATAGTAATATTAATTATATTTATATATTAATTTATACAATATTAAAATTAATTAATAGATAATTTTTAAAATAATTTTATATTATTGCATTATTAAGATTTTATAATTTTAAGAAGATTAAGAACATTTAAAAATACTTAATTTTTTATTTTCAAAAAAATTTATAAATTAATATCAAATAAAAAATCTTATTAAATTGTGTTTATCAGTTTGATTTTAAAATTAAAATAATAATAATGGTCATGCAGTGCACGGATAAACGATTAGTATATATTAATTTTTGAAATCTAAAATCTTTTTGATATGCGTCCCTTTCTTTGACACATGATTTTTATTTTAACACATGTATTTTTTTGACACATGAGATTATTTGACTTTTATTTATTAAAAAAAAATTAGTTTAACTTAGTAAGTGAGTAGCAAGTTATTAAATTGAAAAATTAGATAAAACAAATCAATAGGAGATCAATTGTCTAAACGAGTGTTTGAAGGAGAGTATTGCTAGCATTCCTTACAAATAAAATAACCCATCGCAACCAATGGTCCTCCTTTTGTATTAAATTTATATTTTTAGCTATCAATTGTTAATTACCGGTGAAATAACGAGGTTTTAGCTAAAAAGAATAACTTTTTCTTTAAAAAAAATAGAAATTTAAAAACAAATTAGCAAAGGAATAAGGACAACATTTAGCAATGGATGTAATTCATCATTAAATTAAAGCTAAATTTGACGCCAATTTTTTTTAAAGCTAAACTTTAACGATAGATTAGAAATCCATGACTAAAATATGACGAGCTAATTTTTTTTAGCCAAATTCAATGATAATTTCAAACCTGATAAATATTTAGATTTTTTTGATTTAATATCTTTTATGCTCATTCTTTTGACTTTATTGATAAATTTTTTTATGTTTTATTTCTATAATTTTATTTTTATTTTCTGCTCATTTCTTTTTACTTTAGCGATAGATTAATAACAGATTGAATTTTTTTAGAACCTTTTACTTTTTTTTTTTCATTTTATTGAAATAATCAAAAATTATTTTCATCACTAATTTTAATCTATTATAAATTACTTTATTCCATTCTCTTTATTTTTTTTATTTTTATCATATTATTTTCTTTTTCCTATTTCTCTTTACTTTTCATCACTATCACTTTTTCCTTTTTATTATGTGTTTTCATTCTTACTCTCTCTATTTCTTTAATTATCTTTCTTTTCTTTCATTTCTTTCTTACATTTTTTTTATATTTTTTTTAACGTTTCCTTTTATAATTTTTCTCTATCTTCTTTTTCCTATATATATCCTTTAATTTTCTTTATTCTCTTGTCTTTATTTTTTTCATCATTCTTATCTTTTGTTTTATCATCTTTTTTCTCCTCATTACTTTTTTAAACTTTTTTATTGATTTCTTTCTTAGTTTATTTATTTATCATTTTATATTTTATTTTTACTTCTATTTTTTCTCTTTTATTTTTTTCTCTTTTTCTCTCATAATTTTATTATTATTATTATTGAAACTAATTGGATATTGGAATTACAAATATAAAGTTAAATTAAATTAAATTTTTAAAAAAACTAAATGAAATAATATTGACGGATTGGTAAAATATGTTAAACAATTTTATTAATTTAGCAGGAGATAATTGCTAAATTTCAATATATATTTTCTATTGTTAATCCATAGCTAAATTTAGAGACGAATAATATAACAACATAATTATAAATAAAATCCGTCGCTATTTGTATTCCATAAAGGATTAGCAACGGCATTTTTCCGTTGCTGAATACAAGATTTTTTTGTCCTAAAACAAAATCAAACCTAATCAAAATTATTTTGCTTTTAAAAGTTAAAATCGAACCATAAATCAAATTAAAAGAAAAACCAAACCAACTGGTTTGTATTATGTCTAAGCTTAGAGACATAAGATATGAAATGGTATCCTTTTATTTTAAATGTGGGTGAGAGAGAGAGATAGTTAGTTGGAGTTGAATTAAAAGGTAGGAGGGGTTATTAAAAGAAGTAGATTAAATGGATCTTCAATTAAGTGGATTTTCCTGTGATTAACTACTGGCGGGATCCATGCAATGTGACTATGTTTCTATGTTTGCTATGCTGATGATCATAGTAATATAATTAAATATAATGATGCTTCGTGATACCCATAATGACCATGGCAAACATGTTTACTTTAAATCCATATACAAATCAAGATAAGGATTATGATGCATTAACTACTCGGACAATTGATATATCTCTAATTATAAAAGAATAGAAAATAGCAGACCGGGCTGAAACCGAAAAATTCGATCTGATTCATCTAAAATTTAATTTATATAAACTTGAATTTTAATATAAAAAAATAAATATTTGAACTTGACTTAAAACTAAAATTGTTCGAATTCAAAATAATTTAAATCTGAATAAATATGAAATCAAAGTGATTTAAAATACGAATGACCTAAAGCAGAAAAAGTCTTTGACAAATGTTGATACTTCAAAAGGACATCTAACTATGCCCCTTGATGGTGCCTTTAGAACATCATTTTCCACTTTAATGTACCTGCAACCGACTCAAGAGAAATTATATTGTTTTTGCAACTCTAAAATCATGCATTGTTAATGAATTTCAATTTAAAACAAAAATTCAAAGCAGTGAACTATTTTAATATTTGATATTAATAAAAAATTTAAAATTTATATCAATTTTTTTTTTCTTTTCAGCTCCAAACGAGAGGAGAATGACTCGAACTCGAAATCTAGCTCAAATTGAAATATACATCTATCATCAGATTAAGCGAATATTTTATATCAACTAATTATACATTAACAAGATATAATATTATAATTATAAAAGCACATTCAAGAATTATGCTCAATCTTGAATAGTTTCAATTGTTGGCCATCCCTGATCAGCTTGTGACTTTACAAATTCTGCCAAAAGCTTAATCTCTTCATCCTGCAAACGTGGCCCAAAAGTGCATTGCCCTCTTGGAGTGCAATTCTGACCAAATCCCTGAAAGTTGTGTACTTCTCAACCAAGCAGAAAAAAGGGAAAAGAAAAAACATTGAATGACAAATGTTTCAGAAGGCTTTAGTTTCAATTTGAACTCTGGCTTAATTAAGTAGCCCAGAGATTATACAATTAAAGATCATATTTCTTTACAGTCCTTGACAAAATCAGGGCTAAGTAACCAGAAAGTTTAAATTGAATTTGATTGCTCATCATGAACAAATTCAAGGGGCAAATTAACATTTAAGCCGTTTTAAAACTTAAAAAATAACAAAATAAAAAACAACTTACAGGCATTCTTCCCTTGCCAAAGTAAGTAATTTTGTATATCTCTTCTTCCGAGTCTACCCCATTTCTGCATGCTCACATCATTCAACTATTACTACCATTTCAAGACATGAAAACTAGAAGCTACTTGTCCTATTTGTTCAATACCTTCAAGAAATATTGAGATTAATTGAGAGAGACTAACTAGTCTCTTCATTTTCATATTCATATATTCTTTTTCTATTTTAAATCTATGAGAAATTCTTGTATGGACTCAGTCCATCATATTTTATAAACAGAATTAATTATATCACGATATAGTTAGTTTTTAAATTAGGTAAAATACATATTTACATATATGAATTTTATTTATTTGATCATTTAAGGTCTTAACTTTGATAGGGATTTTAATTTTTTTATGATATTTAAATAAGTTTTAACATGCAGCTTCATTCAATATATCAAAAAATAAAATTCATTTGTTTGTTAGGTTAAATCAATAACTAAAAATATTTAAAAGGTTACAAAAATAGAGTTCAAGTGTTTATTAAATTAAATTGAAAGTTAGAATGACTAAATGGTTAAAACTCAGGTGTTTAAATATCCATTTATATCCTTAAATTATGAATAGTTAATTAATGATAGTTAAACATTAACTAACAAAATTACCTATGTTTACAGAAGGAAGAATTCTTAGGTCAAATCTATTCATTATTATGTAAAAATTATAGACTTTCCATTACAATAATAATATGTGGCATTTTTTATGTAATGTATTTATATTGATTGATATATAACTATCATTGGTACAAATGCAACAAATAAAAAAATGCCACATTTCATTATTGTAGCAGAAAATTTATAATCCTATACGGCAAATAAGACTCACCTAGAAATCTTTTCTATAAATAATACAATAGACAGAATAAATCTAAGAATTTCTCATAATCTATATATTGTTTTATATCATTTATAAAAAGCCAATTTACCTTTGCAAGTCCTTCATAAAAAGGGTAGCACCCTGAAATTAATGAATAGGTTGTTAAGGAAAAAGCTGATATTAGAACAAGGAAAGATGGCAATCTAATAACTATCATGAACAAAGAAAACTTAACTGGCTGAATTAAATTTCCACCAGCATCATGACAACCAATGCAAGAACGACTGAACAATGTGGCTCCTTTCTGTATATCTGCAGTGGTTTGTGCTAGTGAGACTGCACCCATGCATATAGAAGCTAACCAAAATCAGGAGAACCCTAAGAGAAACATGCAAGCCCTTAAAGATTGCTTTAGCATTTGCATGCATGGGATACCCATGTTGCTATATCATCAATATTGTTTAAGAGTGGAATTCTTCTACTCGAGAGTGAATGGGTGTGTGTATGAAGATGCATATGGTATTGTTTCTCTGTTCCCATCTGCATTGGAAATAATACATTAAATTACATAAAAGAATAAATTCCAGTCTGACTACTGAGTTTATTGTCAAGGTCTAATTTAGTTCTTTTTTAAATTCATAAATATTTTTTACTCAAATCTTTATATATTTGATTTAATTTAATCTTTGCATTAATTGTGTTTTTTTTTTTGCACATTTTTCTTCTTTTTAAGTCTTGAGAGATCTAATAGTTCACATACCATCATTGGGTTACCATGAATTGTCTAGGTGTATATTTGCTAGACCATCATACCATATATGAGTAGGCTTCTTCAATTGCGAGTAGGTCCGAGTTTGAATTAGGCCTAGTTAGGCTTAGACGTGTTTGTAGGCTTGACTATCCACTCGACTTATTTAAATCTGGTTAAATTTTTTTAAATTTAGACACGTATTTTTCACTCTAGTCTTCCGAGCTTGAACTTAAAGAAGTCCATCATTTTCTAAACGAATTTGAAAATATTATTTCTTTTGAGGTCCATTTCAAAAATTATAAAATAAATACTTTTATTTTTTTATGATAGGCTAAATTTGGTCAAAATTTTATCCTGCATACCTGGTCCGAACCGAATTTAGGCCTAAACTTGAATTTTCAAGCCCGATCCCAAATCCAACTCAGACTGAAATTTGAACATTTATATGTATTTTTTAATTTAGACCAGGCTTAATGAATAAATCTCAAAGAAATGAAAATTTTAATTTTTTTTATAACTTTTGTCAATAAAATATACAAATTTTATAATTAAATTAACTTTATCATCTATGTGGTTAGTGTCGGTTAGTTTTTCTCTTTTACATTCATCAAATGACACGATTCTAAATTCTTTTTTAAAAATCCCAATCATGAATATAAAAATGATTTGACAACTTGCTTTTTTTTTCCTCCTCTCAATTTATGTAATCAATTGAGTCACTAATAAGGATTTTTTTTTTATTTACATATCATCCCAATTTATTTAATATTTTACTTCAATTTAACATTGTCAGAGATTAGAGATTCAACCGTCAGGTAAATTATCAATATAATCAAAATTTTGTCCCAATTTATTACATGTATTGAAACATATTTTTAAAAAGTTGATGACTGTTCTTGTCATTAGTCCTAGAAAAGAGTGGCCTTAACGGCACAACAAAACTATTACATGTTAAATAATAATTAGTGCAGTACTTATATTTTTAATATATACCACTTTGATCCTTTAATTCTTAATTTGCTTTCACTTTTTATAAATTATGCATTATATTATTTTAAGAGGGATTGAGTAAGTAAAAAAGGATCATATTAATAAATTAAAAATAGCATATTTAGTCCTTTTATTTCTTCTAAAAATTCATAATGTATTAATTCCACAACACCATATTAATTAGGAAAAGACAATGCCAATAATTTGAATTAGTAAAAGGCAATGCTAATAATAAACGTTACATAGTAAAAAAATAAATAAAAATAGCAGTTTTAGATATATTTTACAAAGTCTATATATATTATTTGCCTTAATGGATTTAAATTGATAATATTTGAATTATTTTTCCTAAAAGGATCCTGAATAAGTAAAAGAAAACCCTAAATGATTTATTTTTAAATTATATGAGGTTTGTTTTCTTTTCTACTGAATATTTTTTTTTAAGAAAAAATAATTCACAATTAACTAAAGGTAATAAACAAAAGTTAAGTACTAAAGGACTAAAATGTAACATTCTAAGAGTATATATATATATATATATATATATATATATATATATAACCAAAATAATTGTCTATTTTAGCCTTTACAGTTTGTGGTATGGTCTTAATACCACTTCCTAAAAAAAAAATAATAAAAATAAATTCAAATTCAATTGCAGATTCATGTATAGCTAAACCAAAAACATGGGTTAAAACTAAAACATCAACCAATAGCCTTGGAACCATTTTGAGCAATATGCATTCAATTTTTTTCCCTCCCCTTAATTTCATTGAAGACACTTGTAATTATGAAGCAAGTAGAAGTTAAAAACTCTAAAATAAAAAACAAAATTAAAAAGAAAAAGAATGAGGAGCATTTTGGACAACAAGTCAACTGACCTGGGGTGTAGGAAAGAGGAGATAAGGCTAAAAAGGCAGCAGCCGTTAGAGGAGATAAAGCTATGCCTGTGCTCTTCATTATCAACTTGTTCACAGCTTCCTTCAGCTTTACAGCAACTGCTACTACTGCCTTCTTCTTAACTTCTCCTTCCTTCTTGTTTCCCTTGCAACACCCTCATTTTTCACAAATTTGCAGCTTCAAATCTTAATCTTATACACCCAAAGAACAAGAAAAAAGAAAAGAAAAGAAACACATATACCCTACGAGAGAGAGAGAGAGGCTATGTACCATTGATAACAGTGAAGTACAGGCTGAATTTCCACAGGCAGGGATGACAGACAGAATGCCCATCTCGATATGGTGGGTGTAATGGGAGATGTGAGGAAGACCAACAAACAAACAAATTATGAGTGATAGAATTAGCAAAATTTTGTGTACTGTCAATGAAGTATTTCCATTTATATACATATGAAAGTGGAACTCTAATTTCTCTTTCCCTTGCTATATAACTCTTTCGGAATAATTATAAATTTAATGACCGATAAGATATAGGCCCATTTATTAAAATAATTATAAATTTAATATCTTAATTTAAAAATGGTAATTAGTAAGATATACATTCGATTTAAAATATTTATATTTAAATTCATTCCAAACTTATTTGAATTTTTTTTATTATTTAATTAATCTTTCTCAAACCCGAGTTTAATATATATATATAGTTATTGTTATGATAACATTGAAGTATTTAGATAATATTGGATGTCTATTATTATTTTTATAGATAAAATTTTTATGTAAATAAAATTTTATTTATATAATCTTTTATATTTATAAATATGTGTTGTAATTAATGGAAAGATACAAACAATTATTATTTTTTTAATTTTTTTAATTTTTTTAATTTTTTTAATTCTATAACATGTTCTTAATATGATTATTTAAAATGAAATTCAAAATTTAATGTTAAATTGAGATTTTCATCTTTTTATATGCCATGATTCTAACTTTTTTAAATAACATAATTTACATATTATATATATTCTGAATTATTTTTCACATCACCAGTTTGGGCACAATACTTTTACTTTATATTTGTAAATGCAAGTTTTTTGTTTTGGTTTTGGATTTTTTTATTGGGCTTTCACATCTCTGATCTTAGAGCATGAGTTTTGTTTTATCAACTTGTATATTCTTTTAGTGTTAAATATTTTAAACTTTCTGAGTTCTGTCATATTATATTATTAGGGTGCTTTATTTTTTATAATTAATTATAACATTGATGAGATTAATTATTATTTTCTTTCATCAGATTATATTCTTGTAAATAGAAGAATCTTAACATCCCTAAATTTTATCAAATTGCAATGATAGATCTCTCTCTGTTTTTAATAATTAGTTTTAACATCATTCTCGGTGATCCTAAAATAATTCATCTAGATTTATAATTTTTAAAAAAATTAAATAATAATTTTAATTTTATTAGAAAAATATTAATCATTTTTATATTTAAGAATTTATTGCCTATTTAAATATTTAAAAGTTAAGTTATTAAATTAAGATACTTTAATTAAATAAATACCTTACATAAAATTATATAAAAAAGTCTATAAGATAATATTCTTATAATTATTCAAGTTATCAGCTATTAAGTTAAGTCAGAAAAACATAGGTATATAAATAAATCAAAGAATAAAAGGATAAATTGGCATTTTAATTTTAGTTAATATTTATTTTTAACTAAAAGATGTAATAGCTGAATGTAATAAAATGAAAGGATATTAAAATTAATAATTAAAAATATATGGATCTACTAGTATATTTTGACAAAACTCAAAAATGTTAAAATATTTGACTTATTAAGGATATTTTGGACATCTTATTTGCAGTTGACGTTATTTTATTAAAAGGATGTAATAGTTTAACGAAGTTAAAAGCATACAAAAGGACATATTAGTATAACATGATAAAACTGATGGATATTAAATTAATTAATCATTTTTTAAGTTGGTTCTTTCTCGTTTACAACAATAACAGTAATATATGATATTAGTTAATGTTAATTAAATTCTAGTTCCTACAAAACTATTATTGTATATAGTTCATGAAAAACTTGTATTATAAACTTTAGTTTCTAAAGAATAGTATTAGTTTTAGTTCTTGAAAAACTAATTAAATAAATAACTAATATATAAATTTTTGAGAATTATGATTCTAAGTTCTTAAATGATTAAGTATCCTAAAATTTAGTATCTCAATTTATTAAAAAATATTTTATATTCCTGAAGAACTAAATCTTATGGTCCTTCATATTACGACCAATAATTATTTTTTGTAGATACTAGATATTGAGACACTAGATACTATGAGTTTTAAAAATACAATCAAAGATGAAAATCAAGAATTTCTATAAAATTACATCAAAAGGGTGATTTTCTTTGTTATCATTTTCGTGAAGGACTGAAACTTGAATATCTGACAATTAAAGATCTATTAATTCTTTAAAAAAATTTGAAAGAAAGATATATCCATTATAAATCGGTCATCTTTCTAAAGTCTCATTATGAATGGATGCATTTACAATTCTAAGATTTTAAAACTGTAATAATTTTGCAATTTCCAGAATTAGTTTTAAATTAAAATTATGTGTAGAAGATATTACTAACAATAATATGTTACAGAAAGACACTTACTGTTAGGTTAAAACCTTAGGGTGAAAACCATTACCAATAAGCCCAAAACCAATCATGTATAATCACTAAGAATTATTAAATCAATATATGTAGAAGCGTACCTGAATCCATATCAATTGAATACTCTCTAGAGGCGTGTGGTTTGCTTTTCATATCAACACGTATTTCGTAGAAAGACTTTTAGTTTTCTTTGTTTTCTAATTGATGATAGGATGTCAATTTAAAATAAAACTCTACATGTGATTTGGGGACCATAACCACTATATATATAGAATCCTAATGTTATCTTTTGGTAATTCTATTTTAGCCGATTATAAAAATAGAAATTACCTTTAAGTCTATACATATTAAAGGCCCACATCCTATCAGACACATTAGAGCCCAGGTTAACTAAACCTTATTAGATCACTTTTAATTGGGCTTAACCTTATATGACAACATGCAATACATAATTATTGACATATAAGCCTAATATTGGATTAAGGATCCAATAATCTCTCACTTAGGCTATATATATATAAAGAGGGATTAAAAATTCTCCATGACCTTAAACTCCAAAGACAACTCAAATGAGAAATGAAGAAGACTAGACAAGAGCTAGGTAGTTTTTGTAACCAGTTTGAGTATAATCCCATAGAACCTTCCCCTACCTACAAAGGAAAATGCATAATTAAATTGATAAAAGGAGTTCCCAAAATAACAGTTTGCAATAAATCCTTTGTAAGAATAAAAATATTTTTTAGAGCAATATTGTTGTTTAGAATTGCAGCTTCAGTTTTCCCTGCAATTCTGATCTTTGAACTATTGACTGAGGTGATCATGTAGGGGTTTTGCTAAACAGTTCAAATTTGGATAAAAATCCATGATATCCAAAGAATCCTTCACCCTTCAGATTGGAGAATGGATTTACATTCACCCAAGATCTTTTCCAACCTCCCTCCAAAGCACTTACCCTTCAAGCTTAAATACTTCTTTCAACTATTGGGATTACCAACAAGCTTGGTTTAATACTTTTCTTTTACAAAATGAAGGACAAAGCCATTCTTGGCTTTTCTACTTCGACACAAGCACTATCCAAACTTCAAAAATCCCATATTGGTTTAAACAATGGTGGAATTTTTATGGCAACGTTCTAGAGACCATAATTCCAGAAGTTTTCTCTTTGAATACAAGAGGAAGGTGGTTTCTCACTATCACTCTCTGGCTCACACCCTCTTTTCTCACTATATTTCTAATGGTATGACTTGAAGAATACAAGAGTTTCTTGTAATTTTTCAGTCTGCCTTCTTCTTTGGTAGCTCCTCTATTTATAGAGGTCTTCAGCCTTGAGGCTCAATAATACTTGCTTTGGATGCTCTTCATAATGGAGTGAGGGGCTCCACGTCTTTTAGATGCTTTTGATAATGGAGTTTTATAATGGAGTGAGGAGCTCCACGTCTTTTGGATGCTTTCGATAATGGAGTGAGGATTAAAAATTTGCCATGATCTTAAACTCCAAAGACAACTCAAATGGAAAATGAAGAAGACTAGACAGGAGCTAGGTAGTTTTTGTAACCAGTTTGAGTATAATCCCATAGAACCTTCCCCTATCTGTAAAGGAAAATGCAAAGAAGATTTTTATAAACCTTTTAAGAAAAAACGTTTTTTCAAAAATAGGAAAGCGCCCAAAAATAGAGAGATTTTCTACAAAAGGCCATCCTCTTCTAAATTTCCAAAACAAAATTCCAAAAAAGATTTTGGCAAAATTACTTGCTACAAATGTGGGAAAGAGGGTCACACTTCAAAGTATTGCAAGTTTTCTAAAAAACTTCATGAGCTCCAAATAGAAGAAGAAATTTTGAGCAAAATTTCAGCTCTTCTTATTGATTCCTCTGAATCAGAATTTTCGAATAACGAGAAAGAGTTTCAAATTGATGAAATTAAAACCTTATCCGATTATTTTGAATCAGAATCAAATGATATTCCAAAGAATATTAATATGCTCACTAGGCAACAAGAAGCCCTTCTTGAGGCCGTCAAGCATATTAATGACCCTCAAATCCAAAAACAAGTCTTGAAAGAAATTCTAAAAACTGAAACCCTCGTCCCTTCTTCTAGTAAGAACACCAATGATCTATTATGATCTTGGAAAAAGGGAAAAAGCTAAATAACCCTCTCCCTACTATCCAAGAACTTCAAAAAGAAAATAAAACCATCAAAGTTAAACTCAAAGAGTTGAAAGAAAAGCAACAAAATGATTCTGTTTTGCTCCAAAGCTTGATTCTTAAACAAAATAGTGATTCTGATTCTGAAGAAGAAAAATGATTTTCAAAACCTTGAGGTTTCTGAAAATGTCCTAGAAAACTTCATTAATATTTTAAAAGAAATAACCTCAAGAAAATATTTGATTCAAATAAAACTCATTTTCCCTAATGATTTCCAAATAGAAACTATAGCTTTATTTGATACGGGAGCAAACCTCATACAAAACAGAATCCAGATCAAATTTTTTGATTGGTTTCAGATTTATTGCAAAAAAAATAGTATTCTTTATCCTTTCAAAGAAAAGCTCAAAAACCCAGTCTTCAAACCCTACCAGATCTCAAAGCCTAGTCAAGACCAATTTTAGAAACAAACTGAGTTTGCTAGAGCGGTCAGGGAACAGCTTAGCAAATTAGCCACTTCTGAGTCCTTCAAAAACCTAGTACCCGATACTCCTCAAAGAAGTAGGAATATCAGTGCTATAGATCAAGCCCAAAGTAATGAATCCAATGATTCAGAGCTTGAAAGTGTCACTGAAAACCCTTCTAACATCAACAGATTGGGGTGGCAAACCCCTAGATTGACTTGGCATACTTCTAGGAATGCTGCCCCAGATTTAGGAATAGAAAATAGAAATAATATCCTCACCTAATCTAGATTCAATGCCTCTTCTGTCTATGAATGGAATATAGATAGAATGCCAGAATACAACATTCAATGCCAATGCTTACAATACCCAAAGCGGTACCTCCGATAGAGCCATTGCTGAGCTCCTTATAGCTGGATTTTCTGGCTAGCTTAAAGGATGGTGGGATTACCATCTCACACAAGAACAACAGCTCCAAATCCTAGGTGCCATCCATATATTCCAAGGTTTAAAGTACCATCCTAGAGGAAAAACTTTTGAAACTAGTTTTAAGGGGCTTTCTGTACAGAATCCTTCCTCAATAGTTAAAATGCTTTGAAAGTTTTACTTTTCTACGTATTCATTAGTTTTGACAAGTTTTGTTTGGGATAAAACTATTTCTTGTGAGTTAGGCTTTGAAATACTTTGAGAGCTCTGAGATAGATTTTGAGGAAAAATTGTTATCTCAGGTTTTGAAAAAGGGATAGAAAGTATACCTTTACCTTTATTGGAAGAGGAGGATGACTTTGGTGAAATTCTGGGGTAAAGCTCTATTATTTGCTTTGAATATTCTTCGACCATCTTTAAGAACTCGGGAGTTTGTTGTGCAAGCCACTCATGAATTTGGAATTGCTTTTGGGCCGGATCTTCTTTGCTTTTGTCTATTTCTTCCTGGATGATCTCAGTCCAGTTTCTGATAGGCTTTGAAGAGGAGGGTAAAATCTCATTTTTTGGGCTTTGAACAGCTTTTATATTTGCTGTTGGCTTTTCCTCTTTGTCTTTTGCTCTCGATTTTTTTGGCATTGTCGCTCCTGTTTTTTAAAGAACTCTCTAGTTAGAAAGTCTGGAATTGAATTCGAATCTCCTCTTATGTATTCGATTTCAAAATTAAAAACGGAAAGAATGGCTTGCCATCTGGCAAAAATTTGTTTTGAAGCTATATTTTGAACATCTTTTTGCAATACTTCTTTTGTGGATTTATAATCAATCCTTAAAAGAAATTTTTGATTTAAAAGGTCACTTTGGAATTTTGAAATGCATAATACTATCGAAAGAATTTCTTTTTTGATAGTTGAATAATTCTTTTGAGTGTCATTCCAGTGTGCAGAAGTAAACTGGACAATGCATTCTTTTTTGTTTTGAACTTGTTTGAGAATTCCACCATAACCTAAATTTGATGCATCAGTTTCAACAATTTTGAATGCAGATGGATCAGCTAAGTGTAAACATGGAATTTCAGAAACTTGCTTTTTAATGCTTTGGACAATCTTTGTGTGCTCATCAGTCCATGCAGGGGGATTTTTCTTTAATCTATTATGTAGGGGTTTTGCTAAACAGTTCAAATTTGGATAAAAATCCATGACATAATTTAAACTGCCAAGAAACCTTTGCAATCGAGTTTTTTCCAAAATTTTATCTGGAAATTTTAAAGTAAAAGCTAGAGACATTTCAATTGGGGTGATAGTTCCCCGAGAGATGTAGTGTCCAAGAAATCTAATTTTCGTTTGGAATAAAGAAACCTTGGACTTTGAAACTACTAGACCATTTTTCTTAACAACATAGAAAAATGTCTCCAAATGTTTGAAATGTTGCTCTAGAGAATTTGAAAAGATTAACACATCATCGATATAAACAATGCAAAACTTTGAATAAGGATTGAAAATGTCATTCATGATTTTTTGAAATTCAGAAGGAGTATTTTTTTAATCCGAAAGGCATTACATTCCATTCGTATTGACCAAATGGAACTGTGAATGCAGTTTTGAACCGATCTTTAGGATGAATCTAGATTTGCCAAAATCCAGATTTCATATCAAACTTTGAAAAAATAAAAGCAGAATGAAGCTTTTGAAGAATATCTTTTTTGTTTGGAATGGGGTATCTAATCTACTTTAGAGCTTTATCCAAAGGTTTGTGGTTGATCACCAATCTAGGTGTTCCTCTTTCTATCTCACTATTTTTATTGACATAGAAGGCTGCACACGACTAGGGGGATCTGGATTTGGTAATTAAACCCTTTTGTTCTAAATCTTTTATTTCTACTCTACAATGGCTTTCAAGGGTTTCATTCATTTGGATAGGTCTGGCTTTGGTAGGAATTTCTTGTCACTAAAATCTTTTTCATATGGTAAATCCACCATATGCTGTTTTCTTTTTCAAAAAGCATTAGGAAGATCAGAACAAACTTCTTTTTCGATTTTCTTTTGTAAATCAGAAATTTTTCTTTGGACAAATTCATTTTGCAATTGGCTTTGGATTCTTTTTAAACCCATATCTTGTTTTAGGTGGAAAAGCTGGATTTGTATTCCTTTAATCAAAGCATTTATGTCAAAATTATAAATTGAGTGAGCTTTTATAAGATTGAGATTTCTCTTCTTGGGTTTTTCTAAAAAAGGAAAAATAATCTTTGAATCTTTAGCTTTAAAAATGATACCAGCAGTAGTTACTTTGAAAGGAGTAATTAAATTGATAAAAGGAGTTCCCAAAATAACAGTTTGCTATAAATCCTTTGTAAGAATAAAAATATTTTTTAGAGCAATATTGTTGTTTAGAATTGCAGCTTCAGTTTTCCCCGTAATTCTGATCTTTGAACTATTAGCTGAGGTGAGCCTTTCTTTTGTTTCTTGATGATACCTTTTAGGAACTAGCTCATAATTGATACAGTTGAGGTATGCTCCCGTATCAAATAAAGCTATAGTTTCTATTTGGAATCATCAGGGGAAATGAGTTTTATTTGAATCAAATATTTTCTTGAGGTTATTTCTTTTAAAACATTAATGAAGTTTTATAGGACATTTTCAGAAACCTCAAGGTTTTGAAAATCATTTTCTTCTTCAGAATCAGAATCACTATTTTGTTTAAGAATCAAGCTTTGGAGCAAAACAGAATCATTTTGTTGCTTTTCTTTCAACTCTTTGAGTTCAACTTTGATGGTTTTAATTTCTTTTTGAAATTTTTTGATATTAGGGAGAGGGTTATTTAGCTTTTTTCCTTTTTCCAAGATTATAGTAAGATCATTGGTGTTCTTACTAGAAGAAGGGACGAGGGTTTCAATTTTTAGAATTTCTTTCAAGACTTGTTTTTGGAGTTGAGGGTCATTAATATACTTGACGGCCTCAAGAAGGGCTTCTTGTTGCCTAGTGAGCATATTAATATTCTTTCAAATATCATCTGATTCTAATTCAGAATAATTGGATGAGGTTTTAATTTCATCAATTTGAAACTCTTCCTCATTATTTGAAAATTCTAAGTCAGAGGAATCAACAAGAAGAGCTGAAATTTTGCTTAAAATTTCTTCTTATATTTGGAGCTCATGAAGTTTTTTAGTAAACTTGTAATACTTTGAAGTGTGACCCTTTTTCCCACATTTGTAGCAAGTAATTTTGCTACAATCTTTTTTGAAATTTTGTTTTGGAAATTTAGAAGAGGATGGTCTTTTGTAGAAAATCTCTCTGTTTTTGGGCGCTTTCCTGTTTTTGAAAAAATATTTTTTCTTAAAAGGTTTAGAAAAATATTCTTTGCATTTTCCTTTGCAGGTAGGGGAAAGTTCTATGGGATTATACTCAAACTGGTTACAAAAACTACCTAGCTCCTGTCTAGTCTTCTTCATTTCCCATTTGAGTTGTCTTTGGAGTTTAAGGTCATGGCAAATTTTTAATCCCTCTTTCTGAGAAAGGCTAACTAATTCACCATAAGTGTAGAAATCATAAGGGATTTAACCATTATGGGCTTCTCTTATGGTATTCCTAACCATTTCACCTAGTATCTTAGGTAAACCAGCTAAGAATTTTTCTTTCCAGAAAGGTTGGTTTGAATCTTCCCTAAGTATGACTCTGGTCAGAAAAGTATCTTTATAAGCTTGGAAGTTGCTAAGTTTTTTGTAGGTTAGATTGCTGAGAAGCTCAGCATTCTTATCTTTTAGAAGAGAAGGGTCTCCTATGAAATGGAGGGAAATCGTCAAGATTAAGGTTGACAGAGCATCCTCAATAGGATTTCCTAGCTCATTTAAGATGGGGGTCCCTTCTGTGGTGGTTTAGATGGCATGTAGGATTTGGAGTTGCTGTTCTTATGTGAGATGGTAATCCCACCATCCTTTAAGCTGGCCAGAAAATCCAACTATAAGGAGCTCAGCAATGGCTCTATCGGAGGTACCGCTTTGGGTTTTGTAGGCATTGGCTGCCATGGTCATCTGTTGTAAAAGGCCAAGAATGTTGTATTCTGACATTCCATCTATATTTCATTTATAGACGGAAGAGGCATTGAATCTAGATTGGGTGAGGATATTATTTCTATTTTCTATTCCTAAATCTGGGGCAGTATTCCTAGAAGTATGCCAAGTCAATCTAGGGGCTTGCCATCCTAATCTGTTGATGTTAGAAGGGTTTTCAGTGACACTTTCAAGCTCTGAATCATTGGATTCATTGCTTTGGGCTTGATCTATAGCACTGATATTCCTGCTGCTTTGAGGAGTATCGGGTACTAGGTTTTTGGAGGACTCAGAAGTGGCTAATTTGCTAAGCTGTTCCCTGACCGCTCTAACAAACTCAGTTTGCTTCTGAAATTGGTCTTGACTAGGCTTTGAGATCTGGTAGGATTTGAAGACTGGGTTTCTGAGCTTTTTTGTTTGGTTTACCTCTCTTGGATGACCAGTGTTGGAGATTGGAGAGGTGAAGACTGTAGGAGGTTTTTGAATTTGGCTTTCTATCCTAACAAGCTGTTTTCTTATTGTGTTAAGATAGGTATTTGAGAAATTGTTCTGCTGAACAATATTCTTGACATTTTTCTCAAGCTCCTCTCCTATTAATTTATAAGGTGCAGCTTCTATTTCGTTCTCTCCATAAGAAATGGTTATTTTCCTAAGGGGAGGATGTTCAAACTGGATGGTTTGGTTTTCTCCGACCTTCCACTCTGGAGTCTTGTTCCTTACAGTAATAGGACTAATGAGTTTTTCTTTGAAAGGATAAAGAATACTATTTTCTTTGCAATAAATCTGAAATGTGTATATAACCAATCAGGTCCATCAACTATACCAACATAGGATCAAGGCGGCCTTTGTCACGTGTGCTGACATCCTATAACCAATCTCTCACTTGGTCACATATGCTGACACAATTGAATGATAGGGATCATATGATGTGGATGTGTTAATGTGATCTTAGCATGTCTATTTTCAACTGGTACATCCTTAAACCTTACTGAGATCAAACCATACCAAATTAGAGTGTGAATAAACTAGTACTTTATTTCTACAGAAGACAACCTCAAAATACTATAATTGAAATAACTAAATGTATGTCTATAATATATAAGCATTTGAAGTTACAAACTCCTACTAAAGCTTAATATCATCAAATGACATGACACCCGTATGAGCAATGTTCTCATGAAACAACTTGGGTGGAAATCCTTTAGTAAGTGGACCCGCAATCATGGAGTCTGTTTGATGTGCTCTATAGACAACTGTCCACTTTGAAATATTTCTTTAATAACTAAGAATTTAATGTTTATATGCTTCAACTTTGCTGAGCTTTTGTTGTTGTTGAAATATAAAACTGCCAAATATAGTCAAAAAATAACTTTAGTGGTTTATCCACATGTCCACTATGCGCAGCCCCGTGATAAAATTTCACAGCCATACCCCATGATTGGATGCCTTATAATATGCTATTAACTCTGCTGCCATAGTATAAGAGGCTATAGGAGACTGTTTAGCACTCTTCCAAGAGATAGTACCTCCAGCTAGCAAATATATATAGCTCGAAGTGGATTTCATACTGTCTTGACATCTAGCAAAATCAGAGTCAGTATACTTAATGATCTCAAGCTTATTCGACCTCCGATATATGAGCATAAAGTCTTTTGTTCTTTATAAGTACCGAAAGACCCGTTTGGCTGCTTTTGAATAGTCCATCTTAGATTGCTTAAGTATCTGCCCAACATCCTAGTAACACATGCAATATCAAATCGTGTACATACCTGAGTATACATTAGACTCTCTACCATTGAGGAATAAGGAACCTTCTACATTTCCTTTTTTTAAAATCATTCTCAGGGCACTGACTGAGACTAAACTTATCTCCTTTAACAACAAGCATATCACCTAGTTTGCAATCTTGCGTGCCATATCTTTTGAGAACCTTTTCGATATAGCTCTTTTGTGGCAATCCAAGAATACCCTAAGAGCGACCCGATGTATTTTTATGCCTAACATCAAAGAGGCGTTACCAAGATCTTTCATCTCAAAATTTTTAGCTAGAGATCTATTGGTTTCTTGTAAGCAAGGTTTCATCGACATATAAAATCAGAAGAATATATTTACTCCACGAAACTTATGGTATCTGTAATCATCAACCAAATTTATCTCAAAACCGAACGAGATGATCATTTGATGAAACTTGAAATACCATTTTCGATATGCTTGCTTGAGCCTATAGATGGATTTTTTAAGTTTGCAAACCATATCCTTTAGGTCTTCAAACACAGTATCTACACAATTGCATAAATCAACCAATAACTCACAATTGCATGATACACAAGACAATCTTTTTATTCAATAAAAAAACACTCCTAGAAAATATAAAATGCTAGACGCGCTCAATTGGGTGAAATTTTTCCCTATCAGTCAAATAAAATAAAAGGATGGTTTCTCTGGGAAGAACCAATCAAAAAATTTGTCCTTGGGTTATCCTTGGGTTGTCCTCAATGTAAGACACAAAGTCTTAAAAGAAATAGAAATAAAGAACATGTAAAATTTAAAGAGTTAGGAAAAGAAAGATCAAATCTGGTTATCCTTGGGTTGCCTCCCAAGTAGCGCTTTTTATTAACATTATTGGCTCGACACAGTTATACTCCTATCTCCTTGTAAATAAGATCTTCTAACTTCTCTTCTTTACTCGTGCACTCATAAAAAAATTCATAAAATGGCTTGAGCCTATACCCATTAACCTTGAACACTTTATTAGTTCCTAAGCTTTTAATCTCAACAAGCATTAACTTCAGTAGTGAATCCTCAGCTGTAAATTGTTTTCTCACAATCATCTTATTATGAAATGTCTTGGTTTTCTCCTTCTTTACCACTTCTGTCATGTGAGGATTCAATCTCACTTGAGGCTCAATGTTTGCCTTGGATCCCTCCTCTAAAAGGAGATTATGCAAGCAAATGGAGGGGCTAATGCCTTGTATGTCGGCTATAGTCCAGTCAATAGCTCTTCTACGACCACGAAGCTCTCTAATTACCCTTTTTTCTTGTAAATATATCAACTTGCTTGAATGAATGACTAAAAGTGTATTATTTTCTCCCAAGTACACATACTTCAAATGGCCTAGTAAAGGCTTTAATTCTACATTTGGTGCTTGCACCATAAAAAGTAATAACTTTTAATGAGAAGATGGTATATCAAATTTTTTAACTTTATACCTCTTTAGAGCTGGTGGCAATGACTGTAAAACCATAATTAGCTCCAATTTAATCTAAATTTGCATAAGCTTTGATTAAGCACCTCTTCAAGCTCATCTTCTCCGTTCAAATCAAAAGTATCTGGCACCAACTTATCAATAAAATTAGTTGAGTAAACAATTAGATCTTCTGTAGGATATTTTATAGCATTAAAAATATTAAATTTAACAATCTCACCATCAAATTTCATGGTGAGTGTTCCATGTTCCACATTAATCTTTGTTTTAGCTATCTTGAGGAAAGGTCGTCCTAACAAGATTGGTGTTGCACTAGACAATCTAATGTATTCCATTCTCAAAATATAGAAATCAGCTGGGAAAACTAGCTCATTAACTTGTACCGAAACATTCTCAACTACCCCTTCAAAGTATGCATTAGAACAATCAG
Source organism: Ricinus communis (assembly GCF_019578655.1). Classification (NCBI taxonomy): domain Eukaryota; kingdom Viridiplantae; phylum Streptophyta; class Magnoliopsida; order Malpighiales; family Euphorbiaceae; genus Ricinus; species Ricinus communis. The sequence continues at coordinate 16,150,926 of NC_063259.1, read as the reverse complement.
CTAATTGAATAATCACTCTTATTTTTTTCAAAGGACCCAAGTTCATAGATGTATAAATAAAATATGGCAATAACATTAATTGATGCACCTAAATCTAGAATGGCAGACTTAATCTGGTGTTACCAATAACACAAGGGATGGTAACCATACCTAGGTCCTTGCACTTCTTAGGTAACTTTCTTTGAATAACGGCAGACATGTTTTTGCCAACACTTATTCTCTCATTCCTTCAATGTTCTTTTGTTGGTGCATAACTCCTTGAGGAACATTGCATACCTTAGGATTTTCTTAATAGCATCAAGCAAAGGTATATTCACTTCTATCTTCCTAAAGGTTTCAAGGATTTCTAAATCTTTCTCTTCCTTTTTTCGATTAGCTAATCTAGTAGGACAAGGAGGCAAAATAGGATTAGAAAAAGAATTGATAAGGTTTTAAAAATGTACCACAGCATTGCATTCATCATATTGGAGTAAGGGCTTGGTTTTGGAATAATATTTTCAACAATGCCCTCATCTTCTTTCTCTGGGTTCTTTTTACTTGCGTCTTGTGGGTTTTTTTTATTACTCTCCCACTTCTTAATGTAATGGCGCTTGCATTCTCTCTAGGATTTACCACTATTTGAGATGATAACTTCCTGAACTTTGAGCTTCAAGCCTACTTATTGTGGTTGCAAGCTGGCCAATTTATGTCTTTAAATTTTATATGATTACCTTTGTTTTCTGTTGAAACTGCATAGTATTATTAGCAAAAGCTTTCTGTTGAATTTAGAGCTTGAGTTGCTTGCTGTTGTTTAACTTGGAAAGGAGGTTAATATTGCCCTTGACTAGCTTGATTCCCATAACTTAAGTTAGGATGATCTCTCCATCTTGGGTTGTACATATTAGAATAGAGGTTATAACGACATTATGGTTGTCTTGGAAAAATACCCATTGCATTAGCTTATTGGACACCTTCATCCTCTTACAAAGTTGTACATGCATCAATATAATGTCCCGCACAACACATATCCCACACACCTTTGCTGTTGTTTGTATATTACCTACAACCATTCGTTTAGTTAAAGCAGTGAAATCTGAAATTTGACGTTCAAGGTCAGATGAACTTACCTTATTCACCTTCTTAAGTGTATGATCCATCCTCATTAGTTTTTCACCATGTTAGCAATTAAGTTCCTTGTAGCTTCTAGAGTTTTATCTACTAATGCAATTCCATTGGAAACATCAATCATACTTCTCTCTATTAGCAGTAAACCCTTATAGAAATATTGAATGAACAGTTGATTGGTAATTTGGTGCTGAGGATAACTAGCACACAACTTCTTAAACCTCTCTCAGTACTCATAGAGAGACTCTCCATTGTACTGCCTAATACCACATATCTCTTTTCTTATGTTGGCAGCTCTAGAGGTAGGGAAGTACTTCTCCAAAAACAACATTTTCATTTATTCCATGTCTGAATTGATCCTGAACGAAGTTAATACAACCAATCCTTCACTAAATCTATCAATAAGAACGGGAATGCCCGCAACTTAATGTGCTCTTTAGTAATATTTTGAGGTTTCATACTTGTAAACACCACATGGAGCTCCTCCAAGTGCTTATATTGATCATCACCTACAAGACCATGAAATTTAGGCAACAAATGTATTAGTTTTGATTTTAATTCAAAACCAACTTTTAAATTAGGGTATCTAATGCACAAGGGTTGCTGATTAAGATTAGGAGCAACCAACTCCTTCAAAATCCTATTATTATTCACAACCATCTCTTACTCTTCTGAATTGCTAGATGAACTGATGAAAAGTAAGTCGAGTAAACCAAGAGATGCAATAATTGCTTGCTCAGTTTTTGCAGTTGTCAATCTAGCTTGCCGAGCTCTTTTCTCAATCTTTTAGCTATCTTTTCAATTTCTAGACCAAATTCTAAGTCACTAAATTGAGAAGATCTAGTTATAAACAAAACAATATAAGTAAAAAGAAAAAATAAAATAAAAACAAAAATAAACTGTAAAATTGGCAATAAAATTTATAAAATAAAAACTAGTCCCCGATAATAGCACCAAAATTTGATGAGTGTCGTGAGCACTAAGATTAAATTGATGATCTCACCAAAACTATAATAGAGTCAAGTCTATGTCGAATCCTAGAGACTGATTCCTAACTGATCTTATTAGAGTAATTTTAGTTTGAAATCTAAAATAGAAAGGAGTTTTGTTGAATATGATTAAAAAGCAAATTGAAATAATAACTGAAAAAAAAAAAATAAACTTCAATGTAAGGGAAATTGATCCGACTGGTTTTTCACATTGATTACTGGCACCTGAAATTTCTATTCATTCTTAACTACTTAGCAATATAAGTAAGACCTAAAAGATAACTTATAAATGTGTCTCTTTCTGTTCTTTACTTTTCAGGATGTTTTAGGACCTCATAAAAAATCGAATTTGACCTTATATTCTTCATCAAAGTTATGGCATTTGAAGAGTAGTTCATTTTAGAATTTTGAATCACCTCAATCAGACCTTGGTAGCTCTAAATAAGGCCTAAACACTGAGACTGATCCAAACAGAAATGAACTACACAACATCTCACTTCGATCCAAGTTCTCTTATCCTTAGAAACTTGATATGGAGTTGAGTTCTCCATAGGAATTATAACTTCTGAAGTCCTTTACAAAGTTTATATACACTATTTTTTAATTCTGGATCTTTAAGATCATTAAAACTTCACTAAAATTAATACGATCAAATTTGTATAATGCTAAAATTCACTATTTTCTTTTAATTAAGCACAAACTCCTTTAAATCATTCCTATATACATAAAACAACTTAATAAACTCTTTTAAACTTAAAATCAATACCAAAAGCTAAATATAAAGAGAATAAATATATTGACTATTTTGTTCTTATTAGTTACGGTCTTAAGTGCTTCTCCCTAGAATGATTCTAGCAAGGTAGAATGACTAATCATACTTTTCACCGTGTCTTTAAGCGTTCTATTTTGTCTTTCAGGTACACCATACATAATGGGAAAGCCCGACATAGTGTATTGTAGGACGATACTGCATTCCTCTAGGAATTTAGCAAATGGTCCTAAACATTGTTCAGTTGAACCATCATATCTGCTATAGTATTCACCACCATGATCAGATCTGATGCTTTTGGTTCTTTTGTTGAGTTGGTTTACAATTTCAACCTTATATTGTTTGAACACATCCAATGACTATGAATTTCCATGAATGAGATATATGTAGCCATATATGAAAAAATCGTCTATGAACGTTATAAAGTATTGTTCGCTATTCCTAGCAACTATAAGGAATGGTCCATAAATATCTGTATGTATAAGTTCTAAGACATCCAGAGTCCTATTGGTTTCAAATATCCTTTTATTGGTTTATTTTCCCTTTATACAGTTATTACAAACATCAATTTCTATGAAGTCTAAGGGATCTAGAATTTTGTCTGACATAAGTTTCTCCATTCTCCGTCTAGAGATATGACATAAATTTTTGTGCCATAACACAATTGAATTGTTATTAGTTATTTTTCTTTTAGTACCTCATGTACTTAATTGCAGGGATTAATTAAATGGAGCAATTGTCTCAATTGAATAAAGATTATTGTATCCTGACAAAGAACCAAGACTAACCAATTTTGAACCATGAAAGAAATTAAGTTTTTCATTCTCGAATGAACAAGAATAACCTAATTTGTCCAAAGCAGAAATAGAAATTAAATTTCATCTAAAAGACGGTACGATAAATGTTTCATTAAAATCCAAATAAAATCTAGTCCTTAATAATGATCTAAGATTTTCAATTGCTTCAACTTGAACTGTTTTACCGTCATCCACATAGATGTATCTTTCACCATCACTTGGCTTTTGATTATTCCAGCACCCTACATAGACATACTGACGTGAGTTATTGCACCAGAATCTATCCACCATGTGTGTTTAGGAACTAAATTTAAATTAACCTCCAAACAAACCAAATTAAGAAGCATACCTTTCTTAGCATACCGTGAGTGATAATTGATGCATTACTTCTTCTTATGCTCTTCAGCTCCACAAAAGAAACAACTAGTACCGTTTGGTTTATCTGGTTTCTTTTGTTGTTTCTTTTGAGATGATGCATTTGCAACTTCCTTATCCTTTTTCCTTTTCTTTCCCTTGCCCTTGTCTTTGAAGGTTGAGGCTAGGTGAGCACTCTCTGTCCTATCTTGTTTTAGCCTTTCTTCTTCCGAAGCATAGTGTTAGATGAGCTCATGATACCAAGTCTTTTTGACAATTGTAGCTCATCTTAAATTGGTTAAACTGTGTTGGAAGTGATATCAAAACTAGATGCACTAGCAAGTCCTCAGAGAGTTCTAGATGGAACATCTCCATGATGTACTCCTTCATATTGCCTTTACCCTCGTACCTCATTGAAATTAGAATTGTCAAAGGCATACTAATTTTAGCCTTTTTGTTCTCGACAAACTCTTTTCAATATCTGCAAGAAAATCCTTAGTTGTTTTTATCTGTTCAGATTTTATGCCCTTGAATGCTTCTAGAATGGTCTTTTTCATAATCATCATACACATACGATTTAATCTCTCTATCTTTAAACATCCCACTTTTGATCAGAGGTACTGTTATCCCAAAGAGGTACAAGAGGATCAATCCTTAACATAAGGTTGAGATCCATAACTTTAAGAACTATTAATAGATTTTCTTTCCATGATTTGAAGTTAATGTCATTTAGAATAGGAATAGAGTTGATGTTGGCAACAATAAACAAAACAGGACTTTGACTGTTAAGTTTGGTGCAATTTTAAATTCAAATATTGGTCATTTGTATTATATATATATTTTGAGATGAATTAATTAAAACAACATGTCACCAAAGTGACTTCTCTTGTGGAAATTGATTTTATTTTAAAATATAATCCATTATATGCATGTAACTTATGTGAATATTGATCGGGCCAAAGGAAGGTAAAATGTTTGACAGAATTACTTGTGCACCTATGGTAATAAATGTGTGATGATTATTTGGTTTTATATGTAAATAATAAATCGGCTCAAAGGAAGATTTATTATTTGATATGTTCTTTATCATCAGAGTTTTGTTACTACACCAAGATATCACTCAGAAGTTAATATTTTTGTCCAAAGACAAAATATTAATGGAATCTCGATATCTTGAGATGAGATATACCGTATTTGAATTTATAGTTGACTATATCAACTCTTACCATATTTAATTACCTACAAGTCCAAAGCTAAAACATATATCAATAAATATTATAGCCATTCATCATAAATAAATTATGATATATATATATATATATAATGTATACAGTAGCCAAAATAAATAAATAAACAAAAGAAACCAAAATATTTCACTGAATATACTGAATTATTACTTGACTACAAATCTATATATATATATATATATATCAAGGCTATTGAAAACTTTTGTTGCAGTATTTAAAAAAATAAAAAAATACTTTAGCCATTAAAATGGCTACTACCATTCAACCAAAAATAAGAAAAATATCTTGAATACCTGCACTTGATTTGAAACCATGATTTACTGTACATCATGCAATTAGGTGATCATTCTCTTCGTTTTTTTAATTATTATTAACTAAACTAACAAGCATATGAATTCATAAATTATCTTTTATTTAACAGAGACAATATTATTGAAAGAAAATATTTAGTAATTGAATACATCTTTTGCTATGTTCTGAGCCATATTATTGAGAGTGCGAGGAACAAACTTAAAAGAAATATCAGTAGACTCGGAGACTATATCAGCAATATCAACAAAGATCATTTGTGCAACAGCTGGAGTTTGAAGTTTATTTCGAGTCATTTTGATCACCTGCTTTGCATCCCCCTAAAATACTACCTGGAGCCATCCTATACTTCTAGTCCAAATCATGCTATCCCTTAAAGCTAAAGCTTCTAACATAAAAAGTTGACTAATCCCAATATATATCTTACAACTTATATTAAGACTGAATCCTTAATTACCTATAGCAATAAACCTAGCACTGCCTCTTGATTCCTTTGTTCTGCATCCAACACCAAAGTTAATTTCTACAATATTCCCTTCCTGAATATTTCCATTAGTGGAGAAAGATGGGAGCCTGACACGTCATCCCTACTTGCTTCTTGGAATTCATATGCCTCTTGGTTCGCTTGAAGGATAATAGACTTCGGAGAACTTTCTGAATTATTAAAAATTAGATTATTTCTAGTTTTTCATAATTATCAAAGGATGAACACCACATACTCCAAAGAATTTCCCTCAGCTTGGAGATTAAGGACATTTACCCTAATCTTTTCCTAACAACCAAGAAAATCTAATTCCACCATAGCCCACCAATCAGTCCCAGATTTGATAATCTCCAGACTAATTGAGCAAACAAGGATAGTAAAAAAAACAGGCTCTAAAGATTCTATATTACCACATCTCAGAAGCCGAAGATATCCCTAATCGTTTGTAAAGCTCCTGACCAACTCGAAGGGCCTTTGAAAGAAATTTCCACATGAAGACTTTCAACTTACTTGGTAACTTCATCTTCCACATATGCTTCGATCTAGAAATTGATTACTGATTTTGGGCTCCCGAATTATGATTAGAGAAATGAGCCTACCAAACATAGAAACCGGATCGAATTGAGAATTTTCCAAAATCATGAAAATGCCATATAATCTTATCATCCCTACCTCGATAATTTAATAGAATTTTTATGATTTCCTTAACTTGATTTGGAGGAAAATGTTGGTGAAGCAAGTTGATCTTCCAAGATTTGAGGTACGAATCAATGAAACGACTTACTGGTTTTGAAGTCAAATTTGAAGAAGACCGCATTGTAGGGCAGTATGGAAATTTGGTAGGTAACTAAGGATCCCTACCAATTACCACTAAATTACCATTTCCAATTTATCTCTGAAGACCATAGGATAGAAGTTGTTTCCCCGCATTAATAATGCTCCAAGCCTAAAAAGGGTTTCAGCCTCTCTAGCTAGATAAAAATTTTGAGGTTGGAAAATATCGGCCTTTAAAAACCCTGGCTATCAATAGGGAGGGGTTCTTCGATAGTCTCCAAGCTTGTTTAGCTAAAAGAGCCAAATTAAACCCATGCATATCTTTAAAGCGCATCCCTCATTGTGATTTGCTAGTGCACATTCTCTTTCATGAAACCTAGTAAACTATTTTTTCTTTAGCATATTGACCCAACAAAAAATTTGATAAAATCCTATAAATTTCTTGGCATACTCCCAGCGAAATTAAGAAACAAACTTATTGAGAACACCGGGACGACACTAGCTACAGCTTTAATTAAAATTTCCTTCCTGCCTTGAGAATAAAGATTTTTCTTTCTAGCCTTGGACTTTATTTCTGATATTTACTATTAGATCAGCAAAAGTCCGCTTTTTAGACTTATCTACAATTGCAAGCAATCCTAAGTATATATCTAGATGGTCAATGTTACTAATTTGAAACATACCCGTTATGTGCACTTTTAAAGATAAAAGTGTGTTCGAGGAAAAGAATGTTGTTGATTTAACTGGATTTACCTCTTGACCACTTGCACAAGCATAGCTAATGGATAACGTTTGAGCAGCAGGAATGGAGCATTCACTGAAAAACATGGAATCGTTGCAAATAGTAAATGATTAATATACAGACTTTGTCTTGCAACTCTGACTCCTTTGAAGCCCTTTTAGATCTGAGCCTTGGAACACATATGAGATAAACCTTCAACACACAATAGAAATAGCAATGGAGATAATGGATCACCTTGACTAATACCTCGCATAGGAACAATAAATCCTTCTAGCACCGCATTTATATTAACTGAATATGTGACTGATGTAACATGATTCATAGTCCATTGGATCCATATATCTGAAAAACCTAACACCCGAAGCATATGACTAATACAATGTCATTCAAGTTTGTCATATGCTTTCATTATATCCATTTTTAAAGCCATTCCTTCTTTCACCCTTGTTCTTCGAGACTTGAGATAGTGAACTATCTTATAACACACCAGAAAATTGTCTATGATTAACCTTCTTGCTATGAAAAAAGCACTTTGATTCTCCATTATCAACCGAGGCATTAATCCGTCGAAGTCTACGCATAAGTAATTTGGCAATAATCTTATAAAAAACTATGCATAAGCTGATAGGCGCCATTTTGACATCCTAATTGGATTAAGAGTTTTTGGAATCAAAGATATTGTGGTATGATTAGCACTATGAGTAAGATGGACACCTGTAAAGAAACTAGAGATAGATGAAAATAAATCATCTTTAATAACTGTCGAATATCTATGAAAGAAAAGGCTTGTAAATCCATCACATCATAGAGCTTTATCGGCATGAATTGAGAAAGTAGCATCATAGAAAAACGGGCCATCAACATGACATTATCTTCTCTTGAGACTCGAGGCACCATGCCTTTTGTAACTATATCTAGATCATAAGGATTCAAAGACGTATATAATTTGTTAAAGTATGAGATTGTCATACCAGCAATTTCAATATGATTTGGCATCCATTCATCACAATCATTTGAAAGTCCCCTAATTTGATTTCTCCTACGACATTGCCCCACTGCTGCATGAAAAAATCCTGTATTACTAACTCTAAGTTGCAGCCATGATTGTCTTGACTTTTGACTAGTATTTCTCCTCTTGGCTAATAGCTTGCACTAGACTATCTTCCAATTCCTTAATTGAATGGAAATATGTTCCTTTTGATCTTGTCTTAACCCATTCAGTATTTTCTTTAATCTCCATAATTTCTTTATGCACATTTTTATAATTGGCCCTATTCGAGTCAATAATATCAAACCTGCAGGCTTTCAATTTGGACATAAACTGGAAGTTTGGCGATCCCCAATGTTTTTCTTTCCATTTATTCCGAATGATGTTTCTAATCTCCACACAATTGTTTCACCTTTTATCAAACTTAAATAATTTATTGTGCTTCATTGATAAAGCATGCATTTAAAGTAATAGAGGCATATGATCTGAACCAAGGTCTTAAAGATGAGAAATATAGGCTTGGGAAAATTTAGAAGCTCATTTAGTATTATTTAGTCCCCAGTCTATATGTTCTTGTACATTTGAAGCACCATATCTTCTATTTGTCCAAGTAAAAATTGAATCCTTGAAAGGAACAACAACCAGACCTAGTCTTAAAATGAACTAATTGAAACTAACATGCTTATTGCGTTGAAAGTCAGCGCCACCCAATTTATCAATAGATGAAATCATAGCATTAAAATCACCCATCCATAAGCAAGTCTTAAGATTTAGAGCATGAGCATAAGTAAATAGACATTGTATTTGACTATTCCTAATAGAAATTGAACAACTAAGATCACAAATAAGCAGATCCCACATAATACCAAAATTAGATAATTTACAATGGCAAAAAGATATTGACTTATGTAAAACTTGCACTAAAATACCTACCCATCCTAAAGCTAAACCACCCAAGATACCCATAGGATTTACAATTTCATAATTTAGAAAACCACAAGATAAAAAAATTTTCCTAACATGGATATTAGATTTTTTTAGTTTCACAAAGGAAAACAAAATTGGGGAAATGAGAAGCAACAATCTCTTTCAGATGACGAACTGTTAGGGGTTTCCCAACTCCCTGACAATTCCAACTAAGGTTCCTCATGATGGCGGCTGGCGCCATTTAGGGCTGGCTTGCTCCATCTCCTCAGCTGAAGAAATTGAAATGCGGCTTGTCTTGATTTTTGGTTTACTAGAATCAAATTCAATTTCAGTCCTTCTCTTGTTAGGGACTGTTGTTAAAGTACCTAAAGAGACTATTGTAGAAGTTGTTCCTACTTGACGTGCTTGATGCTTCCATTTACTTGTAGTACCAGTCATTTCTATAGTTTGTAAGGATTTATTATAGAAAATATCCTCATCGGGCAGCAGCTTATTAATGTACATTTTATTAAAGTCACTAACACCTATGTTTTCCAGAATAGGTGATAATGGACTTTCATAACAAATGTAATCCATGGTTGAATTAGATAATTCTTCTTCTCTACCAATTAATAAAAACTTTGATCGAACCTCTAGGCGTAAAACATCCAGTAGCAAAGGAGGAAGAATAATAGGTTGGAATATGTTTTTAAAAGCCTGCTTACTCGCGTTCATTTGAGATGTGGGTTGGTCCTCCAACTATTTGAAAAAGTTGACTAATCTCAATCCTTGAATGGCTAGGTCTAGCTGGCTGAATGATTTCCATATTAAGCCTAAGCGGACCTTCAAATGTTGCATTTGAGCCTTTAGCTTTGGGCTAGGCTTTAGAAGAGGAAGCCCCATTGCATAGAAAATCAAGCTTAAAGAAATTGCATGTAGTAGAAGGAATTACTTATATCAAAGCTTCGCCCACAATAGTAACCGATTGAGAAGTAGCTTTGGATTGAACGATTGACATAATTGTTACCTCTGATATAATAGCTATCTGTTCAAATAAAGAGCGACCTGAGGCTAGAAAGTCATGCATGTTTATCAGCCTATTACATGTCATACTCTCCATCCTTGCAGATGTCACTATAGCATGCAAACCCAAGTCTTTAGAATGTTGTAGAGACAATGGATGCCAAGATGATGAAGCTGGATGTTTACTCTTATTAACTGCATTATTTTGAGTAATTTATGCAGAATTTAGACCACCTTAAAGAGAAACCAAAGTTATCCTCACTTGTAGTTCATAAAGCAATTGAACCAACCATATAGCATAATTTTGCAATGTGCCCCATTATTCCATATAAATAACATATATCTCGCAATTTTTCGAAGCGAAAAGGACACCATCTCTTTGTAGAGTTAGCTCATTTAAGTCTGAATCCTTTAGGTAAAAGGTGATGTATACGAAAGCTTACCCTCAACCTCATGAACTTTGCCATTAATCCACCCTGCAAACCCCTAGTGTCCATTCTTAGTAATCTTTTGAATAGCCCTTAACTGCATTAGTTTGAGTAATTTGGTTAAAAGGAATGTTCTTTATCTGCACCCAAAATGGTGATAATGAAAACTTAACTTCAGATAGAACCTTATCAGTTGGCCATAATTGAATGTTAATAATCTGATGTTGAACTAGAAAGGGCCTTCCAACTAAAATTCGAGCATAATCTTTGGTATCCTTCAAGTGAAATAGAAATAAATCTCTTCCAAGCTTATTGATAGAGATCGGATATGAAAGACGCTATGAAGAGGCCATTACTTCCCTAATAACATGGCTGCTGAAAGTTTTTATGGAATATACTTTAGCAACCAGCTTCAAAAATAAAGTATCTCCCTCTGTAACCTCAGGTTCTAGATCTAACACCAGGTCTTCAAAATGCAAATGTGGTGTCTAGTATATAAGCTGTTGCATAGTAATATCATTATTACTCATAATGAAAGGAAAGAAAAGTAGAGGATGATCCCATGAAAAGAAAATAACAAATGAAAAGAGCTTTTTTGGTAAAAAGGAAGAGGACAGTAAGAATAGAAAAGATAAGGAAAAGAAAAAACAAATGTTATAAAATAAAGGTTTTTTAGGTAAGAAAGAAATGGATAGTAGGAACATAAGAATAAAGAAGAAAGAGGAACAAAGATTTCTAAAGTAAAGCACATGTTAAAGATATAAGGATAGTCAATGAATACGAATAGATATCTTGAATTCTAATTCAATTAGGGAATTGCTCCTGAAATCTATCAGAGCTTCTCTCTCATATTTCTGTCAGAACTTCTCCCTCTAGAATGATTTCTCTAAATTCATAAATTATCAATTCATATATACATCTAAAATTATTCCAAAATCAAAAAAATTACAATAAAAATAATAGATTTAGGAATACCTAAACAATATAAAAAAATCAAACTTAACTCAATGATCAATATGAAGGGTGGCTCAAAGACCACTTGTTAAGTTAAAACCTTAGGGTAAAAAATATTACCAATAAATTCAAAACCAATCATGTATAATCACTAAGAATTATTAAATCAATATATGTTGAAGCATACTTGAATCCAAAACGATTGAATACTCTCTAAAGACAAGTAGTTTGCCTTCTAGATTAACACGTATTTCGCAAAGAGCCCTTTAGTTTTCTCTGTGTTTTCTAACTAATGATTGGATATTAGTTTAGAATAAAAATCCTACGTGTGATTTAGGGACCATAACCAATATATATATATAGTGATAACAAAACTTTAATATTATATTTTGGTAACTCTAGTTTAGCCCTAAAATAAAAATTACATTTAGGTCTCTACACATTAAAGGCTCATATCCTATCAGATACATTAGAGCCCAAGTTACCCAAACCTTATTAGATCACTTTTAATCAGGCTCAACCTTATATAAGAACCTACAATACATAACTATTGACATATAAGCCCAATGTATTTACTACTTTTCATGCATCAAATATGCTCTTACAGTAACAATATCAAGAAAAAGATTTCAAGAAATATTCTGAATCAATTTCATATCTTTTTATTGCTAAGCAAAATAATGAGCTCTTATTGAAAAGTCATAAAACTCGTCCAACTAGTTCTACGCCATTCCTTAAAGTGAATGAGATAACAGATAACAATGTTGAATATGGATGAGGAAGAGGAAGGAAAAATAATTGTGGTTGAGGACGTGGCCAATGTTATGGTTGAAATCATAATAACAATAATCGTTGTAGTAGAATAATAATACATCTTTCCACTATAAGTGGAAGAATCAGGAAGAGAATAATGGAGCAAAGCAAAATTCAAAAAATTAATACCATCGATGTGGCATGGGTATTTGTCTCGTACATGCTATATATCATAGCATCTTACTGATCTCTATTAAGAGTCCTTAAAGAAGAAATACAAAAATATAAAAGCAATTTTGACAAAGAATAATGATGATCTTGGTGATGCATTTGTTGATATCACACATTTAAATACATCGAATTTCTTTGAGAATTCTAAAAAAATAATTGACAATGTGATCAGCGAGGGCAACATAAATATCTAAAGATTTATATTAGTACAATTTCTAGTTGTAAAAGGATAATTAAAAACTCTAGAAGAGCAAATGTGTTACTATATGGAGAAACATATTTCTTTTCTAAAAATGTATTATTCTCTCTAAGATCTCGTATAAATTTATTGAGTTTTAAAAAAATTCGTCGAAATGAATAACATATTGAAATTACAAATGTAAAAAATATTAAATATCTTTATATTACAATCCTTGTAATAAGCAAGAAATGTGTATTGGAGAAATTATTTATTTTCTCTTTTAACTTATTACATATATATAAATATATATATATATATATATATATATATATATATATATATATATATACACTACTGAAACAAATGGAATAGTAAATTGGAAAGTTACTTATCCAAATACTTTTCTTATTTGGCATGATCAATTAGGTTATCCTGAATTAACAATTATGCTAACAACTATTAAGAGCTCATTTGATCATCCATTGAAGAATCAAAAGATTCTTCATTCTAATAAATTTTTGTGTTCAGCTTGCTCTTAATGAGAATTGATTATTTAGCCTTCCCCAAGTGAAATTCAAATTGAATCAAATTTTTAAAACATATAGAAGGTGATATTTATGGACCAATTCATCTACTATGTGCGGACTATTTAAATATTTTATAGCGTTAATAAATGCATCAACAAGATGGTCACATATATGTTTATTATCAACTCAAACTTTGATATTTGTTAAGTTACTTGCTCAAATAATTCAATTAAGAGCAGAGTTTCTAGAATATATTATTAATACAATTTATCTTAATAATGTTGGTAAGTTTATATTTAATGCTTTTAATAATTATTGCATGTCAGTTGGAATAATTGTTGAATATGATGTAACTCATGTTCATACTCAAAATGGTCTAGCAGAATCTTCTATTAAATATCTCCAATTGATAATCACACTATTGCTTATGAAAATAAACCTCCTAGTTATTGCTTTGGAACATGCAATTTTACATGCAAAGCACAAATGCTCCACAAGCGCAATAGAGGGGAAAGAATTTTCCTTGAACAGTCACGGAGCTCTCAACTGAGTTATTTAGATTATGGAATTCCATCTCTAGTTGGGGGTTTCAGCCGAAAGTTCAATGAAACCGGGAGGCATGGTCCAAGAGAATGAGATGAAAGCATCAAGCCAATTAGTTATCATAAAATTTTGCCATGCAGTTAGTTTCTAGCCAAGAGCAAACTATTATTATACATGTAATAAATGTTAGTTGGATCGTTTGTGAATATAGGATGAGAGCTTCAGTAAAACATCACCTGATGGATTACATCAGGACCGTATGTGCACTATAATTGATGATTGATTGAGACTCTTGTGATGTGTGATATGATGTGTACATTGTTTATATATATATATATATATATATATATATATATGCATGTATAAATGGGTAAAGTTCAAAATATTACCTTATGGTTTGACGCTTTTATGCTCGAGAGACGAAGATATTTTTATATTAATGGAGTACCACTTGTTTTATTTTTTTAGCATTTTTAGGTACATATTTATGTTTTTATTTTTTTCTATATAGTTTTAGATACATTTCACTTAAACTATCAATAAATTATAATTTTATAAGTAATATGACATCTATCGTTGCATCGTTGAATAATAAATATATTAAAAAAATTATTTTAAAAAGTTATTTTAAAATTTAATTAAAAATTAAAAAGATATATATTTTATTAATTTTTTTATGATCATAAAATATCTAGTCGGATGCTAAATTACTTGAAAATACTTATTTTATCAAAAATTTATATTCTTATTCATATTTACAATCTAAAAATTAGAAAAAAATGGTATGTACCTAAAAGTGCTAAAAAAATTTAAAAAAAATATGCTACTTGTTTGATACAAAAAATACATTTGTTTTTCAAGTGCAAAAATGTCAAACCATATGATAGTTTTTTAAACTTTACCCTATATAAATATTAATATCTAAAGTTTTAGTGACTTTTGTGGGTATATTATTAATTACATAATTTTAACTCACTCAATAAGACCTGATCTGTCTTAATTAATTTTAGGTTAAAATCAGAATTTCATATCAGTCCTAGTTACATTTTTATATACCTTATTAGTTATTTTCTTCTGCAAGGGTGCATTTGTATAGCCTGAGTAATTTGCAATTCTACTAATCTAGTTACTTTGCAATTATTGCTAGTTAGTGTAAAGAGTTAGTATTATTTCTCTATTTGGAGGTATTTATAGATTACAATTAGCGATATTACTTGTAGATAAATGTTATAAATTATAAGTTGTGAAATATCAATTATGCCGACAAATTTTAAATTTAGACTTATTACGAACTCTAGTAGCTAAATGTATCACTCATGTCCTAACGTCGGCTCGACTTTAGGTTTGAGTCGTGACAAATCCATTAAGAATAAAAAAATATCATAGTAATTTTGTAGCTTAATGGTGTAACTTTGTGTATTCAAATTAAATTAATATAAATAAAATTTTATTTTTAATATAATTAATTTTAGTGTTTGATAAAAATAAATAATATAGACTATTTATTTTATTTAATATTTTAAAATTAAATTATATATTAGCTTAATAATATTGCCTCGAAAAATAAGTATTTTTAATATTATTGATTTTATTTTTAGATCATATTGCTAAAAGATAAGAAATTAAAGCATGTAAAATATCATTAATGGATTATTTTTGTTAAATATAAAATTATTTATACTAATTTTATTTTTATTTTAATTAGAAAATAAATTTTATATATAATAATTAATTTCGAATTAAATAATAATTTTAAATTATTAACTTAATTTTTTAATTATCTTAACTTTATAAGAGACATGATGGCTACTTTTATAAAAAATTTAAAAGAGTTTAAATATAATAAAAAAATTTAATTACGGTCAAATTATAAATCTTATATTTTTTAATAATTTTATTTAAAAATATATTCTTACTTTTAATATTTAGTGCAAGAGCGAATTAGTTCTTTTAAGTAATTTTCAGGCGCAAATAAACTCATAAAGAGTTAAAAATGTACAGTTTAAGCCCTCAATATAACAGAGTAATTAAGACTTAGAGCTGATGCGGCTGATAATGGGTAAAAAGAAAACCCTTCTCTCTCCTCTTATCCTCCCCGGACTTCTTCTTCTTCTTCTTTCTTTCTTTTCTCATCCCATCTAAAACTCATAATCCTCACGTCGTCGTTTCTATCAAAGAGCTCGAGAAACTCAAACAACCTCGTCATTGTTTTTAAAGAAATTAACCTGACCTAGCCATCCAGCGTCAGCACCAACAGCAGCAATGTCAATCTTCCAATAGATACTAATGAAGCAAACAATGGCTAACGATGGTGGCATGCTAATTGAGGATCTGTTGAATTTTTTGTATTCTAGTTTATTATTTGTAGGATTTGTTGCTTTGACTTATGATTATGTAGCTGACGATGCTATGGATATGCTTGGAGAGAGAGATTTGGATATGATTTCAAAACTCCATCCTTTGTTGATTTCATGGCCTATTGATTCTAGTTTATCTCATTAAAATGCTTTTTTGCTCAAGCGTATTGAGCATGCTAAGTTGTGGCTGTTAAGCTGTGGCTTTTCTAAACTGTAGTTGTTAATTTATGTGGGTTTATTTTGCTGATCGGCGATGGTGGCGGCGCCGGCGGGTGGCAGTGGCAGTGGCGTTAGTTATGGTTTGATGGTTGGTGGGGGTAAAAATAGAAAAGTAATTGTAACTTATTTTATTTTATTTTAATGATAATTATTTGTTTATTTCTTAATGTAATAATAACAATATTTTTATTTTCTTTGTAAATGAAAATTATTTCTTTTATTTTCTAGTGCATTAGTGGATATTGTAAGCCAATCAGTTATTGACACATCAGCTGTAGTGAGTCATTTATTTTATTCTGATAAAGATAATTGACATGTCATTAAGATTTAAACTATAGACTTTTAATACTTTGAAGATTTATTTGCGCCTAAAAATAGTTTGAGGGCTAATCGGTCCTACCACCAAACATTAAGGGCAAAATGCACATTTCTCCAACTAATACCTGTCTATCAAAATCAAAACCTCCCACGCGTTTCGACTTCCTCCCTTCCTTCTCCGGTGTCCTCTTGCCGGTAAAATCCCTATCCTTCTGTAATTGTTTGCTGATTTCACCTAATTTTCTGCTCTTTTCTTTATACACACATTCCCGGTATGTACATTATTGATAACACCATTTGATTTCTCTTTCGTTTTGTCTACCGTTATTTTTTCCCCTGTTTTATTGATTTTTATCTTTTTAAATTCTGATTTCTTTTTTTTTTTCTGGTTGTAAATTGATGGAAATTATTCACAAGTATCATTCAATGTCTAAAACCTGTTCCTATCTTGTTTTTCTTTTTTTCTTTTGCTGTGATTGCACTTCTCATTTGCTTTTGTTGAGACTGTGATTGCTGATGTTTAGGCTATAAGATTTATCAGTGCCGATCATAAAGTATATCAGTGAAATATTCAGTTAATTTGCGTTGGCATATTGATAATACAGTTGAAATATTGAATAAGGATACCGGTGAAAGGATACTGATTCTTTTATTTTTTTTGGTTTTCTGTTTTTTTTTTTTTTTTTGTGAGTTTTCTTTTATCTTAGATTTCCCATTTGTGGCCATTATTTTTTTGTTGTTGTTTTTACTGAATCTCACAGCGTGTTACGAGGGTTAGCAATGAAGTTTGATAGAGAAACTCATGTTCATGGACAATTTCCTGAGTTTGGAGCTATTTTTATGTCTAATAATGCCACAAAGAAAGAATGTTTTAGACGGAAACTATTAGGCCTTCCATCTGGGCAAACTCATTTTGTAAAGCAGGTTAAAGCTCGAATGATCTTATTTCTGTTTGAGTTTGAGAGGAGAGAACTTCATGGTGTATTTCAGGCGTGCACTGACGGTGCAATTAATATTGTGCCCAATGCATTTAAATCATCTGGAAAACAATTCCCTGCACAGGTATGCATGACTGATTTGACAGAAGGAGAAGCGTTGTGAAGCTTATGCTAAGTGGAATCATCCATTACTTGTCTTCTATGGAAATTACCTGTGACTCGGTTCTTTTTTATCTAGGTAAAATTTTCCCCAATTTGGCATTGCACTCCGCTTCCTGAAAGTGAATTTCGTGATGCAATCAGAGAATTATTTTTCAGCAAGCAAGTTCAATTTTGGGTTGTCTGAGAAACAGGTTTATTCCTATCAAAATGACTTCAATGACATGGTGAGTTTTACAATTAGTCATATTCTAATGACAGCCTCTTTCTATAAACTTGTTATATAGGTTCAGCAGCTTTTATCATTGTTCGGTCGAAGAAAGTTAAAAGATAAAAACTTTGACAGACATTTCACCCAAAGCAAGGGTGGAAAACAAATTGGATTGGCTGTAAATATAACTAGAAAACCAGTTGATGATGGCCGCGTTTTAGCAATTAACAATGATAAAGATGAAGAAACTGCAATTGTCAAGTTTGTATCAGGCAGCAGCAAGTGCTCTGGGGACTATGTCGACAACTATATAAGAGCAATTGATGCTGATATGTCTGCAAGCACTTCCGTAGGACATGGGCATAAAACGGAGAGTGATTTTGGCATGCAGCAGTTTGGGAAACCTCTGGGCAGAATAGGAAGATCTTTCGACGATATCCAGTTCTTAGAGGGCAATGAAATTGGAAATAAACATGCTATGAATATTGATCCTATGTCAGTTAGTATAACCGACTATTCTAGGCATCCATTCACCATTGTTAGAAGCATTGCTAATCATGTCAGTGATGCAATGATTTCTGGGCTAGAAAGCAAATGGGATGAGCATGATGCTTTCCAGCCACGTGTCTCAGCTGAGCACCTTGATTTGTTTCAGTCTAATCCATCTGCATATTCTAGCAAGTCCATTTCAGAAGAAATGTCTTTGATGAATGATCAGCTTCAACAATCTTCTGCAATGGATAGGTCAGTAGCTCCACAAAATTTGAATTCTTATTCGATATCTAGCCAGGATGCAGTTGTTACAAACAGTCTGTCCCTGCCTTATGACCCTGATGTCCCTGCCCTTAACTATATGTACTCATGGCCACCTGAGCTATCAAGGTCGGTGCCTGAATTTTCTGTTCGCAGCAGTATATTTCCACACCTTGAAAATCAGTCATTATCATCATATATAGAATCTAAAAATACAAGCAGATGCCGAAACCTTAATTCTGATGTATTGGATAATGTTCCTTTATCTTGTCCTAGTTTGGATATGTTTCCTTATTCAAATAGTATTATGTATTCTGTTTGTGAGAGGAAGCGAGAAAGTGTCTTCTCTCGCTTGGCACTACCTGCAGATTTAAGTGAACAAGGAGTTGGACATGTTGAATGTGGTATAGATTCATCAGTGGATGATGTCATGGCCATGTTGCACCTCAATGGTTTTAATGGGGCGAAGGCAAAACGTTTAAAGAAGCTGAATCAAAGGCAGGCTGACATGGCCGACTTGAGGAAGAAAAGACAGGTGACTGGGAACTCAAAGGAGAGAGACAAACATCAGATTTCTTCTGGGGAAGAGGAAGTCATCCAAAAAGTAGAACAGATACCTTTTCTTGATTTCAAGCGTCGTAGTGAAGCCCGGAAGTTTCAAGATGATGCCAATGGTAAGGGATGTAATGAGAATGTTGAGAAAAGTGGATCCCCAGATGGGCAACGTAAAAGGAGAAAATTGATTAGGCCAAACTTCAGTATGGGCGAATCGTCCGATGATGTCATGGTTGGAAGCAAGGATAAGAGAAGCCATAAATTAGAGATCATGGAGTTAGACCTTCCAAAGAAATGTAGATAATGAGCAAAATCTTCATATTGGACGTGAAGAAAAGAATGTGAATGTTGAGGAAAGTTTAGACTAGGAAAGAGAAGAGAATATGGAAAGTAGTGCATTGTCCTTCCGAAATGCAGCTGAAAAGAGGAAAGAAGAATCAGAAGTTTTTGAGTTGCCGGTGGTGAGATTAATATAAACTAGTGGCGTATTCTATGGTCATTATTATTTTGATCATAAAATTAAGTTGATAGATATAATTTAATATAATTTTTAATTTTTAATATTAATTTATAATATTTTAAAAAATAATAACAAATTAATTATTTTTAGATATTTTTTATTTATTAAAATTTTAAATTTTAGAGTCCAAATATAAAAATTATCTTAAAAATATTTATTAGTTAATTTCAATATTATATAAATTAATACTATCAAAATAATTGATATTAAATAAAAATTTGTTATATAATTAAAAATAAATTTAAAATTAAATATAATATTAAAAATATAAGTTAGGATATTATTTTCTAGAATTATAATTGTTATCTAATTAGAAAATTAATTTATTAGTTAATATAATATTAAAATATAATTAATATGTGATTTTTTAGGATAAAATTTATATTATTATCTAATTAGAAAATAATTTATTAGTTAATATAATATTAAAATATAATTAATATGTTATTTTTTTGTATTAGAGTCAGTATTTAATTAAGAATATAACTTATGAATTAATAAATTAATAAAAAAATTATAAAATTACACATAAGCTTGATTTCATGTGTCAAAAATAAATACACATGTCAAAACAATTAAGTACACATATCAAAATAAAAATTTTATGTGTCGAAAATAAAGCATATATGTCAAAAAAATTTAGATATATATTGAAAAAATATTAAACTATAATTTAAACTGACTGTTAACTATTTACTGCCTCTAATAATAATTTAAACTCAAAACATACTTCCTTAAAAAACTTTCCTTTTCTAATAATAAGTTGTCTTTAGGGTAAGGTAGAGGTCACTCAAATCGAGGTAAAATTGAAATTCAAACAGAATTAATTAATCCGATTCAATTTTAATTTATTTTAATTTTACTTTTAAATTCTATGATTTTATTCTTTTGTCAGTAGAATATTTATATAAAATTCAATAAAATAAATTCATATTCATCGATTTTTATTTTAAACACTAGTATTTTGTTTAATTAATTAATAAAAATATATATATTAACCTTAAAATAAAAGGATTCGAAATATGAGAAAATTCTTTAGAGACCTTTTCTTGAAATGCCAAAACATTTTTCTTTGTGAAAAAGGAAAACTTAAGATCCACAAAAAAATTGCCACAAAAGAGTCCATAATATTTCTTTGGCTTTAATTATTAAAATAAATCCATCTCTTTCTTTTTCTCTTTTTTTTTAAAAAAAAAAATTCATATCCCACTATCTTTTACCGAAATATTTTATTTATATGGTTATTTTTTTGTTTATACGGTATTAATTTTTTTACTTTATTTTGTTTATCTGTTTGTGATTTTGAAAGTTGATTTTTCTCAATTTATTGCTTTAAATTAAGAGTAATGACGAGCTTTTAATGGATGGTAGTTGTTTAAATTTAATTGTTGTTTTGAATTCGAATAATCAGATTCTTAGAAATTTGATTAAACCTTCCTTTTCTAAAAAAGAAATCAGTAAGAAGAAAGTTAGTAAGGTTAGATCGAAAAAGAAGAATGATGTTGTTGAAAAAAATAAAGAAAAAATCAAGTAAGAAGAGGTTGCATGCAACAGTTAGAGATTCTCTGAAGTCGTTAAAGAAAACAGCAATTGTGAGTGAGAATTCTTCACTTAGAAGATCGAAAAGGAGAAAAATTATTGGTGAAGAAGTTGTTCCTGATCTGAAGAAGTCTCAATTTAAAAACATAGAGAAATCTCTATTGACGAACCTGTTTCTCATCCTTTGAAGGTATTTTTTAAAGGTATTTATAAGAAGATGTTATATACTTCTTTCATTTATATGTTTTATTTTTATTTTTTTAGTCTATTTAAAATATTTTTGAAAGATACTACTAAAATATTTGAAATATTTCTTTTATGATTTTTGCATATCAGTATATTTAAATTACACTCTTGATATACATGTGCTTTTTGTTTATAATTTTAAGTTGTTAATAGATAAATTTTTATTAATTTTCATATATTTTATATTTTATTGATTTTGTAGTTGGATTCTTTTAATTTATTTATGGACTTGATTTATTCTTTGAAAAAGATATATTTAAGATAATAAAAAGATATAACATATGAGATAAGAATTTATTATTCTTATGTTGGATTTATAGTTCATTCATTTTGTGGTCGATTTCTTTAGTTTTATTTGAATTTTTATTGGCTATAAAAAAGATACTATTAATATACTAAAATGATGTGATATATCAGTTTACTGTTAAAGTAGCGGAATTTTTTTTGGTTTTGATTCTTCTAGAGTAGGATATCTAAAATATACTCTTCAAATACTACAAAGATACTATATATTTAGATAATATTAAAGTGTTTTAATTTTTTTTGGCTTTTTATTTTTGTATAATATTATATTTAAAGTATACTTCTTTTTTATTTTAGTTTTGTATATAGTATACTGATGATATATTGTTATTTTCTTTTTTCTGTATTTTGTTAATATGTTTTCTTTGTTTGTTATATATTAATAATATATTAATTATATATTTTATGTTGTTTTGTTGTAGAAGTGGGATTTCAAAACTAAACTAGAAGAATATTTTCATGCTAAACTTGGGGTTCTTTTTTAGAAGAATATAATTAGTCACATTAGAAAAAATCTTTCAAAATATCAGTTACAGATGTTTAGGAAGACATGCTTTGGACATTTTTTAGATATGAAGCAATTGAAGCTTTAGCCTCAACTAATTCATTTTTTCTGTTGAGGGAAGTTCATTATGATAGAAATAATGAGCTTTGGGTTTGCATCAATGGAGTTATATTGAGATTTTTTCTTTCTGAATTTATTGTGGTTAGTGAATTGAAATATATTAGTGTTTTAAATAAGTTGGGGTTTGGTTATTCTACTAATGGATTGTTAAAAAAAAATATTTTAAAAGAATGAAATAAATCAATAGACAATCTGTTGAAGAATTTTTCTTAGCAAGAGATGAGAGAATGATGATGTTGATGTGGTAAATATTTTTATTTTATATTTTGTAGAAATATTTTTATTGGTTGCTCCAAAGGTGAAAATTGTTGAAATGCATCATCTTAATATTATTAATAGTGATACTTTCAATGATTATTTTTGGGGAATAGAAATTTTTCATTTTTTAGTTCATTTTTTAAGTCGAAAGAATGATTCTTTGAAAGAGAAAGGTGATGGTTTCTACTGTAGGATATATGGTTGTCTAATTTTTTTTCAAATGTAGTTTTATGGATATTGTAAATATTCTTCTGAAAATCTTATTGTTGATTATGGAATTCAAGTATCACGTATATTAAAATGGGAGGCTTCAACATTTTCAACTTACAACTACCTTGAGTAATCAATTTTTTTTAGCATCTCTTAAGACAGTAATTTTTTTATTTTATTATAATATTAATTTTTTATTTTTATTCTTCTTTTGTTCTATATTTTTTAATAATTGTATTTTGTTTGTTTTGTAGTTATGTTTAAAAACGTTACTGTTTCGATTAAGGAGAAAGAAAATTGAACTTAGAAGGTTTTTTTCAATAAAGGAAAGAAGAAGCTTGATGAGGCCAAAAATGATTTTAATGTTGTTGGTTCTGCTTCATTTACTGGACCTACTTCAACATACTCTTTCATGGTTGAAGTATTAAGATAGTTGGAAATTTTATCAACTAATCAAGATAAGTTGGCAAGAGAAATTTATTTTCATCAAATTACTATGGAAATAAAGATTTCAAAAATTTCTAACTCATTGTCTGATATTAAGTTAAAGTTGCAAAGTGGTTGTTATGGAGCTGGTACTTCAAGCTTTAGTTGTACTTATTTTCAGATACATCAACTGTCTAATTAGATTATTTAAATATATTTCTTGTATATCTTCTTTTATCTTTGTTATTTTAAGTTATTAATATATTGAAAATATATCTATAGTATACCAGTTTCATTATGTTTGAATTTTTTATATTTTAATTTTATTATATACTTTTAGTATTTTAATTATTTTTATGTTTATGTTTTAGACTGGTGATGGACAGTTTGGACATAAGAATGTAGGTGATTATGTTGATGCTGATGATGAAGGAAAGAATTCAAAGAAAAAAATAATGACAATAACATTGTACTATTTCTTTTAATAATTTTATATTTTAATGTTCTAATAAAAAAAATTATTTCTCTTTTACTTTGGTCATAAGATTTATGAATCCATAAATGTTGGAGGTCTTGGTGATGTAATGGAGGTAGATGATGAAAAAGTTGATAAGGTATGTAGTGATTTTTTTTTTACATTAAAAAATACCTCTGAGATATTCATAATATAACATTCATGTTTCCTTTTGTTTATATATAATTTACTTTTTGATGGTATTACAGAGTTATTATTTTTGTTTGCACATCTTATGAAATATTTTTTAAAATATATTTTTATGGAGTACAAAAAAGAAAATAAAATAATGTTAAGGATGTAAATCAAAATGATGATGATGATAATCATGAAGAGGCAAAAGAAGATGATGATGATGGTGATGATGAAGCAAAAGATAATGGTGATGAAGATGAGAAAAAAGATGATGATGATGGTGATGAACAAGCAAAAGATGATGATGGCAATGAAGAGAAGAAAAAAGATGATGATGATGATGATAATAAAAAAAAATGAAAATGCTGAAGATGGAAAGGATAATGATGAAAAAAAAAGAGATTTTTTAATGATGATTCAGATTCTGATGATGATGGTAATGGACCTGATAAAGATAATATTGTCTTAAATGAAGGTAATATTGGTGTTGGGAATATTGAGAAGGATAGTGATAGTAGTGATAGGGGAAATATAAAGACAGTTGCAGAGGAAAGTGTTGTTTAATATACTGAAAAAACTAAAGCAGATGGTGGTAATGTTGATGATTACTCTTATTTTTATTCTACGTATTTTTTGTTAATTATTTTATATATTTTTATTAATTTTTGTTTTTTTATATATTGATATTTTATTTTATTTTAATTTTTTAGAATATTAGTCAAGATTTTAAGTTAAAATTCTGAAAATGGAGGAGCTCAATCTAGTTCATCTTTTTTTTTTGATAATATTGATTCTAAGTTTCTTTTAGAAGTTAACTGTAATACCTAGAAATTTTCCTTTTAATAATAATAATAATATTAGTAATAATTAATAACAAGTTTTATTTAAAATAATATTACTTTATTTTTATTTGATTTAATTGGAATGATTTAAAATAAAATTTCAATGCTAGATAAAAATAAGAGAGTTATTTTTGTATATCTAATTAGTTTGATTTTTCAAGAAAGTAATTAAGTAAATTTCTTGGAAAATAAATTATATTTTTGGTCACTTAATTTTTTTCAAATATGAATATATGAATTAAAATTCTATATTTGAGAGTTATGAAAGAATTAATAAATAATATTTATAAAAGAATTTATTTAGGAATGACGAATTTTAATTAGCTAATGGTGTTGATTTAATTAGGAAATCGTTAGTAAATTAATTAATTAAGTTAAGGGCATTTTGATAATTTTATATTTAAAAGCAAAGGTAAATAAGTAATTCTATATTTTCAATAATTTTAATTTGGGCCAAATTAAATAGTTAGGGGCTTAATTGAAAAGCTAAAGAAAAGTTGAAGGGTTAATCGAAAATTTTGCAATTGTTAGAAATTAAGAAAGTTGAGGGATTAAATGGTAAAGAAGAAAAGTTCATAGACCAAATGTCAATAAGGAAGAAAAGAAAAGAAAGGAAAGAGGAGAGAAGATGGGTGTCGAGGGAAGGGAAGAGAGAGAGAGGAGGTCGGGAAAATTAATGCAGTTTTGGTGGGCCGACTTCCATTAATTAATCGTTGTATATTTGAAGTGTGCTCTGGCAGGTCCTGGACCCGTTATACAGGGGGTAGATGTCCGTAATTTAGGAGAGGTTCTGCCAAACTTTCGGTAGAATTCTTCCGAGTCGAGATTATTAGACAGTGATTCTAGGAGTCTAGGCCTAGGGTTAATTGCCAAAGGTTTTATATTTACTGATCGAATTATTTCCATGATTTGATAAATCTATCACTTCGGCTCACTCCATCCGAGGAGTTAGAGCAGAGTTAGGAGGTCGTCAGAACTGTGAGTTAAAGTCATATATCTGCTTTACATGTGTATCATGCTAAAGTTTTTCACAGCAATTCTGATTAAATGATTTAAGATTTTAATTATTTATTTAATTACTATTTATATATGTATCATTTTCTACATTATGGTTATTGTGACTGTCTATTGACTCGAAATGAGACGGAAGTAGAACATGCCACCTGATGGGTTGCATCAGGACCGAGTGCGCACCGGTATGAATCTGACAAATAGTAAAAGGTAAGTTTTAAAAAGGTAAATTCAGGACTTGCCCTTGTCGAGTTTAACTCTCTAGGGTGAGTAGAGTGAGTTTGCAGGAGTAAAGGTCCTTAGTCGAGCATTGCTCTCTACGCGTCGGCTTTATTAGAAATTTAAATGACTAGACTAGATGTAAGGACCCTGGTCGAGCTTCGCTCTCCGGGCGCCAGTTCTGTTGGAACGAGAGAGCTGAAAGGCTAAGACTGTTTAGTAATAGAGATTAGGGTTCTATTGAAGTACTCCGTCTAGTAGTATATGAAATTTATTTTATAAAAGCATGGCATGACACGTATTTTTTTGCATGATTTAATATTTTATATTAAATTAAATTAATGTGTTATTGAAGTGTTTGTAATTATTTTTGGATATATGATTTTAACTCACTCCCGAGACTGACAGCTTCAATTTAACTGTTTTTCAGGTGTGGTTAGTTTTTCCACAGTTCTTTTCATTTAGCAGCATAATTCCTTCATCTTCGAGTTAAATGTAACTGAATTTAATGGTATGTTGACTTTTAGAATTTCTAGAATCTTCGCAGTAGAAATTTCAGATTTATCATTTTGAAATTTTATGTAAATTCTGGTCTTGCCTATTCATGTTGGTAGTCTACATTCTAAATATGTCGAACCTGATGGTTAAGGGTAATTGTGGATCAGTGCTTTTGGATTGAAATTTGATTAAGTTAGTGAATGGTCAGGCTTACTACGAGGTTCACTGGCCTTACGCCTACTCATTCCCTAGTGCCGGTCACGGACCCACAGATCGGATCGTGACAAAGTTGGTATCAGAGCTTAGATTTAGATTTCCTTTGACCTAGGTTAAGGTTCTTACTACTGCGGAGCTAGGATCAAGTCTGTCTTGTTTATTTTCGATGACTCCGGTGTCTCAGCTTTCACTATTAGAGAGTCTATCTTTTCTTTTCTTATGAGCTTGTCTTGATGCCGTATTGAGAATGAGCGTTGTAGCGATAGCAAGGTCAAAAGTGCGGTAGACTCGTGTCATTTCTCCAAGTGATTAGTGCATACCGGCCTTGGATGTTTCGATTGTTGTTTCGACGGTGGGCACTACAGTTTAGGATTGGTGCATAGCGTAGTTGCAGTCGTGTCATGAACTGTCTCGTTATTGCATCAGGTATCGTCTTAATAGGTAAAGATGAATTTAGTACTTAGAATGTCGAGCAGAGGTTATGGTTGACTTTTGTGGTTGTAAGAAGCATAAGAATGGTGGTTGGTGTATTTTTTTGAGGCGCTCGAAATTCAAAAAAACTTAAGCGAACACTATTTATTTTTCTATGTAGAACAAAGTGTTTTAAATATAATGTTGCGCCCAGTCCCCGAGAACTCATTATGGCATCTCATTGTTAGGCATGCACAATTCCATAACTCATTTTTAGGGCATGCATCATACATCATGCATTGCAACCTTTGGTGATAGGGGGTATCATCACCTGGTGCGCGATATTGTAGAATTTTATATAAAGAAAATGACTAGAGATTTTACGATTTTATAAAGGTGTTTTTCAAGATAATACTAATTTTTATCAGTAATGATTATAAAGTAAATGAACAAGTAAATCTTTCGAAGTAAATTGTGTTAGCTTGGGATTTTCTAGATGACAAACTGAGTTGCCGTGAGAATGAATCTATGGTCCAGTATGCTCCATGTTGGACTATAGCGGAACAGAGGGGACTCTCTAATTTCCAGTCGAGGAGGATTTTTGTGTTAGGATGGCATGGTTTTGTTTCGGTTATCGCAACCAGATGGATTATGTGACGTGAATAATGTGATGTGGATGTTAAGGATATTATGTACGTGTAAGGGACACATCATTAAGAAAGAATTTGGCTAATGGAATTTTGGCAGGACTAGAGTTGGTTCGGATCTTTCATTTCAGAGAAGATTTCTTTTACTTGCGAGCGGCTGCAGACAGCTTTCAGGAAGTCGAAGAGTTGTGCGAACCCAAAGTGGGAGCACGTGGAGATTTGTATTAGAGAGTATGTATTCGTAAGACGTCTCTTATGCAAGAAGTGATGTGGTTTGGTAAGAAAGGCGAGTTAGCCCTTATTGTATGGAACCCTTGGAATTATCGGTAGGATTGGTGAGCTGGCATGCAAGCTGGACTTGCCACTAAATGTTTCTCGCAAGTCAATCTGGTATTTCGTAGATCTGTGTTGAGGAAGTATATTTTTGATCTTTCGCTTGTGTTACAACCTCGGTGTATGGAAGTAAGTGAAGATTTGACTTTCGAAGAGCAGTCAGCTAGGATCGTGGATTCTCAGGTTAGCCAGCTTTGCTATTGAGTTTTGCTAATGGTCAAGGTTTGTTGGTTGAATTATTCTATCGGGGAAAGTACCTCGAGAAGCCGAGCTGGAGATGAAAGGTTCTTATTCTCATTAGTTTCAGTCTTAGTGTGAGCCTTTTATTTTAAAATTTGAGGACGAATTTTTCTTAAGGGGGGGAGAATATAATACTCGAAATTTCTTTTTAATAATAATAATAATATTAGTACTAATTAATAATGAATTTTTGTTTAAATTAATATTACTTTATTTTCAATTGATCTAATTAGAATGATTTAAAATAAAATTTCAAATGCTAAATAAAAATAAGAGAGTTATTTTTCTATATCTAATTAGTTTGATTTTTCAAGAAAGTAATTAAGTAAATTCCTTGGAAAATAAATTTAATTTTTTTTGTCACTAAATTCTCCTCAATATGAATATATGAATTAAAATTCTATATTTCAGAGTTATGAAAGAATTAATAATTAATATTTTATAAAAGAATTTATTTAGGAATGATGAATTGTAATTAGCTAATAGTGTTGATATTAATTGAGAAATAGTTAGTAAATTGATTAATTAAGTGTTAGGGTTAAATTAACAATTAATTTTAGAATAAGGATTAAAATATAATTATTTTAAATTGCGGTTTTTAAATGAAAATTTGTATAATTGGTATTCTTATAATTAAATGTGTCGGTAATGGTATTTTGGTAATTTTACTTTTAAAAGCAAGGGTAAATAAGTAATTTTATATTTTCAGTAATTTTAATTTGACCCAAATTAAATAGTTGGGAGCTTAATTAAAAAGCTAAAGAAAAGTTAAAAGGTTAATTGGGAATTTTGTAGGATGAAATTGTTGGTAATTAAAGAAGTTGAGAGACTGAATAGTAAAGAAGAAAAATTCAGTGAAATACCCGAAATTTTCCTTAATAATGATAATATTAATAATAATTAATAAATGAATTTTTATTTAAATTTTTTATTTTTATTTGGTTTAATGGGAATGATTTAAATACAATTTTGAATTTTAATGCTAGCCAAATAAGGGAGTTATTTTCCATATCCAATTAGTTTGATTTTAGAAAAATTAATTAATTCTTTAAAATATAAATTATATTTTTGGTTATTCAATTTTTTCCCCAAATGAATATATATAAATTAAATTCTATATTTGAGAGTTATGGAAGAATTTGTAAAGGATATTTTATAAAAGAATTATTGGGGAAAATGGCATTTTAATTAGCTAATGGTGTTAAATTTTAATTGAGAAATATTTAGCAAATTGATTAATTAAATTAATTGTGTTAGGACTAAATTGAAAATTTATTTTGGAATAAGGATTAAAAGTGTAATTTTATTAATATGGGATTTTAATAAAAATTTGTATGTTTGGTATTTTTATAATTAAATATGTCGGCAAGGGCTTTTTGGTAATTTTACATTTAAAAGCAAGGGTAAATATGTATTATATATTTTCAATAATTCTAATTTGGCCCAAATGAAATAGTTAGGGGCTTAATTGAAAAGCTAAAGAAAAGTTTAAGGGTTAATTAAAAATTTTGCAGGATGAAATTGTTAGTAATTAAAAAATTGAGGGACTAAATGGTAAAGAAGAAAAGTTCAGGAACCAAAATTCGATATGGAAGGAAAAAGAAAGAAAATACAGAAGAAGAAGAAGAAGAAGAAAAAGAAGAAGAAGAAGGAGAAATTGGAAAGAGAAGGAGGAAGAGAAGGGGGGCGTCAAGGCGGTACGTCGGGGTATCTTGGTGGCCAAAGCATGAGGTGGCGATCGACAAGAGAGTTCGAGGAAGCAGCAACGACTTTCTTACCGCCGTTTCGGGCATTTTCGGCGTCCAATGGCAGCGGGGTCGATCTTGTTTTGATCGCTGAGTTGATGGCTTCCTTTTGGGAGTGGCGCCGTCGGCTTTGGTGGCTGGAGGAGGGAGTTCCGGCGAGGTGTTAGCCGCCGAGTTTTCTGGCTTTTCCGGCGAGCTCCAGCGAGGGATGGATGATCGGAGGGCATATCCGGACTCTCCTCAGCTCAAGCTTTCCAATGGCACCAGTTTCGTGGTGATCGAACTCCATTGAAAATTGATGGCCGAGATTGTCCATAAATCTCATCGGATGATCGGAGGTCGGATCGGAAGCGGGATCATCATCAGCGCTCGTTTCGAGTCCGTTAGTGCGTTCGGATCGTCGATTGGACTCCGGCTGCTGGAGGCGAGTCGACCAAGCGATCAAGCGTCTCGGTGATTCTCTGGCCCGTTGATTTTAGAATTTTTTTGGTAATGTTATGTTTTTATTGAATTGTAAGTAAAAATAACTTTCTGTCGAACTGTCTGCCTTAGGTCGTGATTTGTGATGTGTGGCGAAGTCAGAAAAAATAATGAAGTCTTAGGGACCCAACTCCCATTAAAAATAAATTGTTGAATATTTAAAGTATTTTCTGGCAAGTCCTGGACCCATTTTACTTGGGGTAAATGTTCATATTTTAGGGGAGGTTCTACCGAATTTTCGGTAGAATTTACCCGAGTCGAGATTTTTAGATAGTTAGTCCTAGGAATCTAGACCTAGGGTTAATTGTCAAATGTTTCAACGTTATTGATTAATTGTTTTCCGTTATTAGATAATCCGTCAGTTCGGGTCGCTCCACCCGAGGCATCGGAGTCGAGTTAGGAGGTCGTCAAAGCTGTGAGTTAAACTCATATGTCTGTTTACATGTGTTATGCTGAGATTTTACGAAATAATTATGATTACATGATTTAATTTTTTAATCAGTTATTTTAATCGTTATTTAAATAAGTTTTGTTTTCTACATTATGATTTTATTGTTTCGTGTTGACTCGGGATGGGCGGCTGTAGTACATGCTATTTGATGAGTGCACTGGTATGAATTCGAGACTGATAGCAAAGGGGTAAAAGGGTAAATTTTAAAAGGTAATTTAGGACTTGCCCTGGTCGAGCATTGCTCTCTAGGCTTAGTAGAGTGTGTTTGCCAGAGTAAAGGTCCCTAGTCAAGCATTGCTCTTTGGGCGCCGGCTTATTTGGAAACTTAAGTGACCAAACTGGATTTAAGGTCCCTGGTCGAGCTTCGCTCTCTGGGCGCCAGTCTTATTGGAGTAAGAGAGCTGAAAGGCTAAGAGTGTTAGTGATGACACGTATATTTTTTCATGACTTATTATTTATTTCAAATTAAATAAATGTGTTATGGAAGTGTTGTAAATGTTTTTGGATATATGATTTTAACTCACTCTCGAGATTGACAGCCTCAATTTTACTGTTTTTTTCAAATCTGTGATTATTAGTCTTCCCGCGGCTCTTATTTAGCAACTCGACTCCTTCATCATCGAGTGATGTAATTGATTTGGTATTTGACTTGTAAAATCTTAGATTCTCCACAGTAGAAATAATAGACTTATCAGTTGTAAATTATTGTAGTTTCGAGTCTTGCCTAATTCTACTGGCAGACCGAATTAAATATTTAGAATTTAATAGTTAAGATAAATTATGACATCAGTAATATCATATGAGATTTAATTAAGTTAGTGAGTGTCGGGCTTACTACGGGATTTGATGGTCTTACGCCTACCCATTCCCTAGTGTTGGTCACGGACCCACAGATTAGGTCGTGACATTCAGGGACCAAATGTCATAAGAGAAAGGAAAAGAAAGAAAGAAGGAAGGAAGGAAGGAAGAATAGAGGAAGGAGGAAAGAGGCGTCGGCTTCGATGGTTGGGCGGCGATGGGTGTGCAATCGGGTGCGGCGACGACGGCGTCATCGGCGAGCTCGTTGGTGTTGGTGGCAGCTGTGATCGACGACGGCAAGCATGGGAGCGAGGAAGGTAGTCGTAGCTTTCCTTGCCGCCATGCATGGCATTCCTGGCATCGGTAGCTGCTATTCTTGGTGGCAAACTACTCCACTCAAACTGAGCTTCATTTTGGTGGTGGTAGTGACGCAAATGGTGGCCAGAGTTGGAAGTTTCCGGTGGAGAGAGAAAGTAGGGGCAACCGAGATCTTGGGCGTTTTCCGCCGAGCTTTGGCCAAACGGAGGGCATTTTCAGACTTTCCTCAGCTCCAGCTTTCCAATGGCATCGGTTTCGTGGCGATCAGACTCCATTTGAAAATCGACGGCCGAGATCGTTCGTAAATGTCTCTGGATAATCGGGGGTCGGATCGGAAAATCAGAAGCTGGAATCATCATCAGCGCGCTGTCTCAAGTCCGTAGGCGTGCTCATCCCATCGATCGGACTCCGACAGCTGGAGGCGAGTCGACCGAGTGATCAAGCATCTCGGTAATTTCTCTAGACCGTTGATTTTAGAGGTTGTTGATGAAATTATGTTTTATTTAATTATAATGAGCATTAGAAAAATATTGTGAAGATTGAGTTAAAATAATTAATTGTCGGACCGTCTGCCAATAGGCGTTTTTATGTTGTGTTGCGGAGTCGAGAAATCAATGCAGTTTTGGTGGCCCAACTCCCATTAATTAATCGCTGCATATTTGAAGTATTTTCTGGTAGGTCCTGGACCCATTATACGGGGGGTAGATGTCTGTAATTTAGGGGAGGTTCTGTCAAATTTTTGGTAGAATTCTTCTGAGTCGAGATTCTTAGACAGTTAATTCTAGGAGTCTAGACCTAGGGTTATTTATTAAATGTTTTACTTTTTCTAATTTGATTGTTCCCATGATTAGATAAAACCGTCAGTTCGGCTCGCTCCACCCGAGGCATCGGAGCAGAGCTAGGAGGTCGTCAGAACTGTGAGTTAGTCATATATGGATCGATATATTCTATTTTCATTACTATTAATTTATAAAAGATACTACTAATAAACTAAAAAGATATACATTACATATATTATAATCTTATAAAATTTTAAAAGCTCACACACTAATGCAACTCTTTTTTCAAAATTGAATTAAAATTTAAAAGAATTCATTAATACAAGCAACTCGTTTAATATTTTGTTATAGCATTACATGTATAGTAGGTTTTTGTTATTTTTGTAGAGTTATAAAGCATATATTCTTATATTTAAATATATTGAACTTCAATTGAGAGTTTTTTCTATTTATTTCGATTTTGATATAATTTGATGTAATTTCTTATTAATCTACTATTTTAACTCCAAAAAATACCTGTATTATTAATCAGTTATGAGTTGTGAATTGAAACTTGATTTGAATTCTGTAAACTAATTTTCAGCTACATCATGAACCTGATTTCTTTTTTATTTATGGTGTAATGTTGTTTTTGTTTGATTAATTTATTTTTTTCTAGTTTTTTTCTCATTTTATATGTCAGATTGAAGTTACAAATTTACTACTCTTATAACAGATTTTTTGATTTTATTTTTTGTTTTGTAAGAATTTTAGTTTTAGAAGGGGACAAAAAGAAGCTGGAATTTTGAAAACGATATAAATAATAAAATTAGAGTTGACTTTAAGTTGACACAAAGTTTTAAAAATTTGTAACTTCTTTTCGGTATTTATTTACGTTTTCCTTTTTTTTTTTTTTCTCTCTAAATGGCGTCACCAAAAGAGACCTGATTAGTGGATGTCTGCATGCGTGTTCAAGGCGAATGGTATTTTCCAATCCAACAACGTAAAGGACAAACGAAGCAAGAGCATTACGTTCAACTTAGGATTTTATTATTGTGGAAAACAATAATAAAATAATTGAAATTTGAGCACCTTAGTCAAACATATGTACACCCATGGCTCCTCCAATTAAGTTTTGTGAAAAACAAAACCAGTTCAGTTTGTGAAAAACAAAACCAATGAACTGGTTTTGTTTATAATCCCCAGGATAAATAGTAGTAGAAATAATTTTTTATATTTTGTTAAGATGAAAAATATAGAAAAAAGAAATACAAAATGATAATGCAAGAGAATTTGAAAGGAACAAAAATGAATATTTGTGTCCAATTAAACCGCCACATCTATATTATACTCGTTATATTTTATTTATTATTTATTTGATAAATACTTAAACCAATAATAATCATATTTACTAATTATTTGATAAAGTACTTACACCGACAATCACGTTTACCAACAGAAAAAAAATATCCAAAAAAGCTTTCTAATAAAACCTAAAAGTCTGCATATGACGGTGTTTTTTGTTCAAAACAATTCATTAAATGTTTCACTGAATATTTATATTTTTATGAAGGCTTTTTAAAAATTAAATTAAAATTTTAATTAATTTGTTTGTATGTGTAAATATAAGAAAATATTATCAGTAAATAATTTTTAACTATTGAGTTTCATTCAATTTCTTATTTTTTTTAAGATGAAAAATATAGTAAAGAGAAATGAAAACAATAATGCAGGAGAATTTAAAAAGAATAAAGATGAGTAATTTGTGTCCAATTAAACCGCCACATCTATATTATACTCGTTATATTTTATTTATTATTATTTGATAAATACTTAAACCAACAATAATCACGTTTACTAATTATTTGATAAAATACTTACAACGACAATCACGTTTACCAACAAAAAAAAATGTCCAAATAATCTTTCTAATAAAACCTAAAAGTCTGCATATGATGGCATTTTTTGCTCAAAACAATTCATTAAATGCTTCATTGAAAATTATATATTTTTATCAAGGCTTTTTAAAAATTAAATTAAAAACTTAATTAATTTTTTTGTATGTGTGAGTACAAGAAAATATTATCAGTAAATAATTTTTAACTTTTGAGTTTCATTCAATTTCTTATATTTTTTTAAGATGAAAAATATAATAAAGAGAAATGAAAACAATAATGCAGGAGAATTTAAAAAGAATAAAGATGAGTAATTTGTGTCCACTTAAACCACCACATCCATATCATACTCGTTATATTTTATTTATTATTTATTTGATAAATACTTAAACCAACAATAATCACGTTTACTAATTATTTGATAAAATACTTACACCGACAATCACGTTTACCAACAGAAAAAAATATCCAAATAATCTTTCTAATAAAACCTAAAATTTTGCATATAATGGCGTTTTTTGCTCAAAACAATTCATTAGATGCTTCATTGAAAATTTATATTTTTATGAAGGCTTTTTAAAAATTAAATTAAAACCTAATTAATTTTTTTATATGTGTGAGTACAAGAAAATATTATCAGTAAATAATTTTTAACTTTTGAGTTTCATTCAATTTTTTATATTTTTTAAAATGAAAAATATAGTAACGAGAAATGAAAACGATCATGCAGGAGAATTTAAAAAGAATAAAGATGAGTAAATTGTGTCCAATTAAACCGCCACATCCATATCATACTCGTTATATTTTGTTTATTATTTATTTGATAAATGTTTAAACCAACGATAATCACGTTTACTAATTATTTGATAAAATACTTACACCGAAAATCACGTTTACCAACAAAAAAAAAATATCCAAATAATCTTTCTAATAAAATCTAAAGTCTGCATATAATGGTGTTTTTTGCTCAAAACAATTCATTAAATACTTCATTAAAAATTTATATTTTTATGAAGGCTTTTTAAAAATTAAATTAAAAACTTAATTAATTTTTTTGTATGTGTGAGTACAATAAAATATTATTAGTAAATAATTTTTATCTTTTGAGTTTCATTCAATTTCTTATATTTTTTTAAGATGAAAATATAGTAAAGAGAAATGAAATTGAAAATGCAGGATAATTTAAAAAGAATAAAGATGAGTAATTTGTGTCCAATTAAACCGCCACATCCATATCATACTCGTTATATTTTATTTATTATTTATTTGATAAATATTTAAACCAACAATAATCATGTTTACTAATTATTTGATAAAATACTTACACCGAGAATCATGTTTACCAACAAAAAAAATATCCAAATAATCTTTCTAATAAAACATAAAAGTCTGCATATGATGGCGTTTTTTGCTCAAAAAAATTCATTAAATGTTTCATTGAAAATTTATATTTTTATGAAGGCTTTTTAAAAATTAAATTAAAACTTAATTAATTTTTTTGTATGTGTGAGTACAAGAAAATATTATCAGTAAATAATTTTTAACTTTTGAGTTTCATTCAATTTCTTATATTTTTTTAAGATGAGAAATATAGTAAAAAGAAATAAAAACGATAATGCAGGAGAATTTAAAAAAATAAAGATGAGTAATTTGTGTCCAATTAAACCGCCACGTCCATATCATACTCGTTATATTTTGTTTATTATTTATTTGATAAATACTTAAACCAACAATAATCACGTTTACTAATTATTTGATAAAATACTTACACCGACAATCACGTTTACCAACAGAAAAAAATATCCAAATAATCTTTCTAATAAAACCTAAAAGTCTGCATATGATGGCGTTATTTGCTCAAATCAATTCATTAAATGCTTCATTGAAAATTTATGTTTTTATGAAGGCTTTTTAAAAATTAAATTAAGAACTTAAATAATTTTTTTTGTATGTGTGAGTACAAGAAAATATTATCAGTAAATAATTTTTAATTTTTGAGTTTCATTCAATTTCTTATATTTTTTTAAGATAAAAAATATAGTAAAGATAAATGAAAACAATAATGCAGGAGAATTTGAAAAGAATAAAAATGAGTAATTTATGTCCAATTAAACCGCCACATCCATATCATAGTCGTTATATTTTATTTATTATTTATTTGATAAATACTTAAACCAACAATAATCACGTTTACTAATTATTTGATAAAATACTTACACCGACAATCACGTTTACCAACAAAAAAAATACCCAAATAATCTTTCTAATAAAACCTAAAAGTCTGCATATGATGGTGTTGTTTGATCAAATCAATTCATTAAATACTTCATTGAAAATTTATGTTTTTATGAAGGCTTTTTAAAAATTAAATTAAGAACTTAAATAATTTTTTTTGTATGTGTGAGTACAAGAAAATATTATCAGTAAATAATTTTTAATTTTTGAGTTTCATTCAATTTCTTATATTTTCTTAAGATAAAAAATATAGTAAAGATAAATGAAAACAATAATGCAGGAGAATTTGAAAAGAATAAAAATGAGTAATTTGTGTCCAATTAAACCGCCACGTCCATATCATACTCGTTATATTTTGTTTATTATTTATTTGATAAATACTTAAACCAATAATAATCATGTTTACTAATTATTTGATAAAATACTTACACCGACAATCACGTTTACCAACAGAAAAAAAATATCCAAATAATCTTTCTAATAAAACCTAAAAGTCTGCATATGATGGCATTGTATGCTCAAATCAATTCATTAAATGCTTCATTGAAAATTTATATTTTTATGAAGGCTTTTTAAAAATTAAATTAAGAACTTAAATAATTGTTTTTGTATGTGTGAGTACAAGAAAATATTATCAGTAAATAATTTTTAATTTTTGAGTTTCATTCAATTTCTTATTTTTTTTAAGGTAAAAAATATAGTAAAGATAAATGAAAATAATAATCCAGGAGAATTTGAAAAGAATAAAAATGAGTAATTTGTGTCCAACTAAACCGCCACATCCATATCATACTCGTTATATTTTATTTATTATTTATTTGATAAATACTTAAACTAACAATAATCATATTTACTAATTATTTGATAAAATACTTACACCGATAATCACATTTACCAACAGAAAAAAATATCCAAATAATCTTTCTAATAAAACCTAAAAGTCTGCATATGATGGCGTTGTTTGCTCAAATCAATTCATTAAATGCTTCATTGAAAATTTATGTTTTTATGAAGGCTTTTTAAAAATTAAATTAAGAACTTAAATAATTTTTTTTGTATGTGTGAGTACAAGAAAATATTATCAGTAAATAATTTTTAATTGTTGAGTTTCATTCAATTTCTTATATTTTTTTAAGATAAAAAATATAGTAAAGATAAATAAAAATAATAATGCAGGAGAATTTGAAAAGAATAAAAATGAGTATTCAAATAAAAAAAGTCTATTAAAATCTTAAAGAAAAGTAAAATAGAAATCTTGAAAATTTTTATTCATAATAATGCATTAAAAGTCATTAAAAGTAAAAGACTATTTTAAATATTAGCTTATTTTTAAAAATTTTACAAAAATTCTAATTTAATACAATAAATTTATACATACTTTTTTAAAAAATTTAAAAATTATTATTAAGTACACCATGACTTTTAAATTTCATCATAATTGAATACACCCTCTTTAAAACTAATTTATGATTAAGATAGAGTTTTATTCTAATTTAATAATATAATTAATTTTAAATAAATTTGATATTTAAAAATTAAATTATAATATTAAATTACTAATTTGATTATTAAGCTAAGACAGAATGCTAATAATTAGTTTTTATTAAAATTGAAAAAAAATTAATATAATAAAAAATAAAAAAAAACTGACTTATATATTAAATCAAATTACATAAAATAAAGATAAATAATATTTAATTCTAATTCTTAATATTTATTTTAGGGGTGAACTCACTTTTGGGTTTTGGATTGGACTGCCAACATAACACGAAGATCCTATATTGGATGTAATTTAGTAGATAAAGAATTTAATAAAAATTTATGATGTAGGAAAAAATATAATAATCATAATTAAATTAGCTATTTTAGAAGCAAATAGCTGTGTACTTGTAAATCTGTATCTGCTACTTTGAGAATAATTAATTGCATATTAAATTTAAGAAATGTTCTGAACCTTATAATAGTAGCAGCAAGGACATTCATTGAGTTACTCTTGAAAATTTAATTTAATTATAGCTAATTTTATATAAACTCAAATTTTATATAAATTTAAATATATAAAATTTTATATAAAAGAGATGGCCGAGTGATTCAAGCCGTAGCATTAGAACTGCTGCTATGAAGGCTGAACTGCTATTTAGGCTTTGTTTACCGAGGATTTTAACCTTAATACTTCAATACATAGCATTACTGTTAATTTAGATCAAAAGTACTACAAAACTGGCAAAAGTGTGACTGGAAGATCAATCAAGATGTTATCCATTTGGTCAAGTGTTACTCGTAAATTAGCAGACGAGCCTTAACAAACGAGATAAAGTGCTGCATTTATTAGGGACCAGTACCTAGTAGCTTTTCCAGGACCAGCTCCGTTTATTCTAATGTTTCATAGTTTTAAGAATCATTCAAAAGGAGATCAGAAAACAATTCAGGTAAAAATCCAAAAACAAAGCAGCACACAAAAAATTTGCAATTACTACCACTTAAATGCCAAAGTTCACAAAACAAAATTTAATCACTAATTTCAAGCTGCAAATATTACCAGTCTTCTTCACTGAAGGTATCATAAAAGAAAAAGTCTCAGACAGCCTAGTTCATCCTCCTGATTAGCTCATTGATATAATCTTCTCGGTTTCCAGCATCACCGCCTTCCACGTAGTGATTTCTCTTCTTCTTCAAACCTTCCAGAGGAGCCTTGAGCTGGAATGGCCACAGGAAGTTGTTTGCCTCCTTGAAGTGGGGTCCAACAGTCAGAATTTCATGGATAAGATCCTCCATGCAAATGATTCCATGCTTGCCCAGAACCTGCAGTTGTGAGTTCGTAGGATGAGCACTGATCTTCATCAGCAAACAGATCCCAAAAGATCAATATTACTGATTGAAAACACATTCGAACTACAAACCTGCTCAACAATTGAATTGTCAGTCAATGCAATTCTCTGCTGGTTCACTTTTCCATAGCCCCTCTTGTAAATCAATTCTTTGACACTCTTCAAATTAGGGTATCTAAAAAGCAATGTATACAAGTTATGAGTTTGAGAAATCACACAGATTGCACGTCTCGTATTAAAGGTGAACTATTACACATGCACAGAAAGAGAAAAAGAGCGCACCCATATGTCACATAGGGCTCAACTCTATGCAGCATGTTCACAGTTGCCTTGTTTACTTTTAGGAAGACGCCATTGAATATCTGAAACCACAAAACCAGCATTCTTAATTATTGAAATAATTAAAGGAACAAGCACTAAGAAAAAATTATCTAAAGCACAAGGAAGAAGAAACATGAAAATGATGCAAAAACTGTCCACAACACACAAACTCTACATATGCTAACTGAGACAGAAACAGCATTCTTACTGCATTAAGGCACTAACTATATCATGATTACTGTGAGGACTGCTATGGGTTATCACAGAAAACATTTAAGCAGAAGTGCTTATAGAAATAAGTTTCCTTAAACCAGCATGTCAATGAAAAAACATAAAACAGTGAAACTACAACCAGCATCCAGGGGCCTGGAATTCTATGCTCATGTTACTACTCAGCGCACAAGACATCAGACAGACTCTGACTTCCAACAAGCCAAGAAACCTACTTGGTATCTCAAAAGCACAAAATCTTCCAAAAATTCAAGAGGTCCACAGCCTCATACATACCTTGATACACAGGAATGAGGGACCACAACTTACAGATGTAACAGCATCAGTCCTTGGCCTCATTATTTGTTCAACCAAATCTCAATCAGACATGCGACAGTTGTATGCTTAAAATATAAAATTCTTAGAAGTTTAACAGAAATTGCAATAAACTAATTAGAATTCAAACTTACACATACTGCAATAAGTTCTAAGCTGCATTGAGATTTTAGGAAAACTTAAACCCATTCAGAATTCCCAAAAGCCATTCAGAAGGGCAAACACTTGCATTCTTAAAAGCATGATTCTTCTATTATTCCCATGACTGACCACAACCACCCTCGATCTCCAACCCAAATAAGGAACACGATAGCATCCAAAGTTATCCAGCATATACAATTCATAGAAAAGAAGCTATACTATCTAAAGTAGGGCCAGAAACACAAGGGAAAGGTAAATATTAAGCCAATCAACTCTATAAATTAGACAAACTCAACAAGATAGTTAACACTTGGATAAAATGGTCAAAATTTCA
Source organism: Ricinus communis (assembly GCF_019578655.1). NCBI lineage: Eukaryota > Viridiplantae > Streptophyta > Magnoliopsida > Malpighiales > Euphorbiaceae > Ricinus > Ricinus communis. The sequence continues at coordinate 16,109,270 of NC_063259.1, read as the reverse complement.
AAGGAAGTCCAGTCACTTTCTTAAACATTAAAACTATAGAAAATACATCACAATACCGAATGGCAAAAAACAACAATATCATTGCCAAAAACAAATGGGCATTCTTAAGCAAATCAACTTCCCCCACCCACCCCATTGCCACAATCCTCAAACAGACTGAATGATTCAAAGTTACCACGGAAATGCAATTCATACACAATTTCATATGAAAATAAAACACATACAAATAAAGAAATACGAAGCACCAATAGCATATCAACATAACAAGTATAAAAGTTAAAATAAAACCAAATTTTATCGAATATAATTGCACAACAGCAATGAGAATGTTCGATAATCACCTGTCTCAAACGCAGCAGCTGTAAGATCTTCCTGGTCTTTGGGTCAATAGCATTAATACTGAGAGTTTCAGCATAAAAATGTCAATCAAAATTTCACAGAATAAGATAGTAAGACAATAAAAGAAAAAGAAAAAGAAAACGAGAACATACCCACGAATCCGGATGATAAACAAAAGCTTAGCTTCAGGGTTAACATAAAACCCTCCTTTCAACTTAGCCTCACGCTTAAGCTGAATCACCTCCTTTTGCTATATCAAAAGAAAATGCGGTATTTAAGTCAGCAGAAACGCAACATTAGAAACCCAAATGGAAATAACATTATTAAAGAGAAACGACGATTGCTTCGTCAAAACGATCAAAGTATAAAACCTGCTGATCATACTCCTTGGCATATTGCTTAGCTCTGTTAAAAATCAACTTGCGGCTTTCCTTAGCTATCTTTTTTGAGGCTTCTAATTCTTGTTTCTTAGCCAATGCCCACTCCTCATTTCTCTTTGTTTTCTTCAAGACGGATTCTGGCACAATTTTGACTTCCTCGCTCCCCATTTCGGTCTCTCTTCTGAGACTTGTTTCTTTGGTTCTTTGAGATCTCTGGAGGTGATCTTGAGAGAGGGGGAGCCGCTAAACCTTCTAACAGAGTCTAAAATATAGTGGAACTAGGGTTTTTTCTGCTATGAAATGGACGGCCGATAGTTGCTCTGCGTCTTTAAGACTAATCCTAGCCTTTTGTTTATAACAATATAGTTTTCTTAGCATTATGGGCCTTCCTTTGGCTCTAAAAATCTTTAAACCTGTTTGGGTCTTCAGGATTATTTCTTTAGAGGAATTCGCATATTTTGTGACATTAAAAAAAGTCATAATATATAATAATATATATATATATATTCTCTAAATTAAAAAAAAAAAAAAGATTTATAATCTAATAACATAGGAGTTGGCGCAATGTGTAGATGCAATTAATATCCTTAAATTTATTTTTACATACTAATATGTAAAATGGTAAAGTTACTTTTGAGTCTTAGCATCTCTTCTTATTAGAAAGTTAATATATTTTTATCAATTAAAAATAAAATCTTATTAATAAAATAAAATTTTAAAGGATAAATATCATTAAGATACACACTCCACGAGCAAGTTACTTATAGACATTTTTTTTATTTTTTATTTTTGTTGAAAAAGAATAAATAATAATTTTAAAAGAAAAAAGAATCTAGAGAAATATCGTTATAAAAAAAATATACACTTAAAAATCAAGTGGAGAAAGGAACATATTTAAAATACTTAGGTTATGTTTGATAGAGCGTAACGAAATGTAATATAATCAATTAAGTAATGAAATCAAAGAAGTAATAGAATGAATATATTCATCATTTATTACCATGTTTGGTTATAATAAAAAAAATATGTAATGTAATAATAATTTTTATTATAATATTTAATTTATTTATAATAATTAGTATAGAAATAAAAAATTAAAATAAATTATTTAAAAATAATATTAAAATAATATTTTTTTTTTAAATATCGGTCACCGGAATCTGGTCACTAATCGTCGGCATTTGGTCATCGATCACATGAATCCGGTGGTTGGAGGTGTTTAAATATATTGATAAAAAATAAATATAAATATAAATATATTATAAGTAATTATGATTACGTAGATTTTGTATGTATTGAGCATTACATCAAATTAAAGATAATTGATTACATTACATAAAAAAAATTAGTAATCAAACAAAATAATAAAGTATATAATGTAATCAATTAAAATGGTGTTATGCTTCATTTCATCATATTAACCATAGCCTTGGTATCGAAGGGAGAGTATCCTACATGAGCTAGTAACACTTTTTATGTTCTGAACTTTAGATTGATTTGTATTCTTTCCTATCTATCACCATTAGTTGATTTGTATTCTTTCCTATCTATCACCATTATCTTTAAGATTGGCAGGGACTGATAATAGTTGACTTAGAAAGCCACCAACTAGCTAACTAACTACCTAAGGATAGTTTCATAAAAATATTATATGACATATCAATTGGGTAAGAGTTTAAAAAAATAATATGAAATAATTTAACATTTTCTCCACTACTTCTATTCACGTAAAAATCTTAATTATAGGTTAAATTTGCTTCAATTATTAGCTGAAACATATGCCTAAATCGACTTCAATAAAGAAAAAGAAGAATGTGGTTTGTGATCTACGTCCTTAGGGCTAAGGTTACTTTTGGGTTTCGACTTCGATTAGTGACGTAACATTGAAGACTTTTCTAGGAAAATAAGCGTTCCTATTGAAAGTAGTTTAGTAGATAAAGATTTTAATAAAAAAAGTATAATATAGGAGAAAAAAAATTAACAATCATAAATTAGAGTCGTTATATTATAAGTAAATTTGTGTAATTATGGATCTATGTTTGTGACTCTCAGAATAATATATATATATATATGTTTTGATATGTATGCTTAATATTTTATACATAAATGTGTACTTACTTTTGACACATTTGATTCAGGTTTATGTGTAGTTTTATAATTTGTTTATTAATTTATTGATTTATAAGTTACATTCCTAATTAAATACTAACTCTAATTCTAAAAATAGCATATTAATTGTATTCTAATATTGTATTAACTAATAAATAATTTTTTAATCAGATAATGATACTAATTCTATTATAAGAAATAGTAAATTAATTATATTTTAATATTATATTAACTGATAAATTAGTTCTATAATTAGATAATAATTATAATTTTAAAAATAATATCTTAAATTATATCTTTAATATTATATTCAATAATAAATTATTCTAATATTATATTAACTAATGAATAGTTCCTAATCAGATAATAATAATATTTCTATCTTAAGAAATAGCATATTAATTATATTTTAATATTATATTAACTAATAAATTAGTTTTGTAATTAGATAATAATTTTTATTTTAGAAATAATATCTTAAATTATGTTTTAATATTATATTTAATAATAAATTATTATTTTAATTATATAAGAAATTTTTAATCTAAAAAATAGTAATATCAATTATATTTATATGTTAATTTACATAATATTAAAATTAATAAATAAATAATTTTTATATTATTACATTAATAAAATTTTAGAATTTAGAAAACTTAAGGATATTTTTAGTTAGTTTGCTATTACTTTTTTAAAATTTTATGAATCAATATTAAATATTGAAAATTTTATTAAATTGTATCTATCAACTTAGTTTTATAATCAAAATAATAATAATGGTCGTGCAATACATATGTAAACCACTAGTTGCATATTAAATTTAAGAAATTTTTTGAATATTATATTACTGGCATGGACTTGTGGCAATGACTTGCATTACTCTTTCAAATTCCCGCCGCGGTGATGTATTTAACATGAAACTCAAATTGTTGATTTTAGATCAAAAGTTTACTCATCAGGTAAATCATCACTGGTTAATCAATGAGATGTTAAGATGCGTATGATCAAAAGTTTACCCTATGGCTCATGTGTTACTCGTTAAGCATACTAGAGCTCAGTACCTTACCAACGGGATCAAGTGTTGCATTATTGGGCCCCGATCCATACCGAGTAGCTTTTCACGACTAGATTCCATTTATGTTTATTCTAATGTTTCATAATTTTATTTTAAGAGGCATTCCAATAGACATGGAAAAAATAATCGGGTAAAACCCGAAAATAGAAACTTAGAGAGAAACCAATAAATTCAAACTCTGAATTCAGTCACCATATGAAAATTTGCAATTACCATTTGAATGCTACAGTATAGATGCCAAAATTAATAAAACAAAAGCCACTGTTGTCAAGCTGCAAAATTATCATTCTTCTTAACTGAAGGGATCATATACGAAAAAGTAAGTCCCAAAACTCCAATAAAACAAGCCTAGTTCATCCTCCTAATTAGCTCATTGATATAATCTTCACAGTTTCCAGCATCACCCCCTTTCACATAATGATTTCTCTTCTTCGTCAAGCCTTCTAGAGGAGCCTTGAGCTGGAATGGCCATAGGAAGTTGTTTGCCTCCTTGAAGTGGGGTCCAACAATTAAAATTTTATGGATAAGATCCTTCATGCAGATGATTCCATGCTTGCCCAAAACCTGCAATCATAAGATCATAGGATGAAAGTACTAATTTTCATTAGCAAATAGATCCTAAAAGATTAATATTACTGATTGAAAACACATTCGGACTACAAACCTGCTCAATAATTGAATTGTTAGTTAATGCAATTCTCTGCTGGTTCACTTTTCCATAGCCCCTCTTGTAAATCAATTCTTTGACACTCTTCAAATTATGGTATCTCAAAATAATAAATGCAAGTTATAAGTTTGAGAAATGGCAAAGAGTGCCCGTATTAAAGGTGAACTATTTGACACACGCACATATGCAAAGATAGAGAGTGCGCACCTATATGTTACATAGGGCTCAACTCTATGCAGCATGTTCACTATTGCTTTGTTTACTTTTAGGAACAAGCCATTGAATATCTGCAGCCACAAAATGAGCATGTCTAATTAACATATTATTAAGATAATTAAAGGCACAAACACTAAGGAGAAATTATCTAAAGCCTAATAAGGAAGAAGAAACATGAAATGTTGCAAAAATAGTCCAGATTATACAAATCTATATAAGCTAACTGAGATAGAAACAATATTTTTATAGCACCGATGCATTATCTCTGTCATGATTAGATAAAAAATTTGAAACCGCAACCAGTATCTAGAGGTCTGGAACTTTATGACCATGTTCCTACTCAATATACAAGATATGAGATAGACTCTCCAACTTCACTTAGTACTTCCTAACAAGCCAAGAAACCCTTTTGGTGTCTCTAAGCATAAAATCTTCTAAGAATTCAAAATGTCGAAAGCCTCATGGCTTGATACACAAGGTCTAAGGAACACAAAATATTGATGTAACAGATTCAAAAATTACAACAAATATTAATTAGACAAGGGACAATTGTATGCTTAGAATATAAAAGGAGTTCAACAAAAATTACAACAAACTATTAAAATTGTCCCACATTGGGTAGATATAAGAATAAAAAAGAATTTATAACCTAAAAGGGCATTATACCCATTAGTCTAAGTCATGTTGATGGTTAGATCCAAATCTATTTAATTTACTAGGATCCATTCATTAAATATAAAGACAGAGAAGATATGCCTTATGTCGCAACTTCAATCACTATAGAATATGCTCTATAAATGGTATTACTCTGGTTCATGTAAATTTGTTTAAGCAAGAAAATGATTGAATTTGAAAATTAGAAAGTCTTGCCTTTTAAGAATTATGCCCTGAGCTATGAAATGAGCCATAATGTTAAGGGAATGAGAAATAAGATGGTAAGAAACAAAACTAAATTCTGAAGTCAATATATGAATATCTTCAAAGATAGCTTGAGCAGTAGCTAAAGGTAGAATTTCTTGACGAGCCATTTGAATGACTTGCAAAGCATCACCTTCAATAAAACATGATTCCATCCTTTACCCCTTGCCCAAACCATACATTCTCTTAGAGTCATAACTTCCAGAATAAAAGGTTGATTGATACCAATAATGTTTTACCATTTGAACCTAAAAAATCCCCTTGCAAATTTCGAGCTACAAATCCAATGCTTCCCCTAGCCGAATGACTTCTACAGCCTGCATCAAAGTTGATTCTTACTGAGTCTGCTTCCATATCTGTCATAGAAGGAGAGATTGTTTATCGGGTGCATGATACCTGTTCAACTTCTTCCTCACTCCATACATCCTAAAACTCCAAAAAATCCTGATAGGCTGTTCTATCAATATTGCCTGTTGTTTCCCTTATTTTGTTGAAAATTAAATTGTTCCTTGCTTTTCAAAGTCTCCATAGAATGAAAACTACTTGGATTAATAAGGAGTTGTCAGCTTGGAAATTATACAGGTAAGATTTTAACTTATCCCAACAATTGGAGAAGGAGCTGAGTGTTGCATTTGATATGAATCCCAAAGGTGACATACACCAGAATTGTTGCACTATTGAACAATTAAAGAAAACATGTTCCAAAGTTTCCATCACACCACAAGTTCCACATGAATGAATAATTTGCAACTTGTTATGGAGCAGCTGACCAACTGGAAGTGCATTAGAGAAAATCTTCCACATAAAAATTTTTAGTTTGCTAGGAAGTTTCATTTTCTAAAGATGCTTCCATCAAATAGAATCTTGTGAATTATAATCATTATGGCTTCTATTGCAGTAAAAGACTTGCCATGCTTAATATCTTGATTTGACCATGTATTTCCTAGATGCATGAAAATGCCTCACTATATTGTCTCTTTGATTACAAATGCTCAAAGAAATTTGCAATATCTTCTCCACTTGATTCAGAGCAAAATGTTGATGTAGTAGTCCTACTTTCCAAGTTTTGAGATTTGGATCAATCAAAGTGTTAACTAATTTGGATGCTATAGTTGGCGTAGGCAGTAATGTAGGTCAGAAAGGGTAGTTGGTAGGTAACCAAGGATCCTCACCAATTCGAACTGAATAACCATTGCCCATTTGCCATCTTAATCCATGATTAAGTAGTTCTTTCCCCTTACAAATACTCCTCCAAGCCCATGAGGAATTCGATCCTCTTTCACTAGTAAAAAAATCTGATATCGCAAAGTACTTACCTTTTAAAACCCGAGCAAGAAGTGATGAAGGATATTGAAATAGTCTCCAAGCTTGTTTCGCTAATAAAGCAATATTAAATCCATGCATGTCTTTGAAACCAAGCACACCTGTTGATTTACTGCAATGCATTTTCTCCTAAGATACCCAATGCATCCTTTTTCCATTAAAAACTTGACCCAACTAGAAATTGGATATAACTCTATTAATCTTTTGATATATTCCATACAGGATCAAAAAAACACATGGAGAAAACCAGGGCAACACTTGCAATAGCTTTGATGAATATCTCCTTTCTCCCTGGTGACAAGAGTTTTTCTTTCCATCCTTGAACCTTGGATCTGATTTTAGAAATTAATTCTGAAAAGGTCTTTTTCTTGGTTTTGTCAATTATTGCTGGCAAATCGAGATATCTATCCAACCGATCATTTTTTCTAATTTGGAATATACCAGCAATATGAGCCTTTAGAATTAAAAGGGTATTTGGAGAAAAATAAATAGCAAATTTATCCGGATTCATCTCCTGACCACTTGCTCTTACATAAGACAATAAGATATTGTTGAGAGTTTGAGCTGCAGAAATCGTACATTCACTGAAAGACATGGAATTGTCTGCAAATAACAGATGGTTCACAGATGGATTGCCTCTAGCCACTGGAATACCTTTAAGACGATTTTGACCTTGAGCCTTAGCGCACATATGAGATAATCCGTCAGCACACAATAGAAAAATCAAAGGTGATAGTGGATCACTTTATCGAATACCTCTGAATGGAATGATAAAGCCTTCCAATGCCCCATTGATGTTAATTGAATAAGTGACTGAAGTCACACATGCCACGACCCATTTGATCCAAACTTTTGAAAATCTGAAAGCCATGAGCATATGTTTTATATAAGCCCATTCAAGTTTGTTATAAGCTTTTGCCATGTCCATTTTGAGAGCCATGCCTCCTTTTGATCTCGATTTTTGAAATTTAAGATAATGAACAGATTCATGGCAGAGTAGGATATTATCCGTGATTAATCTCCCTGCTATGATGGCACTTTGATTCTTATTGATCAAATGAGGCATAATGTATTGTATAGTCTTTTGACAAGAATTTTTATAATGACCTTGTAATAGATTGCACATAGACTAATTGGACGCCAATCGTCATTTTAGTTGGATGCTGAATTTTAGGAATTAAGGAGATAGTAGTGTGATTAGCATTTCGGCCAATGGATCCACCTACAAAAAAACTCATAACAAATGAAAATAAATCATCTTTGATTACATCCTAGTAGCTTCAGAAGAATAAGCCTGTAAATCCATCTCATCCAGGCGCTTTGTCAGGATGAATTAAGAATGTAGCTTCTCGAACTTTCTTGAGAGAAATTAGAGCTATTAATGAAAGATTATCCACTTCCGTGACTCTAGGTTCCATTCCTTCTGTTATCAAAGTAAAATTATTTGAAGGATTTGAAGAGGTATATAGATTTTTGAAATAGGAGACTGCCAAAGAATATATTTCATTGTGATTAGAGATTTAATTATCGTGATAATCTTTGATCCCTCTAATTTGATTTTTTCGATGTCTTTGTGCCACTGCAGTGTGAAAATAACTTGTATTACAATCACCAAGTCGAATCCGTGATTGTCATAATTTTTGAGCCTAATATCTTTCTTCCCACTCCAAAGCTGTTATAAGTTCTTTTTCCAATCCTCAGATTCACGAGTACTCTGTCCCCTCTGATGATAACTTGATCTACTCTATATTGGCTTTTATCTTAGCTATTTCCTAACTTGCATTTCTATAGTTTGTACGATTCCAATCCACTATGCCAAATCTACAAGCTTTCAATCTTAACATAAATTGAAAATTTAAAGTACCACATTGAGGAATTTGCCATTTCTCCCGAATTATAGTATTAATTTCCTCACTATTACACCACCTTTTATCAAACCTAAATATTTTCTTGTGATACCCTAAGTTTTAGTTTGCTTGAAGAAGTAGTGGCCTGTGATCAGATCCCAAATCCTGAAGATGAGAAATATAAGCTTGAGAAAATTTGCTGCCTAATCATTACTACATAAACCCCAATTTGTATGCTCTTAAACATTTAATCTACCAGCTCTCCTGTTTGTCCAACTGTAAGCAACACCTTGATATGGAATGACAATAAGCCCAAGTTTGGATATAAATTAATTAAAAATATGGTACTTGTAGCATTGAAAATCTAATCCCTCCTATTTATCTGATGGAAAAATCATAGCATTAAAATCACCAATCCATAGACAATATTTAAGACCCATAGCTCGAGCATATGAAAATAAACTTTAAAATTGAATATTTAGATAAGAAACAGAACAACTTAAGTAGCATACAGCAAGTCCCACACATCATCAGCATTGGACACTTTATAATGACAAGTTCGATTTATGTAAAACCTACACAATAATACCAACCCAGCCTAAAGCTAACCCTCCCGATAAACTAACAGGATTGATAATCTCATGATTTATAAAACCACTAAAGCATAACAATTTCTTGACATAAGGGGCAACTTGTTTTGTTTTAGAGAGGAATATAAAATTTGGGAAATGAGATTTAACAATCTCTTTGAAATGATGAATTGTCAAAGCATTCCCAAGTCCTTGAAAATTCTAGCTGAGAATCTTTATATTTAAGGTTGGCACCATTTCTGGCTAGCTTGCTCCACCTTTTCAGAGTTATCAAATGAGATCCTACTATTTTTCACTTTAGGGTGCCCAAGATCAGGTTCGGCTTTAAGTCTTTGCTTGCTAAGAATTATTAGAGGTATGATAGGTTGCATCTCTTGGGCATTAGGTCTAGCAGGACGGGCTCGATGCTTCCATTTCTTGGGTTGATCTATCCCTTCCATAGATTGCAATGAATTATCATAGAAAAAGTTCTTAGAAGGTAAGACCTCAGTTATGTTCACTTCAAATGCAGACCTTGGATTTGAATGACGATGGATGCTGAATTACCATCATTGCAAGACAAATCCTCCACATCATTATTTAATTTAGTTATAAGAGTAGTTGAGGATTTATTACCAGATATTGAGCCTTTAGTATTGCTGTAGGAGTTAAGAAGATCTACCGCAATTTCAACTTTATATTCTATGGACAATTCTTCCTCTCTCCCAATGAACGGAAATTTGGCTCTAATGGATGGACTTAAAACATCAAGAAGCAAAGGAGGAACTGTGAGTAGTAGTAGCTTATTTTTGAACACCTTCTTGTTATCTTTCTCCTGTGAAATGGTCTGTGTATTAGAAACTTCAGCTTTGGTTGATGTCAACTTATGCCCCACTTTTTCAAAACCACTATTTTAGAAGTTTCATTTGTACTCCTCGGTCTCCACCTCTAACCCTATCTCAGATATTTTGATCCCAAAATGGCATTTTGAGGAAGAACTCCCATAATACATTGGCCTACCCTGATTAAATTGATTGAAAAATAAAGAAGGAAGTACCTGTAGAGTATTCTAACTTGCATGCTTAGTTGTATTATAGACTGAAGCAGATGGAAAAGGTGACATGATTGTAGCCTCAGTCATGATCGCCATCTATCCATTATATACGTCACTTGGCATCTAGAAATTAGCCTACGAATGGCACAATTATAATATTTGAAATTATGCTTCTGTAGCACTTCCTGCAACATGCAAACCAAGTTCTTGGTTGTCCTGAACCTCCATGGGTTGCTATGATGAAGACACAGGCCGTTCACCTTTATCGATACTCTGGACTTGAACTGCATGCAGGGATACTGGCTGTTTTGAAGGTAACTCAATCACTTTTGTAACTTCATTTAAGGTAAAAAAAATAGCTTTTGATGCCATAAAATATAGTTTAGCAATATGCCCCATGGTACTACAAAGATAGCATATATCTGGTAATTTTTTAAAATGAAAAGGGCACCATCGTTCATCTCCATTTCCTCTTTTTAGCCTAAACTCTTTGGGAAGGGGATGATGAATACGTAAATTAATACTTAGCCTCATATATTTGGCTGTTGATCTCCCATGCAAACCTCTAGTATTAACTTCTAGTAAACTTTCGAAAAGACCTCCAATCTTCACTGCATTTGTTTGAGTAATCTGATTAGGGGGAAGATTTTTAACCTGAACCTAGAAAGGCGAGAAGCTAAACTCCACCTCAGATAAAACTTTATCTTCTAGCCAAAGTTGTATATTATTGAGTTGATATTGAACCGACTATGGTCAACCCGCTATAATCCTAACGTAGTCCTTAGTATCCTTAAGATGAAACATATAAAGATCTCTACTCAACTTGGTTATCGAAGGAGGATGTATCAGTCGCCATGCAAAGGCCATGGTTTCTCTGATCACATGGCTATTGGTGGAATAAACTTTACCCACAAGCTTTCTTGAAGCAGCTTCTCCTGTAGAAACATCTAGAGCTAACTCTAATACTGGATCTTCACAATGTAGTTGTTAAGTTTTGTAAACAAGCTCTTGCATGATAACATCATTAGCACTCATGGTAATAGTAAGGAAATTACTTTACAAACAAAGTTGAACAAAAAAACATGAAAAAAGAAATTACCTAGAGAAAAAATGGTGAGAAAGCATGAAAAGACCTTTATTTATCTAAGTAAAAATTGGGGAAAATGGAAAGTCTTAGAATACGAAAAGACGAACTATCATTCCACTACCGAAGGACTTAACTCCCAATATCTGTTAGAGCCTCTCTCGCTCAAATCTGTTAGAGCCTCTCGCTCATTTAACTTATGACCCTAAAAACATGTATCGAAATTAATTTCTTAACTAGATAAATAGAGGAAAAATAAAAGAAGATAAAAGAAGAAAAGAGACCTTCATATTAGTATCACATGCTCCTAATTTTAAGAGAGGTTAGTAATTATTCTTCTTTTTATACTTAAATTATGATTTTATATTTTATTTTGGTGTGCGTAAAAGCTTGAAATATTGAATTTAGAAAAAGAGAAAAATCCATCTGTACAACACAATAGCCATGATTCATAATTAGGATTCCCACGTTACACCATTAGCTACGAGACATAATTAAAATTTCCATTTTAGTATGAATAAACTTTTTTACCTCTCAATTGCATATTAGGCCTAAGTAATTATACATAAGTAATTATACGTCATTCATTACAAGTGGATGCTATCTAAGAAATTCCACTTCTACTCTTTGTGTAAAAAGCATGGTGGAATATTCAAGAGCGCATAAATAAGATGTTAACGGTCTCTTCTAGCTTAACCAAAATCTCGAATTTGAACATTGAGTATGCAGTTGCATTAAAACTCTTAAAGGAGTACTTTATCACATATAAGAGTCTTACTCAAAACTCTCTAAATTAATTCTAGTTTGTTAGTGTGGACCATTTGGAAGATATAATTGGAGGGCATGTATGGTTAGGTTCCATTTGTATATTGGACGTGGAGTAACTCCCGTTATAGCAGTAAAAGCAAGACGTGTAGGCGGATCGACTCATCAAGTTCCCGTTGAAATAGGATCCACACAAGGAAAAGCACTTGCCATTTGTTGGTTATTAGGGGCATCCCGTCTCTAGGTCCCAATAGACTGAAATGGGGCATTCTGTCCATTTAAGAGTCTATTCTAGCAAACCAAGTTTATAGGGGTGGTTAAAAAATGAAAAAATTATTCCAGGACTCACTGATAATGTGAACTTGGTCTATTGAAATTGATATTTTTTCGCTCTAGAGACCACCACTATTAATAATATTATCTTACTAATGATAATTACTATATTAGTAAATATTATTAGTAAATATTTACTAATAATATTAATAGTAAATATTTCCTTACATTATTAGTAAATATCATATGTATACATTATTTTGTTTTAGTTAAAATGCATGATTAACTTAAATTATTTATTTTAGATTTGGATTAATATTATTAATTGAGAGTGTTCATGTATTTTGACTAAATTGTTCATATTCTACTTCCACACTAGAAGTAATGGATGCTATAAGAAGAACATGATCATTATAACTGCAAAGTCACAAATGATTTATCTTCTTTATTTTCATATTCTGTTCTTTTATATTTATATTTTTAATCATTAAAATAATAAATTTTTATTATTTTTCTTAATTAAAAATATTTATAAATGAATAGGCTAGACGAGTTGCAATTAGTTTTATCAGATGATCCATCCAAAAAACGAAGGTAAAATGGTTAAAGATTTAACTAGAAAATATGAAGAGAAATTAATTATTGCTATCTACACAAATAGTAACAAGTCATCCATTTGACTGATTATAAAAGAATTGTAAGTTTAAATATTCACCTTTTAAAATTAAGACTTTCCGACAATAACTTTCAATTAAATCATTTTAATTATGTCTATATATATATAAGTATCAATTTTATTATCTGAAAAGAAATTGACAATTTCTTATTTAAAAATCTAAATTTTAATAAGTATTGGAAATTACTTTCTAAAATTAAAAAATTAAAATCAAAATAAAATTATATAATAAATTAAAATTAAAACACAAATATATTAAAAAATATAAGCATACAATTACTTTAATTAAAATATCAATAGCAAGTTTTCTTAGACAATTACTAAATATCAATTTAGTTATAATATAGATTAATAAAAATATAATTATATAAAATTTATAATTAATCATATGTCAAGACATAAATAATATATATGACAGAGGTGTTTATAATAAATTAGTTATATCAAACTGACTAATAATCAAAATTCAAAAAGTATAAATATGTATTTTCCTTTATTCTTACTTTTTATTGGTTTTTAAAACTTTTTCTTTTTAATCAATGAAAGAACAAAAGAAAAAAGAAATATATGTTTTGGGGTCTTTTTGGACAAAATCCTAAGATAAATCCTTAGTTGATCTTTTGACAGAGATTCAGGGGTGAATTTGAGCAGCTTCGTTCTTCCTTCCTATTAGCATTCCGAAATAAAAATTAGCATCAGAATCTAATCTACCAAAAAAGTGAACTCATAGTAACGGTTTCTTCTAAACTGAGGCATCAGCAGCTTCAAGATCCACTGCTCTGCCATTTACTTGAGGCCATGTTTTAGTCACTGCATACACCAGCTTCTCCTTTCTCCAATCCAAATCCCTACTCGATGCTGCGTTCTCTCCGATCCCGTCGCCGTCCCCGTTACGGAGCTCAAGTATGTGCCGTCATCTCAGCTCTTCTCCTCCTTCTCTCAGTCTCACTCCTCCACACTCGGATCTCTTCTTCCTCTCATCACCACCACCACAGTGTACATCAGAATGATGATGATGATGAAACCAGCACAATTATCCACCAAAACCCCCTCCTCTCTGACTCTGCAGATGACAACTCGAACGACGTAGTTGACAAGATTGACGAGCTCGACACTTTCGAAGATCAAAAGGACACTACTGGCATTAGAAACTATGATAATAATGAAGATTCATTAGAAGATGAAAGTGGGTTGCAAGCCCAAATCAAGAAAACAGCAGTTTCTGCTTCTGGGTATTATGTAGATCACATTACTGGATCCATTCGTAGAGCTTTTAATAATAAAAGATCAATTGATGAGTGGGATTATGATTATAGTTCTTTTAGTGCGGTAGAGGATCATCAAAAGAGTAAGGCTGCGTTTGGAAGTGATGATATTCCCATTGATGAAGATGTGAGGAGAAAAGTGAATGAAGTTGATGGGATTGAAGATGCTTTGTTGTTAAAGATTGGGAAGAGGGTTTCTCCTTTAAGAGAAGGGTGGGGAGATTGGTTCGATAAAAAAGGTGATTTCTTGAGAAGGGATAGGATGTTTAAGTCAAATTTGGAGGTTTTGAATCCTTTGAATAATCCTCTTTTGCAGGACCCTGATGCTGTTGGGTTTACTGGGTTGACTAGAGGGGATAAGGTGGTGCAGAAGTTTCTTCTCAATGAGTTTAAGAGGAACCCGTTTCTTATTAAGAACCCTTTGAGAGTTTTAAGGATGACCCATGAAGTGGAAGAAAATGGCAATGATGTTGAAATTAGGAAGAGTGCGAGTGATTTTAATAGTAGGGATGGGTCTAAGATAGCAGAACGACGGATTTTTGATGAGAATGTGAGTACTGAATCATATGGCAAGCGAGTAAATAATGTTCAGGAGAACCTGAATGAGGATGAAAAGACTAATGTGACACAGGGTGACAATTTAAGTGACAGATTGTCTAATGATAGCAGAAAGGATTTATCGAGTGCAAATAGTATTACTGTTGAACTTAAGCAAATGGATGGTGTAGAGAATAGGGAGTCTAAAATAATACAGAGGAAGTCTGAGGAGTTGAGTTATATATATGCAGATGGGAAAAGATGGGGTTACTTTCCTGGTTTGCATCCTCATTTGTCTTTCTCAGATTTCATGGATTCCTTTTTCAGGAAGGGGAAGTGTGATTTGAGGGTATTCATGGTGTGGAATTCACCGCCTTGGATGTATACTGTTAGACACCAGAGAGGGCTTGATAGTCTGCTGTTTCACCACAGAGATGCTTGTCTTATTGTGCTATCTGAGACAATTGAGCTGGATTTTTTTGCAGGCTCCTTCGTGAAAGATGGGCAAGTACTTAAGCTTTTTTTGCTAGTCTGTTGTGAATTTGTGATTTAAATTGTCCATTATAATTTTTTTTTCTTTTCAGTTATAAAGTTGCTGTTGCCATGCCGAACCTTGATGAATTGCTGAAGGATACACCAACTCACGTATTCGCTGATGTTTGGTCTCAGTGGAGAAGTACGAAATTCTACCCCACTCACTATAGTGAGCTTATCCGGCTTGCTGCTCTTTATAAGTGAGCTTGCTTCCTTCCCCTACTCTTTCTGGTTTGAAGTATCATTTTCCCTTGCCTAGTTTATATTTTTATTTGCAATTAGCATTCTAAGCTTTTGAGAGCCACTCTAAGAATATGGTAAAGAGAGAGGCTAATAACCACAAGATACAAATTCAATGAAATGTCAAATACTGCTATATTAGATATATAGGCCCAGAAAGTCTGCTGGAGAGCATGTTCACAGTAGATGTGCAATAAGGAAGTTATGTTGAAGAACTTAGAATGCTTAATAATAAATGCAGGAAGTCTTGGATAGAAACATGGTCCATGCCTGATGAGTATACTATGTTGATAAAGCGATAAAGTTAAAAATTTCTGTTCTAGTAACTGAGGCTAGAGTAAGTATCAAGACATGACAAAGATCTCTCTTATCTTGTATAAATAGTTTCATGGCGACCTGTACATTTTGATAAATTAGGATGAAGGAACATCAGTCAATTAAAAATGTTAAACTACTTTTCATTTTTCTCCCTGTTTTCTTAGATGCTACATTATTTTGCATGAACCTGTACATAGGTGTTCACTTGTACACATTGGTGATGTGGAAAGACGAGGGTAAGGTACTTCTGAACTTTTCTCTATACTGTCATTAGGAATCCAGAATGTCGTGAATGTGAAGCAGTATTCTACTATCACAAGATTTTAACTTTTTCATGATTCTCTGTTCTTTTTAACAACTTAGTTGCAAATGGAGACTTTGATGATGCAGGAAACTTGAAATTTTAATCTCTAGCTTTGTTCTAGAATGATTAAGATTAGCTTTTGATGTAAATTGTTTCAAGGGTTAAGGTATAGAAAATTGGGATTTAGTATATGTGAGAAGATTCTGAGTTCCCCTACACTGCCATGAATGGAGAGCCCTTGTGTTGATTTTAAATATTGGTGACATGAAAATTGTGCATTCACCAACACATGATGAAATTTAGAGATGTGATGTATCAGGCATATACAGATAAAGGTTTAGCAGAATCACAGTTTATTAGAGTATATTAGGTTTTTGATACATATCCATACGGTTTAACATGGATGTGGAGTAATGTGATGTCTATCACTCGTTGGAACAAATAGCTTCTTGCAAAATGAGAAGAAAAAGAATGAGGAGAGAGAGAGAGAGAGAGAGAGAGAGACTGATGAACTACCTGGTGAGAGAGGGTGAAGCGGAAAGAATGTTTCAATCTTCTCTTCCATATTTGTTTCCATCTTCAAATTGGAAGAGAAAAAAGAATAATCAATACATACTGCATGATATAGGATGAAAGTAATATGTCATTTTTGTGCTTTGCCCAATCTTTTCTAAAAATCAGCAAATATATCATATAAAAAACTGTTGTGATGTCCTATATGCACAACTATTTCTTCTCGTCTCATCTTGTGCTCTCAGGTGCCTTGCATCTAATTCACTGAGTCAGCCTAAAAGACTTAATGCTATCAACTTGAAGACTTAATGCTATCAAAGTAAACAAATCATTAACCATAAGTTCTCGCTAGTAGTTAAGATCCTGTACGATACTGATTGCCAAAATGAAAGAAGCTATCTCAGTAGGAGAACAAGTCTTCAAGTTGCTTCTTCTTGCATCTTATCAAGGGCCTGATAATAGGGTTTGATAATAAAACTTCCTTTACCATCAAATCTTCATTGATCATGACCCTTTCTTTACAATCCATGGCCATGATATGGACTAAATCATCATAGAATTGGAAAGAAAATCAATTCCCTATTTTGGATCTTTCTCACAAAAATACACATTTCCAGACCAT
This sequence comes from Ricinus communis, assembly GCF_019578655.1. Lineage (NCBI taxonomy): Eukaryota > Viridiplantae > Streptophyta > Magnoliopsida > Malpighiales > Euphorbiaceae > Ricinus > Ricinus communis. The sequence continues at coordinate 16,091,642 of NC_063259.1, read as the reverse complement.
ATCTACATTTGACTATTAGAACCAAGTGAGCATCAAGCATCTTATCCACAGCAAATATGAATATATCCTGAACTTGAGTTTATAGGATAATTTGTAACACCAAGTGGCATGCTGAAACACTAGGTAGTTCGCATTACTGACCAGTCACCATGAATGTTCATTTAAGGAAATGACATCCCAACCCTTCCATCTTCACTTTCAAGCCTTATTTTATGCTTGTTTCCATCATTGTTTTCACTTACCTGCCTATTTTTCTTTTGTTATGCAACATTTTATACAACAAATTTCCACCCTCTTAAATGGTCCTTTTGGAACATAAGTCTTTCATAAGTACTGGTATTAGACTTTCAAATTCATCCTTCTATTTGAATAGCAGGTCTAACCATGCACAATCTTCCTAAGAGAAATCTATTCTTTAAACTTATTTTGCAAATCTATTCTTCAAATTCATTCTTTAAACTTTTCTCTGCCAAGCAAGGAATAGAGAAGAGAGAGAAAATTAAATAGAGTCCAAAATGGCTACTTTAAATCCTTGGTAAGATAAACTCTTTTCCACCTGGAATTTTCTTTTCCTTAAATTTTCCCACATTTGAATAATTGCTAATAAATGCGTGTTGACTCCTTCATCCGAAGTGATCTTTCATTCATGCAAATTCAGCTTCTTCGATGGAATTTTTTCCAGCAGATACAATTGCGTGTTTTTTTTGTTCTTATTTTGGTATCTTCTGCTTTTATTTTGTTTTGTGTTGTAAACTCAAACCTGTGTGGTTCAATTGTTGATTGTGCAGATATGGTGGAATCTATCTTGATTCTGACATTATAGTTCTAAATCCATTGTCATCGCTTCACAATACTGTTGGTCTGGAGGGACAGATTGCTGGAAGTTCTTTGAATGGGGCTGTGATGGCATTTAAAAAGAACAGGTACTCTTGGTTCTTGCTCTCTTTACTGGTGGAGAATTATGTGACTGTTAGCAAATTCCTGAGCTAGTCTTGGACACAACATCATCTGTACTGAAGCCCATTCAATAGAAAATGGTGCTACCTAGCAGAAGGGAATAATTGAGCTTTCAAATTTCTCTATCCCCTCTCTTACCTTCTCCAGGCCACATCCCTTCTCTGGACTTGCATGTCGTTGCACAGGAGTAGTGGAGAAAAGGGTACTTTTAGCCCTTTCTCTGCTCCCTTTACCATTAGCAACTCAAAATAGATGGTTGCAACTTGGTGTTTAACCATCATTCTTCTTGTGGTTCTAGAGGAGTAACAAATAGTAAATCTTTTGCAATTTGGTAGGCACTTCGTTCCCTTATTTCTCTTCTTTCTCTGCAATACTGATTTTTCTTTTATGCTCTGAAATAAGATAAAACATCTTTAATTAAAGAGTGTTAAATGCACCTTTTCAATTTAAGCTTGGGCATGCTATTTTAATTTCTGGGTAAACCTGTCATGTCTTGGTGCCTCAATAGCGGAGAATACTTAAGTCGTAAAATTTTCATTTTACATTTAGTCATCAACTCTTTCTGTTTCGATCTTTTTCCCTTAAATGATTGGATTGCAGGGGGGAAGGTGGGACAATGAGTTGGGGTTTGGCAAGATGGTTGGAAAAATTAGAAAGCATTAATGGCACCCAATTGTTTTCTCTGTTTTTCTTTTGCTTTTTACTTTAATTTTTGGTTCACTGACGATTTAATATCCTGGCATATTTATATCTTGGTTCTTAAATACATTGGAAGAAAGGAGGGTAGAATGCATGAATGAAGTTTTCCTTCTTTCTTTGTATTTATCCCACTTCTGAATTTGTGGCTTTCTTTTCTCTGCGTAGTCCATTCTTAATGGAATGCTTGAAGGAGTTTTATATGACATATGATGATACCAATTTGAGAGGGAATGGGGCTGACCTTTTGACAAGAGTTGCACAAAAATTCTATAGAAAAGAGGATAAGTCCTTGAAGCAGCTGGAGTTGAAATTGCAACCCTCTTACATTTTCTTCCCAATTGGTTCACAGGATATTACAAGGTATTGTTCAAAGTTTTTCTTTTATTACTTGTTTTGCACTATTTTATGCGTCCATATTACAGTCTCTGGAGCTGACTTATTTTAGGAAATAAGAATTAGCTCCTTTTTGGGGCACTTGGGTTTGCAAATACCAATAAAGAAAGTCTGCATTGTAATTTTCTGTAAGCTTGACAAGTAATGATTTCTTTATGACTCATGGGGATTTATACGGGAAACTTCAGTCTTCAATTTATTTTTTCTTGAGTTTGTTGCCCTCACTAGTAAGAAACATCAATCCCTCAATTTCAAGGGTAAAGAAACTAGAGCGCAAACAAATTTTAGGAGTATAGTGGACATGAAAATTTAAGTCTATAGCATGGGTTAGTTCCTGATAGAAGTATTAACAGATTGAGTTTTTGCTGATAGTGGCATGTTTATTCAGTTACAGTTCACAGAAGAGAAATAAGAAACTAGAAATTAAAACTGTTTGTTAAAATTATTTGAAATTCTATGGAAGTTATATTCTTTTTTCAATTATATTTCTGGATGCTTTTGGAGTTTTATGTAGACACTACATATTTCGTCATATATAGAAGTATTTGACATATAAGTATGGTTGACTTCATTAAAATTCTAATGTATATTTCTATATGTTTTTACTACTCTTGTATGTCATTAGCAGTAGTCTTTTGAGGAAGTATCCAACTTGATTTCAACTTTTTCAGATTAACAAATAAATTGAAAAATGTTGTGCCCAGTTGGACTTCTTTTAAATTTGATTGCATTTCACGCGACCCTAGTCTAAACATTCTAAAACTTGGCTTGTTTGTTAACGTAATTATTAAGAAAGTAAAAGATAAGGGATGAAAAGCCGATGGTTCTTTTCTATAACTTTTGTAACTAATACTGGGCTTTTTACCTGGATGGTAGATATGTATAAGTTTTCAACTTGGGAAATTTATTTCTACAGCTAGATGGTCCCTTTACATGCATCTGTTTACAATAGCTGGAAATATCTCGTTTGACTTTCAGGTGATATTCTCGCTTCTCATCCTATTATTTGAATTTACTTCAATGAGGGAATCTGGGATAATGTTGGTTAAATCTGGGTGGGAAAAGGAAATATATTGCACTTATGCCACATTTATTGGATTGCATAGAGATGAATAAGAAGACTTTTGAAAACAAGGGTCGGTTTGGCATTGTGTGCTTGACAAACTGTTTTTGATTTTCGATTTAAAAGAAACCATGAATTGAGTATTCTCAAAGAAAAAAAAAGAAAGAAACCATGAATTGAAAAAAGCATGCATAGAAATGTCTTTTTCGACCATGATTTTGGGAAAGAAAAATTGAAAATTAAAAAAAAATTTGGATTTTTTTTCCTATGGAGCCTGGAACAGCTTTCACTTGTTTCCATGCTTGTATGGAACAGCTTTCTGATTTCATCTTCTAATATATGACGAACAGAAAGTTTAGTTAAATATTTTTAGATTATGATTGTGGTCACAAACATAATCCCATAGGATCGTCATGGATGTTATGTAAAAAAGTGGACATTACCCATTCTGATATTTTCATCTTTTGATAATATGAAGAAGGCACATTAGCTAAACAGTTTTGGATTATGGTTGTGGTCACAATAGGATTGTCATCGATGCTATGTGAAGTGTGATCATTATCGCAATTGTGTGAAATGGAAAACTGCATTAGATGCATGGATTTGCAACAATCTTGATCGAAATTTCCATGGCCATGTAGCTAATAACTTGCCTGAATAGGATTGTAGATTTCTAGTATTTGGAATGCAAAGTAGATTTGGATAAATTGGATTGCACAAAGGCTGATAGTAATGATAAGTAATTTTTCTGACAATTACTATACCATTTAACTTTTTGCTGTCTTTACTTCCAGTCAGCATCTCTTATCAACAGTTGGTCAAAAGCATATATAAATTTAAGTGTTCTTTTTCTTGTGCCATTATCATCAAGTTTTATTTCCAGCTTGGCAAAAGAGCCTTCCTTTACATTACTTTCTTAGAGAATAACCCAGCTTAGATGTACAAAAATGATGCTGATTTTTGATGCCTTTGAATGCTAGATATCTTACTTTTGAGTCCCTAATGTTAACATCATTAGTAGAGAAGCTCCATGAGACCTTACATTCTTCATTATTTGTGCATTAATTTATTTGAATTGCAAACAGTTACTTCACTACTCCAGCAACAGCGAGTGAGAAAGCTCGACAAGATGCTATGTTCATTAAGATTCTGAGCGAGTCGTTGGCATTTCATTTCTGGAGCAGCTTGACATCTGCTCTAATTCCAGAGCCAGGCAGCCTTGTAGCCCGGCTTCTTGACCACCCATGTATCCATTGCTCTGATGTATTGTGATTCTCAAGCAACTGGTCAATCTATTTAAAACCTTCAAGTTGGGTGAACTAGAGCAACATCCAGAGCACATGTAATTCTTACTAGCGTCTGAAGATATATATGTCCAGAAGTTAGCATTACAGAGATTATAGTTTCATGTTGGACATAGGAATACCTGTACAGTGTTCTATCCTTTCATGTTAACCTGTTTAATTAGTGGGAAAAAGTCAATTTTGCGAGTAAGCTTGTAGAAAACTTTTACAAATACCTGGTTCCTTACATGGCTGTAAAAGATGAGTTTGTGTATACAAGATGGTTCAGCAAATTGCAACCTGCTGTATCAATGAAAATTTTGAATTCTCTTTCTTTATATTTATTCTTGATAGATAAGCACATTGAGACACTGCCTTCGGCCTTTCCTACAGCTGGTTAGTGGATAGCTTGTACTAGTGAAGATAAAAACAATGGAGAAATACTTGATGAGTATGGAAATTTCAAGAGAAAGTGGAGACTATTTGGCAGAAATAAGATAACCCTTTTGTCATTGGATGAATATGAAGCCAATGACCTTTCACTAAAAGCAGATGGTTGAATGAAACTTCAAGCTGCAGACTTACATCTTTGCCAGAAGGCAAAGAAATGCCTTTACTTTGCATGCAAGTGGCTTGAGTTTAGGTTTTCTTAAGACAGTTTCTTAGAAAGAGTGAGACTTATTTACAACCCTGTTTTAGACATATTAAAGTAAACAAGCAAAGTATCAATCAATCCCCCAAAAAAGCACAATATTTAGCTGTTTCTCTCCAGTACTTCTCACTGAAGCCCCGTCAACACCTAAAAAAGCAGAGGTAGTGGAAGAAATGATAGGAAATCATGTACAAAAGCACACCCCTAATCCAATGCATTGGGACCAAAGCATCTCCTTTTTGCTGGGTTCCATACCCATTGCACCAAGAACTTCCTCCCCTTCACTCCATTCACATTGTATCCATCTCCCCAAGAATCTTTATACACTTTCCCCACATACCCTCCTCCTCCACCAGTCCCATAAACACCCAGACACAAATCTGCTATTTCAGTGGGTGAAGTAGGGTCATCCCCAGCATACCATGCATTAACAAGTGGGTTACTTGAAACTTCTGCCAATTCATGAGCAATCACACTTATCATCCCATCTACAGCTGCATCCCCATTTGGAGGTCTCATTATGTTGTTTCCTCCTCCTTTTGTGTTTGGTGGTGGCTTCCCTGAATACTTAGGCCATGCAAATGGATATGCACACATTCCAGGACACTGAGTTCCACTGTAACCAACCCAAGCATAAGGCACAGTGACACCAACAATGTTTGGAAATGTGAAATAGTGGAAACCACACACTGCCCTGCAGAAATCTTGAACTTGGACATCAGCAGAAGTTAGAACCAAATACAGACCATTATGAGGATTAAGAGGCAAAGGTCTTGGATAGGTATTGACGGCAGTTTTAATGACAGATTGGATTGCTAGACGACTCAGATATGTACCATGAGAGTAACCAGAATCATAAAATTCTCCTGAAAGCAGTATACTTCCGGTGATGTTTGATCCTGTTTGATCAGTATAAAGTCTGACAGTTCTCCACCAATCAGCAACAGAAGGGTAAGGAGATGAGGAAGAGAGGGAGTAGATGAAATCTCTTATAGTAGCTTGATTATTCTGGCTCCAGTGACCATACCAGATGATATACAAATTGACAGGTGATGCTAACACAGGCCCCATATGGTACTGAAGATCTACTAGATCAGAAGATCCTTCATAATTCTCACCTTGGTTAAATTGCCAAGAAAATGCTAAAGAAGATAGAGCAAATAAAGAGAGCAAGAAGAAATAACATTGTTTCAGCGGCATTTTCCTGTTTCTCTTTTCTTTTTCTTTCTTTTTCTTTTCTTCTCAAGTAATGCTGTCTTGTGACAATTCAAGGAAAAGTCTTCCTATATAAAAGAGAAGGATGGAAGAAGGGTAAGTAAGATTCTTCTCTTATTATTATTATTATTATTATTGTTATTTTCCATTGTGGTGGTGGACAGTGGTTTGCATGTTCACATGTATAATTCCCTTCTCTCCTTTCCATCATTGTCCAACTTTTCAATGATAACTACATTGCTCCCGCTTGTTTCTTACTATTGATTCCCTTTAATAATTAATGATACATCAGAAGAAAGTGTTAAACTAAACAAATAATCAATGACTGTAACATTGGGATCACCTCTCTAGTAATAGCATTTGTTTAATAGCCAACACTAGTTACTAGGGTTTTAGTTTCTGATTCCTCTGTCTGCCAGATTGCCTTGCCACCATTTACCAGTGAGTCAAGCAGCATAATCAAAATTCATAGGTACCCATTAAATGATATTTTATTCCCTTTTCATTGTTACATAAAAGAATAATGTATTTTCTTTATCTTCAAATATATGGAAAAATTAAGTCCACCCAAACCTTCTTTAATGAGGCTGCAACTGCATGGTCTAAAATAAGACAAGAAATCTACTATATTTTTTATATAACACTTCTCTAACCTAAGAAGTAAAAACGTTTACTCTTAGTGCATTAGATGAATATTTTTACCTTCATAGCCAATGTAAAGAAATGACTATCATATTATGCAGTCCATAATAAAATCTCTCATAAATAAATAAAAAATATTTTTTATATAAATATTAAATATGATTCTTTTTCATTATAAGTAAAGAAACAAAAGTAAGAGAAGGTTTTATCCTAATTTTCATATCTTATTTCTGTTTTGACATTTATCTTCTGGAGCAAAATATTTCTATTAAATTTTCATGATTTGATAACAGATAGGTTATGATGAATTCATAAACAAAGATGGAGATAATATATTGATGATGAAAGTCAAAAACCAAGAGTAAAATCTAATGATGATGTGCCCTGTGGAGAGAGCATGCATGTGAAACCTTTGATCATTTCTCTTTTCTGAACCATATTCACCTCTTTCTCTTTTAACATCTTTGACTCTCTAATCTTTGTCTATTTAAAAAATAATGTTCTCAACTATATTTTCATGATGCATGTAAACAAATATCCACATAAAAAAATCTTTTAGAAATTATTTATATCAAATTATTTATATTTTAAGAAATTATATCACAAAATAAAAATTTAATGTATTTTTTATTTATTAAATATAAAGTAAATAGTTGATTTAGAAATTTAAATTTTACTTTTTACTTTGAATTTAATAAATACACTATAAATTTTTATATACTTTATTAATTTATATTTATAATTATTTTCTATTAGCAAACTTTTAAAAAGAAATGAAATAAAAAATAAAATTGTTAATACTTATAGAAATAAAAATAAAATAAATAGAAAACTATAAAGAGGTCATTAGTTAAATAAATATTTTTACCTTTTATGTCTAAATATTTTTTAAAATTTCATTAATTATATAAATTATGCTTTCTAATAATTCTTTTTAATATTATGGATGCTATTAGATGTAGGAGTGAGCAAATGAAATAAAACGTTAACTGCAAACCTATTGGCATTTGTAGCATTGGAGTTGGGCAAAACCCATCTTCCAGCAAAATGTGGAAGAAGAGAACATAAGTTAGGAAAAACCATTTTGGGGACTAAAGAAAATTATGCCTTATAAGGATGACGAATTTTTCAATTTTGGTTCATTAGATTATTAAGAATTTAATGTTGTTCTAAAGAATTCCTATGTATTTTTATTTTCCAATTTTCAAGTCCTTATTTTAAAATTTGTAAATTTTGTTGGTACTGGTTGTCCATATTTAATTATTATTTGGTTTTAACACGTCATTATGTAGTCACTAGATTTAATAGAAAAAGATATAATTTATGTAAGATATATTGGTCACTTATTTTTTCTTTTTTAATTCTCTTACGAGCGGTAAAGTACTGTCTCAAGAGTTTTAATGCTGCTGTATACTTAAAACTAGAATTCCAAATCTTAATTAAGTTAGAAGAAATTTTTATCATTTTATCTACACTCTTATATAAAACCTAAAAAAGTTTTAAAATAAAATAAATCATAAATGTTTTGATTGGCATTTTTTAGCAATGTCTAAATATATACTTCCAACACACATATATATAATGATAATAAAAATAAAAAGTTTTAAAAATTCATTTAAATGCAATAAATCTATAGGATCAAGTGAAATAAAATAAAAAATTTCAGGGACCAAAGATGAGTTTTACCAATAAGATACCTAAACAATGAACGCAAGGTTTTTAGGGTTACTCACATGGCCTAGAACTCGTAGAAAAGTCTAAGAAACAATTGGTCACTGGAGTTGCTTCTAGCAGTAATTAATTATAAGAATATCTTGTTATCATGTAATAAGAATTAGGAGGTTGCATGTGATGATTGAAGCATCTTCAACAAATCACTCCTTGATGCTAGGAACTAATCTAAGAAGAGAAAAAAGAAAAAAGAAAAAGTAACTCTTTGCACCAACCTAATGATCAAAAAGAAAAGATCCTCTAAAAAGTAATCACTAACAAAGTAAAAAAAGTAAAGTAAAGTACTCATAAACTTAAAATAATTTTAAATGCAATTTTAACAAATTATCAGATTTTAGTACGAGGGTTAGACAATTAGTGTCGAAACTTAAGGATTTAAGTTTGAGATATTTCTTTTCTAGATATGGTGGTTTATACTCTACTTTATAAAGAAACTAGCAATATCCTTGTGCTAATGCACGATTATTAATAAATTTATGATATAAATTTTTAGTTTGAAATATTTTATTTTAATAACAAAAAATATTATATTATAAAAAAATAAATTTATTTGGTTATTATTTTATTTTAGTAAACACTTAATATTATCATTTTACTTATATAACTTTAAATTTTAATGGTTTTAAAAAATAATTAAAAAATTCGTAATAGACATATAGTAAATTAGTGGTATTATATAATTTTTTTATATATTTAGCTACCATTTTATTGTAATAAGCATTTAGTAATATCATTTTATTTGATTTATATTTAATATTATAATATATTAATATCATCATTTTATTTATCAGTATTTAATACATTAAAAGCCACATATTAAAACTTTATGACGTGGCTTTATAAAATATTGTCAATAGGAGTTTTATGGGAAAACTTGCCATACTTTATATACATTGCATGATTATTTTATTTATTTTATATTTATTTATTTTATATATTATAATTTAATATATAATAATATTAGTATAAAATATAAGTGTTACTTTTATTTGTATGATATTTCTATTTATATCTATATTAGTCATTTATAAAAATAATATAATATAGCCTTGTGAAATTTTTATATTTATTATATGCTAAGGCAAATAAATATGAGAAATATATATATTTATCAGCTTTAATTTTGTATCTATTTCATTGCACTAATAGCTTCTCATACATCCATATAATAATTATTTTTAAAAAATCAGATTATAAGAATTCTTGCTATTTATCTTTTATTATTGTTACATTTTAATATCATATACATATAGGTTGAAACGTTTTTCCTAATTATTACATTCGATTAATAAGTTTTTAAATGTATAACAAATTTCTTTTAACTGTCTTTTATGATTCGAATTTAGAATTTTTATTATTTATTTATATATAATATAAATATATATTTTATTAAAAATATAATAAGATTTATTATTAATATATAACAACTATGAAAATTATTATATTTATTATAATTATTTTTTAGAATACAATAGTCTTATATTTAAATAAGTCATAAATTTTTTACCATATTCATTATTAGCATCTAAGATCATATTTAATTTTTTTTATAAATATTATAATTAAAACTTTTATAAATATGTCATGTGTCAATTTCTCATTGAAAAACAACATGACACGCCTTCATAAAATTCTGCCACGTTGTATCTATTTTCATTGCACTAATAAGTTCTCATACGTCCATATAATAATAATTTTAAAAAATTTAGATTGTTAGAATTCTTGATATTTATTTATTATTATTATTATTACTTTTTAATATTATTTACACATATAGATTGAAATTATTTTTAAATTATTATATTCGACCAATAAGTTCTCAAGCGTGTTATAAATTTTTTAAACTGTTTCTTTATAATCCAAGTTTAGAATTTTTATTCTTTTACTATTTTATTATTATTTTTATTTATATATGAATATAATATATATTTTATTAGAAAGATAACAAGATCTATTATTAATATACAGTAGCTACAATAACTATTATACTTATTATAATTTTTTTTAAAAACATAATAGTCTTATATTTAAATAAGTCATAAAATTTTACTATATTCATTATTAGTATTTAAGATTACACTGACAACATGATCATCAAGGAACATATGGAGGATGGTATAAGGAAAAGCTGGTTGATGAGTCATCATCAACTCCGTTTGGTCAGCTTCTTTAGCTAAAGAAGGTGATATTTTGATTGCAAGAATGAAGGTTGTATTAAGATTGTTCTGTTGGAGACACTCAAGACTAAGCTTACTGTGCCTTGGGAAAATGTTGTTGTAATCAAACTCTAGGGACAAACTATTGGCTACCATCTTCTATACTCCAATATTAAAGCTCTCTAGAAATTCTCTAGACATGCTCAAGTCATTGATCTCGAAAATGATTTTTATCCTATCAATATGTCTAGTAAAGAAGAGGCCATTCAGGCCCTTCTTAAGGGCCCGTGGGTGATGTTGGGATATTATCTCATTGTTTAATCTTGGACTCCATAGTTTAGGGCTGGTTTGGCATCTTTGTCCAAAGTTATCATGTGGATTTGACTTCCTAGTATGCCGATCCAATTCTATCATCCTGAAATTCTGAAAACCATTGGTTGGAAAAACAGTCAAAATTGATTTTAATACTCGGGAAATCCAGAGAGGCAAATTTGCTCGGGTTGTAGTTGAATTGGATTTATCCAAACCTCTACTCTCACATTTCATTATGGATGGGAATAAAAAGTTAATTAAATATGAGGGTAGCACTCAACTGTGTTTTGGATGTGGTCGTGTAAATCATAGTCAACTGTTTTGCCCCCATAAGAAGAAACATGAAACTCTAGCATCTAATGAAGTTGAGAATCAATCTTATAATAAGCAATGAATGGAGGACTGAAATTCAGGTGAAGCTGTTTCTAAAACTAGCTCGGAGACGATAACTGTGGAGGATTTCCAATTGTATGGCCCTTGGATTCATGCATCGACGAAAGGACAAAGAAATCTGAAAAAGGAAAAGAAGACCGGTGAAACGTCCAGAATTAACAAGGAAGGAAAGAGGAAGGCTCTAGGTTTATGGCGCTACACTTGCTAACAGATCTAGACATTAATCCTAATGGCTCTTTGATAAGTTATTGAAAGGAAAATTTGGATCCCATAAGTTTTGGCGCTAATGATACTCTTAGATCAACCTTAGAATTTATTTATAAGAATAAGAAACTAAAGGTAAGGGCAAATTGGCCAAGGAATCTTCTCAAGCCCAACAATGAAAGCCCATGGCTCCATCCTCTACCTCCCTCAAGCCACTTAAGCCCAGTTCTTCTAATAATAACTTGTCATCTAGGAACTCAAATCAAATGGATGCTTTATCAAACCCGGTCCAAAAGAACCCTTTTGAGATCCTTGCCAACATGAATAACTCCTCTAATAATGTGAACAACTTCCAGCATAGCAATCCCAACCTTGTTCAAGAGACCTTCAATTTGGGCAATCCTCCTGATAATAGCAAAAAGAGAAAAATCGTGTTATTATTCCATTCAATAAGTCTAGAATTAACGATGATAACCCTCTATTCCTTATAAACCTAAATATGTGGTTATGGAGGAATATGAGCTATCTAAAGAAGAGGAAGCTGCTCTGGCGAAGATATTATGGAGGTTGCATGGCGACCCATGATGCTTGATTGTAGTGTGTCCGATTATTTCCAGGTGTTTCTAATCCTTTTCTCCTTTTATTATCTCTTTTATTTTTTGGAATTATCAAGGGGCAGCTAGCAATCTGTTTCTAGTTGTTGCCAAAGATTTAATTTTATGCTCTAAGCCCTTAATTTATGTTTTAGTAAAGACTAGGATTAGTGGAACTAAAGCCGATAAAGTGATCAAACGCCTTAGTTTTACCAACTCTTTCAGGGAGGAGGCTATTAGTTACTCCGGGGGCATTTGGATCGTTTGGAACAAGTTTTAGATTAAGATCAATATGCTTAGTTCTCATAGGTAGCTTGTGCATTTCAAATGGAAATACGGGTCTGTTGATGGTGTTTGCTCTGAGTGTGTGGAAGCCCGTTCCTAGTTTCCGTAAGGATCTTTAGAATAAACATTAAATCCTTTGCATCCTTTCATTCTGATCCCTGGCTCTTAGCAAGAGATTTTAATGCTTACCTATCTCATATGGAAAAGGCTGGAGCCTCTTCAGTTAGGCTTTCCAAATGCAATAAGCTCAAGAATATTATGGATAAGTGTTCTTTTTATAACATGGGTTTCAAAGGCCCTAAGTTTACTTGGGAAAGAGGGATGGTGTATGAGCGTCTTGATAAAGGAATTTGCAATGTTAGTTGGGGATTAAAATTCCCTGAATCTACTATTCACCATTTGCCTAGGATCAAATCCGATCATAGGCCGATTATGCTTAGGATTTAGGGCTACCCTTTCTCTTGTTAGACAAAAGACCATTATATTTTCAAGCGGCATGGTTGTCCTATATAGAGTTTAATAATTTTGTTAGGACCAATTGGAGAGGTGAACTAAATCTTAATGTGGCTACTGATACCTTTGTCAAGAATGTCAAGGATTGGAATAAAAATGTGTTTGGCAATATTTTTAAAAGAAAAAAAAAGATTTTAGTGAATTTGGACAATCTAGACAGAATTCTAGAATACTAAAGTTCCACTAATTTAGAGCAGATGAAAAAGTTCTGTCAACTTGAATACGAGAGGATTTTGATGCATGAAGAGATATTGTGGTTTCAGAAGTCTCGATCTAATTGGATTCAGTTTGGAGACAAGAATACAAAGTATTTTCACACGTTCACTCTTATTCGCCGAAAAAGGAATAAAATCGAAACTCTTTGGGATAATAAAAATTATTGAGTTGAGGATCAAGAAAAAGCTTAAGATGATGTCTGTTAATTTCTATGCTAGGCTTTGAAAAGAGGAAGATTGTTTGGATCATTTCACGAGACTCTTTCCCTCCTTTAACAGATTCTGAAAAGCAGACTTTAATGAGTAGTGTCACTCTTGAGGAGGTTAAGAAAGCTATTTTTAAGATGGGGCCTTTTAAAGCCCCAACCGTGATGGTCTTCAACCTACATTCTATCAATTGTAATGGCATGTTTTTGGGCATTTGATTGTGAGTTTAGTAAAGGATTTTTCTCTCGAGTGTTATTCTTGAAGGTATAAATGAGACGCTTCTAGTCCTTATTCCCAAGCAGGATATAATCCTGAAACTCTTATGCATTTTAGGCCCATTAGTTTATTTAACGTTTTTTATAATGTTATTACTAAACTGATTGCTTAAAGTAGGACTCAACATGGATATCGGTGATTCCCGCTCGAACCGAATAACCGTACCGAAAAATACCAGAACCGAAATATTTTATAACCGAATTGAACTGATCCGATTTTTTTTTCTATTACAGTATGGTACTGGTTCTTTAGTAAAAACTGTACCATAACCGTACCAGAACCGATCCGTCTTGTATTGATCCGGACCAAACCGTAGAACTGAATTTTTTACATATATTTATTAATAATTATTTATATTATATAAATAATACCTATTACAAATAACTATAATATTATAAAATATTTTATACTCTATAAAAAAATTATTTTATATTTATCATTTTATATAATTCAAGCAAGTATTATCGAAATAAAAAAAATACTACATATTAAAAATAACTATAATATTATAATGTACTTTATACTTTATAGAAAATATATAAGTTATATATTAATATATCATATAGTATACTGATACTAATATACATACTCTAACATTAAATTTATAATTTACTATCTACTAACTTAACCCTAATATCTTTTCTTACCATATACTACAAGCATAAACTTAACAATTTGAACACATCGTCTTTCTCTTTAGAATACACCGCCACACCTTCTATTTTGCAATTCAGAAAGACAAAATCCCTAGGGCAAATTTCTGAATAGAAAATCAAAAGGAAGAAATTCGCTTGCGTAGACGTCTTCCTCTTTAGAACACACCGCACCACCTCTTAAGTTTCAATTCAGAAAGACAAAATCCTTAAAGCAAATTTCAAGACAGAAAATCAAAAGGAAGAAGGAAGAAATTAGCTCGCCTAGACGTTTTCCTCTTTAGCACCACGCATAATTGGCTCGCAAAAATGTAGAAGCAAGAATTGGCTCGCGTAGACGTCTTCCTCTTTAGCGCCACACATAATTGGCTCGCAAAAATGCAGAAGCAAGAATTGGCTCGCGTAGACATCTTCCTCTTTAGCGCTCTCTCTTCCCATAACTGTGCCGTCATTATTTAGTCCCGGATATTTTTTTTTTCTTTTTTATTTTTGATGGGTAGATTGTTGGCTGCAACTGTGAAAAATATTTTATTTTAATGGTTTTCATCTGCAAAATATTTTTATACTAGCAGTAACATATATTTTAATGGTTTGTATTTGAACAATGAATGAATTGTTATACTTGCAAGTGATTGAATTGCAAAACATGTTGTTAAGAATGTGATTGTAATTTTAATTCAGATTTTCATACGACTTTTTTTAGGTGGGTAATCATATTTTCTCTAAATGTGTTTGATTAAAGATGAGATTAAAGTTGTATTTTTTAAAATTTTTTAAAACCGAAAATAGCAGCGAACCGAACTGTATTTAAATGTAAAAATTGGTACAATACGGTATGGATCCTTTTATGTTTAGTACAGTACTAGAACCTTTAATTTTAAAAGAACCGAGGTTTGGTATGGTACTGGTGATTTATAGATAACCGAACTGGAGCGATCCGTGCTCAGCCCTAGCTTAAAGGTATATGTCTTTAATCCAGAAGCTCATCAGTCATAACCAAAGCAATTTTATGTTGAAAATGAATATTTCCGATAATATCATTATTGCTCAGGAGGTTGTGCATTCGATGAAGTTGAACGGCAAGGTTGGTTGGATGCCAATCAAAATTGACCTCGAGAAAGCTTATGATAGATTACGATGGTCGTTCATTCGCAATACTTTGGAAGATATTGGGCTTCTTGGCCTCCTAATTGATAGAATAACACTTGTGTTAATACTCGTTCCCTTAAAGTCTTATGGAATGGTGAATTGTCTGATGCTTTCCTTTCTTCAAGAGGGATTCACCAAGGCGATTCCCTTTCGCTGTATCTGTTTGTCATGTGTATAGAAAGATTAGCTTATTGTATCCAAATGGCAGTAAGACATAAGCAGTGGCACCTTATTTAGATAGGTGTTCATGGTCCTAAACTCTCTCATTTATTTTTTGCTGACGATATTCTCTTGTTTTGAACCTTCTATTGAGCAGGTTCAGGTTGTCAAAGAGGTTCTTGACATATTTTTTCATGGAGGTTCTTGACATATTTTTTTCATGATTCTGGTAAAAAATTTAATAACTCTAAGACTAAGATATGCTTTTCCAAAAATGTTTCGAAAAAGTTGCAAAGAGAGATCAACTTTGATTTCCGGTTCTCAACAACAGATTTAAGGAAGTACCTTGGAATGCCAATAATCCATAAGGGTCTTTCCAAATAAACCTACAACAGTATTGTCAGCAAGATCAAGAACAAATTAAGTGATTGGAAAGCTAACCATCTCTCATTTGCTGGTCATTTAACTTTGGCACAATCGGTGCTTCATCCTTATTTATTCCATAATATGACCAATTTACTATGCTACCCATGATAAAATTGATCGTCATGTTTGTCGCTTCCTTTGGGGAGGAACAAATGAGAAGAATAAACTCCATTTGGTTAAATGAGATAGAGTATATGCCAGCCTAAATAGTTTGGTGGCTTGTAGACCTGTTCATGGGCACAGGTACCCTTGGCCGTGCCGGGCTTGACAACAATTTTTGTACAAGTCTGGCCCGGCCGTAATCCATAAAAAGCCTGAACTTTTCGGACCGGGCTTAGGAGTTACATAAAAACCCAAGTCTGGCCCGGCCCGGCCCGATGTTTAGTTTAATTAGGAAAAGAAAATGTCATATCTAGCATTTGAAGTTGTGACCTTCAATTTATAATTAAGTGCTACATACCACTTAGCTACCTATTATTTTTGTTTATAATTTTATTGTTATTAATAATATATTTAAATAAAACTAAACTCAAGCTCGACGAACCCGGACAGAGCCATTCTGGTTTAACAATTTGGACTTTTAAAAAAAATTTGTGCTTGAGCTTGGGCTGAGAGATATTAAAAAATTCTCGGGCTTGTTCAAAATAAAATCAAGCTCGGCCCAGCCCGACCCGAGCTCGCCCAGGCCCGGCCCATGAACATGAACAGGTCTAGTGGCTTGGCCTCCATCAAGCTCGTCCTACCAATGAAGCTTTATTGATGAAGTTGGCTTGGAATTTACTCTCTAATGACAATGCCTTTTGGGTGCAGGTTCTCCGAGGAAAATATTTGAAAGGTGCTAAGCTCAACCACCTGATGAAACCAAACCCCAATTATTCCTTTACCTAGCGTGGTATTTGCTCATTTTGGGAGTCAACCAGCAGGGGCATTTCGAGTTCCATCAGTGATGGTGCTAGTGCGCTTTTCTAGGATGACAATTAGGTTACGAGAGTTGGCACTCTGAAAGATGTCGTCACTAGACCTATTCCAGTCCATCTCAGAGGTAAGAAGGTGAATGAGTTTATAATTAATTCTAATTAGGACTAGTTTGCTTTTCAGGATTATATACCTGTTATGGTTTGCTTAGAGATAGCTGCCATCTGGCCCCTTAATGCCGAGCTCAGCCCTGATAAGGTCACTTGGAATTTCTCTAAGAATGACGATTTTATGAATAGGTCTGCTTTCGATCTAATCTCGAAGAACCAGGATTGCCGAGTGAACTGAATTTGTGAAATAATTTGAAAATGGGAAGGTCCTAGAAAAGTTAGGTCTACGTTGTGGCTGTTAGCACACGACAGACTACCAACAAATAATTTTTGCACTAGAAGATCAATCATCCCCTCCGCAGCTGTGTGCAATGTAATTAAGTTGAGGAAGACGCTCTTCACGCGATCAAAGACTGCCATATGGCGAACACAGTCTGGCTTAAGCTGGTAAAGCCTGAAAATTGGCAAAGCTTCTTTTCGCTGGATATTCATGCTTGGATATCCAAGTACTTATCTCAAAAGAACCTTGAGGTTTTGGATGAGTTTGCTTGGAACTTAATGTTTGGGTTAACTATTTGGCATTTATGGGTTTGGAGGAATAATGTAGTTTTAATTCTGGTTCAGTAGAGCATAAGGGCCTCCTACATACCATCATGTTGTGTTGTCGCAATGTTTTTGAGGCGTTAAAGAGTAAGGTAAACCCTACAGGTACTAATGCTATTTCTAGAAGTCGTGTTACTGCTTGAAAATTTCCTAATTTTGGCTAGATTAAGTTAAACTTTGATGAAGGGCTTTGTAACAATATAACCACTACTGATGGTCTTTTGCATGATGATAAAGGGAACTGAATTGCTGGATTCTCTCAAAAAACTGGTTCATGTTCAGTGTTTGAGGCTGAGATGTGGGGTCTATTCACAGGTCTTCAACTTGCTTGGTCCCTTGGATTTCAAAGAATTCAAGTTGAGATGGATTCTATTAATGTTTTTGACTCCGTCTCTTTGTCTATGGATGTTGATTCTCCTAACTGCAACATTGTTAAGGGACTCTTTACTTAAAAGGGAGTGGCATGCTCATATTTACAGAGAAGCGAATGTTTGTGCTGATTTTCTTACGAGTCTTTGATCTTCAGCTTGGTGTTCATTCGATGCTCGAGTATCCTACTGTTATTGCGCCTCTATTTCTGGGTGATGCTATGGGCATCAGTCTTCTGAATACGTAGTGTCTTGTTTGTGTTTTTCGAGCCTTTCCTTGTTTTGTTTCACCAAAAATGCAAAAACACATATCTCAAAACCATCAACACTGCATATTATACTTGCACATGTATATTAGCTGCAACATAACAAAGTTTTACATACTCAAATCTTAATAATAAGCCACAAAATCTGAACTTCTAAATACACCTGATTTGGCTAAGTTATCAGCCACAGTGTTAGCTTCGCAAAATACATGTTAGATGGAGAAAGAGATGAGGTATGATTTTATAAAGTACGTCTCGATGTTTCTAAGGGCATTCTATTTCGTATTCCTTACATTATTTACTGCATTTCGCGAGCCTCGCTCTATTATAAAGTGGCTATTTTGCAGCAGATTAAAAGATTCTAAAACCTCGAGAGCTTTCAATATTGCTAAGAGTTCTGCTTCATTGGATTCTTTAATCCCCACCGAGCATAAAAAATGGCTTTAAATGTTTGATTCGACAGTCTAAGAACTTCTCCTATAACTGCAGGGCTATGTTTCCTAAGAACAGACGCATCTACATTCCATTTGACAAATGGAGTGACCGGTGGATGCCAATATGTGATGGGCCTACTAGATTTTTCTTTCTCCCAATTCTTCACACATTCATATGAAATAATTAAATGGTTAACAACATGTGGAGAAGTAGAATCAAAACCTTCAATCCAATGGGCTATTCGAACAACCACTAAGCCTTTAAAATAGATATTGGGCTATTCAATCGAACCTTTAAAATAGATTTCATTCATAAAGTAAAGGTACAAAGCAAAGTATCATTACAAGACAGACCCTTACTAATGTTCGAAACAAATTTGAAGAGCTTAAAATCAACAAAAATAAAAGGGCAAGCCATGAGGATGTCAAACTAAAGGCACGATCCTAGAACGGTTAATCGGCTCATAATCAAGCCATCTTCTGAAGAGGGTAAACTTAATAATTCAGACTGATAGATCGAAACAAGACTCCAAATTTCACTGACCGGTGGTTGCAGCAAAGTCCATCTATTATTTATTCTCATAAAAGAGGGAATAAAAATGAAGTACATTTGAATAATCGGACAAGTTAAATTAAATGTCTCCTAAAATTGTAATTGATTAACAGACTCCCAGATACTATTACCATAAGCATTCAAAATAATACTCCATAAAATAGAGGCATAATCTGAATAGCAAACATAAAAGGCACAATACTAATTAATATACCAAATATAAACAAAAATAACATATATAAATAAAGAAACTACACAAATATAATGGTGGTGGTATAAGACGCCATTAATAAAGGTGACAAAAAATAAAATTGCTAGCAATTACAACAAGGGTTGAGATAGTGAATTTTAATATCTTGAATCCAGGTCCATATAACATTATAAATCTAGATTATTTAAGACGTGCTTAGGTTATAACATTTTTAACTTTATTTGAGAACCGCACGTGGTTATTCCACTTTTCAATGTCTTTTTTATTCTTTAATGTGTCATTTTTTTTGTTATTTTTTTTCTACTCATTAACTTGAATACTTTCCTTTTTATTTTATGTGATATTATCATTAATATTTTAGTGTTATATTTTATATTTCTTTTTAGTTATAATACTATTTTTTTATAATATGCTATTATTTTTATAAGAAAAATAATATATATCAAAAGTAAATTTTACATATAGATAAAATTTTATTAACGATTCAATTTTTCTATAAAAATATAAAATATAATCACACTTTAATATATATTTATATTGTAAATGATATTACGACTTATTTTTTAAAATTTAGATTTTAATTATTTTTTGTTATTACATAATAATACTTTGATTTCTTAAAATTTAATAATACTAATAAAATATTAAAATTAATAAATTTATATTCATAACTATAAATTACAAACCATGATTCATAGGTTATGGACACAGTAAAAATTTTAAATATCAATCATAAAACTAAAGGTTTATAGGCTAAATAATAGATTCATAGACTAAAAACAAGTTCATAAATTATAAATTATATATATTCATTACATTTATATCTAATGTTCATATATTATATTCTAAAAACTCATAAAGAAACTATAAGTTGATAAGCTAAAAATAAAAAATTCATAAATTATAATCCATAAATTCATCACATGTACATGTGAGATTCATAAACTTAGTTTAGAAATTTATAAATTAAAAAATAAATTCATTTATCAACTGATGAATGTACAGTTCACATACAATAAATGTACATCTTGTAATTGATGAATCTATAAACAATACATAATAATCGTATTGTTTATATCTATATTTAATAGTGAATATTCTATGAATCTAATGATGAATTTATAGTTTACGAATGATAAATTTATATTTTATAGTTAATCAACACAAAACCAATATTTAAGAATTATGTTATTTATATCTCTATTTAACAATGAATTTTCAATGAATCTATTGATGAATTTACATATTATAGTTGATGAATCTATAAATAATACTTAATAATCCTATTGCTTATACTTATATCTAACAGTGAATTTTTAAATAAATTTATATCTTATTACCAATAAACCTACAATTTATGTTTAATGAATGTATAACTTATCATATATGAAATGTGTAACAGTAAAAATTCAATGTCATATAAAAGATAAATATAATATTTTATCAAAATATAAAAACTTTCCTTAAAGCCATTTTAAAAAATTTAAAAAATTAACCATAAAAATGTTAAAATTTATATATAAAATTACATTGAAAAGTCTATTAATTTTTTAAATAATCAAATAATTAATATCTAAAAAATAAATACTTAATAAAATTATTAATTTATCAAATATAGTATATCACAAAATTTAATCAACTTATTGGGAAACAATTTTGCTATCCAAAAGACTAAATGAAATAAATAAAAATAAAAGGAAACTAGATATAGTCGAGAAAGCAAAATATATGCATAAGAGTAGTTACATATTTGTACACGCATGCTAATCTCAAAATAATAAATGTATTTTAAAGTCTAGCACATGTGTTAAATAATCTAAATTTATGATATTACGTGAACTTGGATTCATAATATAATTTATATACTTCTTTAATACAATAATATTTTAATCCTTCAAATACAAAAGTGTAAAAAGACAAGAAGTTAATCCTTAAAAAGATATGTGCTATAGATAATCATCCCAAGGAAAAAAAAATGGAATAGGGCTCGACTATTCTAATGCACAAGTCGAGCTAAATCAATTGTACAACAAATTCAACCTCTTAGCTTCAATTTTTACTTTCCTATTTAATTTCATTTTTCAGTAGTTTAACTTAAGAGCATGTTTAGTTCGGCTGATCAATACAACTGTTAGCTAGTGGCTGATAAATTAAACGATTTGATAAAATTTTATTGACAGTTACTGTTAGTATGTTAAACGACTATTAAAACTATAATCTATCTTTAAATATATTTTATTTTATTATACGATTTTTAATGATATAAATTAATAAAAATAGCTTATAATACTATAAATGTTATAGTTAATTTTATTTATTATTAAAACTATTTATAATATTTATTTTAAAAGTAGAAGTTCAAATTTAAATTCTACTAATAATAATTTTTTTTTAATTTCAAGTACCATAATTATAAATATTATAAGTATTTAACTATTAAGTATAATTTAAAATAATAATTATTTATCATGAATTATAAAAATTAATTATATGAGATCAACTTAAAGTAAATTATTATTAATAAAATTTAATAAAGATAACATTATCCAAATAAATAAAAAATTCAAATCAGCGATCGAGTGATAAGGAAAATGTCTAAAATAGAGATAATTCAATCATCAATATATTAGAATTATATGTGGAAAAATTTGTATTTTTGGGAAGTAGAATATTGAGTAATAAAACCATGTAAATTAGGAGAAATTAGTGGAGAGAAATTCTATATAACTGTGTATTAGCTGTAGTGGTGCTAATTTGGTGTAAAATCTTATTTCTAGGATTAAGGATATAATTGTGTATAGTTTCCAAATATAGGCTGAAACCTGTTGTATATATTCTTTTTGATCAATGAAATAATTATTCCCCTCCTTCATCATTTTCAAGTTGGTATCAGAGCTTTTTCGCCTGATTTTTTCTGTTTCATTTTTTCTCTTGTTTTACCCCGTACCTTCATCATGTCTGACACATCATTAGACTCTACCATTAATCCTCAAACCACTGCCTCTTCATCCAAAAACAGAAACGAATCCTTGAAAACTGGGGTTGATTCTCACTCAATTCAGATTACTACCATTCGGCTGAATGGAGATAATTTTCTCCGATGGTCACAAGCAGTCCGAATGTATATTAGAGGTTGTGGCAAGATGGGCTATTTAACTAGTGAAACAAAGGCTCCAGTAAGCACAGATCCTGCTTACGCAGCATGGGATGCAGAAAACTCCATGGTTTGGAGGAAGATATCAGTTCTAACTACATGTGCTATTCAACGGCACAAGAGTTATGGGAAAATATCAATAAGATGTCCTCTGATTTGGGAAATCAGTCTTGAATTTTTAAGTTGACTCTCCAAATTGGAGATCTACGTCAAAGGGAAGACATTATTACAAAATATTTCAATTCGCTTAAGCGAATATGGCAGGATTTGGACCTCTTCAACAGTTATGAGTGGAAATCAGCAGAGGATTTTCAGCATCATAAGAAAATTGTTGAAGACAACTGAATCTTTAAATTTCTGGCAGGGCTAAACATTGAATTTGATGAAGTTAGAGGGAGAATTATTGGGAGACAACCTCTTCCTTCAATTGGTGAGGTGTTCTCAGAGGTTAGAAGGGAGGAAAGCAGAAGAAATGTAATGCTAGGAAAGAAGGGTCCTGGAGTTGCTGTTGAAGGATCAGCTTTAGAGGTTGCCTCGTCTTTCAAAACATCAACTTATCAGCGTAGAACAGGAGAAAAATCCAGTGAAAAACCACCGGTCTGATGTGACTATTGTAATAAGCCTCGTCACACTCGTGAAACATATTGGAAACTGCATGGAAAACCTCCAAATTAGAAAAACAGAGGCGAGAAGTGTGGACGAGAAGTTCCTACTACTAATGAAGCTGATGCTGGCCCTTTCACCAAAGAACAAATGGAGCATCTTCTTATGTTGCTGAAATCCAGTTCTACCTCATCTGACTTTCCTAATGCTTCTATGTCTCATCCAGGTATTGGATCTAAGGCTCTATTCAATTCTTTTTTGTTTAATTCCTCAACCTTTTATGCTCCATGGATCATAGATTCTGGAGCCTCAAACCATATGACAAATTCATTTAAACTCTTCCAATCATATACACCATGTTCTGAAAATAAAAAGATCAAGGTTGCAGATGGAGGTTTCTCTCCTGTTGCTAGAAAAGGTTCAATACAGATCTCAAAAAATATCAACCTGAAATCTGTTCTTCATGTTCCAAAATTAGCCTGCAATCTTTTATCAGTTAGTAAACTAACAAAAGATTCTAATTGTTTGGTTATTTTCGATGAATCTCATTATGTTTTTCAGGACCAGAATTCGAGGATGATGACTGGCAGGGGTAGAATGATCAATGGCCTTTACTGTCTTGAGGATAATTCACCTAGTGCTAAAATTGCTCAAGAGTCTAGTTGTAATATTTCCATATCTGCTTATGAACAAATAATGGTTTGGCATTACAGATTGGGCCATCCTAGTTTTATTTATCTAAAACATTTGTTTCCTTTGCTTTTTAAGAATGTGACTCCCCTGAAACTAAATTGTGAAAGTTGTTTGCTTGCTAAAAGTCAACGAAAATCTTATGTCCCTAGGCCTTATTTACCATCAAAACCATTTTATTTGCTTCACAGTGATGTTTGGGGACCTTCAAAGGTCATTACTGTTTCAGAAAAAAGGTAGTTTGTAACGTTCATAGACGACCATACTCGTCTATGTTGGGTATACTTAGTGCATAAGAAGTCAGAAGTAGCAACCATTTTCCAAAATTTCTATAACATGATAGAAAATTAATTTCAAAAAAAAGTAAGTATTTTGCGGTCTGATAATGGGACAAAGTATTATAATAGTATCCTTGGAACATTTTTTAAAGAAAAAGGGATCTTACATCAGTCTTTTTGCACTGATACTCCCGAACAAAATGGAATTGCCGAGCGTAAAAATAAACATCTGTTGGAAGTCGCTTGTGCCATGATGTTTTATATGAACGTACCAAAATATTTTTGGGGGGATGCTGTTTTAACAGCATCATACCTAATTAATAGGATGCCTTCTAAGGTCTTGCAATATAGTACTCCTTTAGAGTGCTTTAAATTTCTTTTTCCTGAATCTAGAGTTAATTCAGATTTGCCTTTAAAAATATTTGGATGCACTGCTTATGTGCATATTCCAAAGAAATATCGGTCCAAATTGGATCCTAGGGCCCAAAAATGTGTCTTTGTTGGTTATGCTCCAAATAAAAAAGGGTACAAATTCTTTAATCCTCTCACACGGAAAGTCTTTGTCACTATGGATGCAACTTTTTTGGAAGGTCTTCCTTTCTTTAACAAACCTTTGATTCAGGGGGAGAATTCTACTGAATCAAATTTTTGGGAAATTGAAGCTTTACCAAATATAATTTTTGAAACAGATAAGGAAATTTTTGAAACAGATAAGGAAACGAAGATCCCTCAATTTGATAGTGTAGAAACTGATATTGGTTTATCAGAGATGGAAATATTACGACAAGAGAAAAATCGTTCCAATCTTGAGCCTGTGGTCTACACTAGGAAAAAAATTTCTAAAAAAGGTGAAGGTCCATTGATTAGTCTAGCTCCTGTTCATGAGAAGTCCTCGAGTGAAGTCTGTCCAAATACATCAGGTAATACTTCACCTTTTTTTTTCTTCTGTGGTTCCAGAATCTGACCCAGTTTTAAAACTTATTCTTTCTACTCAAGAATCTGATCTTGATCTTCCTATCGCCATTAGGAAAGGAACCCGTACTTATACTAGACATCCAATTTCCAAATATGTGTCCTATGATAACCTTTCTCCTAAATATAGAGCCTTTACTACTGAAATTTCAAAACTTGTGATTCCTAGAAACATTAAAGAAGCGTTGGATGATCAGAACTGGAAATCTGCAGTGTTTGAAGAGATGAAAGCATTGAGGAAGAATGATACGTGGGATGTAGTGGAGTTGCCTAGAGAGAAAAAGATTGTTGGGTGCAAATGGGTGTTTATAGTTAAAAGCAAAGCAGATGGTACTATAGAAAGGTACAAGGCCATATTAGTAGCAAAGGGTTTTACACAAACCCATGGAATAGATTATCAAGAAACATTTACCTCCGTTGCCAAGATAAATTCTATTCGGGTCTTTTTATCTCTTGCTACTAATGCAAATTGGCCATTGTACCAACTTGATGTGAAAAATGCCTTTCTTAATGGAGACCTAGAAGAGGAGGTGTTTATGAGTCTTCCTCGAGGTTTTGAAGACAAATATGGTGTTGGAAAAGTTTGCAAACTGAAAAAATCTCTTTATAGACTTAAACAATCACCAAGAGCTTGGTTTGAACGCTTCGGCAAGGCTGTTAAAAGATTTGGTTTGTTACAAAGTCAGGCTGACCATACTCTATTCTAGAGGCATTCATAAGAAAGTAAAGTTGCAATTTTAATTGTATACGTTGATGACATTATTTTAACAGGGGATGATTATGGAGGATTAGAGAAGTTGAAGAAGTTTCTCGCCAATGAGTTTGAAATCAAGGACTTGGGAAACTTAAAATATTTTCTCGGGATGGAGTTTGCACGATCCAAGAAGGGAATTGTTGTAAGTCAAAAGAAGTATGTGCTGGATTTGCTCAAAGAGACAGATATGATGGGATGCAGGCCAGCTGAAACTCCCATGGAGCCAAATTTGAAACTTCAACCAGCTAGTGTAGACAAAGTAAGAGACAGAGAAAAGTTTCAAAGACTAGTTGGAAGACTTATTTATTTATCACACACTCGGCTTGACATAGCATTTCCAGTAAGTATTGTTAGTCAGTTCATGCATTCACCAGGCCTAGAGCACTTTGAAGCAGTTCATAGAATCCTAAGGTACCTAAAGGGAACACCTGGCAAAGGTATTTTCTTTAAGGCACGAGGACATCTTCAAGTTGAAGCCTATACCGATGCGGATTGGGCTGGATGCATAACAGATAGAAGATCAACTTCTGAATATTGTACGTATGTGGGAGGTAATTTGGTGACTTGGAGAAGTAAGAGGCAGAATGTTGTGGCAAGGAGCAGTGCAGAAGTAGAGTTCTGAGCTGTTGCTCAAGGTATTTGTGAAGTGATATAGATTAGAAGAATATTACAAGA
The DNA here is from genome assembly GCF_019578655.1 of Ricinus communis. Lineage (NCBI taxonomy): Eukaryota > Viridiplantae > Streptophyta > Magnoliopsida > Malpighiales > Euphorbiaceae > Ricinus > Ricinus communis. The sequence goes on along the minus strand of NC_063259.1, from coordinate 16,064,880 downwards.
GTTGAAGATTTCAAAAGTACTTCCTATAAAATTGTATTGTGACAATAAAATGGCTATTTCAATTGCTCACAATCCAGTTCTTCATGACCGAACGAAACACGTTGAAGTAGATAAGCACTTCATCAAAGAAAAAATAGGACGTGTAGTCTGCATGACCTATGTGCCAACTAGAGACCAAGTGGCAGATCTGCTTACAAAGAGTCTTCCCAAAAAACAGTTTGATTTGTTAGTAAGCAAGCTGGTGATGAAAGATATCTTCAAACCAGCTTGAGGGGGAGTGTGGGAAAATCTGTATTTTTGGGAAGTAGAATATTGAGCAATAAAACCATGTAAATTAGGAGAGATTAGTGGAGAGAAATTCTATATAACTGTGTATTACCTGTAGTGGTGCTAATTTGGTGTAAAATCTTATTCCTAGGATTAAGGATATAATTGTGTATAGTTTCCAAACATAGGCTGAAACCTGTTGTATATATTCCTTTTGATTAATGAAATAATTATTCCCCTCATTCATCATTTTCAAGTTTACATTAGTTATCAGTTGCTGATTTTTGAATGTTACCAAAAGGTTTAATGTAGTTGTTCAGTGAGAAACAAATACTAGTTGCACAAAACCTCTAAATCAAACACCTTCTATTTATATCTATATCTATCTATTTTAAAGTTTTTGATGTGCAGGATCCTCCAACAAGGCAAGCACAGAGCATATACACTTGTTATAAAAATATGCACAATGAGTAGAAGGAAACAACAAACTCTTATTAATAAATAAATATACAGACTTTAAAATGAAAGCTTTAAAAAGAAATATAACTTACAGGAGTAGTAGAATACAAGAGGAAGGGTTTTCTCTCTCACTCACTATCACTCTCTTATCACTATATTTCTAATGGTAGAACTTGAAGAATACAAGCCTCTCTTGTGATTTTTCAGTCTCCCTTCTTCTTTGATAACTCCTCTATTTATAGAGGTCTTCAGCCTTTAGCTTCAATAATTCTTTCTTTGGATGCTTTTGGTAATGGAGTAAGGGGCTCCATTATTTTTCTGAAATGGAGTAGAAATTGTCTGCCATGCTTCAGAATAATGGAGTCTCCGTCTTTTTCTTTTCAGAAATAATGGTGCAGAATCTTTTGTCTTTTTTTTTTGAAAAAATTATTTTTCTTATATATATATATATATATATATATATATGGATTTTTTGACCCATTACAGAAAATTACCATGGGCTGCCATTCTTAGTTTTCAGCCTAAGGGCTTTACAAGGTTTTGAACATTTTATCTTATGGGCTTAAATAACCCAGAACAATTATCTTCATTTGAGTCACCATCTAAGTCAATGGTTATTGAGATAGTGCTTGAAGAGGAGGACGAAGCTTTAGATTTTCCTTTAGAGGAGGCAGTTTCTGACAACTGTTTGATTAGTTGTAGAAAATCTTCTTCCATTTGAGCCGCCGCCAGTTTTGGAAGTATAAAAGACTTATGTACCAGGAAGGTAGTTTGTTCTTTGGGTGCTGACAAGAAGATATTCTTTGTAAGAAAATTTTAAACCATCTTTGGAGATAGTTTTTCTTGGTGGTTGAATTTGTCCTACCATTTTACTTTGAAATCTACGGGTAAGTATGACTTCTCCATGTGCTGCTTGGTTGAAATGGAAATACCACACACATACCTAAGGGAGAAAGAAGTTTGAACAAAATAAAAGCAAGGGGGGAAAATTGTCCTTCTATTTTGTTCGGTTTGTAATGAGTTTTGAAGAGGTTAAAAAAAGGAAGTACTTTTGGTATTATGGTTTCTAGAACGTTGCCATAATAGTTCTACCATTGTTTAAACCAATATGGAATTTTTGATGTTTGTATTATGCTTGTGTCAAAGTAGAAAAGCCAAGAATGGCTCTATCCTTTATTTTGTAAGAGAAAGATATTAAACCAGGCTTGCTGGTAATCCCAGTAATTAAAAGTTATACTGAGACTTGAGGGTTAGGTGTTTTAAAGAGTGGTTGGGAAAGATCTTGAAGAGTATAATTCCATTCCCCAATCTGAAGGGTGAAGGATTTTTTGAATGGTACAAGTGGAATAAGCTGGGTCTTTATGGTTTTTGTATTTTTTGAAATGTTTAAGCTTTGCAGAACTAGTTACCTCTAAGATAAACTGGTAATAAGACTGAGGTTTTGCTTTATTCCAGGGTTTAAAATACCATCCTGGAAGAAAAGCTTTTGAAACTAATCTTGAAGGGCTTTCTGTACAAAATCATTCCTCAACAGTTAAAATGCTTTGAAAATTTTATTTTTCTATGTATTCATTAGTTTTAAAAAGTTTTGTTTGAGATAAAACTATTTCTTATGAATTTGGTTTTGAAATGCTTTGAGAGTTGTAAGATAGGTTTTGTGAGAAAATTACTATCTTAGGTTTTGAAAGAGGGATAGGGAGTATACTTTTACCCTTGGTTGAAGAAGAAGATGACTTTGGAGAAATCTTTCGCTGGACTTCAGCCATAGGTTTTGTCTTTGAATATTCTTGGACTATTTTCAAAAACTCTGTAGGTTGCTGTGCAAGCCATTCCTGTATTTAAAATTGCTTTTGGGCTGGCTCTTCTTGGCTTTTGTTTAATTCTTCTTGGATGATCTCAGTCTAAGTTTTGATTGGCTTTGAAGAGAAGGGAATAATCTCCTTCTTAGAGCTTTGATCAGCTTTTACATTTGCTATTGACTTCTCTTCTTTATCTTTTGCTATTATTTTTCGCGACATTATCACTCCTGTTTTTGAAGGAACTCTCTGGTTAGAAAGTCTGGTATTGAATTTGAATCTCTTCTCATATATTCGATTTCAAAATAAAAAATAGAAGAATAGCTTGTCATCTGACAAAAATTTATTTTGAAGCTATGTTTTGAATATCTTTTTGTAATACTTCTTTTGCAGATTTACAATCAATCCTTAAAAGAAAATTTTGATTTAAAAGATCATTTTGAAACTTTGAAATGCGTAGGACTATTGAAAGAATTTCTTTTTTGATATTTGAATAATTTCTTTAAGTATCATTCCAGTGTGCATAAGTAAACTGAACAATGCATTCTTTTTTATTGACACAGAAAGCTGCACACGACCAGTGGGATCATGATTTGGTAATTAAGTCTTTCTTCTCTAAGTCTTGGATTTCTATCCTACAATGTCTTTCTAAGGTTTCATTCATTTGGATGGGCCTAGCTTTAGTATGAATTTGTTTTTCACTAAATTCCTTTTCGTATGGTAAATCTACCATATGCTGTTTTCTTTTCCAGAAAGCATTTGGAAGATCTGAACAAACTTCTCTTTTGATTATTTTCTTGTAAATCAGAAATTCTTTTTTGGACAAAATCATTTTGCAATTGGTTTTGGATTCTTTTTAAACTCATATCTTGTTTTAAATGGAAAAGCTGGGTTTACTTTCCTTTAGTTAAAGCATTTATCCCAAAATTATAAATCGAGTGAGCTTTTGTAAGATTAAGATTTCTTTTCTTGTGTTTTTCTAAAAAAGGAAAAACAACTTTTGAACCCTTAGCTTTGAAAATGATACCATTAGTAGTTACTTTGAAGGGGTAATCAAATTAATAAAAGGAGTCCCTAAAATAACTGTTTGTTGCAAATCTTTTGTAAGAACAAAAATATTATTTAAAACAATATCTTTGTTTAGAATTGCAGCTTCGATTTTTTCCGCAATTCTCATCTTTGAATTATTAGCAGTGGTGAGTCTTTCTTTTGTCTCTTGATGATTCTTTTAGGAACTAACTCCTACTTGATACAGTTGAGGTATGCTCCTGTATTCAAATAAGGCTATAGTTTCTATTTGAAAATCATAAGAAAAAATGAGTTTTATCTAAATCAGATATTTTCTTGAGGTTATTTCTTTTAGCATATTAATAGAATTTTCTGGAACATTTTCAGAAACTTCAAGATTTTGAAAATTATTTTCTTCATCAGAATCCGATTCACTGTTTTGCTTAAGAATCAAGCTTTGGAGTAGAATATAATCACTTTGCTATTTTTCTTTTAATTCTTTAAGCTTTGTTTTAATAGTTTTAATTTCTTTTTGGAGTTTTTGGATAATAGGAAGATGATGCTTTTGCCTTTTTCCTTTTTCCAAAATTATAGTAAGATCGTAGGTGTTTTTACCAGATGAAAGGATGAGAGTTTCGGTTTTTAAAATTTCTTTCAAAACTTGCTTTTGAATTTTGGGGTCATTAATATGCTTGACAGCTTCAAGAAGAGCGTATTGTTGCTTAGTGAGCATATTAATATTTTTTAGAATCTCATCTAAATCTGATTCAGAGTATTCTGATGAAGTTTTAATTTCATCAATTTGGAATTCTTCCTCGTTATTAGAAAACTCTCATTCAAAGGTTTCAACTAGAAGAGCTGAAATTTTTGCTTAAAATTTCTTCTTCTATTTGAAGCTCCTGAAGTTCTTTAGAAAACTTACAATACTTTGAAGTATGTCCTTTTTTGCCACATTTGTTGCAAGTAATTTTGCTAAAACCTTTTTTGGGATTTTGTTTAGTGTATTTTAAAGAAGATGGCCGCTTGTAAAAATTTCTTTTTTTCTTGGCACCTTCCTGTTTTTGTGAAAATGCTTTCTCTTATAGTATTTAGAAAAATCTTCTCTAAATTTTCCTTTGCAGGTGGGGGAAGGTTCTATAGGATTATATTCAAACTGGTTACAAAAGCTACCTAGTTCTTGTCTAGTTTTCTTCATTTTCCAATTGAGCTGTCTTTGAAGCTTAAGATCATGGCAAATAGTCATTCTTTATGAGTAAGACTAACTAATTCGCCATAAGTATAGAAATCATAGGGCATTTGGCCATTATGGGCTTCTCTGATAGTATTTCTAACTCTTTCACCTAGTATTTTAGGTAAACCAGCTAAGAATTTTTCTTTCTAAAAAGGTTGGTTTGAGTCTTCTATAAGCATTACTCTGGTCAGGAAAGTGTCTTTATAGGCTTGGAAATTACTAAATTTTTTGCAGGTCAGATTGCTGAGAAGTTCAGCATTCTTATCTTTGAGATAAGATGGATCTCCTCTGAAGTGGAGGAAAATCGTAAGGATTAAGGTTGACACAGCATCCTCAATTGGATTTCCTAATTCATCTAAGATAGGGGTTCCTTCTATTATGGTTTGGATAGCACCTAGGATTTGTAGCTGCTGTGCTTGAGTGAGATGGTAATCCCACCATCCTTTAAGCTGGCCTGAAAAACCGGTTACAAGGAGTTCAGCTATAGCTCTATCAGAGGTGCCGCTTTGGATTTTGTAGGCATTTGCTGCCATGGTCATCTGTTATAAGAGACCAAGAATGTTGTACTAAGACATCCCATCTATATTCCATTCATAGACAGAGGAGGCATTGAATCTAGATTGGGTAAGGACATTATTCCTGTTTTCTATACTTAAGTCAGGGTTAATAGTCCTAAGAGTATGCCAAGTCAATCTAGGAGCTTGCCATCCCAATCTACTGATTTGGGAGGGTTTTTCAGTTATACTTTCTAGTTCTGAATCATTAGATTCACTGCTTTGGGCTTGTTCTATAGCACTGACATTTCTACTACTTTGAGGAGTATCTGGTATTAGGTTTTTTGTAGACTCGGAAGTGGCTAACTTGCTAAGCTGTTCTCTAGCAAACTCAGTTTGCTTGTGAAATTGGTCTTCACTAAGCTTTGAAATCTGAAAGGGTTTAATGACGGGATTTTTGAGTTTATCTGTTTGACTTATCTCTCCTGGATGACCAGTATTGGAGATTACAGAAGTTAAAACTGTAGTAGGTCTCTGAATATGGCTTTCTATCCTAATCAGTTGTTTTTCTATTGTGTTAAGATAGGTATTTGAAAAATTATTCTGTTGAACAATATTTTTGATATTTTTCTCAAAATCCTCTCTTACTAGTTTGTAAGATGCGGCTTCAATTTCATTTTCTCCATAAGGAATGGTTATCTTCCTCAGAGGAGGATGTTCAGACTGGATGGTTTAGTTTTCTCCGACCTTCCATTCTGGGGCTTTGTTCCTAATAGTAACTGGACTAATGAGTTTATCTTTGAAAGAATATGAAATACTATTTTCTTTGCAATAAATCTGAAACCAATTAAAAAATATGATTTGAATCTTGTTTTGTATGCAAAATTCATAGTAGCTTTCTTAGATACCATCTTTCTCTTTTAATTTTTTTTTTAAAAACTAAAGTTTTTTGGAATGGTTTTTCTTTGAATGGAAATCTTCATGTAAAAGGTTTTTATTAATTTGAGAATCTTTTGAAATCATATTGATTTCTGCTTCTAGATTTTGGATTATTACCGATAATGATGGTGAAGAGGGGGTAAAGATAGACTCTATGTCATCATCTTTCTTTGGTTCATTGTAAACAGGTCTAGTGACATTGCTTTGGTAATCAACATTTTATAATATAGTGGTTGAGCTTGGTAAATTTGATGCTGAAAATCTTGGTAACGTTTGTGATGAAATTGGTTCTTTGTAAAGGGCATAAATAACATAAGGTATATTTGAAACCCTTCCAATATCTATGGTTGAAATTGAAGAACTATCATCGGAAAATCTAGAAGATGTTAATTTTCTATTGAATGTGAGCTTTACTTTTCCATCTGGAAACTAGGTTATGTTTCTGAGATTAGTGTTTGGTTCTGTATGTTTTGGAGATTCGAGTTGGGTTGCTCCTTCAAGGATCCATTCTTCTGGAAGTGTGATATCTTTCCATTGAATAGTTTTTGGAATAGTTGCGTTCTTTTACAGGCGGCCATCTTCTTCAAAATACACAAAACAAAAAAAAAAAAAAGATTTTAGCAAAATTACTTGCTACAAATGTGGTAAAAAAGGACATACTTTAAAGTATTGTAAGTTTTCTAAAAAATTTCAAGATCTCCAAATAGAAGAAGAAATTTTAAGCAAAATTTCAGCTCTTCTAGTTGAAACCTCCGAATCAGAATTTTCTAATAACAAGGAAGAATTCCAAATTGATGAAATTAAAACCTCATCTGAATACTCTAAATCAGATTTGGATGAGATTCCAAAAAATATTAATATGCTCACTACGCAACAAGAAGCTTTTTTTGAAGCTGTCAATCATATTAATGACCCCCAAATTCAAAAGCAAGTTTTGAAAGAAATTTTAAAAACTGAAATCCTCATCCCTTCTTCTAGTAAGAACACCTACGATCCTACTATGATTTTGGAAAAGGAGAAAAGGAAAATGCATCATCTTCCTACTATCCAAGAACTCCAAAAAGAAATTAAAACCATTAAAACAAAACTCAAAGAATTAAAAGAAAAATAATAAAATAACTCTATTATACTCCAAAGCTTGATTCTTAAGCAAAACAGTGAAACAGATTCTGATAAAGAAAATAATTTTCAAAATCTTGAAGTTTCTAAAAATATTCCAAAAAATTTTAGTAATGTACTAAAAGAAATAACCTCAAGTAAATATCTGATTCAAATAAAACTCATTTTTCCTTATGATTTTCAAATAGAAACTATAGCCTTGTTTGATACAGGAGCAAACCTCAACTGTATCAACTACGAGTTAGTTCCTAAAAGATATCATCAAGAGACAAAAGAAAGACTCACATCTGCTAAGAATTCAAAGATTAGAATTACCGGAAAAATCGAAGCTGCAATTCTAAACAAAGATATTGCTTTAAAAAATATTTTCATTCTTACAAAGGATTTGCAACAAACAATTATTTTGGAGACTCCTTTTATTAATTTGATTACCCCTTTCAATGTAACTACTGATGGTATCATTTTCAAAACTCATAGTTCAAAAGTTATTTTTTCTTTTTTAGAAAAACCTAAGAAAAGAAATCTCAATCTTATAAAAGCTCATACAATTTATAATTTTGAGATAAATGCTTTAATTAAAGGAAAGCAAACCCAGCTTTTCCATTTAAAACAAGATATAAGTTTAAAAAGAATCTAAAGCCAATTACAAAATAATTTTGTTCAAAAAAGAATTTTTGATTTACAAAAAAAAAAAATCGAAAGTGAAGTATGTTCATATCTTCCAAATACAATTTATAATTTTGAGATAAATGCTTTAATTAAAGGAAAGCAAACCCAGCTTTTCCATTTAAAACAAGATATAAGTTTAAAAAGAATCTAAAGCCAATTGCAAAATAATTTTGTTCAAAAAAGAATTTTTGATTTACAAAAAAAAAATCGAAAGTGAAGTTTGTTCATATCTTCCAAATGCTTTATGGAAAAGAAAACAGCATATGGTAGATTTACAATATGAAAAGAAATTTAGTGAAAAACAAATCCTTACCAAAGCCAGGCCCATCCAAATGAACGAGACCTTAGAAAGACACTGTAGGATAGAATTCCAGGACTTAGAGAAAAAAGGCTTAATTTTCAAATCAAGATCCCCCTGGTCGTGTGCAGCTTTCTATGTCAATAAAAATAGTGAAATAGAAAGAGGTATACCTAGATTGATAATTAACTACAAACCTTTAAATAAAGCTCTTAAGTGGGTTAGATATCCTATTCCAAACAAAAAGAAATCTTCTTCAAAAGCTTATGCTTTTATTCTTTCAAAGTTTGATATGAAATCAGGATTTTGGCAAATCCAAATTCATCCTAAAGATCATTACAAAACTGCATTTACAGTTCCATTTGGCCAGTACGAATAGAATGTAATACTATTTGGTTTAAGAAATGCTCATTCTGAATTTAAAAAAAATTATGAATGATATTTTTAATCCCTATTCAAAGTTTTGCATTGTGTACATTGATGATATACTAATCTTTTCAAATTCTCTGGAACAACATTTTAAACACTTAGAAATATTTTTCTATGTTGTTAAGAAAAATGGTTTGGTTGTTTTCAAATCCAAAGTATCATTATTCCAAACAAAAATTAGATTTCTTGGGCACTACATCTACCGGAGAACTATTACCCCAATTGAAAGATTTCTAGCTTTTACTTCAAAATTTTCAAATAAAATTTTAGAAAAAACTCAATTGCAGAGATTCCTTGGCAGTTTAAATTATGTCATGGACTTTTATCCAAATTTAAACTGTTTAGCAAAACGTCTCCATGATAGGTTGAAAAAGAATCCCCCTGCATGGTCTGATGAGCATACAAAGATTGTTCAAAACATCAAAAAATAAGTTTCTGAAATTTCATGTCTACATCTAGCTGATCCATCTCCATTCAAAATAGTCAAAACTGATGCAACAGATTTAGGTTATGGTGGAATTCTTAAACAAATTCAAAATAATAAAGAATGCATTATCCAGTTTACTTCTGCATACTGGAACGATACTAAAAAAAATTATTCAACCATCAAAAAAGAAATTCTTTCAATAGTGCTATGCATTTCAAAGTCTCGAAGTGATTTTTTAAATCAACAATTTCTTTTAAGAATTGATTATAAATTTGTAAAAGAAGTATTGCAAAAAGATGTTCAAAAGATAGCTTCAAAACGGATTTTTGCCAGATGGCAAGCTATTCTTTTTGTCTTTGATTTTGTTTTGTGTATTTTGAAGAAGGTGGCCGCTTGTAAAAACTTTCTGTTTTTGGCACCTTTCTGCTTTTATGAAAACGTTTTTTGTTATAAGGCTTAGAAAATTCTTTTCTACATTTTCCTTTGCAGGCGGGGTAAGGTTCTATGGGATTATACTCAAACTGCTTACAAAAATGTGATTTGGATCTTGTTTTGCATGCAAAATTCATAGTATCTTTCTTGGATACCATCTTTCTCTTTTATTTTTTTTAAAGAACCAAAATTTTTTGGAATGGTTTTTCTTTGAATAGATATCTTCATATAAAAGCTGTTTGTTAATTTGAAAATCTTTTGAAATCATGTTGATTTCTGCTTCTAGATTTTGGGTTATTGCCGATGGTGATGGTGAAGAGGGGGTAGAGATAGACTCTATGTCATCATCTTTCTTTGGTTCATTGTAAACAGGTCTAAGGACATTGCTTTGGTAATCAACATTTTGTAATGTAGTGGTTAAGCTTGGCAAATCTGATGTTGAAAATCTTGGTAATGTTTATGATGAAATTGGTTCTTTGTAAGGGGCATAGATAACAAAAGGTATATTAGAAACCCTTCCAATATCTATGGTTGAAATTGAAGAACTATCATTGGAAAATCTATAAGATGTTGATTTTCTATGGAACGTGAGCTTTACTTTTCTATCTAGAAACTGGGTTATGTTTCTGAGATTAGTATTTGGTTATGTCTATTTTGGAGATTTGGGTTGGGTTGCTCCTTTAAGGATCCATTCTTCTAGAAGTGTGATATCTTTCCATTGAATAGTTTTTGGAATAGTTGCGTTGGCTTTAGAAAGGTCTATTTGGAGGAATAAGGTTTCTCCTTTTGGTGAATGAAGTTTGTGTTTTGAACCAAAAGCAGAAATTATGACTTTGTAATGTATTTTGAAAATCAAAACTATCGGGATAGACCCTTAATGAAGTTTGTGTTTTGAACCAAAAGCAGAAATCATGGCTTTGTAATGTATTTTGAAAATCAAAGCTATCAGGATAGACCCTTCAAGCATTTTGTAATTATGTGTTTTTATCTAGAGAACAATACTCTTTAAAACATTTTTTATCATTTAAAGAAATTGTAATATTTGGAAAACAATTGAAACTAATAGGTCATTTGTTAAGACTTGACTCGACTATTCCTAACAAAGAATCATAAAAAATTATAAACCTAGCATCCCTAAGGGTTACTAAAATGGATGTATCTAAACCTTCTCTGGTAAGGGGCTTTATTCCTACCTAGACAAGACCTATGTGGATGTATTTATAATCCTTTTCTTTATGTTTCTAGAGGATTTTTGGATTTAGAAGATAGATTTCTTCAAAAAGCTTTGGAATTTGGATATCTCTTTCTTCAGTTTTGATAGTAAAATCTGTTTTGAAGATAGGAAACTTTAAAAATTTATAAATTTGCTTTTTTTGAATCTTGGGTATTTCCCAATCATCAATATGTTTTGTAAAATCTTCAATACTGATTTCTTCACTATTTACTAATCCTTTGGATCTTGAAGATTCAGAGGTAGAAGAGTTTGAAAAAGAAGACGATCTATAGAAAAGTGGTTCTAAATTCATTTTAGAACAAATTAAAATAATTTTTTAAAACAAATATGAATCAAGCTACCAGTTTTACTGTCCTTATGTCAAAAATGGGTCTTACTACTGTGTATAAATGAACAAATTTGTTCAACGAAATTATGATGTAGTTGTTTAAAATGAGTTTAAAATTCCTTTTATGCAAACAACATTCTCTTCCTAGGAACTGTGAGGCTCTAATACCAATAGGAGTATGTGACAATTATATTTTGGTTTAATCTTGTTACTTCACTTTGTTAATTGTGGCAATTTCATATTCTAGTTTACCTTCCAATAATATCTAAGAAAGCTATATTGGTAGATCTAATAATCTAGAAATATTAGGCCTCCTTGTAGTTTGTATAATACTTTGACACTTAAGTTTATTAAGGTAAATAATTTTTCAAAAAATTTGAATTATTATTTTATATAAAATCTTAAATTACGCTAATTACTTATATAATTAGAATTAGCATTATTAATTTATAATTAATACGATATTTTAGCCAATTTAAAAAATTCTCTCTCTATTTGTACTTTTTCATATATTACAAATATAATAGTTAAGTAGTAAGGAGTTGTTTGGTTCATGAAATAATTAGAGTATGAATGAGAATGAGTGATTCTCATTATTGGTGTTTGGTTTATTAAAAATCATTCGGGAATTAGAATGTGATTATCCCATCAATGGGAATCGCCCATTCTCCCCTTTCCCTTACACTATGCATGGAAAAAAAGAAGGAAAGGGAGAGAAAGGTATTTTAAAGGGAAGGAAAGGGAGTTGAAGGGAAAGAATAAGAAAATTATTATCTTATTGTGTTTGGTTAAATAAAAATAATCATTAAAAAAAATTAAGGGGAAATATGTAAATTTGTTTGGATTAGTAGGAGGGAAAGGGAGTAATATTTATTAAAAAACACAAATACCCTTAAGTTAATATATAAGTCTCAAAAGAATTATGTTACTACATAATAAAATACATACAAGTTTTAATTAATTTTATAATGAAATGTATATAAATTTCTTTCTTACCTTGATAAAACTAAGAGATGTCTACTTAATTAATTATGAAATATGAGAAATAATGACATTATGCAAATAATATAGAATCTTATTTGGTTTTACTTGGGAGGATCTCTGTCAAATGATGGTTGCAAACAAGACATTTATGCCACTCTTCCTTCATATTAGCACATGAGAGAAGCTCTTTCAAAATAAAATGAAAAAAAAAATATTTTCAAATAGAATTAAGAGGAATCAATAAAATAAAAACAAACATTTATGTTTATGTAAATTCAAAATAAAATTTTATAATATAATAAAGATACGGAGAAAAAATCAACCCAAGAAAAATCCTTAAATTAATGAAAAACTCCCACCAAATAGCTAAATCAATCAAATAGTGTTCAAAAGACTAAATAGATATAATATCAAATAAAAGTTCTTTCCGCTGCTCTACAGGACATCCAAGAAAAGCACGTAAGTCAGCAGCATTGCCCACAAGGTAGCGATAAGCAGTACACATGTAATGAGGCTGAAGTTCTAATTCTTACAACTTATTCCATACCTCTTGCTCTCGTATATGATGTGGTTGATGAGTCTTTACTAATCGGTTTGTTAAGTTTCTAATTGCAAGTGCAACATTATCCAAGCCCTTGTTCATTATCTCATAACCTTGATGATATTTATTTAATGCTTTCGATTCAGATTTCTGTGTTTTACCTTTGGTTTTGCCTTTTTAGACGAGCTTGTATATTGAGTTGTGTCCTAAGAGATCTAATATAAAAAATATCATCATAAAAAACTGCACAATTTTCTAAAGTAACTTCTTTTTGGAATGCCAAATTGTTAATGTTTTCAATGTTAATATCTTCATTATTTGGAAGATTAGTTGTAGCAAGTCTCTGCCTCATCTCATATGCAGTTTCAGCAAACTCTCATGTTGCCCTATCATCTCCATAAAGTTGCGCCTAATAACATTAAATGGTAATAAATATTTTTAGGACAACCATTGCAAAATCTAAATAACATGTATACATAACAGTTAATTGTTCCGAAATTTCAGGTTCAACATGAAACATGCAAGTCACATGATTCCAAGCAATACTGCTACCTCCATTTTTAAAAATGTCATAGCATTTGTTGAAGGTGCATTTTATATATTTAATTCTATTTTGAACTTTATCTTTATCTATTTTCTTTGTTGGAAAATGCTCAACAATAGTCTTAACCATACTTTTAAAAGCTTCAGTAGTAAAAGGTTCATTCACTCTAGGTCCCATATTATTCTCAAGCATTAAACAATCAATTAGATAATCATTCATTGCTTATGTCCAGTGATAAAGATCACTCTTAATATCACTTTGTTCCTGTTGCTTTCTTTTTAACATACTTTTGTTAATTTAAAAATATTAATAACAAAAAAGAAATAATAATTAATAATAATGTATATTAAATATAAAAAAGTATTCTAAGCAACAAATAATATAACATAAGAAAAAAATATAGTTAAAACTGTAACTGGCATACAACAACTTTAATAGATCAATCCATACAAAGAATATTGTAAATAAAAAGTAAAAATAAATATAAATGAAAAGGAAAAATAAATTAACATCTTAATTTCTATAATAAACCATCCACATCTCTGTTGCTATATTATCCCTCAATATTTCTCCCTTTCTTGTTTCTTCATTTTCATTTATGTTGGTTGGTTGCTATCGTTGTGGTTGACTTTGATTTCTAAGATTCCCATATACTTCAATAATCATAGTCTCATATGGATCTACACTTATCAAATAATTATGCAAGATACAACAAGCTATAACCATTAGTTTTTGAGTCTCAAGACCATAAGTAGATAGATTTATGGTTGATAACCTTAGAAATCTCATTTTAAGTACTCTAAATGTCTTTTCAATCGCATTACGTAAGGATGTATGTTGAAGATTGAATAGTTCAAGAGCATCTCATGGTGGATTTCTTGAATATTCTTTCAGATGATATTGTTCTCCTCTATAAGGTGTAATTAGTTCACTCCTCAACATAAAACCGGCATCGACAAGATAATACTTTCCTATGAAAATTAAAAATTATTATTTACTTTAAGTTTTGATTTAAAAAATAATTTTGAATTACCTTATGGAATTTTAAAGGAACATCATCGGTTTAATATATTCTTTATGATTCTAGAATCAGATGTTGTTTCCTCCCATCCAGGCAATACATATGTAAATTTTAAATCAAAGAACAAACAACAAGTATATTTTGTGTTGGAAAATCCTTTTTGCCACGATATCTAGGTGCATTTTGAGGAGAAATTTTTACACGAATATGAGTTCCATCAATTGCTCCCATACAATCCTATTAAATATATTTATCATAAGAATATCGCTAATCAAGAGAAAATAATAATTTAAAATTTTAAATGAATTATTATTTTACCTTAAAAAATGGATAAAATCTATCATTATTGAAAATTTCAGCAGAAATTTCAGACTCATCAAGTTGCTTGAGGTACAACTCTTCTAATCTAATAAGCGAAGTTAATACATTATGGAAATGACGACTAACTGTTTCTCCTGATCTTCAGAAAAAAAATGATATCTCACAATTCTTCACTGTGTGGCCAAGAATAAAAAGAGATTTTAGTACTTGTTCTTCTATACTAGCATGTTTTGTTGGTTGAAGTCAACCTTTTTTAACTAATATATCACAAAGATTTAAAAATATGCTAGCACTCATTCGAACTATATCACGACATTTGTCACTTCCAATAAGTTTACTCATAATTTCTTGTCTCACTTACTCTCTTTCTTCTATTATGCTATGAGTAGGATTATCTTTAATACTTCTCCTTCCTAAAGTATTCCAATAAACAACAAGACAAGTGATTTGTACAAGAGCTATATGATACAAACGTTTATTATTCTTATTATTTCGACCATCCATCTAAAACATAAAATAAATAGTAAAAAAGTGTTAATAATTCATATTGCAGATATTTATTATATAAGAGTTTGATATAAAATATAATATATAAATCTAAAATTAGTTTTTCAAGAAATTTCTTTTTTATATTTTGATTGTCTTCTTACATTATGTATAGTATATAGATTTGCAATCTGCTATTGCGAGCAGTAGACTTTATTTTTCTTTTTCAGAATATAAATCTTGTTATCCCACTGATCTCTTTTGTTGATATGCTTGATCACATGCGCTTTATACATGATGTGTTTTTTTGTCTAAATATGTTCAGCCTAACATAGAACTCAAAAATCAATAATTTACAATTACCAAGATGTCACGAAAAACAAGATTCCAAGTAGAAACAATTGAAATCATTCACAAAACTGACAATATACAATTAGCAAGATGTCACGTAAAATAAGGTTTCAAGTAGAAAGTGGAGATTGAAAATATCAATGTCTATAGCTAGGAAATATAAAACTTTCAGGTAAAAGAAAAAAAAGAAGACATATTTAATAAGAAGTAGGAGTCCTCTTAATCGTGGCGAAATAAAGAGAGAGCAAATATGAAAATCTAATGAAAAAAATCTAAATTTATATAAAAGGGTAATTTTTAAATCATTATAAAAAATAAAAATATAAAAAGGATTTATATATATATATTAATTATTTTCTATAAATTGAAATTTTTAAATCCTAAATTAGAATCATCTTCTGTAAGGAGAATGGAGGGGAATTATTTCCCTTCTATTCTTAAAAATTTAAATAACAAAATATAATTATAACTCATTCTCCATCTATTCCCTTCCCTTCTCTTTAACTTACCTCACATCTATGCATAGTGTTAAGGAATACAAAATTTATTCACATCAAAATCAAATCAAATCAAATCAATTATAAATAATCAACAAAGTGAAAATAATAACTTGTCATTTATATAAACATGAATTTTTATATATTAAACGCATATAAAAATTATAAAATAAATATTATTATCTTTTTAACTATAATTAAATATTATTATTATGTCAATCATAAATGAATTTGATTTTCATTCTATATTCAACCAATCAACATATACAATACAATCATTTCCAATTTCTTTTATTTCCATTTCCATTTTTATTTCCGGCTTTGAACAAGATTTTAATATTATTGACAAGTAATAAGTCATAAAATTAGCCTTCTTTTCAGATAATGATATAAACGATCATTGACTTTGCATTTAGTTTTATCATTTCAATCGTTCAACTTCAGTTTTGGTTATAATTTAGTCACCTTGCCAACGAGAGATTGACATGCACATCACATTCCTCTCTTTATTTTTACGATATATTAATCTTTTATTTGTAGATGTAACTAAAATGAAAAACAATTAAATTTAAATTGATCAAAATATAATAAACTAAAATTTTATAACCAAAACAAAACTAATCATTTATATTATTATCTCATCTTCATTCATATACAAAATAATTGTTAGAGAAATTAGTATATTTACTATATTAAAAATTTTATTAAATATTTTCTATTAACTTATTTAAAATTGTTATTTATAATAAAAGTAATAGCAATAACTCGTACACTGACAAGTTTACATAATTAGAGAATAAAATCACCAAACTCATGTATTACTCCCTTATCAACAATCAACTTGGACAGAAATGCTACTACTAGAGACCACTCTTAAGTCAGACTAATAACAGAGTGATTATTGCTAAAAAAAAGTATTAAAAATAATAATAACAACAACAGCAGCAACAGATTTCATTTTGGCTCTACCGAATTGACATTCATTTTCTTGTCCTCCTGGTAATCACTCACCTGATATTCTCTAAAATGGCAGGATCAATCAAAACATTTGTGCACATGCATCAGGTCCCTACTCATTGACAGCATATTTTAGTCTGCAGCATCAGGTCCCTAAAGTGTTCTCACTGCTACTACTTCAAAGTATTAGCAGAAAGCAGTCTCCAAAGTAACTATTATGCAATTGACAGCATATAAAAGGAAAACGATTAGACCAAGGTCAGTCAAATGGGGAAAGCTTGCATATGAGTTACCCACTTTGCAATGTGTCCGGGTTCCTGTTGTGTAAGCTTGAATGTCCACGTTTTTGCTTGTACATTGTGTCAAGTGCAAACCTTATCAAACATGTTGATGATATTTTAGAACTTAAATCAGGATAAGCTCTGATAGTTTTGATCTTTAAAAATAAGTAATGGATTAGAATTCGGACAGATTACAAGGTGGGAAACTCATTTGCAATCCGGACACAACAGGAATCAAGCAAAATATCATAACGTACCTATGGCTCGATTGCTTCTGTAATCACCATTGACCTTGGGAGTCAGTGGACATCGATTGATCGAATGTTAGTTGATGTGGAAACTTTGAATGTGAGAAACTCTGTGGCTGTCTGGACCAGTCCACTTATTGTAGCGTTCTCTTAGGATGGGACACTCTGAGAATTTCAAGTGTTCTAGTAGTGCTGTCAAAATGTAGTCTGGCAGTGCCTTCAACTTTGGGCAGTCCAGAATGCTCAAGTTTTAAAGCTGCGGCATTATTCTTGTATTATCATTGTCTCCCATTCTCATTTCCCATCCATCCCATTCTTCTAATTCTTTCATATACCAAATTGTAACTTCTTTCAACTTGGGAAATGCGGAAACTGAAGACGTTCCTCCCCCGTCTTACTTTACATTGCTGTTTTCAGTTGCTTTTGCTATTCCTAAAAAGCCAACATCCAAGCTTCTTATGCTTCTAATGTTCATTGTTTGTTTTGCAAGGGAGCATAATCTTCCCAAAGGAAGCAAATATTCGCATCTGCTGTCCACAATTTCAAGCTCCCTGAGATTCATCGGCCAGATCATCCAGTTGGGGAATGAGGTTCCTATATATGCACCTAAGCGTAAATATTACAAGTCTGAAGGTGCTTGCAATGCTTCTATTAAATTATCATCATTCATCTGCAGACCTATCTCCTCCCAAGTGAAGTCTAAAAACAAACCGAGTAATTTTTTCTTATTCTTGAGTTCTGCGTTCAGAGCTTCACCTACATCCACTACATTTTCTAGATTCCTTGTCAAAAGATTCCCCTCTAGTTTGTTTAGCTGGTTTAGATCACCAAGATTAGCGGCTTCCATTACTTTCTCACTGCTACATACAATGAAATAAGATACTGTTCGAAGAGAAGCTAATCTCTCCAATCCTTTTGGCATGAAACTTAATGATGAACCAATCATTTGGCGATGTCTCAGTTTGGTAAGTTTTCCCATTCCATTCGGTAATCTTTTCAAAGATGTACATGAAGTAAGATCCAAGGATCGCAAATTAATATAAGTTACTCACTGTTCTGGCAATGCCTTCAGAGCAGCATTCTGAGACAAGTCAAGGTACCTCAAATGTAACAGTTTCCCCACTTCACTTGGAATTTCTTCAAGAGAAGATTCACTCAAGTCCAGTGATCTTAGGCAAGTGAAGTGCTGGAATTAATCCGGTAGTACTGCACATATTGAAGTATTTTTGGTCTTAATAGAGAGACTACACAGATTTTTTGCTTTATAAATGGTCATGGGAAACGAGGTCCTTTCAGAAAGCATCACTGTCATAGTGACGAGTTTTTTCATATAGAAAGCCTGTCCTTGACTTTTCAAGACTCTGTGCATCTACCCTACAACATTCATTCTTTGTCAGAGATTGTACAAAATCATGCATTTTGAATCTTGCTAAAGACTTCCTCATCTTAAAATCTATAACTTCTTCAATTTCTTCAACATCTTGGAAGAAAGAATGCATTCTAAATTTTCAAAGTAACCTTTACCAACTAACTCCATCTCGGTTTCCCCAAGATAACCATGAGCCATCCACAAATTAATCAATTTATCTTTCTCCATCTTATAGTCTTTTAAGGAATATGGAACAATACAAGAAACATCTCCTTATTGCAGCAGGTAAATCATAGTAGCTTAAAAGGAGGAAATAAACCTCTTTCTACCTCTTCTAGTTCCCATAATTCACTAGCTAAAATATTTCTCCTTTCATCTTTAGTTGTTTGGGTTAAATGCTCCGCTGGTACTAAACCTTGCCACTTATATCCATTTAGTATCAAAACTTCAATTTGTTTCTTTTTTGGTATCCCTCCTATTATTTTTGTTACTTCTGCGAGTACCAATGAGGAATCCGACAATTATTTGCTGATATGGCTGCCGGATTTATAAAGGACCACAAACCATTTGCCACATATGTTGTTGAGTCATTTACTTTATCCAAGTCAGCAATTAATAAAATCTCACCCTCAAATAAATAACCCTAAATCAGGAAAATTTCCAATTTTGAATCCTAGTTTTTAGTATTTGGATCGATTCGCTCTCTGTTCCCCTTTCTCTTATAATCGATTCTGAAGCTTCTTTGTTCTTTATCTTGACGAATAAATGGAGTAAGAAATAGTTGAAGTGTGCTTAACCTAAAGGAATATAGTGTTAGAGTTGAGCCATTGATCTATATGTGCATGTGGAATGACAAGTGAAGCTTTGCCAAAAACAGCTGAAAGTGTAGCTTTGTCTCTCGAACTGAAAGGAAACCCAGTCGCAAGTTTTGGGAATGCCCTCTTATAGCAAGTATAAGAGTGCTTTCCTTAGTTTACATTGATATGTTTTTAGTTGTAATGAAGGTTTCTTCTTGTACAGGTTCTTCATCTGTCATTTTATTAAGTTAAGAATAGACAGTGGCGAATCTGACCTTACAACTGAGCTGCTGGATGAGTACAAGAATGGATTAGTTTGCTACATTCAAAGCTGAAGAAAATGAAAGAAGAAAAAAGGAGCATGAAGCACAGTAGGGACCTGTCTAAGCTTGGTTGTTATGCTGTGGCTGGGATTCTTATTTAGAAGATGTACTTTTGTTAGCATGACTTGAAGATGTACTTTGGATAGATGGTGGGGTGTATATACAATAGTATTTACAACTACTGTTACTTATGTATTTTGATGATGAATGAATGAAATGATGAATGAGCATTTGGTTTTTACAGTAGTTGATGATGAATGAATGAAATGATAAATAGAGTAGTTTTTACTTACTACTGCTTCATTTGGTTATTACTTTTATGATAAGTAAGCACAACAAATTGTTATATAGAGCAAGTCTCGAAACAGACAAATTGAGTGATAATTTAATAAATAAGTGAAGCTGTTGATTACTTTAAATAATCAATTCTTTGAACAAAAAGTGAATGGATGTCGAAATCCTGTCCACATGAACCCTAGGCCTAAGGCTGTCAAAAGCCATTACAAAAAAACTGTCAAAGGACCACATGTTAGATCCACACATATATTAACAACACAACAACCAAAATAAACATTATTATTTAGGGTTTCAAAAACAGAAAACAATTCTAATTCTTTCCAATTATAATTCCTTTATTCTTTGCATTTCCTGGAGGCACCCAAGCTCTCTTCTTTGTTGAAACACTTCTACCAATTTTCCATTTTCTTTTGCTACTTTTTTGTCTTCCTCATTATTAGTTCATATGACATTTATTGCAGGCAGAAGTAAATGAGAGGAATGGAATACTTACACGGTTTTTTCCTCATATGTTGTTGCCTTGTAGAAGCACCAGTACCATGAAACCTCTTGTTGTGGCCCTTAGCACAACAAATTGTGCATGTCATCACAGAGCCCTTCTTGGTGACCTTGCCATTTTTTATTAGAGCCTCCATCTCATCTTCCTATAACCTTCTCTTTCTAGTAGGTCTTCCTTTTCTAGGTTTGATTAATTGGGGGGTAAGACTAGTGGGGCAGTTGCCTTAGGCCAAAATTCTTTACTGGTAGTTGGGTTAAGCAAATGGCTATAGCATTTTAGGTATGTTTCAATCTTGTAGTAGTCATATATATAAAATTTAGAATTTTCATTGCTATACCAAATTGCACATACAATATGACAACAAGGTATTCCAGTTAGATCCCACCTCGTACATGTGCATGTCACCTCTCATCTCCAGACCACTCTGTTGTAAACATTCAGCAAAATTCTTTGGACTTTTCTAGTTTTTTCAAGATCTTAGGGCAGTAAGCAGATTCCACTCTTTTCATAGCATCCCTGTTCTTATGTATCCTCTTTATTAATTTTGTTCTTATAACCTCATTCATAGCTATCACACCCTTGGTTCTAGCATCTAAGATAAAATTGTTAAAAACTCACATAAGTTGTTTAATAACATGTCACACTTAGCATCAGTCCTAAAATGAGATTTAGACCGGTGATAAAGGGGGATGCTATTCATGTAGTTATGTCCTTGATGCGATACTAATGCAAACTTCTCAATTATCCTTTAAAATATTTGGACATAACTTGCCCTAGTAGCACCCCGCATAAGTTCTTTTAACCCTAGATATTAAACTTCTTTTTAAAATTATTATGCATATGTCTAACACAAAACTTATGTTCGAAATTAGGGAATAGTTCTTCAATGGCAAGAATAAGACCCTATTCCAAAATTACAACACATAATTAATACCATTCTTCCAATCAGTCATGAAAATATATGAAGGAATAGAAAAGGAGATTGTGAAGAGTATTTACCTTCTGCCTGTCAGTCATGGGCACCTAATGATAATTGTTTGTTATCTCCAAATCTTCAGCCAGCAACTCCAAAAACTATTTCCAGTATTAGTTGTTTTCTTTCTGCACAACACACCATGCCCCTGGATAGATGCAGCCATTTGCATCTAAAGCAACAATTGTGAGAAGTTTTCCTCCAAATACTCCTTTAACCCAACATCCATCCAAAGATATGAAAAGCCCTCAATGCAGCAAAGCACACATACATACTGTTAAAAACACCTTCATTCAAATAAAAAACTATAGTGCTTCATAGATTACTTCTCAACAGTTCTAGCTTGTAATCATGAAGTCTAAAAATTTGTTCTGTCTCATCACCATTGATAAATTTCAAAGCAGCATTTCTTACTCTCTATACTTTAAGTTTGGACATATCAACACCACAGTCTTCTTTCACAGCTTGTATGATCCCTTGAATTGCCCAATTGGGATCAGCTCTGAACCTTTCAACATAATGCTAAGCTATCCATTTGGCATTAACATGCCTATTGTATGCCTCTCTTGAACAGTTGTGAGTGAAAGAAGTTGACTTGATTTGCACTATTTGTTTATCTGTGTTCATCAGGTAAGCCCAAATGAAGAACTGGCATCTTTTCTTGCATATAGCCTTGCATTTCTACCTTGTATTTGGACCAAATATTACATGGTTTCTAGTTTTGATTGATGAGCTCTTAACTGCATCCTTGAATTGTTTAAAGGAACTGAATAGCATTCCAATCTTGAACCTGGGATTTGCCATATCAGTCTCCTCATTAAACACAGGCCACCTGTGCTTCCTTGAATCTTCATCACTATCTTCAATTGTGGAGCATGACAACAACTCATCTGATGGAGCATATACTGTAGCATCTGATTCTTCAGACAACTCCTCAACAGGTTGCCTAGTAGTTCTAGATCCAGATGGTCTGTCCCTCTCAAGCTCCTTATCAACAAACTTATCAAATATGGCATCATCATTATCTTCATTCCTGAGGTCATAATCAGAGTCCACAAACTCACTGTCCTCTGAATCTGCATCACTATTCTCACTACCCTCAGAGCTGTCATCATCCATATTTTTTTCATTTTATGGCTCCTCTCCTTCCATCTCAGACATATTTTTTATAGCCTCTTCACTAGCATGTGGTTCCTCAACTTCTTCCCAACTTCTTCCCCAGCTTCTTCTACTCTTTCAAAATTATCCCTACTAAATATATGCATCAATTTACAATCCTCCACAGATATTACCATTTCTAAAGCATCACTACAGTTTCAAGGCTTCTCAATCCATCATTCATACCCTTTATAGGATCCTTCCACATAATAATTTTTGTTTCAAATTTCATTCCTAGCTCTCTAGCCATTGAATCTATTTTTAACCTAGACATCTTATCTAAACTACAAAAATCAACAGCTCCCACATCCTATAGCTTAGGGTGACCTCTACCATCAACTCCATAATCATGCCAATACAAACTAAAGTATTCGGAATTAGGCACTGCAAAATACAATTACCCTAAATTAATTTAACAAACATTAATTACTTTAAGAAAAGCAATATTAATAAACATCATTAACATTCAACCGATAAAAAAGGTTTCTTCACAGTACTAAGTGTAACACCCTTAGTTGTAATAATAATAATTATATATATATATATATATATATATTTAAAAAAATAATAATAATAATAATAAAAAAAAAAACTCTCCTTTTTCTCCTCCCTCTCTCTCTTTTCCTTCCTCCCTTCCTTCCCTTCACTCCCCACGCTTTCTCCCTTCTCCCTCTCCTGCTGACTGCCTTCTCCCCTTGCCCACGTGCCGCCCATGCCGCCGTTCGTGCGCCTTCCCTCCTCATTCCTTTCCGCTGACAAGCGAAGGGCGAAGAGGCTGCCATCGTCGATTCGGCCTCCTGCCGTCCTTTCCGCAAACCGACGCCGGAATCGGACTCCCATCCCCAAAAACCCCGGAAGCAACCCTCCTCCGTCGGAAAATCCTTGCCGGCCTTGGGAAGTGTCGCGTGAGCAGCGACTTTCCGGCCCCGATCCGGCCGCCTTCCGGCCACTTTCCGGCCAAAACTCTTGTACTTACTGGACTCCTCACAACTTGAGCTTGGCGTAGGTGCTTCCGGATTCGAATTCGAACCTTTGTTGGCGGGCTTAGGACCCAGTGTTTTCCGGACGCGTGAAATATTTCAATTTTTAACTCGGTATAATTTTATTTTAGACTCTAAAAAATTTTGTTATAATATTAGAATGTTATTGAGGCTATTAATTGCTTGTGTTGGGTAGTTTAAAAATAAATCAAATTAAATTGTTTGGATTGTGGTGTTTTGGAGTCGGGAAAATATTAATGCAGTTCTTGTGGCCCGGCTCCTGTTATTAAATTCCAGCATGTTTGATATGTTTTTGGCAGGTCCTGGACCCATTTTACGGGGGGGTAAATATCCATAATTTAGGGGAGGTAATGTTAAATTTTCGGCAGAATCCTCGAGTCCAATTTAATTCTAGGCAGTCGACCTTAGGGTCTAAGTTTAGGAAAAATTTCGAATGTCTATTAATTGTATGTCTTTTGTTATTAGATAATTCAGCCTTCCCGCCAGCTCCACCCGAGGCGTTGGAGCGAACTGTGGAACGCCTCAAATCTGTAAGTTAAAGTCATTTAATCTTTGCGCTGTTGCTAGTATGATTTTAATATGCTATTTAGAATTTGTGCTTAATATGATTATTAGTATCGCAAGATAAATGATTTCACTTGATTATTAATATTTGAAATAATATAAATATTATTATTAGTATGTTATAATAAGATAAGCGTTATTATTTTTCCCCTCACAAATTGCATGTTGTTTTACCTTAAATCTTTAATCTTTATTTCGATATGTGTTGGTTGAGTTCATCAGATAATGATATTTATTATATGTGATGATTGCGAATTGGGAAATGTGGCTTGTAGAACATGCCTTTGATGGGTTACATCGGGACGGCGTCTGCCATTAATGATCACGGACATGTAATAAGATATTTATGGGTTTGCCCTGGTCGAGCATGGCTCTCTGGGCTGATTTGTGTAAATTGGCGGAGGTAAGGTCCCTGGTCGAGCATTGCTCTCGGGGCGCCAGTCTTATTGGATTAAGAGAGCCGGATGGCTACTAGATTTTGGGGTTTAGGGTTCTACCGAGCCACTCGTCCCGTAAAAGTAAATATATATTTTTATTTATTTATTTATTATGGTATTTGATTATAATGTGATTTGTATTTACGTGCATGGTTGATATTTTAATTCGAATGATTAATATTTTATGTGAAGGAAATAGTAGGGTATGATTATAGTATGATTTGAATAATCTATGTTTTCTGAGAAGAAGCAATAGTCCCTAGATTATTTGATTTTAACTCACTCTAGGACCCATCTCCACTTATGTTTTTTTCGATTCGTGATTAGTTCTCCATGACTCTTATTGATGGCAAGAACTCCTTCATCATCGGGTGATGTATTTGATTTGGTATGTAAATTGGTAAATCTTAGATTCTCCGCATGAGTAGTAATAGTAGATGTATCAGTTGTAAATTTTCTGAGCTTCAGGTCTCGCCTAGTTTTCTAGCGGTCAAGTATTTATGTAGAATGTAGCTATTAAGATAATTTATGGTTTTAATAATATTAATTTGAGATGAGATTTGTTTAAGTCAGTTAGTGTCGGGGCTTACTACGGGTTTCGGTGGCCTTACGCTACCCATTCCCTAGTCGGTCACGGGCCCAAGGTGGGGTCGTGACAAAGTTGGTATCGAGCTTAGGTTTAGATTTCCTTCGACCTAAGTTAAGATTTTTCTTGAATGCGGAGTTAGGATCATGTCACATCTTGTTGTTTTCATTGACTCCAGTGTCTCAGCCTTCACTGTTAGAGAGTCAGTCTTTCCTTTCTTGTAAGCTTGTCCTTGGTGCTGTGCTGAGAATGTGCTTTGTAGCGATGGGAGGATCCGAAGCACGATAGACTCGTGCTGTTTCTTCAAGTGATTAGTGCAGTCCGCCTTTAGAAGCTTTGATTATTGTTTCGATGGTGGGCACCGCAGTCAGTTTTAGTGTAGAGCGTGGTTGCAGTCGTGTCATGGACTGCCTCGTCATCGCATCAGGCATCGTCTTTTTGAGTAGCGCCTAAGGTAGTGCCTGGGAAGTCGAGTAGATATCAGAGCTTTATGGTTGAGTATTGTGGTTGTAAGAAGCTTAAGAAAGGTGGCAGGAGTGTTTTCGGATGCTCGGAAATCCAGAGAAACTTAAGAGAACATTATTTATTTTTCTAAGTAGAACAAGTGTTTTAAAATACAATATTGCGCCCAGTCCCGTAAGAATGCATTATGGCATTTCACTGTTAGGCGTACATAAATTCATTTTAGGACATGCATCATACATCGTGCATTGCAACCCTTGGTGATAGGGGGCATCATCACCCTGGCGCGCGATATTGTAGAATTTTATATAAAGAAAAAATGGCTAGAGATTTTACGATTTTATAAAAGTATTTTTCCAAGATAATAAAGTTTTTATCAGTGATGATTATAAAGTAAGTAAAGATGTAATTTTTCAAAGTAAATAGTGTTAGCTTGAGAATTCTCTGGATGACGAGTTGAGTTGTTGAGAGAGTGAGTCTGTGGAGCTGTAGGCCCCATGTTAGATTATAAGGGAGGCTTTTGGATTTCAGTCAAAGAGGAATCTTGTGTCAGGATGGCATGAGTTTTGTCGGTTATGGAATCTAGATGGATGGTATGTCATAAGTGATGTGGTTTGGTAAGAAAATAAGGTTGTGAGAACCCATGGTTTTGTCGGCAGGTTAGTGAGGTGGCATGTAAGTTGGACTTGCCGCCAAGTATTAGTAATGTTCTCTGAGGTTAAATCCAGTTGTTCGTAGGTCTGAGTTGAGGAAGTATATTTTCGATCTTTTGCTCGTGTTGGATCCTCAGTGTGCGGAAGCAAGTAAAGATTTGGTTTCCGAGGAGTAGTAAGTGAGGATCACGGATTTTCAGGTTCGCCAGTTTTATTTAAGGGTTTTGTCGATGGGTCTTGTGGTTTATTTCTGCCGAGGAAAAGTTTCCGAGAAGCCGGGTTAGAGATGAGAGGTTCCTAATTAGTTTCAGTCTTAGAGTGTAGCCCCTTTTCTTTTAAAATTCGAGGTCGAATTTTTTTTTAAGGGGGGTAGAATGTAACACCCTTAGTTGTAATAATAATAATTATATATATATATATTTAAAAATAATAATAATAATAATAAAAAAAAACTCTCATTTTTCTCCTCCCTCTCTCTCTTTTCCTTCCTCCCTTCCTTCCCTTCACTCCCCACACCGCTTTCTCCCTTCTCCTCTCCCGTCCGCCTTCTCCCCCCGCCACGTGACGCCGCCGCCTTCCCTCCTCATTCCTTTCCGCGACGACGAAGGGCGAAGAGGCTGCCATCGTCGATTCGGCCTCCTGCCGGCATCCTTTCCGTAAACCGGCCGAATCGGACTCCCATCCCCAAAACCCGGAAGCAACCCTCCTCCGTCAGAAAAATCCTTGCCGGCCTTAGGAAGTGTCGCGTGAGCAGCGACTTTCCGGCCCCGATCCGCCGCTTCTTCGGCCACTTTCCGGCCAAAACTCTTGTACTTCCGGACTCCTCGCAACTTGAGCTTCGTAGGCGCCCGGATTCGAATTCAAATCTTTGGGACCAGTGTTTTCCGGACGCGTGAAATATTTCAATTTTTAACTCGGTATAATTTTATTTTAGACTCTAAAAAATTTTGTTATAATATTAGAATGTTATTGAGGCTATTAATTGCTTGTGTTGGGTAGTTTA
The DNA here is from genome assembly GCF_019578655.1 of Ricinus communis. Classification (NCBI taxonomy): domain Eukaryota; kingdom Viridiplantae; phylum Streptophyta; class Magnoliopsida; order Malpighiales; family Euphorbiaceae; genus Ricinus; species Ricinus communis. The sequence continues at coordinate 16,037,397 of NC_063259.1, read as the reverse complement.
AAAATAAATCAAATTTAAATTGTTTGGATTGTGGTGTTTTGGAGTCGGGAAAATATTAATGCAGTTCTTGTGGCCCGGCTCCTATTATTAAATTCCAGCATGTTTGATATATTTTTGGCAGGCCCTGGACCCATTTTACGGGGGGTAAATATCCGTAATTTAGGGAGGTTCACATCAAATTTTGAGAATCCTCGAGTCCAATTTAATTCTAGCAGTCGACCTTAGGGTCTAAGTTTAGGAAAAATTTGAATGTCTATTAATTGTATGTCTTTTGTTATTAGATAATTCAGCCTTCCGGCCAGCTCCACCCGAGAGGCGTTGGAGCTGATCGTGGAACGCATCAAATCATGAGTTAAAGTCATTTAATCTTTCTTGTTGTTGCTAGTATGATTTTAATATGCTATTTAGAATTTGTGCTTAATATGATTATTAGTATCGCAAGATAAATGATTTCACTTGATTATTAATATTTGAAATAATATAAATATTATTATTAGTATGTTATAATAAGATAAGCGTTATTATTTTTCCCTCACAAATTGCATGTTGTTTTACCTTAAATCTTTAATCTTTATTTCCGATATGTGTTGGTTGAGTTCATCGGATAATGATATTTATTATATGTGATGATTGCGAATTGGGAAATGTGGCTTGTAGAACATGCCACTTTGATGGGTTACATCGGGACGCGTCATACCGGTAATGATCACGGACATGTAATAAGATATTTATGGGTTTGCCACGGTCGAGCATGGCTCTCTGGGCTGATTTGTGTAAATTGGCGGAGGTAAGGTCCCTGGTCGAGCATTGCTCTCGGGTAGCCGGCTTATTTGGATACTTAAGTGACCGGTGAAGGTAAGGTCCCTGGTCGAGCATTGCTCTCGGGGCGCCCGATCTTATTGGATTAAGAGAGCCGAATGGCTACTAGATTTCTTATTTGGATACTTAAGTGACCGGTGGAGGTAAGGTCCCTGGTCGAGCATTGCTCTCAGGGGCGCGATCTTATTGGATTAAGAGAGCCGAATGGCTACTAGATTTTGGGGTTTAGGGTTCTACCGAGCCACTCGTCCCGTAAAAGTAAATATATATTTTTATTTATTTATTTATTATGGTATTTGATTATAATGTGATTTGTATTTACGTGCATGGTTGATATTTTAATTCGAATGATTAATATTTTATGTGAAGGAAATAGTAGGGTATGATTATAGTATGATTTGAATAATCTATGTTTTCTGAGAAGAAGCAATAGTCCCTAGATTATTTGATTTTAACTCACTCTAGACCGGTCTCCACTTATATTTTTTCAGGATTCGTGATCGCTAGTTCTCCATGACTCTTATTCAAGAACTTGACTCCTTCATCATCGGGTGATGTATTTGATTTGGTATGTAAATTGGTAAATCTTAGATTCTCCGCAGTAGTAATAGTAGATGTATCAGTTGTAAATTTTCTGAGCTTCAGGTCTCGCCTAGTTTTTCTGGCAGACCGAAGTATTTATGTAGAATGTAGCTATTAAGATAATTTGTGGTTTTAATAATATTAATTTGAGATGAGATTTGTTTAAGTCAGTGAGTGTCAGGCTTACTACGGGTTTCGGTGGCCTTACGCCTACCCATTCCCTAGTGCCGGTCACGGGCCCACGGGTGGGGTCGTGACACTAAGTAATGAGAAAACCTTAGCCCCCTGTATTATTATCTTTCAAAGTAATGCAGCATGCAATGCGTATTCAAAGATGCAAATTTAACATGGATAGAACTTTAGTTGTTTCAATAACCACAGAATAACTACAGGTGCTTGTACTTACAGTATACTGGTAGATCTTCGGGTTTCTCCCTTGCTCGCCAGTCAAGTGTTATTGATCCCCAATCTTGCAATGTGAAGGTACAGTTCTATAAAGAAACTATGAAGCAGAAGATCAGAGACCAGAGGTTCAGAGAGTGTTGACAATGGAGGTGGAAGTAGAACGATTTACGTTGATTTCTAAGGTAAAGCGGTTACTCTTGGGTTGGCTTAAAGGAGGAAAACAACTTGTTTCAATTGTTTAGCTCAAGGAAAAGGTTATTTATTAATTGCTGACTTGGATAAAGTAAATAACTCAGCAACAAATGTGGCAAGTGGTCTGTGGTCCTTTATAAATTCGGCAGCCACATCAGCAAATAACTGCCGGATTCCTCATTGGTACTGGCGGAAGTAACAAAAATAATAGGAGGGGTACCAAAAAGAAACAAATTGAAGGTTTGGTACCAAATGGATATAAGTGACTAAGGTTTGGTACCAGCGAACATTTAACCCTTAGTTCTTTCAACTGCATAAGATCTCCTAGAGTTTTTGCTGCAAATAGCAAGCCTTTGCATTTGTTTGCAATTTTCTTACCCATTTCAGTCAATTCCTCACACTCATCCCTACTTCTTCCACAAAATGCCACCTGACTAGACAACAATCAACATACTTCAATGGATAGTTCCCTCAAATGAAACAAGTGATTGGATTCCATCTTCTTCGCTACAGTTTCTTTATGAGTGGTCACTAAAATTCTACTCCCAGGGCACTACATTTGGGAGAGAATTTAAGGGGTTCCCACTCTCAATGATCTTGAGTCCACACATCATCAAGAACAAGAAGAAACTTTTTTCTCCTAATCAATTTAGCAATATTTTGTAAAAGAGATTGGAGTTAAGAGATTCAAGAATAGCTTTTGCTACCCTTATCTCATCAAAAGTATCTGAGACATATACCCATATCCTCTTTTTAAAGTGAATCTTGACATCATCATCATTATAAGCTAGTTGTGCCAGAGTTGTCTTCCCAATTCCTCCCATCTCAACTATGGAAATGGCATGGACTCCCACTTCCTTATTAGTTTGTGACAACAACTTGGTTACTATATTTTTCTTGTCATGACATCTACCACACACCCTAGATACATCAATGAAAGAGGTACTTAGCCTCCTAGGTTCTAAAATATCCCCACCCTCATGTTCTTTAGTGTGCCTAAAATTGTAGAGTACAGCTTCTTTAGAAATTGCATCAACTCTATCACAAACTTGTTTGATCTTAAGGGCAATGTCATGGCGTAAAATCACTTGATTAAAACTGAAACAAAAGCCGGGAGAAGGCAGGAAACAACATACCATATTCTTCCTATTTGACAACACAGAATGTTCAACCCCCTCTATTTACCATTTCAAAATTGCAGTACCCCACTCATCCAACACATCATCCATATCATAGGCCATATTTTGAGCTTTACTAGCCAATTCCTGATAGCTGCCTCCTTCATTTGTCTTCTCTCTGCATCTTCAAGCACAGCTTGGATTGCATCAAAAAGACTAGTGAGGTTTTGGACTTGTTTCTCCACACCCACTACTAGTTTCACTTCTTGTCGGATCTCTCTATCAATTACCTGAGCTAGCTGCTGCACTATTGCTGAAACAAGTGCATCGACCATTCTTGTTTTACTTTGTTGATTTCGGTTTGGCACAAAAGGAAACAAGAACGAGATTTATGAGAATGAGAAGCTAAAGAAAATGGAAGTTGTTGACCTGAAGTCTATAACTGAAAATTGATGATCCCTTGAGTCACTAATTCACATGATTGATTAAGGTCATATTCCTTTTTAATTAATGGTCAGTAAAATAGAGCGTTTTCATTTGGTCATTGTTGGTGTTGATAGCAAGTTTTTAGGCTTTGCCTATATAAACGAGTTCTTGAGTCTTGCCTTTGTCTATGATAGGTATGTTTGCCAGAAGGAAAAGAATAAACTGATGTTTACACATCTAGGGTTTTTACCGTTTTCTTTTTAAATTTGTTTTTTTTTCAAAATTTTCTTTTTATGTTTTTCTTTCAAAATATTTTATTTATACGTTTTTTTAACTGCATTATAGAATTTTTTTAATATTTTTCTAATATTTTTAATATATTTCTTTATTATTAAATATATCTTTAAATTTTATTTTAATTATATTTTTATTTATTCTAAACTCCATTTGATATAATTTTGATTTATTACAGTATATGATTTAAAACGCACATCTTCATGTCATCAACACAAACTAGTTGTTATAAAAAATATATAATATCATTCAATGTTATGAATATTAAATATAAAATAATAAATATATCTCATTTGGTTGATTTCACATTAATATAAGTTAAAATCATATACTATTAATATTTTATAGGTATACTTTTAAAAAAAAGTAAATTAATAATAATATAAGTTAAAATAAAATAATTTTGGTCCCTTTTAAGTATATTTGTAGTATTTTTTCTCGAAATTATGAAAAATAAAATGATGTAAAATAAAAAACTGAATTCACAATAATATAAATTAAAAATAATATTTTTTTGGTATCTTATAAGTATATTTTTAGTATTTTTTCTGATACAATTTTGAAAAAAGATGCTGTATTAAAAAAATATTGAAAAGAAAAACCGTAAAAAGAAAAAGATTTTATAACAGTAAAGTTTTTTTTTTTTCAAATGTAATGCACCGTGAAATTCTTCAAAAATAAATTTGGATTTGGCCACATATTTTAGTTGGATTCAATCTAGTTTGCTAAATTTATAAATCTTTAGCTAAAGTTTTTACATATTTAATTTAAAACGGCCATGTTTTATACAAGGAAAATTCATTCTCTTAATTAATAAAAATAATTTATACAATTGATAATAAGTTTTTTTTTTAAATTATTTTATAATTTTAATATAAATTAGCTTTACTCTCATTTCTGCCACAATTGCTATTATTTCCACTGCCAATGGTAATGATAATAAAGGAAAAATAATTAGTAAGAACAATCCATTTTGATTTTTAATTTAACTAATGTAATTTAATTTAATTTAAAAAATTTATATTTTTTTATTATTTAAAAAAATATAACCCATTTTCTATTTTTATTAATATAAATTAATTTAAATTAAAATACCCATTATTTAAGAAATAGCTAAACTGAACGGGCGACGGGATGAGCGATGAAACTGAGATTTATTTCAAAAGGCAAAAACAACCCACTACAGATTTATTTTAAGATGATAGTTATATTTGGACCAAAATTATTGTGTACCAACTGTTTGTTAATATATCATAAAGAGTTTTGTCTCTAATCCAATCAGCCGAAATTATTGTGTACCAACTATTTGTTAATTTATCAGAATGAGTTTTGTCTCTAGTCGAATCAGCCGCCTACTTTGAAGGAAAAAAGAATTATTTCGCTCATGAGATGGCGGCATAGGTCTAAAATAAAAGTTAAAAGGTACCAAAAACAACCCAAGAAACAAATTAATTCTTGGAAAAATCAAGTAAGAATCTAGTATTAGTTTAAATTTAAATATACTAATTAATTAGTTTTCTTTTCAAAAAAAGAAGTTTAATTAGTTTAAACTTGACTATATAAATAGTATGTTGTTGTAAAATAAAGAATAAGAATAAAGAGTTTTGTAAAATAAAGAACAAAAACAAAAGAAATAAAGAGAGAATAGATAGTATAAGTATGTATATGTGTTTATGTATATATTATTTTATTAATTGTAACACCTATTTATATGTGCGAAGGGTTACAGAAATAGAGTTCTATTTACGCAAGAAAATCTATGAATAGACATAATGATAGACACCTAATATAACTCAAATACTATAACATTATCATAACATTTCCATTTGGATGTCTATTATAATGAATATATATCGTTAAAATCTTACTAAGAAAAACTCTGTAGGAAAAAAATTTAGTAAAGGAAAAAGAATATATTATTCATGGAGAAGTTTGCGCTATAATACTGTCTCATTAAAAACCTTGTTAGAAAAATATAATAGGACAAAATCTAAGCTAAGGAAAAAAGAGTACAGGATATCAAAATCTCCTCCTCATGAAAATATGATTTCTAACAAAGATCCTTTAATCGGTGCATGTCAATTTTATTAACCAACTTCTCAAATGTTGTTGTAGAGAGTGCTTTTGTAAATAAATCTGCCAAATTATCAATAGATCGAATTTGATGAACACCTAAAACTCCTTGTTTTTGAAGCTTATGAGTGAAAAAAAAAACTTTGGTGAAATATGCTTGGTTCTATCTCCTTTAATATATCTTTCTTTGAGTTGGGCAATACAAACAACATTATCTTCATATAGCACTATGGGGCTTCCTTTATCAAATAGAAGATCATATGTTTCCTTGATATATTAGATCATAGATCTCAACCATATACATTCTCTAGTAGCCTTGTGCATTACTAATATTTCAGCATGATTAGATGATGTGGTAGTTAGAGTTTGCTTAGTAGAATACCAAGATATAACAATGCTACCATATGTAAACAAGTAACCCATTTATGATCGAGTTTTTTGTGGATAAGATAAATATCGGACATCTGCATATCCAATTAATTTTAACTTCGAGTCTTGTGGATAAAATAAGAACATATCTAATGTACCACGTAGATAATGGAAAACTTGTTTCATACCATTTCAATGTCTTCGAGTTGGTGAGGAACTATATCTTGCTAGCAAATTCATAGAAGATGCTACATCAAGTCTTGTACTATTAGCAAGATATATTAATGCTCCAATAGCACTAAAATATGGTGCTATTATACTAAGTATTTCTTCACCATCTTTCCGAGGACGAAAAGGATCCTTTTTCATATTTAGGTATTTAACAATAATGGGAGAACTCATTGGATTAATCTATTTCCAATTTAAGTTGACTGATGAATAAAAATCCATCCAAATAAATGTTCGATCCATAGGACGAGACAAAATTTTATTCGTCCCAAATCTTTCATTTCACATTCATTTTTAAAATAATTTATTGTTTCTGTCAACTCTTTAGAAGTCCCAATGATGTTTAAATCATCAACATAAACTGCAATTATAGTAAAATCAGAATTTGTTTTCTTAATGAAAACACATGGACAAATTGAATTATTAATATATCATTCCTTCAAAAGATATTCACTTAGGCGGTTATACCACATTCGTCCATATTATTTTAATCCATACAAGGATTTGTGTAGCTTAATGAATATATTTCTCGAGGCTTTAAGCTACATACTTCAGGCATTTTTAGTCATTTCAAGAACTTTCATATAAATATCATTATCAAGTGATCCATATAAATAAGTTGTAACGACATCCATAAAATGCATATGACGTCGTTCTAAACTTGCCAGACTAATTAAAAATCTAAATGTAATTAATGTTAGGTTCTTATGAGAACTATTGTGCTACAAGTCGTGCTTTGTATCTTACAATCTCATTTTTATCATTTTGTTTACGCAAAAAAATCCATTTATAGCCTACTGACTTATTATCTTCAGGTATTAAAACAATGGGCTCAAAGACTTGGTATTTTTCTAATGAGTTTAATTTTGCCTGGATTGTATCTTTCTATTTAGACCAATCATTTCTTTGTCGATATACAATGACGAACTTAGGTTCAATGTCCTCACTTTCTTTTGCAATATCAATTGCCACTGTATATGTAAATACATTTTCGACAATAGTTTCACTTTGATTCCATCTCTTACCTGAAGTGACATAGTTGAATGATATCTCATTGTTTTCATCATCTTCAAGCACTTGAACCTCTTCTGGGGTTATTTGTTTTTTTATGTCTTTTGTTATAGACTCTTTAGGAACATTAATTTTAAGACTGTCACTTGGTTTATTTTGTTCCTTTTTCTTTCTTGGACTTTTATCCTTAGAACCAGGTGGCCTACCATGCTTCTAGAGTGTTTGGACTCATTTTCTATAATATTAACATGTTGTCCTACTAGGACATCAATTATAGCTAGAGCATTTTCAGCTAGTATATGAGATTTAGTAACTTTTTTTGGATCATAAAATGTATTTAGCAATTGGTTTGCTATACTTTGCAAATGAATGATCCTTTGAACTTCTAATTCACATTATTTTGAATAAGGATCAAGATGATTTAATGATGGGTCATTCCAAACAATTCGTTTCTCTAATTGCTTGTTCTCTCCCTCCAACTTAGGAAACAAAGACTTATTAAAATGACAATCATTAAATCTGGCAGTAAAGACATCCTCAATTAATTGCTCAAGATATTTAATTATAGATGGAGATTCATATCCAATATATATTCTCAATCTCCTCCGAGGTCCTATTTTTGTGCGATGTGGGGGGTCAATTGGAACATAAACAACACATTCAATAATTCTCAAATGGAAAATATTTGGTTCCTGGACAAAAACCAATTATAATGGTGAAAATTTATGATAACTAATTGGCCTGATGCGAAAAATAGTTGTTGCATGTAAAATTGCATGTCTCCAAGCAATTATTGGGAGATTTGTTTTCATGAGCAATGGTCTAGCTATTAATTGGAGAAGTTTAATGAAAGATTCTGCTAGACCATTTTGAGTATGAACATGAGCTACTCGACGTTCAACAGTATTTTAATTGACATGCAATAATCATTTAAAGGCCTTAGATGCAAATTCATCGGTATTATCAAGACGAATTGTCTTAATAGCATATTCTGAAAACTGTGCTCTTAATTAAATTATTTGACCAGGTAATCTGAAAAATGCCAGATTTCGAGTTGATAATAAACATACATGTGACCATCTTGTTAATGCATCTATTAATACTGTAAGATATTTAAATGGTCCACATGGTGAATGAATTGGTTCACAAATATCACCTTGTATACATTCTAGATATCTAGGTGATTCATTTTGAATTTTGCTTGGTGAAGGCTTAATAATCAACTTTCCTTAAGAGCAAGCTAAACATGAGAATTCATTATATTGAAGAATCTTCTGGTTCTTCAATGGATGGCATAAGATCTTTTAATAATTTTCGCATCGTTGTTGATCCAGGATGACCTAATCGATCATGCCAAATAAAAAAAATATTTAGATCAGTAAACTTCTGGTTTACTACCATATTTGTTTTAATAGTATACAGATATGTGTAATATAGCCAAAAGAGAAAGCATGTACTTTCTCCAATACACATTTCTTTCTCATTGTGAGGTTGTAATATAGAGATATTTAATATTTTCCACATTTATAGTTTTAATATGATATCCATTTCGGCAAATATCTTTAAAGCTCAATAAATTTCTACGAGATTTTGGAGAGAATAATGCATTTTTAATAAAGAAATATATACATTCAGGTAGTAATATATTTGTTCTTCTGGAGCCTTCAATTATTCTTTTACTATCAAATATTACATTGACATAAGTTTCTCCTATTGTTAAGTGAGAAATATATTTATTATCTCTTAATGTGGTATGCGTGGTAGCACTGTCTGGAAGATATAAATCTGAATCATTTGTTCTTAATCCTACTAACGATTAAGTAGGATCCATAATATTTTACCTTTATGTATAAATAAAAATAAATAACACGTCAATTAGTATTAATCTTTTAAAGATTAATGTATTTAGTTCTTCAAGAACATAAAATATTAATTCTTTAATAAATTGGAATACTAGATTTCAAAATATTTTGTTCTTCAAGAACTTATGGTCAAAATTCTTCAAGAATTTATACTTTTAGTTATTTATTTATTTAGTTCTTCAAGAACTAAAACTAATATTATGATAAAAGTTCTTCAAGTACTTTAGGAACTAAATTTATGATACAAGTACTTGAAGAATTAAAAATTATAATACAAGTTCTGTAGGAACTAAAATTTATAATATAAGTTCTTCAAGAATTAAAATGTATAATATTAAATTCTTCAAAAACTATATATCACTAGTTCTTCAGGAACTAAAATTTATAATACAAGTTCTCCAAGAACTAAAAGTTATAATACAAGTTCTTCAGGAACTAAAATTTATAATATAAGTTCTTCAAGAACTATATATGACACTAGTTCTTAAGGAACTATAAATTAATATCATATAATATATCTATAATAAATAAATAAATAAAACAAGATAGAAATAAAATAAAACTATGATCCTACAAAGTATGTAGATAAAACTATAATTTCAACATAAACTAGTATTTAGCTAAAATAAAGGAATTTAATAGAAATTCAAAAGCCATAAAAGCAAAAAAAAAAAAAGATGCTATATACTCATTAGGACTACCAAAAATGGATCATTGTGAAATTCAATACTTTTTTCTTTTTCACTTTTGAGTATATCAATTTTAGAGTTTGTTTTAAAAGTGGCATTTGAAAAAAGATTAAATATGAGTTGGGCAATGCTGGCATAACTAACAAACTAATTACCTTAGCTATTTACAATTTTGTCTTTAGTATCTTGACACTCCCCTTCAAGATGAGCATTACAAATTTATTATGCTCATTTTGCTTAATAAACTATTGAACTGCCATGGATTCAATCTTTTAGTAAAAACATTAGCAGGTTGTTCATGAGTCCTTATATGCATAGGCTTGATGATCCTACTCTAAATTTTCTTTTTGATCAAAAGGCAATCCAATTCTATATGCTTTATACGCTCATGGAAAACTGAATTGTTTGCTATATAGAAAACATATACATTATCAGATAATAACTCCATAGGCAGGCTTCTCATGATGAACTCCCAAGTTTCTCAGTAGAAACAAAATCCACATAATCTTACAATTTATGTCGGACATAGCTCTATATTCTACTTCAGCTCAACTCCTTGACCAAGCTTTGTGATTTCCAACTTATCAAAGAACTACCAAGAAAAGTATAAAAACATGTTAAGAACTTCTTAGTTTCAGGATAGCTTGCTCAATCACTATCAGTATAGGCTCTCAATTGTAGATTAGACTCTGTAGACATGAACTTACCCTAGAGCAAGTTTCAAATACCTTAACACCCTAAATACTGCACCTAAATGTAATTGAGCTAGTCTATCCATGAATTTAGACAAGACATAAACAATATAACAAATGTCTGGCCTTGTCAAGGTCAAATTCAACAGCTTTATAACTAATTTTCTAATAAAGAATAGGATTTTAAAGTAAATTATTATCAATATTTTTTTGATTTATGATATACCTCAATAGGTATACTGCTAGGTTTAGCTCCCAAACATCCATACTCATGTAATAAATCCGAAATAAACTTCCTCTGACACATAACAATACCTCAAGTTAATTTAGTAATCTCAAGTTCTATAAAATATCTCAAATCTCCAAGGTCTTTCAATTTGAAAGTAGAACTCAAGACTGTCTTTAATTCGTCAATAACCCCTTTACTGGTCCATACAATCACTATGTCGACAACATAGAATAGTAAAGCAACAAACTCCTCTCCAATTTTCTTTGTAAAAAGAGAATAATCAACTTTGGATTGAATGAAGCCATTAAGCAATAAGTAAAAGGTAAACTCTTCACTCCATTACCTTGATTCTTGCTTCAATCCATACAAAGATTTTTAAGAGTTTACAAACCATCTTAACTGAATTCTTTGTACCAAATTCATATGTTGTCTCCCCATGAATCTGGCATCCTTGAGGAAGCTCTATATACATATCTTTATTAAGATCCCTATTAAGGAATGTATTTTTAATATCAACCTGAGCTAATAAAACCATCCCTTAGCAGCTTCTAAAGCTAAAAACTACCTTACTATTGTTTGTTTAGCAACTGGACTAAAGGCTTCTTGATAGTCAAACCCCTCTTTTTGACTGTATCCTTTGACTACAAGTCTAGCATTGTATTTGTCCATAGTACATCATGCTTGTACTTGATTTTATAAATCCATTTAGCACCTGCAATGTTTCTATCACAAGGCATAGAAATGACTTGCCAAGTCTTTTTCTCCTCCAAATCAGCAAGTTCTTCATTCATAGCTATTTTCCAATGATCATGTTCGATAGCTACATGGTATGGAGTTGGTTCAAAGTTGGAAGAAACATTTAAAGAAAAGTATTTAAAGGTAATTTAGAATAAGAAAGTTGATTAGAAATAGGATAAATAGAACAATAAGGTTGAACTTAAGATGAATCATAATGTTTAAGTATGTGATGATAGTCATGCAAATAAGAAGCAATTTTATGTGTTAAAGTACTGTGTCTAGTAGTTGGAACAGTTGGATTAGAAATTATTAGCTAGAATAGAAGTAGGAGCAGAAGTAGTGATTGAAGATATAAAAGAACAAGAAGATTCTAAATTATCAAAAGTAATAAGAATAAATGAAGTAGTATGTAAAAGCTTATCAGAGTCAATGAAGTTGGGAAGAATAATACATTGTTGCGATGAGTGTGAGATATCTTAAAACGATAGAAAAATATGTGTTCAAGAAAATGAACATCCTTGGAGATAAAGAAATGACCATATTCAATATCATATAATTTGTACCCTTTGGTACCAACTAGATATCCAAGAAATATACATTGTTTAGAACTAGGATCAAACTTCTTTTAAAGACATGAAATGGTAGCAGCAACGCAAAGAGATCCGAACACTCTCAAATGAGTATATAAAGGAGTCTTTTGGAAAATAATTTCATAAGTCTTTTATTCTGAAGTAATGGAGAAGGTATATCTATTAAGTAAGTAGGTAGTTGTTACGACAACATCCCCCTAAAAATGTACAAGTAAAGATGCTTGAAATAATAAAGCTCTGGCAATGTTGAGTAAGGTTTGAAGTTTTCTTTTAGCCACTCTATTATGTTGTGGAGGATATATACATGTAGTTTGGTGAAGTATGCCAATAAAAGTTGTTGTCTTTTAGAGTTAAGAAGGAGGAGTTGAATCATAAAATTAGATAAAGTATGTAAGCTCAAGAATCATAAAACTTTAACAAGGAAATAAGTAGAGATTTAGGGTTGGAAAAATTGACACAAGAGATTTATAGTGGTGGAGAAACAATCCTTCCTACGTCCACTCCTCAAGATCGCACTTGCGTATTCCACTATAATCAAATTTGATTACAGACCTTGGATTTTAACAAGCTCCCCTAATAACCTGATATTTTAATAGGCTAACACTCAACTTCTTTCTTTAATGTATCAATATCTTACTAAGTCCCTTAATCCTGAGTTTTAATAAAAGCTCAATAACCAATTTCTTACACTTTTAAGACCTAGGCTCATACAACAGCGCTTTTCGGTATAGTTGAATAAAGGAATTCAACTTAGAACACTATATAGAAAAAAGAATTAAGTGTAGTAAGTTGAGAAATAAATTTGTAAGAGTCTGGGTACTAAGATTTTCACACACTTATTTCTTGTGTCTTTATGAGGGTATTTATACTCATATCAACCCCTTAAAGACGTTACAAGGATTCCATAACTCATCTAATGCAAACCTTGATGATTTGGCAAAAAGAAACTTTCTATCTAAGAGGTGCCCTCGCGCTTTCTGAATGCAGTTGTTGGATCTCTAACGACTCTAGACACGTGGAATTGCAATAACAGTTTTCCTTGCAACGGTCACAGACTCAACATTAATTGTGAAAACTGCCCTAACGCTTTAAAAGCACCTCTGCACTTTAGAAGCACCCTCGTGGATGTTCCTTCCATGCTTAAGAGCACCCTCGCACTTCAGCTCATGAAACCTACTGCCAAAATTTGATTTTCTCTTTGATTTGGGGCGCTCTCGTGCTCCACAAGCGCTCTCGTGCTTCTTAAAGAGGAGACTCTTTGACTTTCAGGTACCTTCATGAGATTAGAGATCTTCTAGGATATCTTTCTACATAGATGGTCAACTTGGACCACTTGAAAAGCATCATTATGCTTCTCAAGCGCCTTCATGATTTTTAGATATTTTTAAAATACTCCAAGGCACTTTTGCCCAATCTCTATCCTCTTAAAATCATATCATCGGTGAAGATTTTTCCTTTTAACCCAACACGACTAGAGATTCTTAATGGCTTTGACGAAATCTTCTTTAACAATGTCCTAGCAAGGCTGAAAGAAATAAGCATTACACTTAAATAATTGAACTTTAGGTCAATAAAAGTATAAAAGGTGGGAAGCAAAAATCCTAGTCCATTATCAATTCGAATTTGTTTGATAGAAGACTGAAATTGATTTAAATCATGTGATACAAGGTTTGCAGAATGCTCAAGGCTTAAGATTTAAGTTTCATTAGATACACCCAGGTCATTTTAATAAAATCATCTACTAAAGTCAAAAAATAGTGATTGCCACATAAATCTACAATAGAATAAGTGTGCCATATATCAACATGAACAAGCTCAAAAGGAAATTGGTATTTATTGAATAAAAAGGAAATTTATTTCTTCTTTGCTTTATTTTTGGACAGACTAAACAATGATTACAATGATAAATATAGATAAAGTAGGAACACAAGGCTTAATGAGCTTGAATCTATCAAAAGATGGATGTCCAAGTCTCATATGCCAAATGTCAAGAAGTATTACAAGCAAGAGATGCAGTTCTGTGGGTTATAGAAGAACTTTAGGAATAAAAGCATAGATGGAACTAGAAGTAGCAATACTTTGATAAAGACAATATAAGCCTGCTTGCATTCTAGCTTGCTCAATCACCGTCAATGTGGACAGGACCTAAATGAGATAGACATCTCTAAGAAAGAGTAGACAATATTCATTTGTTATTGTTAATTTACTAGTAAAAAAATCGAATGAGGAACAAAGAATGAGGAGAACATTTTAAAGAACAAGAGAAGGCAACAAAGTGGCTGTGCTAATATGAAACTAGAGTTAGATTTGTAACTAGACAAAGTCGGACCAAAAATACTTTAACTTTCTAGTATATTATGAGCATACTTTTGTTATTTTTAAATAAATTTTGTAATTCGGTCTTAGTTTCTTTTTATATAACCGAGTAACGATTTATATATTACAACTTTGATTAAAACATTTATAAATATACAACTAAAAATATATTAACAATATCTTATTGGTATATTGTTGTTTAAATTTTTAAATTTTTAAAATCTTTTTAAAATCGCTTATATACTCTTATATTATATGATATTTTTCAAGTATACCAAAAGTATCTTTTAGATATATTATTATAAAAATTAAATATAAACTTACTTACTTTAATATTACATAATACTTTTACTTTATGGTATGAAGAGCATACTTTTATTATCTTTAAATATATATTGTAATTGTGAATTAAATTAAATATGCATGTATTTGATTGTTGAGTACAATGTGCTAACAATTATTCAGCGAAACTAACAATTATTTACATTTTATCCAACACTTGAATTGCACTGTCTTCTTTCTTAATCAAAAACTCTCAACTAAATACAAAATTCAGAAATTCTTTTAAAATTAATGGTAATGATTATAGTCGTAGGATCATCGAGCAACAAATAAAGATGATACAAAATTGTTAAAACTTCAAATAATTTAATATCCACACACTTATATAAGTGTTTTTCAGTCATAATCTTAACTTTTACTGTAATTTCGAATAAAAAAACTAAGTCTGATTAGCTTAGATTGCACGATAAAGAACACATATGTAGTAATCTTTAATATATTACCTACAAGTGCTACCCATTTATTCTGAATCAAACCTTTAAAAGGTGAAATTTTACTCTACTTGTTAAAATTAAAGAAAAGTAGGAAGTGGAAGTATGTAATAAAAATTCATTATGGTGACAAATTATAGAAAAAAGAGTGAATAAAAACTGTAATTGAGAGAAAATCCAATAATTACGAAGAAGTTTTTTCTCTAATTATAGCTGTTTTAAAATTAGGTACTCCTTTAAATCTCACAAGATTCATCAACCAAAGACCTATTTTTTTGTTTGACGTTTTGTTATAAATGAGCAAAAATTTACAGAAAGATCCATAAAAAAGAATTCGAAATCTAAAAATTACGGAAGTAAATAAGCAAAAAAAATTACAGAAAATCTCAAGGCAAAAAAAGCAGTAGAAAGAAAAGATAAAAGTTAAAAAACGTTTGAAATATAAATAAATATAGTATAGATGTAAACTATCAAAACAAACCGTATAAATATAAAATACAGCTTTTCTTAAGGCGCGGTTCAGTTAACCAAACTATGCTCGCCGCCACTAATATCAGCAAAACGAAAAAAAATGAAAAAAGCAAAGGCCAATTAAAGTCAAACAGCAGGAAATAAAAAAATGTAATGGACTAAAGTAAGTGAATGATAATATTTAGCAAGTGATGTTTGCTTCTGTCTTCAGCAAAACCCACTTAGCATTTGATCCCAAGAAGAGGAAGAGCAGCATCATCTTCATCCTCTCCTCATTCATCTTCAAGGTAAACCAATATAAACACTTCTTGCTGTTCTTATTTTCCTTTTCACCATTTTATCAGTTTCTTGATTTTCTTTTGACATGTTAATGAAGTTGTTGGACTGCTATTGATGAATTCATGAAATGATTCATTCAAAAGGGTAAAGGGTCATATTGTATATTCTTTATGATTTGTGTTGATGATCAGGTTTTATACAGTCTATAATGGTTTACAACAGAAAGTAAGAAAGGAAGGTTGCATGTGGTTTGATGTTCTGTGTTTTAATTGTTAGTAATTAATCAACTCTGCAATTTTAGATCTTTTCCTTTGTCATTTCATATTACTTAATGAAATACTTTCATTGTTTTTGAGAGAGATTAGTTCCCTGAAATATTTGTGGAACTCTAATTCCTTGGTTCTATTGCAATCTGAGATCTCTTGGTATTATGCTTCTATTAAACAAAAACAATAGACATGAATTCACTTATCTTACAAAAGAGTAGTGCTCATAGATTTCATTAATTTACCAACTTGTCAACTCTATCTTTTAGATATCAAGGCTTTGAGCTTCTAATCAATAATTATTGTTATGCAATTTTTAGCACCATCTTCAAATGGCTCGATCGGCGCTTGATGAAATGTCGGACACTGGGGCATTTCTGAGAACTGCTTCAACATTTCGCAATTTTATTTCACGAGATCCAAATTCTCAATTTCCAGCTGAATCTGGAAGGTATCATCTGTATGTATCTTATGCTTGTCCCTGGGCTTCCAGGTGTCTTGCATACTTGAAGATTAAAGGGCTCGACAAGGCCATCAGTTTCACGGTATACTAATGATGAATTTCCTATACTTCGATTAAGGTTGTAATGACTAAAATCATCTTTGTCCTTTGCCATTTGTAGTCTGTCAAACCTATATGGGAAAGAACGAAGGACAGTGATGAACATATGGGATGGGTTTTTCCTGCTTCGGAGACAGAGGAACCAGGAGCTGAGCCTGACCCTTTGAATGGCGCAAAGAGTATAAGAGAACTTTATGAGCTTGCAAGTGCTAATTATGTCGGAAAGTACACAGTTCCTGTATGTCAGTTTAATTACTTGCATAAAGCTGCCTATTTTAGTCTTTATTTTTCTTTAATCTCTTGAATTTATGTGCTGCAATATTTTCTTATTATAGGTACTGTGGGATAAGAAGCTCAAGACAATTGTTAGTAATGAGAGTTCGGAAATCATTCGTATGTTTAATACTGAATTTAATGATGTAGCTGAGAATGCAGCTCTAGATTTATATCCTTCCCACTTGCAAGTTCAAATTGAGGAAACCAATGAATGGGTATATAGTGGGATAAATAATGGTGTTTATAGATGTGGCTTTGCAAAGAAGCAAGGGCCTTATGAGGAGGTAAGCTTTGCTACATCATTTGGGCATAATTAGGCCAAGCATTCCTTTCAGAGAATTGGTTTGCAAACGGTTGAAATTTTATTTGGTGATGGCTGCAGGCTGCAAAACAATTGTATGACGCTCTTGATAAATGTGAGAAGATACTTGGAAAGCAACGTTATATATGTGGCAACACTTTGTCTGAAGCAGATATCCGGTTGTTTGTCACCCTTATAAGATTTGATGAGGTACTACATGTTTTGTCACAAAATAAGAGATCAAGTCTATTTTTATCATATGTTTGTATATCGTCTGCCCTCACTCCACCTGACCTGATCTTTTTATTAAAAGGTTTTGTGAAAATATCTTCTGTCATCACTAACCAGATTCCTTCACGAAAAAGCTTTTTCTAATACTAGGTAAAGCTGAAGAGCCACTTGAAGCTGGGAAAAGTACTGCTATAGAAATTACTTGAACTTAGCATGATATACCATAAAGGTTACACCCAGAGATTGCTGCATCTTTTCTTTGTTTTGTTTTTATCCATATGCCTCTGCAATCTTATGCAAGCTACTACACATTTCTTGACTAGATACAGTCCTCACTTTGTTTATGAATGACAGATATCTCACTTGTAGTAGAAGGTTCCACATGGCTTCCTGAAGTTGTATTTTCTTTTCTTCAAATCTGCCTGCTTAGCAGCTTATTATAGACTGGATGTATTTACTACCAAGCCATTTACCTGCTATGTTCTCTAGGCATTCCTATTATTTAGAAATCCTTTTTCTTATGACCTCAGGATCATGAAACTTCTGGCCCATGCTCCTTGTTTTTTGTAATTTTCTTTGATGTCAAAGCAACTGCCTTGTTGGAAACGAGGATGTGGTTTCCTATTGGAAACAAAAGGCATGAGGGAATCTTTGAAATATAGAATAAAAGGGATGTCTACTGGTAAATGTGATGATCATCCCTGATGTTTTCTCGATATGGAACTTGGATTAAACATAATCAGGAAATTTTGATTTATACGAGTAATAACCCTTTATTTAGCTTTCTAAATACTAATGGCAGGCTCATGCATGTTTTTCTTGTTCAACCATTCATGTATCTCATGATTGTAACGGTCCTTCTTCTACAGGTTTATGCAGTTCACTTCAAGTGCAACAAAAAGCTTCTAAGGGAGTACCCAAATCTGTTCAATTATACCAAAGATATCTTCCAAGTTCCTGGCATGAGGAGCAGTGTAAACATGGAACACATTAAGCGGCATTATTACGGAAGTCATCCTTCAATAAATCCATTTGGAATCATTCCTCTTGGCCCAGACACCGACTTTTCGTCACCCCATGACAGAGAAAAGTTTGTTATGTAAATTGCCATGTACATCTGCACTCATATTGGTAGTTGGTGTTCTTGGAGGAAATCATGGATATCCATATAGCAAGTCATGTATTAAGAATGAAATCAAGTCACCATACTATGTTCTTGGTAGCTTATATCTAGCATCAGATATGGACTACACTCTTTCTCGAGGTGAACTTGGAGAATAAGTAGGTAGCTGTTTTTTTTTTTTTCTTTTTCTGCTTGTGTTTGCTTCCTATCAATAATCAGAATGACAATAATCTTCTTGAATGGAAGAGTTTCATTCTAGTCCTTGTTTTTGTTCATTTATTTTTATTTAAATTCTAATAGGTATTTTATATGTGCATCTGAATTCTCCCCAGTGACAAAATTTTCATGGTGCCTTAGATAATAGAATATTGGGATTGCTCTATATCTTGTTTTTATTTCTTCCAAAGCTGGTTATGAGAGAGATGTGAGCTTTGTTAGATAAAAGGTCTTTATTAGAGATCCCACATTCTTAAGAAATGAGGGGTATAAACAATTTATTAGTGTGAAAGTCCAATCAACCAACCAAATAAGTGGCTAGTCATTTTGATAATGGTTTTGATAATGGTTGGACCTAAGTTCATATTTATTAACTGGGTTCTAATACTTTCTTATTCGTATTTATTAAAACATAAAATTAGGTATGATCTAATACTTTCTCATTCATATTTATTAAAATATAAAGTTAGGTGTGTGTTTCGATAAATTATGAATTATGACTTGTTTGGTTAGACATTAATTGATATTTTATATTATTAAATGACTAATAAACCAAAAAATAAAAATTAATTAATACTACAAATTTAGATCTATTATAAAATAGATGAATCAATATATTATTATTTTTTTATCATGTCTCATCCCTTAAATTTATATTATATTATTATAAAAAATTATTTTATTTTAATTTCAATTTTTACAATTTACTGTATTTTATATTTCTTTTTACTACAACGCTAAATTTATTTTTAAAGAATATGTTAATACTTTTATAAGAAAAATACTACATATTAAAATAATAGAAGTTTTAATCAATATAATTAAGAGTAAATATAAGAAAAAAATAATTTTATGTTTCCAAAAGAATAAAAATAATTTTAATATTTTTTTTTCCAAACATTGTTAGTATGGTTTAAATTTATAAAATATATTGTAGCTCATGTGTTGTAAATTGTAAGTTCATCACATGTATATTCGAGATTTATAAGTTATTGTCTGAAAAATCATAAATTAAAAATAAATTCATATGTTAAAAACAAGTTCACTAGTAAAAATTAATGAATATGCACTTCACATTTAATAAATCTTACACTAATAATAAATGAATATACAATTTATAAGTAATGAGCCTAAAATTTATGTTTAATGGACCTAGCACTAATAATATATGAATATACAATTTATAAGTAATGAACCTAAAATTTATGTTTAATGAACCTACACTAATAACAAATGAATATACCCTTTATTACTAATAAATAACAGATTGATATGTTAAGAACCTATTCATATAAAAGTTAATGAATATACACTTTATATTTAATGAACTTTATACTAATAACATATAAATATACAATTTATAAGTAATGAAGTTAAAATTTATGTTTAATTAATTTGACACTAATAACAAATGAATATATATTTTATAAGTGATGAATCTAAAGTTCATGTTTAATGAACTTGACACTAATAATAAATGAATATGCATTTTCTAAGTAATGAAAAATAATAGGTTCATTATCTACAAACTACAAGTTCATTAAATGTACACTTGAGGTTCATTTAATATAATACAATATTAATATTTATAAAAAAAGTCATTTAGTCTTAATTAGCTATTTGTTTCCTATAATTAAGCTTCTTAAATGCTTTCTTAATATAAATAAAATACTAAAAAACCATTAATTAGTATAAAATGAAGAGAGTAATTATTAATAAAAAATTCAATAAGAAAATAATTAATATTTAATAAAAATAAAAATAATTAAAATTTAATTAATAAAATTATTAATTTACCAAATATCAAATATAAATATAATTAATTAGTTTGTAACATGACTATTTTATTATTCAAAAGACTATATAAAGAAGAAAAAAAAGTTATATGTAATTAAAAAAACAACCGAATAAAGCCTTGAAAAATAAAAGTTATGCATGTATAAGATTACCTAGATTCACATGTTGTGTGAGCCTAGGTCCATGATATAATTTACCTACATCGAGTATATAAAACAATATGAAAGAGTTTATAATGTAAAAGGCCAAATCCATTAACTTGATTTAAGTCACGCTAATAGTTAGATCCAAATTAAAATTGATTGTTATTGACCCATTCATACTTCTCTCATTTCTAATTTTAGGACTCATGAATTTCTACATAGTATCAGAGCCTGATAATGGGTAGGGCTGTAAATGAACTAAAAGTCTTGCGAACTATTCGAAGCTCTGATCGATAAAAAGTTCGTTTGAAGTTGTTCGTTAAGCTCAATTTCAAGCTCGATAATCTTATTGAGCCGAGCTCGAGCTTGATAGAGTTTGGTTTGTTGCTTGCGAACCTGCTTCTTTACTGGCTCGTGAATAGGCTCGTGAGCTCGAGCTCGAGCTCAGTTTGTTTGTAAAGCTCGCGAATAGGTTCACAATCTAACTCGTTTGTAAAGTTCGTGAAACATGCTCGTTTATAAAATCAACAAGCAGACTCGTGAGCAAGCTCATTTATAAGCTCGAGCTCGAATTCAAATAATAATAATAATAATAATAAAATAATAATAATATAACTACAACATTTAAATGTAGCTACTACTATTAGTAAGAATTATAACAAAAATAATAAAAATAAATAAATATATTCTATAACAATTTAATAAAATGAGTATTTTTCAAATTAGATAAAATAAAGTTGACTCATTAATATATTTTTTATTTTACTTATAAATTATTGTGTATTATAAACTTTAATTATATTTTTACGACGGTAAAAATATTCTAAATGCATCCTCTAATTATACTAATTTAATAAAAAAATATTTATTATTGAAACCTTAATTAGTATATAATAGGTCATGACTAATCAAGCACTAGCGTAGAAAGAAAAAGTTATACATTGTGTCTAAATGAATATAGTCGTGGTATTGTCATTATTGCGAAACCTTATATATATCTTTATCTTAACACAAAGTATTTTCTTTTTAATATCATGCTCTTCAATTCTTAGAAATCTCATATTTGTCTAACTCGAATTTTGG
Organism: Ricinus communis; assembly: GCF_019578655.1. Lineage (NCBI taxonomy): Eukaryota > Viridiplantae > Streptophyta > Magnoliopsida > Malpighiales > Euphorbiaceae > Ricinus > Ricinus communis. The sequence goes on along the minus strand of NC_063259.1, from coordinate 16,015,243 downwards.
AGTCAGTAGAGTGGAGTGTCGGTATTGAATCATACGGTTTCTTTGAGAGAATCTTAATTTAATTAAAATTTTGGATTGAATTTACGTTTATATTTATAAATGGTATTCAAATTGAAAACTAAGCTAAAATAAATCAAGAATATAATTTATATAAGTTTATTATGAAAAACTTATAGCTACTTTATTATATCACACTTCGACTAGTTTATATTTTAAAATTTATTTTAAATTTTATAAATATTATCATTAAAAAGTAAGTGCCACTAGAAAATGAAATAGTATGATTGGTTTATATGCTTTTTTAAGTTAACACATACTTGTGATATGTTTAGTATGGTCTTTTTGCAATTTTTATCCATCGATGGTCTTTACTTTCATTATTCATGTTGTTTTACTAATACTTTTTCTTTTGCATGTTTTGCTATATTTTTAGAAGCTGATTTTGATTATTTTTATTGTGAATTTAATTTTTTTTTATTTGCTACATTTTATACTTTCATCATTTTTTGCTATATTTTTAGATGTTGCTATTGATTAACTTAATTAAAAAAATGCTTAACGAGTTCGAATTCGAGTTTTTCTCATTATATAACTACTTAATGAATCAAATTTGAACAGAGCTTGAGCTATCCATCGAACCGAGCTCAAGCTATTCATGAGCCTAATTATTTTCAAACTAGTTGAGTTTGAGCTCCATAATAAAGCTCGAATCGAGTTTGAGTAGAGCTCGAGCCTCTGCCAGAATTAATCAAACCAAGCTTGAACTTGTTGATATCTGGCTTGACTCGGTTCTGGGACCCATTTAACTTGTGGATTATATAATTCAGGATCTTGGATTTATATTGGCTTTTGAGCTAGCTCGATCTATATAATATTACCAAGTGCAAATTGCAAAGCAACGACTGGAGTGGGAGAGTCAGAGTCGAGAAGAGGATTCCTCACTTCTTTCTCTCATTCAAAACCGTGCATGAGATTTTCATCTCGCGCGGCTCCTAAGTGATAAAAGAAAGAAGATGAGTTCTTCTTTCTTTTTTGATTACTTTCCTCGCGTATGTATAAGACCGAATCCATTCGATTTCTAAAAAGGATTACTAATCCTTAACTTTTCGAGGAATCCGGATATATAAAAAAAATCTAAAAGAGTTTGTAATGTAAAAAAGTTAAATCCATTAACTTAGACTTAAATCATACTAATGATTAGGTCCAAGAATTTGATTGTTGTTGATATATTCAGACTCGCTTTCATGCAGCAAATTTATCTTTGAAGCAGTTGAATACCTTTTGGAACACTAGCTTTGCTTTATAAACGAGTTGCTAAAAAATGGAATAAATGCCAATTTGCCATTCAAAGTCTTCATATAGTGTCAATTTACTCCTTTTTCTCTTCTAATCTTTTTGTCTAACATAATACAAAATTAATACTTTTTACTTCAATTAAACCTAGTTTCAGATTTTGTTATATTTATAGACACACACATATATATATATACTAATTTTTTCCTCACGAATGTTGCATATGAATTATAATATTTTGACTCATATTCACATACTATAAATTAGAATAATTTTAAATAAAAATAAATATGGTAATATATTTTAATAAATTAATATTATTATTTTGAAAATATCATTTTGTAACTAATTTTTTTAAGTTACAATGTTTATTATTTTGATTTTAATTTTTAATTTGTATTTATCTTCACTTTATTATTTTATATAAAATAATTATTTATCTCCAAAAATATTGTAATAAAATAAAAAAATATGTTACTTTCTATATTAATATATTTACATCCATATGTTTCTCTTGTAATTGTTTAAATACATTTATATAATTATAATATCATATAATTTACAATTATTCTTATTTACCACAATCAAATTAATTAAAAGTTATAAAGATAAATTTAATTATTTATATATTAAGGAATAATACATTTAAAATAAATTAGTTGGTTGATTGAAACATAAAAATATAATCAATTAAGATGTAGCACTCATATTTATTATTACCATGCAAAGCTTATAATTATTAAAAATTAGAAACATTAATTGTCTCTTTTAGTTTAACAATTTTTCTATTTTCAATTAGTAACATTCTCATTTTTTTTATTGAAAAAATAAATTAAGAAAACTTAAAATTCTAGCATTGAAATTGTATTACTAGATCAAATGAAATTCCAATCCACGTATAAATTAATAGTGGACTTTATTTTTGTAATGAAGAAAGTAGTTTTTATTTATTTATGTGCATTGCATGTGAATATTAAGTATTTGACTCGTTGTCACTTAAAAAATAGAAAATTATATATATTTTAAATTTATCATCATATTCATTTTTAATGTTAAGACAATATAAAAATCTTTACACTATAGTAAATTAATCTACAAATAAATATATTTATACCTCAAAATGTTACACTAATTATATCTATAGTTAGTAATAAAAAAATTTAATATATTATTACAAAAGATAAGATTCACAAATATAGTAAAAATATATTAATTTAAAATCAAAGACTTCCAATATTATAAAATATTTTATACCATCTTGAAATCACAAATTTCAGGTAAACTTTATTATTTTTAATAATTGATATATTCAAAATGTTTAATTCTTTTAAAATTTCATAGTTACAATTTATTAAATGATTGAATGTGCAATGATAGTTTATACATATTTTGTTAAAAACTTTTAAAAATAAAAATTATAATATTGGTATGTATTATTTATTTTTAAGAAAAAGATTTTATTAAACATTAATATTCTAATATATAACAACATCTTTTTATGAGTTTTTCTTTCATTAAACTTTTTTTTTTAATATTAATAGCGCCATATTAATATCTATTAATGTACATTAAATCTTAATTTATCACCTTTTCTTTCAATTTCTTTTATTGTCATCATATTTAATTATTTGATATATCTTTCATAAAATTAGTTATCATTATTACTATAAGATAAAGTTAAATATATCAATTTTCAATAAGATTAATTTTAGTTAATGATATCAATATTAATCTAATCAATTCTTTTCAACTTTGTCATCATTATCTTCTTTTATATTTTAATTTATTTCTTCATTAAAATTCAAAGAAATGTTCACCTTTTATAGAAATTGTAAGAGGATGTTAATGTGGTGATTTATTTTAGATTTTTCATATTAATTATAAATATGTGGAGAATTAATTGGTTAGCGAATTCAAAATTGAGAAAAATTATTACATATCTTCGAAAATAAAGAGATGGACTTGTATTTTTAACATTATTACAAAAGAGTCCTGGTACTTTAATCTATACTCACTAAAGAAATTATAAATTCAATTAAAAATATCATTTTATCTTTTTTATCACTCCTATTTTTAGCCAGTTTATTTTTATCATGTTGAAAGTGATTTCTTTTCAAAATTTTACTTTATGTAAATATAATAATATTATGATTTGAATATTTTTGTACATAACTCTAACCTACTTAATTATATATATATTTCGTGTTTTATTTAGAAATCTATTTTTTGACAGATACAATGTACTTAAATGATATTTGTGATTGTTATAAAATCATTTAGTATAAAATAAATACACATATATTTAATTATTAAAATAATTTAATAATATAATTAAAATTAAAAAATTAAAAAACATGTTTATTATCTAATTACACAAATCACAAAATTACTATATAATAATAGTTGCTATTGATTGAATACATCTAATATGCATGTCTAGATATTTATTAGCTTAATTTGATTGTCTTATGAGATAATGATGACTTATTAGTTGCTAGTTTAGTGCATCCAACATTCATGCAGAATACACATAAACTACTAAAAGAAATAATTAAAATTCTAGTTTTGTGTATTAAACTAATAGGATAAATTTACAACTAATATATTAATAAAATTATATTAGCTTAACATAATTAAATAATCATATTGATTATTAGTTTAGCATGTCAAAGTTATAAAATCTAAAATTTCATCTACATCAACTATATATGTAGTATTTTATTACTAGTTTAGTATAATAATATATTTTTATGAAAAAAGTAATTTTTTTTTAATTTTTTAGTATCCTATTTCTATAAAAATTATCTTTATATTATTACTATTTTATATTGTTTGGTTCTTTTCTCAATGTTGAGCCGCACCTTAGCATGTAAGTCACGCACTAAATTTGTCTTTTCTTTCCATCAAAATCAACACGCTTATCAAGTGGTAAATGAGATAAATATAAGGAGTAAGTGGATTAAAACTATATACAATTTCACAGGGTGAGAATTTAGCGGCTGAATGGACACTTCTATTGTATGCAAATTCAACATATGGCAAACAATCTTTCCATATTTTAAGATTCTTTTGAATAATGGCACGCAACAAAGTAGATAAGGTTCTATTTACTACTTTTGTTGACCATCAGTTTATGGGTGACAAGTCGTAGAAAATAAAAGTTTAGTACTTAATTTACACCATAAGGTCTTCTAAAAGTAAGTCAAGAACTTTGCATCCCTATCACTCACAATAGTTATAGACATGCCATGTATGTGCACAATTTCTTTAAAGAACAAATCAGCTATATGTGATGCATAATTGGTTTTATGACATGGTAAGAAATGTGCCATCTTAGAAAACCTATCAACAAACACATTTATAGAATTATTACACCTTCTTGTAGGCGAACTTAATACAAAGTCCATAGAAATATCAACCCAAGGTTCAATAGGGATAGGCAAAGGAGTACACAAACTATGAGGCTTACCTTTAGACTTAGCTTTTTTACATGTAACATATCTTTTACAAATATGCATAACATCATGTTTCATATTAGGCTAAAAGAAGTGTTCAATTAAAACATTATAAGTCTTAGCTATCCCAAAATGCCCTATTAACCCGCCTCCATAAACTTCTTTCATAAGCAACTCAAGCAAAAAAGAATTAGGCACACATAGTTTATTTTCTTTAAATAGAAATCCATCATATGCCTATAGAACTTTCCAAAAGCTACTTTCTCACAAGCATTGAACACATTACTAAAATCAACATCATCAACATATAAATCTTTAATGTATTCAAATCCCAACAATTTTGCATTTAGAGTAAAAAGTAGTGCATACTTGCGTGATAAAGCATATGCAACCACGTTTTCCTTCCCTTGCTTGTACTTGATCACATAAGAAAACATTTTGATGAATTCAACCCACTTAGCATGCCGTCTATTTAACTTGTGTTGCCCCTTAAGATGCTTCAAAGATTCATGATCTGTATGAATTACAAACTTTTTGGGCCACAAATAATATTGCCAAGTCTCTGAGGGGTGCACTAAAGCATAAAGCTCTTTGTCATATATGGGGTAATTCAATGCTGCCCCATTAAACTTTTTGCTAAAGAAAGCGATTGGCCTCTTTTCCTGCATAAGAACAGCTCCAATACCTAGTCCTGAAGCATCACATTCAATCTCAAAATCTTTTGTAAAGTTAGGTAAATCAAGAATAGGTGAGGAAGACAACTTATCCTTAATCAAATGAAAAGTCTTTTCTTGCTCATCACCCCACTTAAACCAACACTTTGCTTAATAACTTTAGTGAAAGGGGCGGCTAGTGTACTAAAATCTTTAACAAATCTCCTAAAGAAACTAGCCAAACCATGGAAACTCCTCACATCCCCAATTCCCTTAGGCGTCTGCCATTCCTTGATGGCTTTCACCTTTTCCTCATCAACCTCAATAACCTAGCACTAACATATAACCAAGAAACACAAGTTTATCTGTGCAAAAGGTACACTTTTTGAGATTGACATAGAGCTTTTTGGCTCTTAAAACATGCAAAACAAGTTGCAAATATTCAACATGTTCATGCAAAGTGCGACTATAAACCAAAATAAAAGTGCGCAAAACATGATTCATATAAGTCTCTTGAATATATTAGGTGCATTAGTTAATTCAAAAGACATAACTAACCATTCATATAATCCATATTTTATTTTGAATGTCATTTTCCATTCATCCCCTTCCCTCATGCGGATTTGATAATATTCACTCTTTAAGTCTATCTTAGAAAACATACAAGATCCATGCAATTCATCTAACATATCATCTAATACAGGAATGGGATGTCTATACTTTACAGTGATATTGTTGATAGCTCGGTAATCAACATACAAACATACAAGATCCATCCTTCTTAGGTACTAGCAAGATAGGAACCACACATGGACTCATGTTCCCCTCACGTGCCCGTTGGTCATCAATTCCTCATCTTGCTTTTGAAGTTCCTTCTTCTCCTTCGGATTGCTCCTATAGGCTGGTCTATTTGGAATTAAAGCTTTAGGTATAAAGTCAATTTGGTGCTCAATTCTCCTAATAGGTGGTAAACCATTAGGCACATCTTCAGGAAATACATCACCAAATTCATGTCACAAGGAAAGAATAGCACTAGCTAGGGAAGAATCAAGATCGTTAGTGCTTAAAAAGGCCTCCTTATACAAAGTACAATCATAGACTAATTTTAATCAAAAGCCCTCTTAATCTCACTCTCTCTCACATAAAAGCTCACTTTTCTCGCTTTAGTTTCACTTATATGTATACACTCTTTCTTTTCACTCTTGGCCAAACCTGCCTTTTCACTCACACTCTCTTTTTTTATTTTTAAACTTTAAGTCTTCTCACTTTCTTCACTCTTGATTATTTTCTTTTTTTCACTCTTTTTCATGCACATTTGATCATCATCCACCAGTTTAGGTGTCAAAGGAACAAGAGTAATATGTCTTTTATTCATTATAAAAAAATAATGATTAGTGTATCCATCATGAACTACTCTCCTATCATATTGCCAAGGAAGCCCTAAAAGAAAATGACCCGCATGCATAGGTATGACATCATATAACACCTCTTCCTTATAACGCCCAATAGAAAAAGACATTAGAACTTGTTTAGTCACCTTAATCTCCCCATAATCATTTAGCCATTGCAATTTGTAAAGTCTAGGATGTGCTAAAGTAGATAAGCCAAGCTTTTCAACTAACTCAATGCTAGTAACATTTGTAGAACTCCCCTCATTAATAATCATACTACATACTTTTTTATTTACATGGCATCTAGTATGAAAATATTATCACGTTGTACCTCATCTACTTTGGCATGTGCACTCAAGGCTCTTTATGCGACCAACACCTCTCCATTTGTGGGCATCTCAATATCACTTGAATCCTCAAGTGGCGGCATATCTTCCTCTTCCTCACTCTGGATCTCCACTCCACCATCATCTTTCAAGATCAATGCTTTTTTATTAGGACATTGAGAAGCTATGTGTCCTAACCCTAAGCATCGAAAGCATTTGATGTCCCTTGTTCTTGAATTAGGTGTCTCGGCCTTGTTGGGAGTTTTTATAGTGAACTCTTTGAATCCTTTAGCTTCTCATATCTTGGTCTTTCTTTGACTTCTTCCTTCTTATAATTCGGTTTCCCTGTGGATGTAGAAGCCGAATTGAATCTGTTGGAGTTGCTTTGATTCTTAAGTTGCCTCTCCACTTTAATGGCCATATGTATCATATCTTCAAGTTCCACATAATGGTGCAATTCAATCACATCAGCAATATTTCAGTTTAAACCATGCAAGAATCGAGCCACAGTAGCCTCTCTATCCTCTTCCACATTAGCCTTTATTATGGCTATTTCCATCTCTTTATGGTAGTCCTCCATACTCTTAGATCCCTCCACAAGACTTTGTAATTTCTTATATAATTCTCTATAATAGTGAGAAGGAATAAACCTCTTTTTCATGACCCTCTTCATCTCCTCCCATATGGAAATCGGTCCTTCACCATTCTGTGGCCTTGAAAGCTGATGTGTGCTAAGTCAAGCAAGACTATGACCTAAAGCAGTGTACCTATCAGTAGAGTATAGCTAACGGCGAGTACCAAGTATCGTATTCCCCAAAGAACGTATGAACCTAAATCTACTTTCTCTGTTATCTAATCACAAAAAAAATGGTGTTAATGAATAATTCCTAAATTAACTAACAGCTACTCTAATTGTTGTCGAACTACGTATACTAGGGAATGATTAATTCAAGTAAAGGAATAACGCTTTGAAAATTCTTGTCTCTAAGGAATGGAAACTAAGGGTGGAATTGATTGATTGAATCCAATTTCCGTAGGAAAATCTCTACACAATTAATGCCTTTCTCAATAACACTAACATCTTAACTTAGATTAATTAGGTTGAAATCTCTTCCTAACTCTAATTACCCAAATTAGCATTATGTACCATTTAACACTATTGAGAGTTGTTAATTCTCAATCCGCTAGAACGAACACCCTATCTCTAGGCGAATTCAATTCTAGGTTGCAAAGGACAATCCAAACCTAAACGTCTTTCTCAAGATCATTCAAATTTCAAAAATCATTCAACAAGATATGAAGAACAAATCAATAAATACTTCCATTACAAATCAATATTTACAAGCAATACATTCAATTCAAAATTGAAGTACAAAAATCCCTAGATAATGAACCCCAATGGGTTAATAAGTTTAGCTAATCATGTTCATAATCACAACCAATAAGAATTCAATCACAAAAAATGAGTAAAGGTAGAGGAACCCGAATACACCCTTGGATGAGAGTAAATAGCTCCAATTCCTCGTACCCAATTTGGATCGATTCTTGTTCCTCTTACTCGGATTGAAACCAATCGATAATCCTCGCTAATCTTTGATCTTCGAAGAGAATCCAAGTGAAACCTTGATCCAAGTCTCATTTTCTCTTAGTTTCAACTCAGAAAACCCTTAGATAGAGAAAAAGATGAGTTTTGGACGTTCTAACCCTAGCTGCCTCCCTTTTTCTCTTTTCTTTCTTTTTAAATGAATTTGACCAGCTGCCATGAACATGGCCGTGTTTATGCACGTGTTCCCAACATGTTCTGGTATTGATGCCCGTGTTACTCTTGGATGAGAGTAAATAGCTCCAATTCCTCGTACCCAATTTGGATCGATTCTTGTTCCTCTTACTCGGATTGAAACCAATCGATAATCCTCGCCAATCTTTGATCTTCGAAGAGAATCCAAGTGAAACCTTGATCCAAGTCTCATTTTCTCTTAGTTTCAACTCAGAAAACCCTTAGATAGAGAAAAAGATGAGTTTTGGACGTTCTAACCCTAGCTGCCTCCCTTTTTCTCTTTTCTTTCTTTTTAAATGAATTTGACCAGCTGCCATGAACATGGCCGTGTTTATGCACGTGTTCCCAACATGTTCTGGTGTTGATGCCCGTGTTACTCTGTGTGGCCGTGCTCCTTAAAAACTTCTTTTTTTTTTTTTTTATGTTTGATGCATCCAACACGGCCGTGTTGCTAGCCGTGTAGGGAACACGGCCAGTGTTGAATCCAACACGGTCGTGTTAACCTTCCTCATGAAATACTTAGCTTGTTTCAGCAACTTTGACGACCAATTATGCTCCATTTCTTCCCTTTATCATATTTTGACTTCTTTTGGACCTAATGCATACAAACAGACACATAGGGTGAGTGTTGGGACCAATTCACATCCAAATGTACATAAAGTTAATCTTAAAAATCCCATTTAGATGTACGTATTTTACGCACATCAAAAGCACAAGTTGGTCCCACTAAACCACGTCATAATCAGTGAACTCAACCGTAGCTAGCTTCAACTTCTTCTCTTTGGAATAATCATGGCAATCAAATACTAGCTCAACCTTCATGTCCCATTCAAAATAAATCTCAGGATCATTCTTGCCTTGAAACGAAGAGATTTTTCATTTTGATATTCCCCAAGTTTCTATCTTGCCTTCTAGGTCCTCTTTTATCTCGTCCTCCATAACCTCTCCTAAATCTGTCATAATTCAAGTTGGAACCTCGCTCCTCCTCTTTGTAATTATCCTCATAGTAATCATCATGATCTATATGCCTTGTCCTCCTCTGATTGCTGTTGAAGCACCTAGGCTGCCCTTTTTGAGAATTGGACTGCACTCGCTCAAGTCTTTCATCCATGTTGTCAATACCTTAAATTTAGGTGTTTTAAGGTCCCTTGAAACTACTCTCCTATCATATGGAGTTTAAGACCCATCTCTCGCGGCTCATCATCCGAGATCCCTTTATCCTTGCTTTGGGACATGTTTCAAATTTACAAAACAAAGATTAAAACAAAACTTCACCCACTCCCTTGCGTGTTTACACTGAAAAATAGTTAAAACACTCGTATTTGATAAAATTTGGCTCTTTCTTTCTTTTGTGCTCAATATTCTTGCCTTTTACCAATCTTAATCCTCACTTTTAGTTCTTTAAATTCAAAAAAATTCTCTGGTCATGTCCCCTTTTCATGAGTTTATTTCTATTGGGCAATGCAAGATATGGCTCACATCACAAATTGGCATTGAGAAAATAAAAAGAGTATTTTTGCAAAAGTTTTAACATAAAAAAAAAAAGAAGGAAACTATTGTTACGTTTTTTTGTGTGAGGTAAAAATATAATAATTATTGTAAAAAAGTCGTAAAATATTCGATTCTAAATAAGTTATACGTTAATAAATGAATTGTTTGAGACCCATCCTCTTTATATTCAATCCACACTCACCTGTACCGATGCACTCACATGTATAAGGTCCATCTACTAGTCTTGGAGAGTTTGGCTTTGCATGATGCTATGGTTTGAACTATGGAGTTGGATTGGAAACATGTTTCTTTTCTTCTTCCTTTTTTTTTTTTTTTTTTTTTTTTTGTGAAGGAGATACATTGGAAGTTAATCAGATAGCTTATCAACACACGTCAATCCTGTCTTATCTTTGGCCATATATTTGATATTCTATCTGATTCCTCTCCTATCAAGTTTTCCTTTACTCTTTATTCTAAATGAAAAAAGGGTTTCCTTTGCTCCGCGTGATTGTAATATTTTGGCTCATATAATTTGTATTTTTCACCCTCTTTTAATCTATTTCATCTATCTCGATTAAAAAAAGATGATCCAAGTTGATTACTATAAAAATCAAAAATTTATTATTATTATTATTATTATTATTATTATTATAAAAGGTTATTTTCATAATTGTTCGCATTTGCTCCACCATTTTAATTACACTTGATAAATATGGTGAATATATATGAGCTCGAATTGATGTTACCGTTTGAGATTATTGTCTGTCTTTTTTTCTTTTTCATTATTAGTTTCGGTTTAAATATAAGATTCTTTACATATTTTTTATTAGATTACAGAACTTTTATATATTTAACGATAGTACATTTTTATATACTTTTTCAAAACTACAGTCTTTTAAATATAAAAAATCAAACTATAAGGACCATTTTTATGCTTCCTTAAATATAATTTTATTAATCTAATAGAACAATATATATATATATATATATATATATATATTAACTTATTCTTCAAACAGTTTAATAGTTTTAGGCAAAATGTAAAAAACACTTTATTAAATTTTTGACTAAATCTCAATTAAGCTTTTAAATTTTAAGTTGAAACAATTAATTCCTTAAACTACATAATACAGAATAATTAAGCTCTTTTATGCAACTCCATCATTGATATAGTTAACTATTTTGACAAAAGATATGGATGGGGAGCCCACTAGAAAATACTCAATCAAGAAATATTGCTATGAAAGTTGAAACTAGATCGATGACAACTCTAAGAGCTTTTTAAAAGAATTACCTTAGCATTTACTTTTTCTCGCTAGCAGAAGGAAGAGCTTAAGACGATCGAAAGGAACTCGCCTTACACTGGATAGGCTTAAGACTTAGAATACTCTCTAAATTTTTGAATAAATATCAATTAAGCCCTTAAACTATAATTTAGAACAATTAAATCTTTAAACTAAATATATGAAACAATTAAACCTCTTTATATAACTCCTATGGATAATTATTTTTATTAATGACGACACAAATAAAATAAAAAGCAATAGCATAAAGACACCTAGATTATAAATTCTATTTTTTTATATTTCTAAAAAATTATATAAAATAAAAAAATAATTCAAAAATTAAAATAATTATTTCTAAAAAGAAGAAGATAAAATCGATATGTAGAAAATGAAAGAGTTAAGATAAAACCTAGGTGTGAAAAATGAAAGGATTTTATCTTTTTTCTTTTATTGAAATAATAGTCTTTTAGTTTAAAGGCTTAATTATTTCATCTTATAGTTTAAGTGTTTAATTGAGATTCAATCAAAAGTTTAAGGGATTATTCATACCTTTTATCAAAATAGTTAACGCAAAAAGTAACAGAGTCGCATAGAGAGGCTTAATTGTTCCATATTATTTAGTTTAAGGATTTAATTATTCTGGCTTAAAATTTAAAGGCTTAATTGAGATTTGATTAAAAGTTTGAAGATTCTATCTGTACCTTTTCCCATAGTTTTAAAAGTTCAAAGTTTTAAATTAAATTAAATTAAATTAACTAAAACTTTAAGGGCTAAATTGCACATTTGGTACAAGTATAAGGTCCTTCAGATATTCAGTGGGAGGGAACGTTGTTGCTTCTTGTTTTGCTAGAAACATTGGAGTTCAAAAGAAAACAAAAGGATGATTTCTTTAGACAGGATGCTAATTTCATCTTTCTTTAGCAAATCCACTTAGCATTTGAGCCAGTTAACAAGAGGAACACCACATTCGTGTTCAAAGTAACTAATCCAGATTTGTATGTGTTAGTGAAGTTGTTATTCATGAACTTCTGTATGATTCTTACTTATAACAGGGGGAAAGAAAGGGTCGATCTTCTGGGGTTTCTCTTGTTAAATGAGCTGTCTAATGGCCTTTGAGAAAGATTTAACTCTTTGTTTCTGTTGCAATCTAACATCACTTGGGACATATTGAAATGCAGAAAATCTGGATATTATGCTTCTGCATCAAAAGACATTAATAAGCTTGCAGCTGTCTTCTAGATGACAAGAGCTTGAGTTTCTCATGAATATACCCTGTTTTTCTTGGTCTTTTACAAAGTTTGGGTGCTTTTTATTTTTTGAATTTTTGCACTTTTTCAGCAACATCTCCAAGCGACTCGATCTGCACTTGGTGAAAAATCAGACACTGGGGCACTTGTAAGAACTGCCTCAACATTTCGCAATTTTTTTTCGAGAGATTCAAATGCTCAATTTCCAGCTGAGTCTAGAAGGTATCATCTGTATGTATCTTATGCATGCCCCTGGGCCTCAAGGTGTCTTGCGTACTTGAAGATTAAAGGACTCGAGTAGGCTATCAGTTTCACGGTAAATTTATGATTGAATTTTGTATATTCCAGTCCATATTGTAATGCTAAAAGTTACTCTTATTTTTTTAACTGTGTAGCCTACCAAATCTGTATGGGGAAGAACGAAGGACAATTTGGAACATATGGGATGGGTTTTTCTTGCTTCAGAGACCGAGGAACCAGGAGCTGAGCCTGATCCTTTGAATGGAGCAAAAAGTACAAGAGAACTTTATGAGCTTGCAAGTGCTAATTATGTTGGAAAGTACACAGTTCCTGTATGTTTCATACTTGCATACAGTTTCCTTTTTCACTCTCTATTTTGGTTTTATTTCTTGAGTTGATATGTTGTATTTTTTTCTTCTTAGGATAGCTGCTGTGGGATAAGCAGCTCAAGACAATTGTTAATAATGTGTTGAGGAACTAAATCAAGACCCAGTCAGCAAGAACCAACAGTCAAAGGCCTCAATTCTTATCATCACAGGCCACAAATCAGGGAAAAGGAGCAACCTTTCTTCCTTAAGGAAGAAAGGTCACTTCCACCTCTCCCAAGCTAGAAAGGAACGTTGGAATGGAACACATATGGTAATAGGACCGTTATAATTACAAACTTGTATGTAACATAATACTCACACTGATGTAATCTCAAAATACTAATGTATATCATCATAGATCAATAAAAACAACATTTTACAGTTTCTATATAGTATCAGAGTAGGCTTGATCCTGTCATCCCCTACCAATCCAAACCAACCACCAACATAAAAACAATCTCTTTCGCCATGTCTCACAGTGATATCACAAAATTAACCAACACTGTGCTAAAAGAAATCAAAATTATTTTGAATGGTTGAGATTAGTCTACATCATCCTAAGTGGCAGGAAGAAATTAGGGTTCATCACAGGGACCCGAAGCAGACCTCAACCACCCAATCCAAGACAACCAACAAAAGAAGGAATGGAGGCAATTGAGGAGTGGCAGACGACAAACCATTTGGTCAAGTCGCTGCTCACTAATACTATGAAGCCTCAGATAACAAGGCTGTGCATGCTATTGGAATCCTCACAGGCAATATGGAATAAAATGAAAGGCCTCTATGACCATGAGCAGAATTATGCCACATTTTTTATCTAAAGCATGAATTAGCACAGATTAAGCAAGGAACTCGAACAAGCACAAGCTACGCAACAGAAATTTTGACCAGATGGGAGGAACTACAAAGTTACCTTCCACTGACAATCGACCCAGAAGAGTCGAGAAAAAGAGCACAGCAAGATCTGGTATATACTTACCTGGGCGGGTCGGATACAAGCTATGAGGCCCTTCGATCTCAAATACTTCTGTTAAGCCACCTTTCCTCAATAAACGTCGTCATAGCTACCATCCAACAGGAGGAAACTAGATGAGCTACCATGAGCGTGACTAGCAGCTTCGACAACATAGAAACCAAGGCCTACATCGCCCACCCTTCGCACCCTCACGAGACGACTCGAGCGAGAGGAGCGCTCGCGAGCGTCGAGAGGTGCGACCACTGCAGAAGGCAGGGGCACGCTTAGGAATGCTGCTGGCACCTCCATCTCAGTCTACGGCCAGGTCTCGACAGGGGCGAGAGAGGCAGAAGCAAGAGACGAGAGAAAGAGGAGAAAAAAAGATTTGGCGGCCTTGGTGTCGCTAACCCTAAGGGTTATGAGGGAATGATGGAGTCGAGTCGTGAGAGTAACGGGTTGGTGTCTTTTAACTTACACCGAACTGACTCAAGCGATTCGACCCGACCCGGAATCAGTGACCCGACCCGACCCAGCTCCTCTGACCCGGATCTGACTCACTCTGCTCAGCACACCTGACCCGGATCCGACCCGACAGAACAATCTCAACTTAGAGAATTAATTTCTCAACTTCAGTTAATTGTTCAGCTCCAGCAAGTGGGTCAGGTTCAGTTTCTAAAAGTTATATAAAATCATTAAATACTTCTCAAAATTGGAGCATTGACTCCGGGGCAACGGATCACATGACATGAGATGCAACAAAATTGTAAAATTTTGTTCCTACCCATTCTCAACATGTGATCGTTGCCAACGGAAATCAATCTAAAATCTTTGGTTTTGGCTCTTCTCAGTTATTGCATAAAAATATTCCTGATATTCTTCTCTTACCTGATTTTACATCTAATTTATTATCTGTTGGTAAGTTCACTAAGACTCTCAATTATAATGTTATATTCTCACCCTTTGAAGTGCTATTTTAGGATCGCATTACAGGGAAGATGATTGGTGAGGGTCGCTTTGAACGTGGCCTATTTTATCTCACAAATTCTTCCAACCAGTGTTTTGCCTCGACCAACCCTGTTAATCAAGAAATGTTGCTTCATCGACGGTTTGGACATCCGTTCGATAGAGTCTTAAATTAGCTATTTTGTTTAAAAATGAACTCTAGTTGTTGTGATATTTGCAAATTTGCTAAACACACTATATTACCTTTTCCTGTATCTTCTACTATATCTAAAAATATGTTTGATTTGATTCACTCCGATATTTGGGGACCTGCCCCTGTCACTTCATACAATTACTTTCGTTATTTTTTCACGTTTATTGATGATCACTCACGTACTACTTGGGTTTATTTGCTCAGAGGAAAAAATGAAGTTTTTACCTGCTTCCAAATTTTTTTAATTTTATTCAAAATCAGTATAACGCCAAAATTAAAATTTTCCGTTCAGATAATGTACTGAATACGTAAACAACAACTTTTTGGATTTTTTCTCCACACATGAAATTTTATATCAAACCACCTGCATTTATACTCCTGAACAAAAAGGGGTTTCTGAATGAAAAAATCGCCACATTTTTTAAGTCACTAGATCACTCCTTTTTTCAAAATAATATTCCCCATATTTTTTGGTCTAACGCCCTCCTAACCACTGCCTATCTCATCAACCGCTTACCCAGCCCTAGACTCAAAAATCTCAGTCCGCTAGAAATTCTCAAAGGCCGGAAAATAGAATTAGGACACATTCGTGTTTTTGATTGCATAGCTTTTGTCCACATTAGGCATCACCATAAATTCGACAGAAGTTCTGTCAAAATTGTGTTCCTAGGATACTCCTCTGAAAAAAAGGGGTATAAATGTTATGACCCTTCCAGCCATAAGTCCTATATATCTCGAGATGTGTCATTTGATGAAAGCTCCCCGTACTTTACTTCTCCCAATCATGGACCCTCTACTTTATTATTTTTGGATAACCCTTCCTTTTTTGACAGCATAATCCAGGACATTCCATCTAACAGAGAGCAAATCTCTGAGGCTACCACCGAGGCAACTTCCTTCGGGGGAGACAATCTCACTACCGAGGCAACTCTTTTAGAGGGAGAAAATGAGCCACAAGGAGAAGCAATTGCCTTATAAAGATCATCTCGGCTAATCAGACCTCCTACTAGGCTAAGGGACTATGTGTCCCATAAGGTATCGTATCCAATCCAACACTTCATTAGTTACACTTCAGTATCAAAACAATACAAGGCATATTTAGGAAAACTCACAACACACACTGAGCCCTCCTCCTTCTATGAAGTTAACACTAATCCCAATTAGTGTAAAGCCATGAAGGAAGAACTTCAGGATTTAGAAAAGAATGACACATGGGACATTATCACTTTGCCTCAAAACAAAAAAGCTGTGGGGTGTAAATGGATATATAAGATTAAGTATAAATGTGATGGTACCATTGAACGATATAAGGCTAGGTTAGTCGCAAAAGGATTCACTCAGACCTATGGGGTAGACTATCAGGAAACTTTTGCTCCTGTAGCCAAAATGAGTACTGTTCGCATATTGTTATCTGTTGCAATTAATTCAGGTTGGAGTTTGTTTCAAATGGACGTAAAGAATGCCTTTCTCCAAGGATCGCTAGACGAAGAAGTCTATATGACTCTTCCTCCAGGTCACAAGTCTTCTTCAGATCATTCCTTGGTATGTAAGTTAAAAAAGGCTATCTATAGCAATTCCCAAGAGCATGGTATGCCAAGCTAAGTCATTTTTTGTTAAAAATCAATTTTCATAAATGTGTTTCGGATTCTTCTATATTTGTAAAACACACTCACACATCCACTATTATTATTCTTGTTTATGTCGATGACATTATCATAACTGGTAATAATAATGAGAAAATTGAAAAGGTGAAGCTAAAACTAAAACGAGAATTTGATATCAAAGATTTAGGTCAACTATCATACTTTTTGGGGATAGAAATAGCCAAATCACATAAAGGCTTATTTCTGTCTCAAAGAAAATATGTTCTTGACCTATTAAAAGAAACATGAAAAATAGGAGTAAAACCAATAAATACCCCAATGGAGACTAAAACCAAACTAAATTTAGAAGATGGGGAACCTCTAGACAACATAGGAAGTTATCAGCGTCTAGTAGGAAAACTAATATATCTAACTGTTACTAGACTCGATATTGCCTATGCTGTAAGTATGGTAAGCCAATTTATGCATTCTCCCTGCACCTGTCATATGGACGCCATCGATAGAATCCTCAGATATCTCAAAGGCACTCCAGGTCAAGGTATATGGATGAAAAATAATAATGATGCTAATACTATAGTTGGTTTCTCTAATGCAATTGGGCTGGAAGCTGTGACAGAAAATTGACTTCTGGGTTCTGCATCTTCGTGGGAGGAAACTTAGTAGCATGGAAAAGCAAAAAGCAAACCGTAATTGCGAGATCGAGTGCAGAAGCAGAATATAGAGCAATGGCGTCAACAGCCAGCGAGCTCATCTGGATCAAACAAGTGCTTACCGACATGAAAATAGAATGCAAAAACCCAATGAAAATGTACTGTGATAATCAAGCAGCTAGGCACATTGCATCGAATCCTGTCTTTCGCGAACGAACCAAACATATTGAAGTGATTGCCACTTCATAAGAGAAAAAGTCCAGTCTGGGGAAATTGAAACTCCATTCATCAAAAGCCATGAGCAACTGGCAGATATCTTTACAAACGCCCTAGATAAATCAAATCATCAAAGCCTCCTTAGCAAGATGGGTTTTATCAACTTGTTTGAACCCACCTTGAGCGGGAGTGAGGGGGAGTGTTGAGGAACTAAATCAAGAACAGTCAGCAAGGACCAACAATCAAGGACTGTTAGCAAGAACCAACAGTCTTTGACTGTTGGTCAAGGCCTCAGTTCTGATCATCACAGGCCACAAATCAGGGAAAAGGAGCAACCTTTCTTCCCTAAGGAAGAAAGGTCACTTCCACCTCTCCCAAGCTAGAAAGGAATGTTGGAATGGAACACACATAGTAATAGGATCGTTATAATCACAAGCTTGTATATAACAGAATACTCACACTCATGTAATCTCAGAATACTAATGTATATCATCATATATCAATAAAAACAACATTTTACAGTTTCTACATAATGAGAGTTCAGAAATCATCCGTATGTTTAATTCTGAATTTAATGATGTAGCTGAGAATCCAGGTCTGGATTTATATCCTCCCCACTTGCGTGCTCATATTGACGAAACCAATGAATGGATATACAATGGAATAAACAATGGCGTTTATAGATGTGGTCTTGCAAAAAGCAAGAGGCTTATGAGGAGGTAAGCTTTGTTCTTTTATGTTCGGCATGATTAGGCCAAGTATTATTTTAACAGAGGTGGTTTGTTAATAGTTCAAATTCTATTTGGTCCAATTTTTGCAGGCTACAAAACAGTTGTTTGAAGCTCTTGATAAATGCGAGGAGATACTTGGAAAGCAACGTTATATATGTGGAAACACTTTGTCTGAATCCGATATCCGGTTGTTTGTCACCCTTGTAAGATTTGATGAGGTATTACATGTTCTCACATAAAGAGGAGCTTAGATCTTTTTTTTTTTTTCTGATATGATTGTCTCATCACGCCCACTGAACACTGCCCATTCCAACCCAGTCTTCTCTTCAAAAGATTTTGTAGAAAATATAGTTGGAATCATTGCACAGATTCCTCCAGGAAAGCATTTTTCCAGTGCTAAAACTGAGCACCCATTTGGGGTTGGGAAAAGAAGTGATGTTATAGTAATTGCTCGAGCTTAGCATGTTATAGTATAAAGGTCACACCTACAGGATGCTGCATCTTTACTTTGTTTGGCTTTATTCACATGCGGCTGTAATCTTGACTTCTGAACTTATTTCCTATACCGATTTTGTTTATGGATGACAGAAAGATGCCTCGCCTGGACTTTAAGGTTCCAGATAGCTTCCAGAAGTGGTAAGTTTTTGTATGTGTCCACTTAGCAGCTCAAAAAAGTGCATGAATGTATCGACTACCAAACCATTGACCTGCTGTTTTTTTTAGGCATTCGTATTCTTCAGAAATCATCTCTTATTGCTTGCTCTATCATGAGACTTGTGGTGACTGTTTTTAGCTTTTTCTATTCTAAAGCAGTTTTTCTTTCAAGTCAAAGCAACTCTCCCCGTTGGAAACAGGAATGTAGTTTTCTTTTATGGCAAATGAGGGCATGATGACATCTCTGAAACTAGAGTGAAAGGGATGCCAACTATGCTTTGGGACAGTTATCCCTGACATGTTTTTGACAGGGAACTTGGATAAAACAGAATTGGGAAATTTGGTTTCAGACAAGTAGAACCCTTTATTGAGCTTTCTAAATACTAATGTCAGGCTCTTATATTCATTTTCGAATCGAATGTGCATGTATCTTATGAATCTCATTTTGATCTTTCTACAGGTTTATGCCATTTACTTCAAGTGCAGCAAAAGGCTTCTAAGAGAGTACCCAAATCTGTTAAATTATACCAAATATATTTTCCAAGTTCCTGGTATGAGTAGCATTGTAAACATGCAACATATTAAGCGCCATTTTTATCTAACTCATGTTTCAATAAATCCATTTGGAATCATTCCTCTCGGCCCGTAAATCGACTTTTCGTCGGGCCATGACAGAGAGAAGTCTGCTAAGTAAAAATGGTATATGCATCTGCACTCAGAATGGCAATTAATCTGCTTGGAGGAGATTATGTAACCTTGATAGTAAGTCATGTAT
This sequence comes from Ricinus communis, assembly GCF_019578655.1. Lineage (NCBI taxonomy): Eukaryota > Viridiplantae > Streptophyta > Magnoliopsida > Malpighiales > Euphorbiaceae > Ricinus > Ricinus communis. The sequence continues at coordinate 15,994,975 of NC_063259.1, read as the reverse complement.
AAGGAACAAAATTAAGTCATCATGTTTATGTTCTTGATAGTGTATGTCTAGCAACAGATATGGACTATTATGTTTCTCTAAAATAAGCTTAGGGGTGACTTGGATTGAGACATTTTAAATAAAAAATTCTATAAAATTCATTGATTTAACTTAAATTCATTATTTGACAAGCAAAAAAAATCTAAATCTATAAATTTTAAAAAATTTATCATCCTTCAAAATCTCTTATTTCTTGGGGTTTTAATTTTTCATCTAGTAAATTGAAAATTTTAAAATTCACAATTTTAAAAGAATAGTGGGTTGTTTTAATACTTTTTTTTTTAAATATTGTCTCTAATAAATTTTTATTATTTCAAGATTATTCTTAATTTTAAATAAAAATCTATTATTTTTAATATTTAATTCAAATGATAAAATTTTTAAAATTTTGTAAATTTTAAATCCATAAATTTTGGCTAAATCTACAGGATTTAGAATTCCTTAACCCAAACAAAGGAAAGTGGTAGAATGATAACAATCTTTTGAAAATCTAATAAAATATTATAACAATATTAATTTTTTTTTCATTAATATATAATATATGTTGATTATATCATGAGTATGTAATTAATGTCTACTGCTATTTTTTAATTCATTAAGATCTATATATTTGTTGCATAAGTACTATAGACTCTAATAAATAACTTTAACCACTCATAATAGCTATTAACTAATTATAAAAAATATTTAGTTACACAAATTTTAATTCATTAAATAAAGTCATAAAATTGAATATAAAAGTTATTAATATTAAATATCCTTTGCATCAAAGTCTACATATCTCATATTTTCTTTTTAATATCTATTGTGGCGGAGAAAAATAGATAGTCCATATATATATATATATATATATATATTAAATTTTAAAGATTAAAGAAAATAAAAAAGAAAATAACTGGTTATTTATAAAATAAAAAATTATTTTAAAAATCTGAATGGTGAAAAACAATGAGAATTATAGTATCATATATCCGAAATAAACTCGTTATATACTTAATATATACTTTTTATCAGATACTTAAAAAATTATTTTATATATTTTAGAAAAATTATTTTTCTATATAATATATAAATAATTTATTTCTTTTATATATCTACATCATATAATAGTCAATATACAAAAAATTTATAAGTCATATATCAAGCACATATAATATAAACACAAATTTATTGAATTTTAAAAATATATATTTATGATATATTTATATATATTCGATATATACTATTTTCTGGGTTTTCTACAAAATAGATGTAAGTACTTAGTGTTTTGTAGATCCGAGTTTTGAAATTCAATATTTATCTTTTATAACTTTAAATATTTAATAAATCACATAATGTGATAGTTTTTGAAGTATTTGAATATATTAAAATTTAAAATAATATAAAATCAACTAAATAAAAGTTTAAAATTAGATTTAACTCTTATAAAATTAAAGAACTGATGAATTTATCTTCAAAAAGTCTCTAATCTTTAGTTTTTCTATTTGATGATGTGAATTTGTGAATTATTGATGAGATGGTTGTTAGATTTGCTGCAATCTTTATAGAGTTTGGATAAAAAATTATCTTGAGTTGAAATTTAAATCTGTTAACAATCAACTAAATGAGGTTGAATGATCATATTTGCAACCAGTAATACAAACAAGAGAGAGAGAAAATGATAGTTAAGAGTTGTTTTGAAAATAAATAAATAAAAAAGAATAAACAGTAACAAAATGCGATGAAAAGTCCAAATTCAAATACAAAGCTCCAAAACCACATTCAAAAGTAGAAATGAAAGATAAAGGTTCATAAAATATAAGAAAAAGAAAAGATTAGCAAAAAAGGAAAATGTTAAAAGGTGTGGTATAAAAGTAAAATTATAAAGAAAAAAGTATACCATGTAAATTCCTCATATTTAGGAATCATGGTGAGCTATTGTCACTCTCCTCTCTTGATGTCACCAGCTCCGACGGCATTATCAACTATGACAAGCTCTCCGACCAGCTCCCTTACATCAGCTTTTGAACCTTTAGTTTTCTCATCCTCTCAATCTTGATCAATTGTTAAATTAAATCAGGTTTAAGGTAAGTAAATATAGGTTTTAATTTTTGATTTTTGCCTAATCTTTCAAATGGGTGAGAACTAAATCTATTCATGTAGGAATTAGATGATTGTTATCAGAGCTTAGGTTTAAATTTCCTTCGACCTAGGTTAAGATTCTTGGTACTGCGGAGCTAGGATCAGGTTTGTCTTATTATTTTCATTGAATCCAATGTCTCAGTTTTCACTGTTAGAGAGTTTGTCATTCTTTTCTCATGAGCTTGTCTTTGATGCTGTGTTGAGAATGAGCGTTGTAGCAATAGCAAGATCTGAAGCACAGTAGACTCGTGCCGTTTTCTTTAAGTGATTGGTACAGGCCGACCCTTGGATACTACGACTGTTATTTCGATAGTGGGCACCACCAGTCAGAATTAGTGCAGAGCGTAGTTGCAGTCGTGTCATGAACTGCCTCGTCATTGCATCAGGCATCGCCTTAATGAGGAGCACCGAAGTTAGTGCGTGGAAAGTCGAGCAGAGGTCAGGGCATATATGGTTGAGTTTGGTGATTATAAGAAGCTTAAGAAAGGTGGTAGGAATATTTTCAGATGCTCGAAATTCATTGAAGCTTAAGCAAACACTATTTATTTTTCTAAGTAAAACAAAGTGTTTTAAAATTTAATATTGCACCCAGTCTCGTAAGAAATCATTAAGGCATTTCATTATTAGGCATGCACAATTCCATACTTATTTTAGGGCATGCATCATACATCGTGCATTGCAACACTTAGTGATAGGGGGCATCATCACCTTGGTGCGCAATATTATAGAAATTCTATATAAAGAAAATGACTGGAGATTTTACAATTTTACAAAGGTGTTGCTTTTTCGAGATATTAAGTTTTTTATCAGTGATGATTATAAAGTAAATAAATAAGTAAATATTTCAAAGTAAATTATGTTAGCTTGGGATTCTTTGGATGACAAGCTGAGTTGCTGTGAGAATGAATCTGTGGCGCAGTAGACCCCATGTTGGATTATAAAGGAGACTTTTGGATTTCAATCGAAGAGGAATTTTATGTCAAGATGGCCTGGTTTTGTATCGATTATGGCAACCAGATGGATGATATGATGTGGATGATGTGATGTGGATGTTAAGGATATTCTGTACGTGCAAAGGACACGTTGTTAGGAAGGATTTGGCGAATGGATGTTTGGCGGGACCCAAGTTGGTCCAGATCATTTAGAGAAAATTCTTGTCACGACCTGAACTGTAGGCCCGTGACCGGCACTAGGGAATGGGTAGCCGTAAGGCCACCGAATCCTATAGTAAGCCTGATAGTCATTAACTTAATTAGATCTCATATGATATTACTGATATCACAATATGTCTTAAGCATTAAATTCTACATAATTAATTAGGTCTGCCTGAAGAATTAGGCAAGACCCGAAACTATAATAATTTACAACTGACAAGTCTATTATTTCTATTACGGAGAATCTAAGATTTTACAAGTTAACATACCAAACCAAATTCATCACCCGATGATGAAGGAGTCGGATTGCTATATAAGAGCTGTGGGAAGACTAACAATCACATATCTGAAAAACAGTAAAATTGAGACTGTCAGTCTCGAGAGTGAGTTAAAATCATATATCCAAAGAAAAACAGTTACAAACACTTCAATAACACATTTATTTAATTTGAAATAAATAGTTAACATACCAAACCAAATTCATCACCCGATGATGAAAGAGTCGGATTGCTATATAAGAGCTGTGGGAAGACTAACAATCACATATCTGAAAAACAGTAAAATTGAGACTGTCAGTCTCGAGAGTGAGTTAAAATCATATATCCAAGGAAAAACAGTTACAAACACTTCAATAACACATTTATTTAATTTGAAATAAATAGTAAGTCATGCAAAAATAAACGTGTCATGCCATGCTTAAATAAAATAATTTTCACACACTACGGGACGGAGTACCTCAGCAAAATCCTAATCCCAACACTAAGCATTTCGACTCTCTCTCATTCTAACAGAATTAAGAGCGAGGCTTGACTATGGTCCTTAAATCCAGTTCAGACACTTAATTATCACTAACAATCTTAGCCTTTTGGCTCTCTTACTCTAATATGACTGGCGCCCAGAGAGCGAAGCTCGACCAGGGTCCTTAACACCAGTCTGGTCAGTTAGGTTGCCAAGTAAGCCGACGCTCAGAGAGCAATGCTTGACCAGGGACCTTTACTCCGACAAACACACTCTACTAAGCCCAGAGAGCAATGCTCGACCAAGGCAAGTCCTAAATTTACCCCTTTTAAATTTACCATTTTACTCCTTTTCTATCACTCTCGAATTTATACTGGTGTACTCATCAAAATAGTATGTTCTACTCTCATCCCATCCCGAGTTATCAGACAATAATAAATTCAGTGATGAAGAACATGATATATATGAATAGTATTCAAAGAGCATGATATATATGAATAGTAATTAAATGAATAATTTAAACTTGCAATCAACTAATCACAATAGTTATTTAAAATTTGTACATGACACGTGCATAATAGATATATGACTTTAACTCACAGCTTTGACGACCTCCTAGCTCTGCTCCGATGCCTCGGTTGGAGCGAGCCAAACTGACGAATTATCTAATCACGGAAAACAGCTAATCAATAACGTTAAAATATTTGACAATTAATCCTAGGTCTAGACTCCTAGGACTCACTATCTAAAAATCTCGTCTCGGGTAAATTACCGAAAATTTGGCAGAACCTCCCCTATAATATGGATATTTACCCCCGTAAAACAAGTCCAAGACCTGCCAGAAAATACTTCAAATATTTAACAACTCATTTTACCGTTTTATGGGTAAATGTCTCGAATTTTCGGTAGAATTTACCCGAGACGAGATTTTTAGATAGTCAATCCTAGGAGTCTAGACCTAGGATTAATTGTCAAATGTTTTAACGTTATTGATTAGTTGTTTTCCGTGATTATATAATCCGTCAGTTCGGCTCGCTCCAACTAAGGCATCAGAGTAGAGCTAGGAGGTCGTCAAAGCTGTGAGTTAAAGTCATATATCTGTTATGCACATGTCATGCACAAATTTTAAATAGATATTGTGATTAATTGATTGCAAGTTTAAATTATTCATTTTATTACTATTCATATATATCATAATCTTTGAATACTATTCATATACATCATGTTCTTTATCACTGAATTTATTATTGTCTGATAACTCGGGATGGGACGACAGTAGAGCATACTATTTTGATGAGTGCACCGGTATAAATCCAAGAGTGATAGAAAAGGGGTAAAATGGTAAATTTGAAAGGGGTAAATTTAGGGCTTACCATGGTCGAGCATTGCTCTCTGGGCTTAGTAGAGTGTGTTTGTCAGAGTAAAGGTCATTGGTCGAGCATTGCTCTCTGGGCGCTGGCTTACTTGGAAACCTAAGTGACCAGACTGGAGTTAAGGACTCGGTCGAGCTCGTCACCTTATTGGAGTAAGAGAGCCGAAAGGCTAAGAGTGTTAGTGATAATTAAGTGTCTGAACTGGATTTAAGGACCATGGTCGAGCCTCGCTCTCTAGGCGCCAGTTCTGTTAGAATGAGAGAGAGTTGAGATGCTTAGTGTTGGGATTAGGATTCTGCTAAGGTACTCCGTTCTGTAGTGTGTGAAAATTATTTTATTTAAGCATGGCATGACACGTTTATTTTTGCATGACTTACTATTTATTTCAAATTAAATAAATGTGTTATTAAAGTGTTTGTAACTGTTTTTCCTTGGATATATGATTTTAACTCACTCTCGAGACTGACAGTCTCAATTTTACTATTTTTTAGATCTGTGATTGTTAGTCTTCCCACGGCTCTTATATAGCAACCCGACTCATTCATTATCGAGTGATGAATTTGGTTTGGTATGTTAACTTGTAAAACCCTAGATTCTCCGCAGTAGAAATAATAGACTTGTCAGTTGTAAATTATTGTAGTTTCGGACCTTACCTAATTCTTCGGGCAGACCTAATTAATTATGTAGAATTTAAAAGTTAAGACATATTGTGACATCAGTAATATCAGATGTGATCTAATTAAGTTAATGACTGTCAGGCTTACTATAGGATTCGGTGGCCTTACGCCTACCCATTCCCTAGTGCCGGTCATGGGCCCACAATTCGGGTCATTAAAAATGGTATCAGAGCAGGACCCTTGTAGCAGATGTGTGGTTCGAGGACCAACCAGGCAGAAGCTGGTGGGCATGTGACAACCTGGCCTAAAGAGCAGTCCGAAGAGGGCGGAAGTGATCGCCGAGGCAAAGAAAAGATAGGATGCCTGGACAAGGAGTGGCTTCTAGCAGGCTTCTAGGATGGCAGCACTCTAAGGTATGGGGCTTACATGAATGAATCTAATTGCACATCGAAATAGGGTGGGGAATGGTTGATAACATATATGTAAATAGTTGGAACTAATCACATGAGTGGGTTTTTGGTTGTTTGGTCTTGGAGTTGTAGGAACTCCAAAGTTAAACGTGCTTGGTTCAGAGAAATTTCAGGAAATTTCAAGATGGGGATCTCCTGGGAAGTTCTCGAACCCGCCAAATGGACAAAACCGTGAGGCCAATGGGGACCAAAGCGGACAATATCTCATGTTATGTGATTCCAGGTCGTTACAATTGTGCTAGGTTGTTGGGATTGGGTGTTAATTTGTTTTCTAACTATATCATTCTAAAAGTAATGAACTCATGACCAAAACTTGTAGATAATTAACTAGATAACTTGTTGTGACCTTACTTTTGAGTATTAAAAAATGGACATTTATATTAATTTTACATAAAGTGATCTAGAATTTGAGTTAATATGATATTACTTATAGTTAAATGAAAGGGTATTTTTTTTAAATGAACTTAAAAAAAAAAAGAATATAGGACATTTAAACTAGCTAAGAAGAACTAGTAAAAATGCGTATCAAATCATTAGCCTGGTTCATTCCTAGGTGGTGATTTGTTTAATAAATATAATTATTAGAAATGTTTCTTTCTTTATGATAAAGAGAGCATGAATATGCATTTCTTTCCATATGCATCAATTCCAGCTCGATGTATTGAATCTTAACCAATATCAACAATAAAGCTTATGCATCTTGATAAGCATGAACATAAAACTTTAGGAGCGAGCATCTTGTAGACTTAGAAAATGTTTATATTAATACGGTTTAAAATATATTAATGAAATCCAAATGAATAATAGAAAATGTGAGTGTTGCATTTTGGGTTTCTTATGGTGACTTTCTATCGTCCCTTCTTGTCTCTAATTGTCTTTCTTATATGCAAGTTTAGTAACATCATGACTCATTAATTGCTAAATTACGAATAATAATTACCTAAGTGCAATAAAACTCTCAAGTGGTGTAATGAATTTATTATGAGCATTTTTATGATTTATTGCATTGTCATTTTGTATTGTAATTTTAACTGGGTTATACTAAGCAGACGAGTTATAAATATACACAAATCAAAAGTTATAATGGGGATTATATATTTTGAATTTCAATTGTAGAAATTGGACCTATCTTAGGGGGGGATTAGTCTGATTTATAGAGCTGATACTGCCGAATTTTCGATAGAATTAATTAGAATAAGAAAATAATTAAGAGAATTAAATAAAAATAATATTAGAATTAAATATTAAATATTAGAATTAAAAATTAGTTAAGAATTATCAGGAAATAGGATTTAAATTTATTTCTAAATTTTGTCTTTAATATGTGATTTATAGGATTAAATATTCAAAAGTTGTTTTGTGAGAAATCTTAGCAGAAAATTTAGTGAAGATTCAGTCGATTGAGTCCTGCATACCAAGTGAGTGGATAAACTTATAACATCATATTTTTCGGTAATATATTATGTATACTGATACTCTTATGAATTGTTGAAATATTTCTATTAAGAATCAGTTATTTTAAATGCATTTGAACCTCGTTGCTTTCTATGAAAATTAGGAACAAAGAATGAAATTTTCGGTTTTACTTTATATTTGATTATGATTTTATATAGCTAGATAAATGAGTATACACTCATTTATGTGACCTATGAGATTACACCTTGTATGTTGGGTGTAAATAGATTATACTGTCTTTGGGACATCACTTAGTATATACATCGTCTTTGGAGCGTATGCTTGGTGGTACCTTTTGGAGGCTTATTGTTTGCATGCATATGACTAGATTTTCGCTTTAGGCTGCTAGATAAGACTTCTTTCTGCCCAAAGTTGCCAAGGATCAGTATGGTACATCTATGAGTATATATAGATTTCTACTAAATTAATTATTTTGATTGTTACTTTTTTTTGTTATGATATCAAAATTTAATTTAGTATTAACATTTTCTCGATTAGTTTTGAACTTATGCAGATAGTTGATATCATATCAGAAAAAGGATTTGTAATTCAGATATATATATATATATATATATATATATTGAAGTGATTTTTATTTATTTAGTTTTATAAAATGTCATTTGTCTAGCTAGAATATTTTGACCTAATATTTTTATGCCGAATAATAGTAATATTTTCTGCAACCGAAAAGTATCAAAGAATAGTATATTTTGGTATGAATTTATTTAAATCATTATCTATTTCTTTTTGTTATTTGTTTATCCTCTTATTGAATTTTACTCATCCCTATTTTTTTTCCAAAAAGTGTTATGCAGGATGTTAAGAGTCGGTTCATGATCGAAACAGTAGCAATTAGAGCTTCAAGTTACTAGACTCCACGATCCAGAATAGTGAAAATAGAAAAAAGTTAAATAGTTAGACCCAATCGGGTAGGGTCATTACAAAAGCAACAAAACACTTGTGTACTAAAAAAATTAGGTATTTTTATTATTATATCTAATTTATTTAATCTTTTTAATCTTTTCATCCACCAATATATTTGTTAACAACTTTCATAAATAACTTTGTATTATAATTTTAATCATTAGAACATTTTTAGTATGTCATATTTTCTTAACAGAGATATAATACCAAAGGCGCACACACAGAACCACAAGAGAATTCTTACAAAATATATTCAAATTAACACAGACATTTTATCATAATGTGCATAGTAAATAAAAATTTAGTAAAGTACCTTAAGTTAGCATAACAACTATTTCATAGATCAAACCCATTCATGTTTGCATGCATCATTCTTATTTTTACCTGTCAAAATGATGGCTCCTCAAAATTAGATTTTTGCTTTTTTTATTTCCCTTTTCATTCTTCAAATACTATTTTGATAGTCATCATATTATACATATTTACATGCCCAATTGTTTACATTCTTGTGCATAATTATCTCGTTTTATGCTAGAATCGCCTGTCTTTTGGTTCCTTTCACGTTTCAAGTCATTATCGAAGGACATTATCAATAATCGAGGGAAATACGTGCAAGTACGGACCAGAATCCATCAAATTGAGCAAGGATTAGCATTCCGAGGTTGAGCACGGCTTGGACTCCGACTGTGCTGAATTGTCAAGTAGTTGCCCTCCAAAAGTGCCATTTTGGCACGGTTTCTGTAGCCACCACGGCCTCCACCATGGCCCGTGGTGGCTCAAGACCACTAGGCACGGAAGAGGTCGTGACGCTGACCAGATAGGTCCAAAGACGGCCTGGATTCCACCCGTCTTTGATCGTACAAGCTTGACCATCTTGAAGGGACTATATAGGCAAAAATGATTTGTTGAATTAGGGTTTGATTGTCTGACTTGAGTTCCATTATACAAACTTAAACCATTTATTTCCAAACCTCTCTCGACCTTAGAAGATCATTTCATCAATTGAAGGAAGGACTACACTTGTTTTAACATCAAATTGAAGATCAATACAAAATTTGGGAGCATTCAAGAGGTAAATTAGGGTTTGCTATTCTGAATTGGGAATTTAGGGTTTCTCATCCAGCTTGAAGAAGAAGGGTGTACATGCCTTTAATTTACTTTTCTGAATCTATTCCTTATTTGGTGATGCTTATTAATATGAGTAGCTAAACTATCAAACCCAATTGGGGTTCCTATGTTGTTGGATTGATTTTAATGTTATGAGATTTTGATTGTCAATTCTTGATTCTTCTTGCTTTCATTATTAATAAGAAGTCACTTTATTCATGAGACGGTGTGAATTGTGGTATTTAGATTGCTTTATGTGATTGAGAAATTCATTTAGTAATCCAAAATTTGAATAGCAAGAACTGGTTAATAATCACTTAGAGATAAGGGTAATTGACTAGCCGGATTAAGAATTAATAAAGCTTAATAAAGGTGGGTTAAGCCTTAATGCTAATCGAATAATCGATCGTTAGGAAGGGATTCCAACTTTAGGTTATTAGGTTTGGGAATTCGGTTATCTCGAGAGGGAGACCGAATTCAGTTAAAACTTCGTCCACAGGTATTTACAATTGATAATCAATTTAATCTTTATCAGTGATATGATGCAGATTAAAATAATTTTAAAATCTTCTTTTATGCAAATAATCTTTTCTTCCCTAGAACCCTGTAGGCTCTGATACCAATATGTGTAGAGACTAACAAGTTTCTGGTTTGCAGGATCCTCAGAAGAGGCAAGCATAGAGCATACACTTGTTAAATCTTAAATATACAAACTTTGGAATAAAATCTTTAAAGCTTTAAACAAAAGAAATATAACTTACAAGAGTTGGTGAATACAAGAGGAAGGTGGTTTCTCACTATCACTCTCACACTCTCTTTTCTCACTATATTTCTAATGGTATGAGTTGAAGAATACAAGAGTTTCTTGTTATTTTTCAATCTGCCTTCTTCTTTGGAAAACTCCTCTATTTATAGAGGTCTTCGGCCTTGAGGCTCCATAATTGTTTCTTTGGATGCTCTTCATAGTGGAGTGAGGGGCTCCACGTCTTTTGGATGCTTTTGATAATAGAGTGACAGGCTCCATGGCTTTTGCAGAAGTTGTGTGCCACGCCTCAAAAGTGAGGAATCTTTTGCTTTAAAAAGTAAAGGTGCAGAGATTCCTCACTTTTGAGGCGTGGCACACAACTTCTGCAAAAGCCATGGAGCCTGTCACTCTATTATCAAAAGCATCCAAAAGACATGGAACCCCTCACTCCAATATGAAGAGCATCCAAAGCAACAATTATGGAGCCTCAAGGCTGAAGACCTCTATAAATAGAGGAGTTTTCCAAAGAAGAAGGCAGACTGAAAAATAACAAGAAACTCTTGTATTCTTCAACTCATATCATTAGAAATATAGTGAGAAAAGAGAGTGTGAGAGTAATAGTGAGAAACCACCTTCCTCTTGTATTCACCAACTCTTGTAAGTTATATTTCTTTTGTTTAAAGCTTTAAAGCTTTTATTCTAAAGTTTGTATATTTGTTCATTCATCAATAATCAATTTTTATCTTATTTCCATTTCTTTTAAGATTTAACAAGTGTATGCTCTGTGCTTGCCTCGTCTGAGGATCCTGCACACCAGAAACTTGTTAGTCTCTACACTTATTATATATATATATATATATATATATATATATATATATATATATATATATATAGAAAAGAAAGAGAGAAAAAAATTATTACTTACTTCTTAGCTTTTAGCTCTTCCGAATTTAACTCTTGTGAGCATCCTTTACTTCAAATAAGGCTTAGTGAATACTTTTATTGTTTAGCACTCAGTTCCTGAAGCATTCAGTTCAATTAAGTGCATAATTTTTCAATATACTTTACATTTCTATCCAAATATTCGTACCTTTACCTCAACCTCATTACAATCCTTGAAAAGACCCTTTGATTTTAGTATTCAATTATTCGCAGTACCGAAGATGAGATTTATGAGCAAGCTTATAGTAAACAGGTTTTGTGGAGCTGCATTGAGGGAATTTTCTTATTTACCTATAAATACTGTGAGTGATTTGAGAGATTCTTGTGAGGCAATGGTTCTTAATCTTTAATGCTGATTTGTTATGTAAGTTGTGTTTCGAGATGATATTATCATAGTTCTTTCTTAAAGGTGTATAACTTGTTAGTTACTTGAGTTTCATTCTTTATATGTTGAATAAGGTTGAGTTATGAACTTTAGCATGGATTCTAAGGGGTGATTGTTGCTTGTGCATGTATTGAGTTATTGATTACTTGAGGACAAGTAAAAGCTTAAGTGTGGGATGATTTGATAGGCATCATTACATGCCCAATTGTTTACATTCTTGTACATAATTATCTCGTTTTATGCTAGAATCACCTGTCTTTTGGTTCCTTTATATTTCAGGTCATTATTGAAGGACGTTATTAATAATCGAGGGAGATATATGCAATTACGGACCAGAATCCATCAAATTAAGCAAGGACTAGCATTCCGAGGTTGAGCATAACCTGGACTCCGGCCGTGCTGAATTGTCAAGTAGTTGCCCTCCAAGAGTGCCATTTTGGCACAGTTCTCGTAGCCACCACGGCCTCCACCACGGCCCATGGTGGCTCAGCACCGTCTAGGGCATGGCATGGAAGAGGTGAACAGATGCTGAATGAATAGGTCCAGCACGACTGGACTCCGCCCGTGCTGATCAGCATAGGCTTGACCACGGCCATGCTGAAGGGACTATATAGGCAAAAACGATTTACTGAATTATGGTTCGATTTTCTGACTGGATTTCCATCATACAAACTTAAACCATTTATTTCCAGACCTTAATTCTCGACCTTGGAATATCATTTCATCAATTGAAGGAAAGGATTACACTTGTTTTAACATTAAATTGAAGATCAAGACAAGATTTGGGAGCATTCAAGAGGCAAATTAGGGTTTACTATTCTGAATTGGGAATTTAGGTTTTCTCATCCAACTTGAAGAAGAAGGGTGTACATGCCTTTAATTTACTTTTCTGAATCTGTTCCTTATTTGATGATGCTTATTAGTATGAGTAACTAAACTGTCAAACCCAATTGGGATTCCTATGTTGTTGGATTGATTTTAATGTTATGAGATTTTGATTGTCAATTCTTGATTCTTCTTGCTTTCATTATTAATGAGAAGTCACTTTATTCATGAGACATTGTGAATTGTGGTATTTAGATTGTTTTATGTAATTGAGAAATTCATTTAGTAATCAGAAATTTGAATAGCAAGAACTGGTTAATAATCACTTAGAGATAAGGGTAATTGACTAGCCGGATTAAGAATTAACAAAGCTTAATAGAGGCGGGTTAAACCTTAATGCTAATCGAATAATCGATCGTTAGGAAGAGATTCCAATTTTAGGTTAATAGATTTAGGAATTCAGTTATCTCAAGAGGGAGACCGAATTCAGTTAAGACTTCATCCACGGGTAATTGTAATTGATAGTCAATTTAATCTCTATCTTCACTAAAATTCAATTAACTTAGGTCCCCTAAGGTTTGCTTTCTTCTTCAAGATTTTTTCTAAATGCTTTCAAATTATTTAACATTCAATTAATTGTTTGTTCATATTTAATTATAGCATAACACTTCATTGATTTGTTTAGGTTAGATAACATAAGACGCTACAGTAGGTCTAGGATCACCCTTTTCCCGAGAATACGACCTTGTTACTCACCATTTGTGCTACTCTGCATTGATAGGTTCACTGCCCTAGATTGTAGCTACATAAAAAGCATATCATATTTGTTTCTTATTCTCTTCAATAGAAAGAAAAATAAAAATGAATCTTTTAAATTTAAATTTAAATTTAAATATACTGGTTATAGGAGATGGAAATGAGTGTCTTCTTTTTCTTTGTTGATCTAAAGGTGTCACTTTTAGTACTTCTAATTTTGAAAAAAATATTGAAAATGAAGAAGACAAGAAGTTGATTTTATATTTTTTACCCTTGCTATACCACTTACATGTATCCATAAAAGTAGTTGTTATTTATATATATAGAACACATATAAGCTAAATAGGACCCATCTGTATATATCACGGGTCGTGACATATATCATTCTCCTTTCATTATATATATAATAGGTCTCACTTTTTGATTTTTAAAATATACACAATATAATATTTGTCGAGACATGTCTCGTGCCATGTCATGTATCACTCTTCTTTTTATTTTTACGTTGATTAATAATTTATGTATCCTCAATCAAAATAAAAATAAAAGTGTGTAAAGAAACAAAATAAAAATTAAAAATATTAAGGGCTTAAAGCATATATTTTGTCTTTTTTTTTGTTTAATCTTATGCTACAATTTTTGTGTCTTATGATAAGTTCTGTGGAATAAGATGCTAAGTAAGCATAATTTTTCTTTAACAATGATAATGTATAAATAATCTATTTGTCTAATATCATGCATTTGTTTAATTGTGAATTTAATCATGTAGTTGAGTATCCGTGTTTGGATTTATACCCATCCCACTTACAAGCTAAGATTGATGAAACCATTGAATGGTTTTATATTTCTAGTTTATTGCCTAATGTTTATGAAACTAAATCTATTATGAAGAAATCCATTTTTCTTCAAGTCGAAGCAGTTGTCCCTGTTTGAGAACAAGGATGTAATTATTCATGGTAAACAAAAGGGCATCTTTAGAAAATAGAGTGGAAGGATCCTTAATATTTTCTTGATAGGAGACTTGTCAGGACCTAGGAGGAGATAGTAGCTTGTTCTACACCTCAGGTTCAGGAACTCATAAATGATAAAGAAGGACTGCAACATATGATTGGACCTATAGAGGTCCAAAAGAGTAAGAAAGGAACTATAGGAGGAATGCTATGAAGTGGGGATTAGCTGTGAGAGGAATGAGCATGGCTAGAATGGTTGTTATAAGCTACTGTGATTGATAAAAGAGCTTGCATTGTTGTGTAATGACTAGGAGTAGTATTTGGCACTATTAGTTTTATTCCTTTGTCATTCTATCATCTTGTCTTTTAGTTATGTTTGTCCTTCTGCTAAAATTCTATTTATTATTAGTGTAAAGGAGGTCATTATATTGTTATGCAAATTATCAATACAAAATATATCTTTCCTCCTATAATTTTTGTAGCAGTTAGTGTAGATAGAGTTGTATTTGTGGTGGATATTGATTATAGCAGTCAAGATATGTATTGCTTAGTTGTAGTAGTTAACTTAATATAGAAGTCTTATGTATATATATATTTGACAAAGTGAATGAAGAATTCATCTAACACTTGAATTATCTTAAGGTGTTTTTACGTTTTACATGGTATCAGAGCTATTCTGCGCTGCATTCCAACCCTAAGAACACTGAAATTTAACCTAAAATCATGAGCACCACTGATCCATCCCAACCACCGATTATTATACACCAAGAAAATGTAGCCTTCCCAACGAGTATAATCTTAGACGAAACAAATTACTCCATATGGTCTCAACTAATGGAGATGCGAATTAGAGCTCATAACAAAGCTGGATATCTTACTGGAGCTAAAAAGAAACCAGCCTCTGATGACATGAAATATGTAACATGGATTATCGAAAATCAAAGAGTGAAGAGTTGGCTCATTGATTTTATGATTCCATCCTTGATGCAGCGATTATTCGGTTGTCAACTGCGAAAAAAGGGTGGAAGGCTGTATCCAAGACCTTTTATGATGGATCCGACGAAACTCGTCTTTTTGAACTGAATCAAAAATCCTTCTCTATCAGACAAGAAGGATGTCCCTTACCTATTTATTACTTTAAGCTAAGTCCATTTTTCAAGAGATTGATCACCGAACACAAGCACAAGGAGACACAGTAGATGGTGTTGTCGAATTGCACTCAGGAATGGCATGACTTTGTGTTCATATTTTTTTAAGTGGTCTTGATTCAAAATTTGATCAGGTCCGTGGAGAAATACTAAGGAAAGAACCGAAGCTTGATTTAGAAAGCACATATGCCTATGTCCGACGAGAATACCAGCAACGTAAAACCATGGGAGGATCATCTTTCATTCTTGGATCCATAGCTCAACAAACTCGTCAAGGACCCTCCATCAACTCGGGTTGAAATCTTAAATCCTCTACCTCTGGAAGATATAATACTTTAATGTGTGATTATTGTGGTGAAACAGGTCATTCCAAGCAATGGTGCTATGAAATTATTGGTTATCCAGAGTGGTGGGATTTTTAAAAAAAAAACATAGGAAGAAACCTATTGGCAAGCTCATGGTGGTGAATGTCAGTGAAGGAGAATTGAAAGATGGAGACCTACCGATTGCGCATATTGCCCATTCAGGTAGTATTGGTAAGACATACACTTTCTCCACTCTATCTAGGACTAACACATGGATAATTGACACTGGTGCGTCTGATCATATGATTGGAGATTCCAATCAACTTCGGTCCTTTACTTCATCTTCTCACTCTACTATTTCTACTACTGATGGTATTGAATGTTCAGTCAGTAGAGAAGGTTCTCTTACTTTGTCAAAAGATTTAATATTAAATTCAGTCTTGGTTGTTCCTTCTTTTCCCTGCAATCTCTTATCTGTTGTATAAATAACTTCCTCACTTAATTGTACTGTAACTTTCTAGCCTTCGTTTTGTGTTTTTCAGGACATCCTAACTCGAAAGACTCTTGGTTATGGTGTTAAACGAGGCAAGTTATACTATCTGGATTTGACACAGGATGGAGGACAGAAATTCAGTGAGATACATTTGGTGGATAGTAAACAAAAAGCTCACGACATGTTTAGCTATGGCATTGCCGTTTATGACATTTATCTTTTGGTTATCTTAGAAAACTAAAACCTAATTTGTGAACTTGGATGAATCAGTTTTTAATTATGATGTGTGTGAACTTGCAAAGAGCTATCGTGCTTCCTATTTACCTAGTTTGAATAAAAGTAGTGAACCTTTTTCTGTGATACATTCCGATGTTTGGGGACCTACAAAAATTTCTTCTTTATCTAATGCGAAATATTTTGTTACATTTATCGATGAATGTACTCGTATGACTTGGATTTCTTTGCTTCGTAGTAAAAGTGATGTGCAAACAGCCTTTTGTGATTTTTTAACATGGTACGTACTCAATTTCATGCATCTATTCAGGTATGGCAAACTGATAATGCTTTGGAATTTATAGAGACAACCCTTAGGAATTTTTTAAGCCAACATGCATTCGACATACCACTTCATGTACCTATACCCAACCAAACAGAATGGCTTGGCCGAGAGGAAGAATAGGCAAATCCTTGAAGTAGTTCGTGCCTCTCTCTTTGGCATGAATATGCCGCGATTCTATTGGGGTGAAGCTGTTAAGTCTGCCGTGTATCTCATCAATCGTACTCCTTCTAATGTCTTAAATTTCCAAACACCCTACCAGAAACTAAACTCGTTTTTTACTACTCCTCATCAACCGAATCTTGATCCTCGTATCTTTAGTTGTACTGTCTTTGTCCATGTCCCAAAACCCTTTCAAAATAAACTTGAACCCCGTGCTACAAAATGTGTCTTTGTTGGCTATTCTGACTCTCAAAAGGGATATAGGTGTTATGACCCTAATCTTAAAAATTTACATGTTAGTATGGATGTCACATTTCGAGAGCTTGAACTATATTACTCAGTAAAAATTGTGCCCTCTTCCCTTCAGGGGGAGAAATGTAATGAAGGAAATATGTCACTAGAATATGGTCGAAAGAATAATGCAGGTGAATGAGAGATGGAAGAATTTGAAGATATGCCTTTTGACATTATTATACAGAATATGGATGCTTTAGATAATGAAGGAGATCACCCTCGTAACACTGAAAGCTCAAGTGATATAACTCTGCCACCTTTAACACCATCAATTGATGAGTCATCCCCGCACACTCAAGTAACCTCTTCTTTTAGTACTTCTGAACTTATTCCTATTCCTTCTAGTCCAAGGTATCCTCAAAGGTTAAATAAAGGTGTAGCGAAAAAATAGTATGAACCTGACCTTAAATCAACCCTTAAATACCCCATAAATAAGTATGTCTCCACTCATATTCTATCTGAATCTCATGCATTTAGTGTTAATCAATTATCCAGTGTTTCGATTCCTAATAGTGTGTAGGAAGCTCTATAAGACCAGAAGTGGAGAGAAGCAATGAATGAAGAAATACGAGCTTTACAAAAGAATGCCATATGGGAACTAGTGTATTTACCCGAGGGGAAGAAGACTATAGGTTGTAAATGGGTATACACGGTGAAACTCAAGGCAGATGGCAGTGTTGACAGATATAAAGCGAGACTCGTTGTAAAGGGATACATACAAAGAAATGGAGTAGATTACCAAGAAACTTTTGCTCCGTTAGCTAAACTTGATACCATTCGAATCCTTATCTCCATTGCAGCCAATCAAGGGTGGCCTCTTAGATAGTTTGATGTGAAGAATGCATTTTTAAATAGGGATCTAGAAGAAGAAGTTTATATGGATGTACCACCTGGTGTAATACTGGAATCGTCAAGCTTGAATAAAGTGTGTAGGATGAAGAAATCGTTATATGGGTTGAAGCAATCACCCTGGGCTTGGTTCATAAGATTTTATATGGCAATGAAGACATTCGGTTTTAAGCAAAGTGAGGCAGACCATACTTTGTTTATAAAGCAAAGTAAAGGGAGAATTATTGTTTTGATAGTGTATGTTGATGACATTGTAATAACAGGTGATGATAGTGTGGGAATGAAACTTTTACAAGAGCACTTAGCTACTGAATTTGAAATGAAAAATCTAGATTCACTGAAATACTTCCTAGGAATTGAAGTATTAAGGACAAACGAAGGGATATTTCTGTCCCAAAGAAAGTACGTGCTCGATCTTTTGAAGGAGACTGGTATGTTAGCTTGTAAGCCTAGTAACACACCGATGGAAATGAATCATAAGCTGGGAATCTTTTCAGATCAAATTCCAGCAGATGTGGGATGATATCAAAGGCTGGTTGCCAGTTTAATTTACTTGTCCCATACTCGACCCGATATAGCGTATGCTGTGAGTGTAGTTAGCCAGTTCATGCATCAACCGAGTCAAGAACATATGGAGCCAGTTTATAGAATTTTGAGATACTTGAAAGGCTCTCCAGGGAAAGGATTGTTTTTCTCCAAAGGTGGTAATTTACATGTAGAAGGATACACGAATGCAGATTGGGCAGGAGATCAAACAACAAGGAAGTCTACCTCAGGATATTTTACATTTGTAGGAGGTAATTTGGTGACTTAGCGTAGTAAGAAAAAAAAAGTCATAGCAAGATCAAGTGCTGAAGTAGAATTTCGAGGAGTGGCTCATGGAATTTGTGAGCTACTATGGATTATACGTGTTCTTGGTGATTTGGGAATACATTATGAAAAATCGATGAAGTTGTATTGTGACAATAAGGCTGCAATCAAGATAGCCCAGAATCTTGTCCAACACGATCGTACTAAACATGTTGAGGTAGATAGACATTTTATTAAAGAGAAAATTGATCAGAAAATTATTTGTCTTCCTCATGTAAAGTCTGAAGATCAATTGGCAGATGTTCTCACAAAAGCCGTGTCAGGAAAGAGTTTTCATAGTGTCATTGGCAAGTTGGGCATGGTTGATTGTTATTCACCAACTTGAGGGGGAGTGTAGTAGTTAGTGTAGATAGAGTTGTATTTGTGGTAGATAATGATTACAGCAGTCAAGATATGTATTGCTTAGTTGTAGTAGTTAACTTAACGTAGAAGTCTTATGTATATAGATATTTGAAAAAATGAATGAAGAATTCAACTAACACCTGAATTATCTTAAGGTGTTTTTACGTTTTACACTTTTGTTGTCTCTATTCTCTATTCTTACTCCATACTTTCTTCTTCTTCTTCCCCAACCTTCCTATATTCTATTTCTGCAACTTTATGAGTCAGGTACATGATAGGACTTGGGAAAATAGAACTTGAAATTTTTTATTTTTAGACTAGTAATCTTGTGTTGAGCTTTCCAAATACTAATGGCATATATATTATGAATTTTATATTTTTTTTTCCACAGGCTTATGCAGTTCTCTTCAAGTATAATGAAAAAGCTTTTAAGCCAGTACCTGAACCTGTTTAATTATATTAAAGAAATTCTCCAAATTCATGGTATAAGTAGCATTGGAAACATGCTACATGTTAAACGGCATTATTATAGAAGTCATCCTTCTATAAACCTACTTGAAATCATTCATGCTGGTCCAAACACTGACTTTTTGTGACCCTATGCCAGATATAAAGTGCAGCTTGCCAAGTAAAATTGGTACACGATCTGCACTCAGAACTTTGTTTAATCTTCCTGGAGGAGATTATGCATGGATGGTCTAATAGTAAGTCATAAATAATAAAGAATAAAATCAAGTCATCATGAATTATTGGTAGTGTATGTGGGCTATTTTGTTTCTCAGTAATAAAATTTGAGAATAAGGTGGTTTTTTTTTCTTTTATTTTAGGTTAATTACATTTTGTGTCTAAATTTATTAAAAAATGACAATAGAGTGGTTGAATTTTTAAAACTAACAATAAAGTGTGGCAATCTGTAAAAAAATATAAAGTGGTATTTTTAGCAGAAAACTTTCAGGTTTCTCTTAAATTTTACAAATACAAATATACATGAGAGAGCAAAAATTATTGAACAAATCAAAAACTAAAATGGATTCATAGCCTTAGGAAAAACTTCACTTTATATAACCCTCTTTCTCTAAACTTTATTAATCTTTAATTCAGTAGTCATAATCCTTAATTTCTAGTTCATGAATTCTAATATTTATTGTGTTATAAAACTCTAATGACTTGGTAAAAACACATTTGTAAAGGATGAAGAAATTCATTATCTTATTATTTTTATAACACATCTTTACCACATGTCTCTTTTTTTATAATTTATTTAATATAGAAAAATTCATATCAGTATTTATAATGTATGACCTGCTAAAAATTACTATTTTGTTATTTTTTTTACAAATTACTACACTTAATTATTAGTTTTAAAAGTTCAACCATTAAATTTTCATTTTTTAACAAGTTTACACGCCAAAAATATAATTATTCCTTTATCTTTAAACCTCATTTCTACTTGGGTTTGCTAATCTATCATATATGAGCTTGTTGTATCTTAATTTTAAACTTTATTTTATGTGCTTATTTTTTTTCTTATATTTTCTTTTGCTCGTGTATTTCAATCCTTCCTTTTGGGCTATCCTCAATGTGAGCAAGGCCCTAAAAGGGGATTTTAGTTAAGGTGATAGCTAAAAAATATGTAGAATATAGTCCCGTTTCTTGATTTCATAGCTTGGAATCATAATGGAGTTAATAAAATGTCAATTAGTCCAATCCATTTACCTATATTAAAAATGATTGTGAATAAATTTTTGTAAGTTTAACACTTCAAATTCTTTCTTTTCTTTTTCCTAGATTCAGAGAGTATACATTTTTCTTTCCATTTCTTAATAATCAGTATTTGTTTAACTTTTCTTAATATAAAAGGAAAAAAGGTACTTTTCTTACTATAAAAGATGTTATAGGATCCTCTCCTGTTAAGCTAATTAGATTGCTTTGTTTCCTACAAAAACCTCTTATTTATACTGCTAGCATAACAGAACGTAGAGGGGGTGACTTCAAGCATGGTTAGCCTCATGTTGGATGTGGATTTTATTTATCAAGCTATTCGACAACATCCAGAGTTGACTTAAGGCATAAGACATTAATAATGAGCTCTTCATGAGCGAGAAATTCTAAATTTCATCTCGGGTATTGCTTGGAAATCTCTCACCGGTAGTGATAATTGGGATATCAAGATTACTAAGGCCTTCTCTCTTTTTGACCCTACTTACAAATGCATCTATAGGTAGTAGAGGTGGGAGTAGTGGTTTGGTTAGGAAAACCAAATTATTTTTTATGGTATATGGATCAAAATAAGCGTGTTACTTACATCGCTTGCAGATCAATTGTACTTAAATGTGCAAAAGAAGGCGGGCGACGTTGTTATACGTAGTTTAGTCATTAAGATTTCTCTCTTTTTTAAGGTTTTTAATCTTATGGAGTGTGGATTTAAGCCATTCAAGATTGGTGAGAATATGCTATCGGTCTCTCTAGCTTGACTAAAATGGAGGTATTTAAGAAAGTTGCCCCCAATGACTATCACTTTCCTAATGCTAATAAAGAACTTATTTGGGAAGGGCGATATTCGAATGAGTTTAGGCAAGGATGTGATGATCCAACTCAGAAGCGTCCAAGAAGCCATGTAGTTTGTGAATTTTCTTCCTCTACTTCTGATTCTCGGATACAACAAATCATCGCCTATTTTGATACCAAATTTGATGCCAAATTTTGAGAATTGGATTTGATCTCTTAGAAGGGAAGTACAACAACCTTCAAATCGATGTGAATTTCATCAAAAGCTAATTCCTTGGTCCTATTTAGTTTTTATTGTTGTTTTTTCTAAAATTTCAAATGTTTCATGTTTGTAGCGCTTAGGGCATTTGGGAGCAATTTTTATATTATTTTATGCCTTCTTATCTCTCCCTTTGGTTATGGTTCTTTTGTCGGTGCTGAAAAGGAGAAAACTTTAGGTAATTTAATTGTTATATAATGCTTGGTACATAATGATCTTTCATTATGCCAAGTTAGTGCATAGCTTGTGGTTTCAAGTGTTATTTGTGGTTTCAACTGTTTCTTTATGATTAATTATCTATTATTATTGGCATGGATTTTCTTATTTAAGGGAGACCATCCATTATTTTTCGTTTTTAAATTGGTTGTTTGTAACCATAAAAAAGGTGAAGATTGTTGAACCTTAACCTATTTTGATGGACACAAAGAATTAAGTATATCTAACAATTTGAATTAAGTGTTTATATCTAAGGCAAAAAAAGTTGAAGTATTTTATCTTCTTAGGACATAGTAGATTCACGCTCGTGCACTATTTGTGACGCTTGTGAATTGTGTATTTTACAACCTTGAAATAAATTTCCCACCCGTGAAAAAATATTTCAACCTAAAAGCAAAAATAACACAAGGATTCAGGGCTAGTCTTCCCAGCCATGAATGTGAAGATTCACGACTATGAACAAATATTCACATCCGTGAAGAGACTTTCCTCTCCAAATTCTAAAGAAACCACAGAAAAATGTATTGGCAGCCTTCCCAGCCATGAAATTGAAGATTTACGGCCATCAATAAATCTTCATGCCCATGAAAGACAACATTCACGGCCATTAATCCCGATTCATGCCCGTAAAGGATTTTTTCTCCAAAACAGGAGAAACTACAAAAGACTTCATGATTAAAGTTTCCAACTGTGGGATCAAGTTTTCTCAGTCATGAACTTTTATTCATGCCCATATTCAGTTCTAAATTTTTTTAATCTAGATTTTGTACTGAAGCTTCACGACCGTGAAGGAAAATTTCTACCCGTGAAGCTGCATTTATGAAAGTTGTTAAAATAACTATTTTTGCATTTATTGATGCTCCGTCGTCTTTATTTCACCTAAAACTATATAAACTCTAATGGTTTAAACTATTTTCGCAATTAAGAATTTTCAGAAAAATTATAAACATGAAAATAGTAATATTTCTTTAGATACTCCATTTCATAAAAAAAGAATTAATTCTTTAAGAAATACATAAATAGCTTATAGGATACTATTAACATTCATGTTACCCTAATATCGATAAAAAAAGTTTCTTAAAATTAAAATTAAAATTAAAATTAATAAAATTTTTATTTGCGTTCAACCATGTCAAAGAAAGAATATATTATTAATGAAAATCTGGCTTTTTAAACTTGAATATAAAAATTTAGTTAGTAATTTTGCATACCAAAAAAGGCAAGAGAAATTAATCTTAAATAATTTGTATAATATATTTATAAAATATTTATATTATTAAAGGGATATAAATTTAGTATTTCCTATGACTAGGGGTGTATTCTAGTTGAGCCAACTCTTAAGTTACTTAAAATCAATTCAAAAAATATTCAAGATTGAGTCAATGTTAATTGATTCGAGCTCGATGTTGTTGAACCCTAACAAGATCTTAAAAGATGTCCTTTAAATATGTCTTTGTTAAACAGATAAGGAGATTGAGAAAGGCTTTAAGTAGTCAGATAATTTGTAACTTTTGGCAACCTTAAAAGTTGTTAGATTTAGGATGGTCATTCAACTAAGATGTCTACCTTTCATAAATTGCCCCTAACTCTAAGTATCATCATAATATGCATAGGATTTTAGGTTGATATTAAAAATACTATGAGTCATGGCAAGATAGACAACTTTCCAAATTGTGATTTATATTTGTATTTATGTTAAGATCCACGAGAGAGTAAATTATTCCATAGCAAGCTTTACCTCATGCTTCACATGATATCTCAAAGATATTTCAATTAATCAAAAGTTGAAAAAAAAATTGATCCATTTTTAGGATCGTTATTCCCAGATAATGACAATTAAAACATGTACGCATCTTTCATATACATCCATTAAGGCAGATTGTTTGGAGTAATTTTAATTCGCCATAAAAAATATTGTTGTCTCGATTGTCCAAACGGTTGAGAACCATCAATACATTCCATTCTCACATTGTGGCTTTCAAAAGAAAGAATGTGTTCCACTAAAATAGTTTCATGCTTTATAATTAGATTAATAGCGTATTGTGTCATCTTCTTATCGATACCCATCATGTCATTTCATATGTGCGGCTGTAGCTTTTGGAGCATACATCGTTGCAACATTGAAATTAAGAAAAAATAATAGATCATCTTATGCAACATATTTTTCTATGTCTTACTAATCCCCTATTCTTTTTGAAACGATATAGATTACAGAATTTGTAGTTTGTCAAGACACTATCAACTTCCTAGTATATCATAAACCAATTCTTATAATAATCAACTTTTTCTACAAGAAGACTAAGACTCTTAACCAACTTCTTTATTTCGTAAAAGTTATTAATCATTTTATTATCCTCTCAAAATACTTTTTATAAAAATTGGGTAAAGTCTCATAGTATCTCTCGAAGAAATGGTACTCTAATTTCATATGCAACAACCATTCCAACACTGACATCTGAAAATATTTATTGCATCCATCTCATAATTTTTCATCAACAACACTAAGAATGTCATAGAATTTTTGTGTACTCAAATTAGGTACTTTTTCTATACCTTGTGGCTCCAACTTAAATACAACTACATTAATAGTCAATTATCGATATGGATCTATAAGTTCTATATACACCTCTTAGATACATGGCATTCGAAGTTATCAAAAGTTGTAGTCATATATAGTTATGCATGCCAATTCTACACGTGATAATCCAAAAAAAATCTTTTTCTAAATAAATGCATCCTCACTAATTTAATGTTTGAAAATTTTGATTAGATGACACTTCTACACGAATACTTTATTTCAGTCACATCCACTGATTACAAGCAAAGGGATATTTTCATCCCTATCCACAAAATCTTTATTAATAGGGCCTTCAAAATTAAGCCTAATTTTACATCCATTGAATATTAGCATTTTACTTATATTATATTGTTTATCACCAAATATAAAACTCCAAAAGTAGCCTCTAATCTTAGGCCCCATTCTTGTAATTACTTAACTAACTTTTTCAAATAAATAAATTGAAAGTTCAACAACATCTCCTATATAAAATAAACGTATATTCCTCGTAA
Organism: Ricinus communis; assembly: GCF_019578655.1. NCBI lineage: Eukaryota > Viridiplantae > Streptophyta > Magnoliopsida > Malpighiales > Euphorbiaceae > Ricinus > Ricinus communis. Next base: position 15,969,303 of record NC_063259.1, on the reverse strand, counting down.
AATAATTTTCTGCTTAACACTTTAAATATCACATCACAACGTATAAATTGGGTCACAGTCAACAATAATACTCGACTACCAACAATACATTATATAAAAGCCGACTTAGAATTATATAACTTGTATACATAAAATTTATATACTAGCCATAACAAAATCAACATACCAATAATCAATATAGAACTTAGAAGAGTTTATGCAAATGTTAGTTTAGGTTAATAAAAAAAACAAATAGTCTATATTCTATGAATACTAGTAATTTTTCAATTATATTAATTAATTTAAATAGGCAAATTTCATTTCAAACACAATGCAAACCTAAAATCAAGCACCAAGCAAAGACACCACATGTTTCATATATTAAACTCCTAAAATAACTTAAAAATAAACTAAATATCATATAATTAGATGAAACTTGTACGAGTGAGCAAAGAAAGAACACCAGCTAGGTTGGAGAAGCAAAGTCACTAGGAGCAGCAAGTTGAAAATCCAATTTAAGAAAAAAAATAAAAATATATCTTAAGTTGCAATTACATTGTTAATTACTTTCTACTTGTTGCATATTCAATTAATATAGTATGTTGTCTATATAATTGAAATAATGTGCATAAAGCCCATATTCATTCCACTTATTTTTTTTGTATTTACTTTTTTACATCTGAGTTGTAAAGTTACAAAGAAATTCTTGCAGTGAAGATTTAAAAACAGAGAGTAAAGTTAGTGCTCAATATTTTTAAAAATACTAATTGATTAAAAATTATCAACTAATTGATCATTAATCTATATATTGTTAACTAGTTAACAAAATTGATTAGAAGATACCTGACTTCCTACCACAGCCTTATGCAATTTGTATTCACAAAACACCCTCAATTAGTAAGTGGACAATTACTTTTACGTTCACTTTTTTAAAAAATTGAACTTGAAATGTAATAAAGTAACAATTAAATTTAAATTTTGACTAATAATAGCTCTCATGTACATTCCTCAACCTAAAAAGGAATTCAATTCAATCAAATCATATTCAATTCAATCCATAGCAAACGCTAAAACTCAAAAATAATTTATTTAAATTAAATTCAATTAAAACTTAAAAGAACACCAAAAATAATGAAATAATCACATTCAATAGTCAATAAACCAAAAATGAGACAGAGAGAGAGTACTTTTGAAACAAAGCTAGTAATGAGAGGAGAGAATGAGGAAGATAATGGTTCTAGCATTGACATGTGCGAGAATAGAAAAGACGCCATAAGTGAAAAGGAGAGAAGGCCTATTTGATGAACACAAACTTAATCTTAAACAAAAATTAAATAATGTACAAAAAAAATTTCAAAAACTTACAATGATTGTCGAGAGAGAGTGTGACAACCATATCAACAATGACAAGATAAAACAAAAAGAGAGAGAGACTTAGTTCTATTTTAATCTATTATAGAAGCTTTAAGAGTTATGGTGAAAATACCTTAACTTTCAAATTTTAAAGACAACTAAAACGACAATTTGCGTTATTGACTCAAGTTGTCTTAGTTAGCGATTGATCATATCGTCATTAACTATAAATGAAATAGAATTTGTAGTGTGTTTAATTAAAAGACATTATATATGGGTCATTCCCTCATTAAGTTGTATTTATTAAAAGATATTAGAGACTGAAGCAACTCCATTCCTAAATGTAAAACTATAAAACACAATATTTAATTGAACGCCTTTCACTGATGGAAAGAATCCATCGCTAAATGTAGTGAAGGTACAAAAACTGCTACATAAAAGAACACCATTCGTAAATTTTGCGTATTTTATTGAGCCATTATTTAGCGACAATATTCAAATCTGTCGGTCAATACCATTCCAAAACATCGCTAAACTATCGCATAATCTTACACTAAAAAGTTTGGCATTGAATTTATCGATAGATTTACTTTAGTCTTTAAAATGTTTACACTAAATTGTCTATATTCCATGGCTAAAGTGTAGGAATTGATTTTTTTGGCTTTTTTTATAATTCGTTGCAAGATTGTTGGTAACAAATCCGTTAGTAATTATCATTGGTAAACTATCTATGTCTTGTAGTGTTGTTTAAATTAAGCATATAGCTTGTTTATAAAGGATTTCAGTTTTGGTATATGCCTATATAGTTTCCAACATTTCCTTTTTGATTGTTGAGGAACATAATATGATGGGACGATGTGTCAAGCATTAATGACAACCATCGCTTTTTAAATTTTAAATATATCCTTTATTATTGGGAAGTTGGAGAGGTGAATGGAGGTAATTAGCGGCATCTATGATACGTGAGATATATGGTGAAGCAGAAAAGTCGTCTTATGGATTTGTGTCCCTGGATAAAGAATTATATAGACAATTTTCTCCTCTTATAAAAACTAGGAGAATTAAGACTATTGGCTTAGACTCATCCTTCACTAGCCTAAGCTATTGCTGCTACCTTGATATATGCCACAACTGAAGGTACCGAGTCACTCATTCCAGCTCATACTTCTAGGGTTAAAGAGATGATTGAAGTTGAAGGAGATGAGGCCTTGCAAGTTTTAGGAGCTATATCTGAAACGGAGGTTGTGACTTTTACAACAACCTAATCTAAAGATATAAAAATCGAGGTTGTTAGGTGGGTAGAAAGTGGAAAAAATTTAGTGTGAAGCTATATAGGCAAAAACAAGCAAGGGTTTAAAAGACTTTTAGGGAAATGACCTATGGAAGTTGGTGAGACCGAGATATTGAGAAAGAAGAGATATGGGTGAGGCTCATAATCTTCCCTAAAGCTGGGAATGTAAAAATATTTATAGCTCGCAAGTGCATGAATCAATTATAGCAAGTGATAACTTACCTTTCGACGAGTTTCTCAAAAATCCTTATAGTTTAAACTTCTAAGTTAAATTTCTAAATTTACCAAATTAAACTAAAATAATAACTCCTAAATTCATAAACTAAAATGGTTGATAAAATTGATTTAAGACAAATTAAATATCAAAACAAATAATAGAATTTTAGAATGAATAATATGAATAAATAAGGATGTTGAACTAGCTTATTAATCATGATTTAATCATTAGGTGGTTAAGTATTTAGCCAAAAACTAAAATTATGATTTTTTTCACATAGCCTAGAGAACTCACGATAGTTATTGATTCTCTAACTCTAATTAATTAACTAATTTGTTGATGTATAGCTATTAATTAATTAAATGGCATTGATCTCAAGAACAAACAAATTGATTCAAGTCAAAACAACCAAATATAATTATAAATGCATCAAAATTTTAGTGACATAAAATTTAAAATATTATTAAGTGAATAATTATTTTAAAATTTATTCTTGCATTTGTGAAATAATTTTGATTTGTAAATATGGCTAATTGTCGACTGATCAAAATATTCAAAGAAGAAGATATAACTTGGTAAGCTTGAGATAAAGCCTGTCAAAGAAGGAGTTCATTCCTCTTTTGTTTGAAATATATATAATATATATCCAAGTAATAAGAAAGAAAGCCCAACCTACTTAAAGGCCTAGACACTCAATACATGGGGTGCAACCATGTTTCACATATATCAATGCTTTCCTTTCATTTCCCTATGGAATGAACTTTTGTCTCCTTTAGAGTTTTTACTCATTTTGAAAACATTACAAATTAAGAGCTCCTCTAGCTTTCTCTTTATGCTATACTTCAGCCCCTGCTACATAACTACTACCTACCACTACTCATTGCCCTTACTATTTGCCTATCACTTGGGTCACTCTTCTAATAAATGTTGCTATGTGTACAAGTCCTCAAGTACTGCTTACCTCTCATTCCACGTATTGATCTTTCTTTATCCTTGTTTATTCTATCTAATGAAGGCACATATACATGTGCTTTGTTCTCTCCTACCTTTCCATATCCCTGTTTTGATTAGAGGTATCGTTATCCATAAGAAGTGCATGAGGATCAATTCTTAATGTAAGCTCAAGATCCATGACTCCAATAACTATTAATAGATCTTTTTCATGATTTAAAATTATTGTCATTCAATATAGGAATAGAGTTGATGTTAGCAGTGATATTAGCAGGATTATTCATAGTTGAATCAAGAACAACAAACAAGACAAGATCACATAAGTCTAAAAGCAATAATAGATTCAAATAATGTATACCCTATCTCAAGATACTAGAATTCTAGTAATATTTTGTATTTGGACAAACTTCTAAAAAATATCTTGGTGCAGTAGTAAATCACTGATAATAAAGAACATATCAAACAATAAATCTTTCTTTGAGCCGATTATTCACATGTAAAATCAAATAACCATCACATATTTATTACCACATGTGCACAAGTAATTATATTAAATACTGACCTTCCTTTGAGCCAATTAGTATTCACATAAGTCATATGCACATAACCAGTAATATTTTGAAATGAAATTAATTTCCATAAGAAAGGTCATGTTGGTGAATGTTATTTCAATTAATTTATCTCAAAATATATATAATACAAATTACCAATATTTAAATTTAAAATTGCACCAAACTTGAAAGTCAAGGTAAACCCAAAAATCAATGTTCAAAATGGTTGAGTAGATAAACCTGAACCTTACTCAATTATCTATAAGTCTAAAGTTATAACATAATTTAACAACTCCAACTTTAAAACCCAAAGATGTTCTTAGGCCTATATGCTTTATAAGCCTTATAATCCTTTTAGATGATTAATTTTAATGAAATTGAGATTATTCTTATTTACTGCTATTATTATCTTGAATTGTGATTAATTGATGGCCATCTTTTATTTGCAACACGAGTGACTATAAAAAAACTAAGTTATAAATAAATCAATGAGATATATGAGGGTAAATGCAATATTAGGGAGTATATCATGGAGATGACTCATCTTAATTCAAAGTTAAAAGCACTTAAGTTGGAACTCTATGAGGACTTGATAATGCACCTAGTTTTGATATCACTTCTAACACGATTTAGCCAGTTTAATGTGAGCTACAATATTTAGAAAGAGACTTAGTCTCTGAATAACCTCATCTTACACTGTGTTCAGGAAGAAGAAAGGCTAAAGTAAGATAGGACATGTCTCTAGCTTTAAAGACAATAGTAAAGGAAAGAAAAGGAAAGGAAAAAGGATAAGGAAGCTGTCAGCACCCGTTTTGCAGATCTAGATATTGAGAGAATTATAGAAAAACTGATGATAAAAGTTACTCTTTTTCTAAAGTCTTGAGAGATTGAGGATGGTCATATCCCAATTAGGATTGTGAATAATTGAACCAAAAATAATTTTTTGAAATTAATTTGAACTAAATTGACAGGAAAATTAAGTTTAAAGAGTAAAATTCCAAATTCTTAAAATTTTCTAACCTTGAGCCAATCGGCCCTTTGTATAGCCAAATCGATTGTATATTGAGCTGATTGGTGTTGTGCAGTCCTAATTGGCTTTGAACTCAAAATTAGACGTCGTTTTGAGTATTTTTTTCCTAAACGTCAAAATAAATAAAAGTACATCTTCTAGAATATTTTATTATATAATTAAATTTTTAATGATTTTTCATAATTTATTAAGTATTTATCAATAATTATCATTAGACACTCTTGATAAGTCCAAAAATTATCTTTTTTAATTATGGATATTTATAAAAAGTTAGAACGTATATCAAAAGCCTCTAGAGTTTCCTTAAACCTTTCCCTATAAATAGAAAAGGAAACCCTAGGCCAAGAGTCGGTAATTTTCAATAGAACAACAATAAGTTTTCAACAATACATACATTCTCAAAGATCAAATACAAAAACCCTTAAACACTCTAGTTTCCTACCCTATTTTCGATTCAACCTCCTCCTCATCAATTGAGACTCGAGGATCTTTACAATACTATAACAACTTGAGAGTTTCAAAGCATTCACATCATATTTCTCTTCTTTTCTAATTTTATTCGTTACTTTTTTTATTCTTTGTTATTAGAAACATGCTAGGTTTATAGTTTCTTTCAATAATTGTATTTTCTGATGTTATATATGTTAGAATTTAGATTTCATATGAATTTATGTGTTTTTGTGGTATACATGTTTCCTGACTTTTGAAACTTATAACTTCTGATTATTGAGTTTTGAATTTGATAATCATATGAATATATCAATATACTAGGTTTGTTCCTTTTTATTGATAATCCATATACATTAATATGAAATATATCTAGATTGATTAGATTTGCATCTTCAAGTGTAATGTCAATTATTCTAAAAAACCCATGTTAAGAAGTTTTACTTACTATAAGTATATTTTTTATTAATGTGAGTTTTCTTGCCCTAAAAGTAGCTTATTTACATTATTTTTCATGTATTGCTTGAATACTAATCATTTTTCACGTGTTTTATGCATGTATATTGGAGATTTGGAGTAGGAGCACTAAAAAAATAGCAAAATCGGCCTAGATAGAAGCCTAGAGCCTAGTGGCTATGCGTAGAGCTGACCGGCTCTGTGATGCGGCCAACCGGTTGTTCATCCTAAATTAGTCCCTTTTTACAAATTTTAAGCCTCTTTGTTGATTTATGCCAATTTTAATTTCTTTTAGTCATTTTTTTAAATCTATCAGTTGTAGAAAAATGTTCTAACTAAATAAGACATCTAGACTTAGGCTTTAGCATGTAATTTGTAGCCCATTAGGTTAATATATTAGTATAGAGGGCTTAAGTTAAAATCTATTTAGACTTGGCAGGTTTTGCCATATTTAATTAATTAATCAGCTCATTTAGAATAAGATATGTGAGTTGGGCCTTGACATACAAATAGTAGTCCATTTAGGGTAAGAACTTAGTATATAGAGCAAAAACTATAATTAGGCTAGACTAGGTGGGTTTCCGTATACATAATTGAGTAGTTAACTTAGACTAACAATATAAATGGGAATTGGCCATTAAAAAGGGAATTGGCCACTAAAAAGGGCTAGATTTAGGTGGACCTCACAGGTTGTAGTGCTTGATGTGTAGAAAATATTTATGATGTATTTAGAGGGAATAGGCCATTAAATAATAATATTAAAAATAAGGATACACAAATAAGAAAGTTGACTTTTGGATCCATTTCTGGATGTGGCGGAGCTTTCTTATGGAATCTAGTACGCCATTCAATAGTAAAAGTGTCTTAGAGAATTACCCGCGTGGTGTCCACGCTAGTCTCTATGACTAGTTAGCATGTTTCCAATTAGGTTGAAAACCCTTGTAGTACTGTAGTCACTAAAAATATTTGGGTGTGCACCCGAAACTACCACCAAATTTTTGCATCTCATATGCATCATGCATACTATACATCTCATGCATCCTTTTAACTCATTGTTTTGAATCCATTTTAGATTATAATTCTTAGTTTGGATAAGAAAAGAAGGCTATCAAGAGGATCCATTTTACTAGTAATCAAGACAAGAGCCTAAGTAGTAACACTTTTGGAGTTGAAAAAAGTATGGCCACACGCAAGTCATTGATGCTATCAAGATTGTAATCATGGCTAACCTAAGGATAGTGATCCGAGAGGAACTCTAGCAAGCTTTGGATGAGGTTTTTGAGAACGGACAATCCAAAAGATTGTTAGTGCCCCTACAACTACTACTTATGATGTCGAACCACGAAGTGAGCACCTGTTGAACCTAGATAACTACATGCTAGAAGAAGCTAAGAAAGAGGAGGCTCTTACTGCAAAAGTTGTTATAAAATTCAAGATTATGTATGGTTTGACTAAAAGGCTCGATAATATGCAAGATATGTTGAAAGATCAAGGTTTAGATTCAATCTTTAATTTCAATGAACTGATGCTGAGATGAAAAGTTGCCTCTCAAATTTTACATGCCTGAAATGTAGAAGTTCAATAGAACTAGAGATTCAAAGGTGTGCTTGAAGCAATATGCTACTATCACGAGTACTACTCATTTGAGTAGGACCCAAATTATCAAGCTGTTTGTATTTTCATTAAAAGGGTTAGCTGTAAACTGGTACCATGGGTTGGAAAGGGTCCACCAAGTCTGATTAAAAAAAAGCTTTGTGATGCTTATATACAACAATATGACTACAATGCTATTTAGAAGTCTCTACAATGGATTTGGAATTGATAAAGAGAAAGCCGAATCAGTCTTTTTCTAAAGTATTGACTAAATGGAGAAATAAAGGAGGGTTAATGAAGAATAAGCCTTCTTAAAAGGACCAAATTCGAATGGTAATTCAAAATGTTTTTCCATCTTTGGTGGAAAAGCTATAAATGATAAATTTTAAGATTTTTGCAGGCTTGTATGATGATGGCTTACAACTGGAAGAAATTGAAAATGATAAAGCTGGATGAAATATAGGAAACTATCAAGCTAGAAAGATCGAAGACCTATCATCTAAAGATGATGAAGCTTTACAAAATTTAGATGTTGATTTAAAACAATGATATAATTTTGCTTTTAGCTAGGATTAATGATATGACTTTGATTTTGCTTAATGTTTATCGTAATGGTATTTTGCATGACAATGATTGTTACATGAGTATATTTGACATTAATTCTATTTGATATGATTTATTTAATCTAGGCATAAATGACAATCCTATGTATATTTCTGCTACACATAATATAACTCTTGAAGAGAGAGAAAGTGAGAGAACAAAAGAAGAAGGAGAAAAAGAAAAAGAAAGAGATAGTATTTAATATGCATGACTAGATTCAGCATAATAAAATTATTCAACATACTGGGGGCAGGAAGGTTGAATTCATCCCTCATCATATAACAACCTTTATGATAACAAGGACCCCTAGAGATAAAAGAGATTAAAGATTAGTGCTCAAATCCAAAACATACAATGCCCGTCACATTTGACTCCAAAAAAAGAAGTCTAGATCGAGTTAAAATCTTTCATATTAAAGAAAAGAAAGATCATGCCTGAAATGAGTTTAAATCTCAAGGACAATAAGTTCATAAGTCAATCAAGATCATTTCAAATACTATTTTTGAGAAAAAAAGAAGAAAAAAAATAAAAATAAATAGAAAAACAAATCATGCTGATTAGAGACCTGTATAGGCTAGTCAGGCAAAAGCTATAAAATAAAAAGTGAAAAAAAAAATATTCAATTAGAAAATCTAAAAGGACTAGTTAATAACAAGAGTTCTATTATGAGAAATAGAAAATGTACCTGTTTATGCACTTATTAAATGGATGAAATTTAATTAGAATTTTTGGTAAATTTATACATTAGCTTTCATCCCTTGTGCACTACCAGAAGGAGAAAATAAAATAAAAGGCGGAATCTATGAGATCTGAATAGAAATAAGATCATTTTTTTTAACTCTCTTGCTGGAAAAACTCAAGAATTTGTAGCACTCAAGTTTCCATCAATTCTGATATCATGCATAATGAATCGGTATAGCTAGAGTCTTTCAGCTTTCATTCAAGAAATTTTAAAGAGAAGTCTTGAAAATCATTACAATCATATGCAAGAATTAATAAAAGAGACTGTAAGTACTAAGTAACCAAATTTGCAAAAAGAGAAAATAAGAAAAAATAAAAATAAAGAAAAAGAATAAAAAAAAAAAAAAGAAAATGCTAAGTTGAAACTCGAAAGGGCAGCTTAGACAAAAGTTGAGGCATAAAAGTAAGAAAAGAAAAGATTTGGTTGCTATCTGCATGAGATTATAGGAAGCCATCATTATCATTGCACAGGTATCAGTACAACCCAAGGAAAAATGAGTCAGTCCTTACATCCTTGAGTTATCTCTAGATCTATGCTTCATGTCCTCACCATGACTTATAGGTCTCTAATATGCATCATTGCTCCTATTCTTTTTTTTCAACCATCAGGCTCCATGCCCTATGACCAAAGAGTAGACAACAGACTTGTTAAAATTCAATCTTTTATTGATAAGCACCAGAATGCCCCTGTCCAAACCAAAGGATGACTTTTTAGAAATGCATTATATACCATATATAACATGCATATCACATACCTTCACTACTTTTTCTTGATGTGATCTTTATGTACTTGAATATGTTACTAACTTATAATAGAAAAATGAAGAAAAGACCAAAAGAAAGAAAATGCTCGATCTACACTCAAGTTTGCTTCCCTAAGCAGAGATTATCAAGTTTACTTTTCAAAGTGGAAGAAAATTAGTTTATATCCTAAAATAGAATATCCTCATCTCGAAGTAGAATACAATCACTCGAAGAACAACAGTTTATTTTTTGAAGCGAAAACTCACAGCCCATTTTCTAAAAGTAGAGAATCAGTTCTAAAGAATTGAAACACATCTTGAAATGCAAGTTATCAAAGAGAGTAAAGCACATACCAGTCCAACACCAGGAAGTGAATAATTTACCAAATCACAACCTGAAGCGAAAATCACAAGTTTTGGGTTCCCGAAGCAGAAGGTAACCAAGAAAACTCTAGGAAATTAGTGGCAGAAGTGCCCATCATTCAAAATTTTAAGAAAACATGCATGGTTACTAAATCAAACGGGCGTGGTCCATAAATTAGAGCCATGTGGTCCTTAAATTAGAAGGGCGTGGTCCCTAAATTACAGCTAGATAGAAAGTCTGCATCAACTCGGGCCTATAAAGCGTAGCTTCTGCCGTTCATAAACATATCTATTATACTATATCATTGATATTTATGATTTATCTTGATTTATTCATATTTGTGCTATAAACCTCGATAAAACGGGGGTAAACTATCAACTCCCATTTTTCAAATTTGGATATCGAGGGAATTATGGAAAATTCAATGATGAAAGTTATTGCTTTTCTCAAGTCTTGAGAGATTGAGGATCGTCAAATTATAATTAAGGTTATAAATAATTGAACCAAAAATTATTTTCTGAAATCAGTTTGGATTAAATTGATAGAAAAATTAAGTTTGAGGGGTAAAATTATAAATTCTGAAAGTTCATGGGCAAAATTATAAACATTCTCAAAATTTTCTAACCGTGAGCCAATCGAATTTGCATGCAGCTGAATCGACTATACACAGAGCTTATTGGCTCTATATTGTGCCAATAATCTCTGTGTACAGCCGATTGGATCTGCATAGTCTCGATTGTCTTCGAACTCGAAATTCGACATCGTCTTTAGTATTTTTCACTTTTAAATATTAAAATAAATAAAATACATATTCTAGAATATCTTATTGATAAATATTCAAATTTTTAATGATTTATTTAGTATTTATTAGTAATTATCATTAAACACTCATGATAAGCCCAAAAATTAGTCTTTTAGTTATAGATATTTATCAAAAATTAGAATACATATCAAAAGCCTATAGGGTTTTCTTAAACCTTCTTATAAATAGAACAAGAAATTCTAGGCCAAGGGGTTGGTAATTTTCAATAGAACGATAGTAAGTTTTCAACAATATATACATTCTCAAAAATCAAATAAAAAAACCTTCAAACATTCTGGATTTCTATCCTATTTTCGATTAAACCTCCTCCTCATCACCTGAGACTCGATGATCTGCATAATCCGGTAACAATCTGAGGGTTTCAATGTATTCGCATCATCATCTTTCTCTTTTTTTTCTTATTTTTTATTAGAAACATGCTAGAGTTTCATAGTTTCTTTCAATAATTGTATTTTATGATGTTGTATGCCTTAGAACTAGGATTTCACATGAACTTACGTGTTTCTATAATATGCATATTTTTTGAGTTTTGAAACGGATAACTTTTGATTCTTGGGTTTTGAATCTAATAATCACATGAATAGATCAATATGCTAGGTTCATTCCTTTTTATTAATAATCCATATACATTGATATAAAATATATCTAGATTGAATTAGATTTGCATGTTCAAGTGTAATGTCAATTGTTCTAAGAAATTGCCATGTTAGGAAACTTTACTTACTGTAATTATATTTTTTGATTAATGTGAATTTCTTGCACTAAAATTAGTTTATTTACGTGTTATTTTATGCATTGAATGAATACTAATCATTTTTCACATTTTTATACATGTATATCAAAGTTTTGGAATTCGAGCACCAAAAAATAGCAAAATCAACTTAGACAGAAGCCTAGAGCCGATCAGCTATGCATAGATCTGATCGGCTCTGATCTGTAATATGGCCAACTAGCTATTCGTCCCAAATCAGTTAATTTTTGCGGATTTTGAGTCCCTTTGCTAATTTCTACCAATTTTAATTTATTTTAGTCGCTTTTTTTAAGTTTATAGTTCTAGGAAAGAGTTGTAATAATTTAGATTTAATATTTTTCTTTTGCTTTTCATTTTGCTTCATATTTCTTGGATGGATGTCAAATACCTACTATGTGAATATTAACTAAATTGGACATCTAGACTTAGGCTTTAAAACTTGGGCTTTGGCATATAATTTGTAGCCCATTAGGTTAATATATTGGTAAATTGGACTTAAGTTAAAATCCATTTAGACTTAATAGGTTTTGTCATGTTTAGTTAATTAATCATCTTACTTGGAATATGATAATTGAATTGGGCTTGACATGCAAACGGTAGTCCATTTAGGGTAAGAACTTGATAATCAAAGTATAAACTGTAATTGGGCTAGACTAGATGGGCTTTCTTATACATAATTGAGTAGTTAACTTAGACTAATAATATAAAAGGGAATTAGACTTAACTAAAATGGGTTAGACCTAAGTGGACCTCACGTACTGTAGTGCTTGATGTGCTGAAAATATTCATGATGTATTTATAGAGAATTGGCCATTAAATAATATTATTAACAATAAGGATACACAAATAAGAAAGTTGGTTTCCGAGTCTATCTCTAGATGTGGTGAAGGTTCTTTATGGAATTTAGTATGCCACTTAATTAATTAGTAAAAGTGGCTCAGAGAATTATCTGAGTGGCGTTCCTCTTTCTCTGTGCTAGTCTCTATGACTACTAAAAAGCCTTGCAGTACTATAGTCACTAAAAACACTTAGGTGCACGCTCAAAACCACTTCCAACAAAAGTTACAAATACAACATCTTAAAAGAAACAACAAAAGGATTCCATAAACCAGAAGGTGGTTAGTTGTTTCCTCTGTGGAGCTGAAGGGCATAAAAAGAAGCGATGCACTAATTATTGTAAATGGCGTCTAAGAAAGATATGCTTATTAATTTGGTTTGTTCTGAGGTTAATTTAACTAGATTTTCTAGACATATATGGTGGATAAATTTTGGTGCAACAACTCATATCAATGTGTCTATATGGGGTAGCCTGAATTGTCGAAAGCCAAGTAATGGTGAAAGATACATATATGTGGACGATTCAAGTTGAAGCAAAAGGAACTTTTAAATTATTTTTAAGGAATAGATTTTATTTGGATCTTGATGAAACATTTATTGTACCATCTTTTAGATGGAATTAGATTTCTATTTCTACTTTGGACAAATCAGGATATTCTTATTCATTCAAAAATGGAAAACTCAGTTTTTTTCATGATTCAAAATTAATTGGTTCTGGATCTTTGTTAAGTTGCAATAATCTTTATTCAATTGAAATAATTTCTTCATTTAATGAATTCCTGCAATTAAGTGCATGAGGTACTAAAAGAAAATTAACTAATAAGAATTCAGTTATATTATGGCACAAGAGATTAGGTCATATCTCTAGACTAAGAATGGAGAGACTTGTGCCAGAAAAAATTATAGATTCCTTAGACATCACAGACTTTGGTGTATATATTAATTGTATAGAGGGAAAACAAAACGAACAAAAGGATATTTGATGCCAACAGAACTTTAGACATCTTAGAACTTATACATACAAATATTTATGGACCATTCCCTATTATTACTTGGAATGTGCCAACAATACTTTATAATGTTCATAGACAATCTTTTTTCATATATGGCTACATGTATCTCATTCATGGAAAGTAATAGTCATTGAATGTGTTCAAACAATATAAGGCTGAAGTTGAGAGCCAACTCAATAAAAGAATCAAAAGTGTCATATCTGATTGTGGTGGTGAATACTATGGCAGATATGATAGTTCAAATGAACAACATCCAAGATCATTTGCTAAATTCCTAGAGAAATTCGGTATTGTCCTACAGTGCACCATGCTAGGTTCGCCCACTATGAATGGTGTAGCTAAAGACGAAACAAGATGCTTGAAGACATGATGAGGAGCATGATCAGTCATTCTACCATTGCTAGAATCACTTTAGGAAGAAGTACTTAAGACTGCAGTATATATCCTTAATAGAGTTCCAATTAAAGCAATTGTCGAAACTCCTTATGAACTTTGGACATGCAAGAAGGCTAGTTTAAAGCATTTTCATGTTTAGGGTTGTCCAGTTGAGGCAAGGCCTTATAAGCCTAATGAAATGAAACTAGACTTGAGAATAGTGATTTGCTATTTTATTGGATATTCTAAAAGATCTAAGGGTACAAGTTTTATAATCCCATGACTAAGTCGATTCTCAAGATAGGAAATGCCCTATTCTTTTGCAGGGGGAGATATAGTTAAGGAATTTTTCTTTAAAGAGCAATACATTAATGTTCCCACAAGTGTTATTGGCATTGATCAAGATCCTATTTCTAACTTTATTCAAAACACACAATAGATCAAGAATGATGTGCGCTATCCGCACACGACAAAGTATACCGACTGTATCAAGTAATATAGTAATGAATACAAGTATCGTTCCACTAAAGACCAATTATAAATACTATTTTTAGATTTTGACTAATGTTTAGCAAAGTAGAATATTGTTTGAATGGGTGAAATTTAAAGGTTAATTAAATAGAAAGGAAGAATAAAAGTAATTAAAAAGATTTATCAAAGAAAAAAGTCTATTCAGGTATTGAATCCCCTTAACAAATTATACACTTCATGAATTAAATAGCAATTAAATAAAACCCAAGAATTGAACTGGCTTTCCTCATATTTTAAGTAAAAACCTCTCTCAAATTATTAAACATTTAATTCCTAAGAGAAGGACAATGAGTTTTTTTCTCAAACCCACTCACTTAGGACATGCATTAAGTGTAGAGGACTTTATGCCAAAGAATCTTGTAGATCTATCTCTAGTATCCCAATCAATTCTCAATCCTTAAGAGTGAACAAATCATAAATAGTTATCCCTAATCAATTCATAAAAAAAATCTAATTAATACGTTGACTTATCAATTAAAATAAACAATAAGCAATTAAAGGAACAAGACAACTTAAAAGAAGATCCAATTGCATAAAACTTGAACCAATCTATACAAAATACCCAATAGCAAAAATGATTAGTTCCTACACATTGCAAATAAGAAAGATGAAATAAAGAAAGAAGATCTCAAACTATTCATGAATGAAAAACAATAAAAATCCCCCAACTTAATTCTTTAAATCTAGAAGATAAAAGTAAGATTTGATGTTTCTTCCTTGAATAATCTTGAATAAAACACTATAAATTGAAAGAAATTGAATTGCTAAAGTCTTCTCTCTCTAAAAGGAATGTAAAAGTCAGAAGCCTTTAAGAATAAAATCTAAAATTCTTAAATACTAAAGTGAGAAAAGAGCCACATAGGCATCCACACAAGGGTGTGACGAGGCCCAAGTTTTTTTGTAGCTTATAAGTGCTTCTGGGTCACACGGCGGGGTCACACAGCCGTGCCACCTGCCTATGTAACTTCTCTATATTTCTGTCATTTTCTGCCTCTTGGGATATTGTCCATACGGCGAGGTCACCTGCCCATATGGATCTACTGACTTGCTGCCATTATTAATTTTTTTCCAATTGGATTCATACAGTGGCCACACAATGGTGTGCCTTGCTAGTGTAAGTCTACCAACTTTATGTCCTTTACTAAATTCAAGCCCTAATTTGACACGGGGGTGTGGCTTTGATAAGCATCATACTACACATGTTTTCATGCCCGATTGTTCACATTTTTATGCATGATTATCCCGTTTTATGCTAGAATCACCTGTCTTTTATTTCCCTTTTCGTTTCAGGTCATTTTTGAAGGACACCATCAGTAATCGAGGGAAATACGTGTGATTACGGAGCAAAATCCATCAAATTGGGCGAGAACAAGCACCCCGAAGGTTGAGCACGGCCTGGACTCCGGCCGTGCTGAATTATCAAGAGGCTATCCCCAATTGTGCCATTTCAGCACGACTTCCGTAGCCACCATGGTCTCCAAAGACGGCCTGTGGTGGATCAAGACCGCCTTGGGCACGATGCGGAAGGAGTCGCTTGGCACGGCCTGTGGTGGCTCAAGACAACAGACTCCACAGATTCAAATACGACTGGACTCGGCCGTCTTGAATCATCACAACCCAATCAACTATATAGGCGATTTTGAATTCTAATTGAAGGAGGACGATTTTTGGACTCAATTCCAAGACACACACTTAATCAAATATTTCCTATACCTCAATTGTAGACTGGAGAGATCAATTTTCATCAATTGAAGGGGGATTCCACTTATTCCAACATCGAATTGAAGATCAAGACAAACTTTGGGAGCATTCAAGAGGCAACTAGGGTTTGAGATTTTGAATTTGCAAATTTAGGGTTTCTCATTCGACTTGAAAGAGAAGGGTGTACATACCTTTAATTTGTTTTTCCTTATTTTGTTCTTTAATTGCTTTGACTATGAACATGAGCGGCTAGATCTTTTGAATCCATTAGGGTTCACCTTTGTTGATGGATTATGCTTAATTGTTAGTTTTTTATAATTGTCATTCTTGCAATCTTCTTGCTATTCAGTAATAAAAGTTTGATGCAATTAATTTGAGACGTTGGATTAATTGTTTATTAGGTTGTTTCTTGACATTGAGAAATGCTTGTTACAACTGGATTTTGAATAGTAAGGACTAGTAGTTAACACTTAGAGATGAGGTTGATTTACTCACGGATTAAGAACTAACAACTCTTAATAGTCTTAAATCATACTTCATGCTAATTTGTAGTAATCTGATAGGAAGAGATTCCATTAGGTTAGTGCAGGTTTAGGAATCCGGTAAGCTCGAGAGAGGAACCAGGATTCAATTCAGGATTTAGGCACGGGTAAGCAAGATCGGCAATCCATAAAATTCATCTTTAGAATTCCATCACTTAGGCTCCCTTTTGGATTTATTTCTCTCTTTACAATTGTCTTTTAATTGTCCATTGTTGTCCTTCATTTACTTAATTGCACTCATAACCATTAGCTGGTATGTTAGAACTTTCACACCCTATTTCAGACTAGATAACATAGCAAGCAGTAGTAACTCTAGGTTCACCCGATCTCTAGGGATACGACCTTGATACTCACTAGTGCTAGGCTGCATCGGTAGGTTCACTGCCTTAAGTGTAGGTTGCATAAAGAGCTCATCAGGCTTCTTGTGTCATGCCCATGTGAAATTTGAAAATTGACTAAAATGCTTTCCCTTTGCTTGATTCTCAAGCTTTTCGATTTTGTTTTACTCCTTGAAATATATTATCTTTGGAATGCATAAAAAAACTGTTGAACTTTGAGGGTTATTAATCATATTTTGATGATTACAAATAATTATGAATGACTAATTTTATGTTTGAGTGTCTATGTGCAAGGAAAGAAAATTTGTTCTTCTAAGGCAGGGCAGATTCACGCCTGTGAACTGTTAATCCTATCGTGAAACTTCATTTTCCTAGGCACGAAGAATTCTCGCCTCAAATAGCAAAACGGGTAGTAGAGTTCACAATATCCTTTCCAGCTGTGAAAACGAGAATTCACGGCCATGAAGAAATATTCACGCCCGTGAAAATTATCTATTCCTAAAAAATCAGAAGAGTTCAGGGCGAAAATTCCAAGCCGTGAAAGAGATCTTTTGAATCATGAAGAATAGTTCACACCCATGATCTCCTCCTTAAAAACTGAAGAAACCACAGAAAGGTTCACGGGGATGGCTAAAAAATCTTTATCTTTTTATATTGTATTAAAGATTCAAGCTTGTGATTGAATTTTTGGGTAGTTGAATTTTAATTATTGTATTCAAAGCTTAAAAGATGAGGTTGAGTGTTTGGGTAAGGGATTAAAAATTTTTGCAACTAAGATTAAAAATCTTAGATTGGTTTAGAGTGTGAGGAACCGCTGACATCCGCCACAGGGTTAACCACTGCCTCTCGAGCCCCTAGGAAAACACTTGGGTTAGAGTGTGAGCCTTTGGAAAAATACTTTGGTTTGTTCTTAGCCTTGTAAAAGGACATAAATAGAAAGGAAGAATAAAAGTAATTAAAAAGATTTATCAAAGAAAAAAGTCTATTCAGGTATTGAATCCCCCTAACAAATTATACACTTCATAAATTAAATAGCAATTAAATAAAACCCAAGAATTGAACTGGCTTTCCTCATATTTTAAGTAGAAACCTCTCTCAAATTATTAAACATTTAATTCCTAAGAGAAGGGCAATGAATTTTTTCTCAAACCCACTCACTTAGGACATGCATTAAGTCTAGAGGACTTTATGCCAAAGAATCTTGTAGATCTATCTCTAGTATCCTAATCAATTCTCAATCCTTAAGGGTGAACAAATCATAAATAGTTATCCCTAATCAATTCATAAAAAAAATCTAATTAATACGTTGACTTATCAATTAAAATAAACAATAAGCAATTAAAGGAATAAGACAACTTAAGAGAAGATCCAATTGCATAAAACTTGAACCAATCTATACAAAATACCCAATAGCAAAAATGATTAGTTCCTACACATTGCAAATAAGAAAGATGAAATAAAGAAAGAAGATCTCAAACTATTCATGAATGAAAAACAATAAAAATCCCCCAACTTGATTCTTTAAATCTGGAAGATAAAAGTAAGAATTGATGTTTCTTCCTTGAATAATCTTGAATAAAACACTATAAATTGAAAGAAATTGAATTGCTAAAGTCTTCTCTCTCTAAAAGGAATGTAAAAGTCAGAAGCCTTTAAGAATAAAATCTAAAATTCTTAAATACTAAAGTGAGAAAAGAGCCACATAGGCATCCACACAAGGGTGTGACGAGGCCCAAGTTTTTTTGTAGCTTATAAGTGCTTCTGGGTCACACTGCGGGGTCACACAGCCGTGCCACCTGCCTATGTAACTTCTCTATATTTCTGTCATTTTCTGCCTCTTGGGATATTGTCCATACGGCGAGGTCACCTGCCCATGTGGATCTACTGACTTGCTGCCATTATTAATTTTTTTCCAATTGGATTCATACAGTGGCCACACAATGGTGTGCCTTGCCAGTGTAAGTCTACCAACTTTATGTCCTTTACTAAATTCAAGCCCTAATTTGACACGGGGGTGTGGCTTCCTGTGTCATGCCCATGTGAAATTTGAAAATTGACTAAAATGCTTTTCCTTTGCTTGATTCTCATGCTTTTCGATTTTGTTTTACTCCTTGAAATATATTATCCTTGGAATGCATAAAAAAGCTGTTGAACTTTGAGGGTTATTAATCATATTTTGATGATTACAAATAATTATGAATGACTAATTTTATGTTTGAGTGTCTATGTGCAAGGAAAGAAAATTTGTTCTTCTAAGGCAGGGCAGATTCACGCCTGTGAACTTTTAATCCTATCGTGAAACTTTGTTTTCCCAAGCATGAAGAATTCTCACCTCAAATAGCAAAACGGGTAGTAGAGTTCACAGTATCCTTTCCAGCTGTGAAAACGAGAATTCACGGCCATGAAGAAATATTCACGCCCGTGAAAATTATCTATTCCTAAAAAATCAGAAGAGTTCAGGGCGAAAATTCCAAGCCGTAAAGGAGATCTTCTGAATCATGAAGAATAGTTCACACCCATGATCTCCTCCTTAAAACCTGAAGAAACCACAGAAGGGTTCACGGGGAAGGCTAAAAAATCTTTATCTTTTTATATTGTATTAAAGATTCAAGCTTGTGATTGAATTTTTGGGTAGTTGAATTTTAATTGTTGTATTCAAAGCTCAAAAGATGAGGTTGAGTGTTTGGGTAAGGGATTAAAAATTTTTGCAACTAAGATTAAAAATCTTAGATTTGTTTAGAGTGTGAGGAACCACTGACATCCGCCACAGGGTAAACCACTGCCTCTCGAGCCCCTAGGAAAACCCTTGGGTTAGAGTGTGAGCCTTTAGAAAAATACTTTGGTTTGTTCTTAGCCTTGTAAAAGGACACAAATAGAGTTAGGTTCGTAATTCTATTTGATAGTAGAAATCTCAAGAGGATTTTTGAGGAATGGATGTAGGCAAGAGTTGGCTGAACCACTCTAAATTCTTGGTGTTGTGAGTTCGACTTGATTTTCCATTTTCACTTTAAGTTTGTTTTTGGTTTTTGTTTTCACCAACTCACGCCTCCCAACCCCCCCTCCGGTTGACACTAAAATTATAAGCACTGAAAAAGCAAGCTTGAACAAACAAATTAAACTCAATTGAATGTGTAAATGAATATATAGCACTTATCAGAGACAATGTTGAAGAACCTCCTTTTCAAGAAATTATTTCAGAAGAACAAACTCAAGCATTTCAAGAATCTATGTTATTAAGGAGATCCACTAGAGAAAGAAAAAATGCAGTGCCAAATGACTGTATTGTATTTCTTCAAGAACATAAGGTAGACGCAAGAGTGATGGATGATGATCTGATCAACTTCCGTTAAGCCATTGCAAGTTCTAACTCTAAAAAATAGATTGATGCTATAAACAAAGAAATGAAGTCCATGAAGGACAATGACGTGTGGGACCTTGTTCTATTGCTAGAAAGAGCGAAACTCATGGGTTGCAAATGGATATTTAGGACCGAGGGGATTTGAGAGGCAACACAGAGTGATACAAGGCTTGCCTAATCACAAATGGCTTTACATTGAAAGGTGTCAGCTATAAAGAGATTTCTCTTTAGTATCTCTGAAAGACTCTTTCATAATTATAATGGCATTAGTGGCATAATTTAATTTTGAATTACATCAAATGGATGTGAAGACAATATTTATTGATGGAGCATATCCTCCTTCCCTTCTTGTTTTTATGTATATTATGATTCAGATATATTTCTTTACATATAAATCCTATTAGGCAAATCTAAAAAAATAATATTTTTATACTCGCCCAAAAAATAATTAGACTTTTCCAAATTTAAAGGCAGACAAACTTAAAGTAAAAATGAGAATATTACATAAAAAAATTAGAAGAAAAATAATTACAAGATGAAAAGGAATTACAAGAAAAGGACGAAAAAAGAGAAAAAATAATTACAAGAAAAGGAAGAAGAAAAATAAAAGAGTGCAGCCGCAGGATTTCAACCATGCAAAGGAGGGATCGAGGAGACTATAACACTACTCACATAACTATTTGCTTTAAAAAAAGACATTAAAGCTACTTCTAATAATAAAAATTTAATTATAATATCCCAAATAGACTTAGTAACTAATAATTATTTTTTTATATTTTTACTCACAGCTCATGCTAAATAATTAAATATTAAATTAATGAAAATAAAAAAAGAAGATCTTATTTTCTTTTAATGACTCTAATAATAAAATTCAAAAGACTGTATTTATTCTAGTATAAAAAAATAAAAGATAAATAAATAGGGATTTATGTATTTTTTAATTT
Source organism: Ricinus communis (assembly GCF_019578655.1). Lineage (NCBI taxonomy): Eukaryota > Viridiplantae > Streptophyta > Magnoliopsida > Malpighiales > Euphorbiaceae > Ricinus > Ricinus communis. The sequence goes on along the minus strand of NC_063259.1, from coordinate 15,947,771 downwards.
TTTTATTCAAAGCCAATAAAAGCTTGTCATGTAATAGGATTGGAAAATATTACTAAAGAAATACTAAAACACCAAAGCATATAAGTTAAGGCAGCAACTAATGTAGAATATTTAGGACACTAAGATATAAACAATCAAACACTTTTAAAGTAAAGTAAAGACACCAAAGTTACTTGTTCTATAAAAAAAAAGGATTCAATCCTATGAATAATAATAAAAATTTGATTATAATATTTAATTATAAGCTTAATGGCTTTTTCGAATCTATCTTATATATTATTTTTATATATTATAGTTTATGAAAAATATTTAAATACTAAATTAATAAAAATCAACAAGGTCTTAATTATTTTTCTAATAATTTTTTAAAAAATTGCATTTATTTTAGTATACAAAATAATAAATAAATAAATATAAACTTATGTTTTTTCCTAACTATTTTATCCAAAGCTAATAAAAGCATCTCATATATAGACAAAAATAAAAAATAATTACAATGAAAAAAAGATAGTTGCACATAATTTATATATATTCAACAAATAATACTAAAACACCAAAGCATGTAAGTTAAGACACTAAGACTATAATAGTCAACATGAGAGCTACGAAGAATATTTAGGATACTAAGATAGGGACATTCTAACACTACTAAAGTGAAGGGTGCACACTAAAGTTACTTGTTCTAAAAAAAAGACACCATGATTATTACTAATAAAAAAAATTTAATTATAATATCTAAAATAAGCTTAATAACTAATAATTTCTTTAGTATATCTTATGTATTATTTCTATATTTTTTTCACACATAGTTCTTGCAAAATAGTTAAATAATAAATCAATTAAAATTAAAAAGATCTTAATTATTTTTCTAATGACTTCCTAACAATAAAATTTAAAAAATTATATTTATTTTAGAGTAAAATATAAAAATTAAATAAGTAGAGATTTATGTATTTTCTTTAACTGTTTTATCCAAAGCCAATAAAAAAATGTCATGTAATATGATTTCCGAGATATTACTATAGAAATTCTAAAACACCAACTTACATAGCCAACATGGCACCAAAATAGAATATTTAGGACACTAAAATTACGACAATCTAACACTGATAAAATAAAATAAGAATACTAAAATAAATGTGAATGATAGAGATGAAAATATATTTCACAACAATTGTACGTATTATGATTTATGACATAAATAATAGTTTTTAAAATCCACTCACCAAGTTAATGTGTTGACTGGACTAATGTAATTATTATTTTTTATTTTAATTAAAAATATATTTAACTTATTTTTTAAAATTTTTAGTAATAGCTAGATTTTAAAGATATTTACAAGTAATTAAGAGAACTAATAAATGAAGAATTCTAAAAATAACAATTACAGGAGGAAAAAGATAATTGAGAAAAGTTTAATGTAATCAATATAAATTATATATGAGAAATTTGTAGAAGATGATTAATTAAGTTTATTTGATGATCTACATATATATATATATCTTTTATTGAAAAACCCACTTCATTAATAAAACACCCAAACAAGTATTTGAAACAATTACATGAGTACAGTAATAAGGAAAAATCCATAGTAGCAGCCACTTTGCTCCCATCCCTCACAGCGTGATTTCATTGTAATCTCATAGCCTTTGAAACTTCTTGTTTAATGTAAATTGTACTTTTTTTTTTTATCATATGCAATAGAAAATGACAAAAAAAGGTGTATTTTTTCTCGCAATAATTCATTTAATAAGTAGAAAAATAAATTTAATAACTAATTTAATAAATTTATAATCTATGATAATTTATTTTGAAAATGAAAGAAAATATTTTTGGCTCATTTTTTATTTAATTATTTATAAGTTTAAGTTCAAGTTCAAGTATAATCTAATAAACCTAAAATTAATTAATTAAAAAATTATTAAATAGAGATTTATGTTTTTTTTTTTTACTTTTTTTATCCAAAGCTAATAAAAAAAATCATGTAATAAGATTTTAAAGACATTACTAAAGAAATACTAAAACATTAAAATATATAAGTTAAGACACATAACCTTAATATAGAGTATTTAGGACACTAAGATAGAGACAATCTAACACTAATAAAATGAAAATAAGAAAACTAAAATTACTTACTCTGAAAAGAAAGAACCACAATTAGTAATAATAATAATAATAATTTGATTATAGTATCTAAAATAAGCTTAATGGCTAATAAATTATACTTCATTTTATACTTTTTTATAAAATATATGTTTTTATAAATAACTGTAATTTTATTTTTTTTTATTATCAATTTAGTCGTTAAAAAAATCAAGATCTTGATAATTTTTATTCAACTAACACATTAATTATTTGATATAAAATGTAAATATAAATATAAATATGTTATGTAGAAATAATACAAAATGTATTGAGAAGTTATTAACTATTAAATTTATTATGGTTATTAGTAAAAAAAGTTTTCATCAGCATTAGTAATTACGGTGTTCTAATTTATTTTTACAGTGTCATTTTTCATCTAAGTGTCTTAAATATTCTATGATAGTATATGCTAACCACTATAAGTTTAAATAGTCTTTTTTGTCTTAATTTTGATGTCCTAGTGTTCATAATTTTTATGTCTTAATGTGTTTACTTGTATTCTTTGGTGTTTTTAGCTTTTAAGTTATAAAAAATAAACTTTCTTTCTTCTTTTTAATTTGAAAACATTAAACAAGTCTTTATATAGTTGCTTTTTACATTTTAATTACCTAAGATACTTTAACTTTTTGTCTTGCAAATGAAAAAAGTAGTATGACATATTGACAAGTCTCCATATAGTTGAATAAGTTACTAAGTCATAAAAGTAGTATGACATATTGATAAGTCTCCATATAGTTGAATAAGTTACTAAGTCATAAAATTAATAAGGTGAGATATCTTTTAAAATAAAATGAAGGGTTGAGATTGCATTATATCGGTATATGTTCAACTTACTAGGTCATAAAATTAATAAGCTGAGATATTTTTTAAATAAGATGAATGGTTGAGATTGCATTATACCGGTATACATAGATACCGCAGGGTGATCCCATTCTTGGTGGTTTTGGGTATTTCTTTTTTCAAATTTTCGGCACCCTCCTTATCAAAAGGCAACAATGAGAATGGTGCCTGAATTCTGAATTCCGCCACCCATTTAGCAATTGCATCTGTGTATAGGCTTAGTACAATTGTCATCAATTTCTGAGTAACTAATTGTGCTTTACGCAGACCATTAAAGAAAGATCACATCATTATGTGAATAACTTGTGTTTTTCTAAGAAAACGTGCCAGAAACATTAATAATCCATATGAAGTCCAATTTGAATGTGGGTACATGTATCACTTATAAATGGAGAATGGGTTTCAAACCAAAAAGAAAAGGAGGTGATGAAGAGACAACAAATTTGTACAGGAGTTCAATTCTAGCAAGTGAAGAGCTTTCCAAAAATTTGAGTTCAGTTTGTATGGGAATTGACACAGAACTATTCAATTGAACTTGATTCTTTTGTATTTAGTAATCAATGAATAAGAAGTCCAGCGACTTTATCTACTGATCACTTTTGGAGGAATCAAAATGAACTAATTGCTTTGTAAAGAACCAAGTCTTCTTTATCTCTGTTGCATTTAGATGTTAATATTTAGCTGATGAGGCAACTTCATTAGTGATAAAAAAATTATATTTCTTAGTTTTTCTAAGCATGTTTGGTTTGAATTAAATTTATTTCTATATACAAAATGTAATTCTCATCTATTTCATAAATAGGGTTGACACTGTTAAAATTATGATTAGTTTTGGATGCAGTAGGGGAAAACACTGACACAACGTAAATAGAAAAATGGATGACAAAATATACTAAATATTTACTAATATATAAATTTAATATAAAATGGATATCAAAACATGTGAAATATATACTAAATAGATATTTAACATATACTTTTTATTATATATTTTTTAAAAAGATTAAAATATAAGTGGCATAATGTAAAATAAGTTATGTACCAGTTATATATCAAATATATATGAAATAGATACACAAATTTATAAAATATATACCATTTACTGTAACTTTTGTTTGTGTTTCCCTAAAGATACAAATATAGTATGTATATTATATATAAGAAAAATGTATTAAAATAAGTTGAATGTATTCTATTATATTGAATAGACACTTTTTTGCTACTGAAAAAAAATTTTGGAATAACAATATGTTAAACAAATTGAAATTTTGATTAAAAGTTATCTAACATATTTAACATATAGCTAACATATATATTATAACCAATATATAATAAAATAAGTGAAATGTATATTATTTCCTAAGAGTTTACCTTTTTTTTTTTATAAATAAGCAATTTATATAAATTAAAATAATTACAGATACCAAATATATATCTAACAAGAAATTTACTTGTGCTAATGTACAATTATTGATAATCTTTTTATCTAGATTTTTAGTTTAAAATATCTTATTTTAGTTATAAATATATTATATTATAAGAAAGTAATTGTATATAGCTATTATTTTATTTTAATAAGCACTTAATATCATTGTTTTACTTTAATAACTTTAAAATTTAATGATTATAAAGAAACATAATAGATATATAATAAATTAGTGTCATTATATAATCACTAATTTTCTAATTATACTTAGCTATCATTTTATTTTAATAAGCACTTAATTATACCATTTTATTTGATTAGTATTTAATATTAGAATGCATTTAATATTATCATTCTATTTGATTAGTATTTAATGTCATAATAAAGTATTATATAACCACGTTAAAGCCACATATATTTTTTTTTATTGCAACTCTATATGATGTGGTTTTATAAAATATTGTCAAGTGGAGCCTTATAAAAAAATTTGGCCTATATATATATATAAATTATAAACTAGCAATTTACTTGTGCTAATGTGCAATTATTGATAATCTTATGATCTAAATTTTTAGTTTAAAATATCTTATTTTAATCATAAATATATTATATTATAAGAAAACAATTGTATTTAGCTATATTTTACTTTAATAAATAGTTAATATTACCATTTTACTTTAATAACTTTAAAATTTAATGGTTATATATTATTGACATTATATAATCGCTAATTTTTTAATTAATATTTAGCTATCATTTTATTTTAATAAACACTTAATTATATCTTTTTAAAAAAATAAGTGTACTTTTTGTTAACATAGACCATTTATATATAAAAGTATAGTGTTTTTTTGTGTTTTTACGGAAAATATATAACCTTTTTTTGGCTTTCCTTCTTAAACTGATTTTCAAATTTGATCTTCAAAAATCAACAAAAAAATTCTTTAAACTGGTAGAATATTTCTGCAATAGTGTTAATTTATCAGCTTTAATTCAAAATCGACCAAATTACATAAAAATTTACCAAAACTAAGATATTAATTGTTCATAATTGAATTCTACTTTGAAAGAATCGAAATACATCTGTTATTTTTGGTTTTCTATGTAATGATCAATTTTATTTTCAAAATCATTGTTGATATAAATCGATTAGTTTTCTCCATATTTTTGGATTGAAGATTTTGAATATAGATTTTGATATAATTTTGGTTTCTAGAAGAGTATGTATAAATGATATTGTGGAAGGTGATAGAGTATTTTTGAAAGAATTCTAAAATAACAGTACAAAAGATTTTTTTTTATTATTTTATTTATTTAAAAAATTTCCCAATAAAAATTGTGTTCAAGCCCAAAATATTTTGAAAAACTTAACCAAATAAGGCAACTACCTAAGCCGGTGAAGAGGTCTAATTGGCTCTAGACCTCTTAGCATTTTAGTTCGAGTCAGGTCGGGTCAGGCTTAGTCGGACTTGAAGTTCCTAAGTCTATGTTCGAATTCGGTCTGATCTAATTACATGAATCTAAAATTTTTATCAAATCCCATCTATCATAAAAAATATAAAATATTTTACTTTATTATTTTTGGGTTAGATTGGTTTTTTTGGGCAAGCCTCAAAAAAATGAGATTTCAGTTTGGTTATTTCTTTTGTAAGTTCGACTTATTCAGTTTAACTTTTTAAAAACCAAAATAATATCAGTTCGATTAGGTTTTATGCTAAAAAAGATCGAATTAACTGAAATAATCAATTTTTTTGAATTATTTATTAAGTTACTTTTATTTTTAATATAAAATTTAATTTTTAAAGTGATTTTAGATTCAATTCGGTTATTGTGGTTTACATCTTATTCGCTTTGGTTCATATTAATATACAATTTGATTATTTCAGTTAATTTAAAAAATCAGTTTCGGTTCAATTCATCTTCAGAACTGGTTTGATTTATTCAGTAGACCTGATTCGGTTTGATTTTGAACTAAACTGATCGAATGCTCACCTCTAAGTCTATCCAAAGAATAATCAGACTTTTACGATTTTGGACTTGACGTGCGAAAAGTAAGAAAATATACATGTACAAGCTCAAAAAAATTTTTGGATAGGCTTAGACGGTCCGGACGGCAGTCTAACTGTCACCAATTGTCTATTCAAGTTGAATGTTATTTTTGAAAGGGTTAACTATTATTTACCCCATGTGGTTTGACCTAATATATGAGTCAGTCCCTGTATTTTTTCTAGTACATTTAAATCTCTTTGAGTTTTAATAAAACTAACTACTACCCCTTTCATGTTAGTTGAATAATTAAACTGGTAATTTAAAATTAGAATTTAATTCTTTAAACTACAATTTGATCTTTAAACTTATTCTCAAATATCAAATTCGTTAAAAATTAATTTTATTATCAAATTAGAGTAAAATCTTATTTTTAGATTAGTTTCTAATTAAAATAATAAATTTAATATTTTTTTCTTGCTCTAATTTTTTATTTTTAGTACAATTTAGTTCAAGCAAATTTAAACATTTTAGAACTACTTATATTTACAATAGTATTATTATATTATTATATTATTTAGTTTTAGCTATTAATACAAAATAAACATTTCTAGTTAAAAATATTATTCTATTTCTTATATTATATATTATAGTTAAACTATATAAAAAATAAAAATTAAATTAAATAATCATCTTTTAATTTAGTGAAATAATCTAAATACTAAGTTGACAAATTTACTATCAATGAAGAGATTATGTTAATCTTGTATGTTAAAAATAAAATTTTTTATCAACAATTCAATTGAGATTAATACGAGTAAAATTTTTATTTTTGATATAGTTTAATTTTTAGTGTCTAATAAAATAATAACTTGTAACTATTTATTTTGTTTAAAAATTTAAAATTAAACTACATGGTAATTTAATAATATTAAATAAAAAATAAATATTTTAATATGTTTAAATTTTATGAGAATTAGATTATATTAAAAGAAATAAAAGATATAAGTAAAAATTTATTATTCTAATTAGACACTAAAATTAACTTGTGCTAAAAATAAGATTTTACTCTAGTTTGATAATAAAATTATTTTTGAATGAGCTTAATACTTGATAATAAATTTAAAGATCAAATTATAGTCTTAAACAACCAGTTTAGTCTTTCGACTAATATGGAAGAAATGCGATAGTAGTTAATTTTATTAAAATTTAAGAAAATTGTAGTATAATAAAAAAATATAGGGGCTGAATTATATATTGGATCAAATCAGCGGAGTAAATGGTATTTAATCCTTTTTGAAATTGGCAGAGGCATATTGGCTCGGCAGTTTGTTTGGGGAGGATTTTTTTTTTTTTTTGCAGATATTTCATACTTAGATATCATTAACAGAAAAAAACAGAAAAGTTCTTTTGTCGAGAGCTGTCTTCTTCAGTTGAGTCCTATCCCAATCCATGGCTACATTATCCAGAAAAAATAGCCTTCTCATTTCCATTCTCCATTTCTCTCCAATTTCAATATTCCGAACTTTCTTATTCGTTCATGTAAGTTTAATCATCTCTCTTCCCTTATTTGCCTTCTCGGGTTTCTATCTTTTGGTGCTTTTCTTTCTATTTGCAATTCCATTCTTTATTCTGAGAAATGTGTTTTCAAGGAATCAGCAAAATAATAACATGATTGTGATAATTTGTCCTATTCCTGTCATTTCTTTTCTTTCTTCTTCTTTAAAAAAAAAAAATATTAGTGGGATAATGTCTATATGTATGCTTTCTGGCTGGGTTCTTGTTATGTTCAAATATAGAAATTTTTTGTTGGTTTTGGGCTGTTGATTACTATAAATGTTAAGCAAACAAGCAGGTACACTATGATTTTAGCTTTAGCATACAAGTGCTTAATTTATTCTCTGGTTCATGCTTTATGTTGTAATAATGTCTGGTAATTTGTTTTTTCTCTTGCAGATCAAGTATTTTGTATAGATTTGTGAATCACCAATTTTAGCTTTCATATACTTCTCTCAGAGTTGAACTGCAATAGGTCTTTAATAGCTCATGATTCTTGAAGTGTGAACTTTTCATTGCATGCTTCCACTAACATTATGTTCTCTACTCAAAAATTCAAGTTTTTTTTTTTGCTTTTACGTATACATCATCCTTTTTAATTATTTAAAAGCAGCTGTATGGTTTTAAATTGAAAATTGGTAACTTTTTTTTTTCTTTTCAGTCTTCTAGTTTTTCATTTTATGTGCTTTCTGTTTTGATCAAAGGAAAATGGATTCTGTATATTCTTGTGGCGCCAACTGAGTCAAAGACTTCCAATAAAACTTGTATATGTTGCTGCTTTTCGGATAATGATTGTATTCTAAATTGAGCTAAACTATGCAGGTTGATTGTTGTATGCAAACTGACTTATATATATATAGAACCAAGAAGCGGTAAGAGTGACTTCAGATGCAAAGCAAAGAGCTCAAGTGGTGGAACTGTTGAGAAATACAAACGTGATGCCCTTTTTCTTGATAAGCGTGGAAAATGGCGAAGCTTTAATCACAAAAAGTTGTCAAGGAAACGATGTAATGTCTGTGTATGTGTATTCTTGTGCAGGTATGCATCCATAAGGTTATAAAGGACGTAGCATATTAACTATTTTAAGAATGTGCAGGTGGTTCTTTAAGGGGACAAGGATGGAAATATGGTTCTGGGTTTGTTGATGGGATTTTCCCGGTGCTAAGTCCCATTGCCCAGCAAATATTGAGCTTCATACAGAAGGAAGTGGATCCAAGTACTGTTTGGGCTGCTCTTGATACTCTTCCTGCCACTCATGAGACCTGGGATGATCTTATTAATGTCGTTGTTCAACTTCGACTGAATAAACAATGGGATCTAATTTTGTTGGTAAGGAAATTGTACTTTATTTTCTCATCTTTGCATTTGTTGGGAGTGGGTTTAGATATCAAGCTAGCATTATCACAGTGCATGAGTGCTATTTTGAAGTTGTTTCTTAAGATTCACTCATTAGAGTGGGAATGGCACACATTAAACATTTACTAGACGAGGTAGAACACCTGATGCTGAAAAATGGAATTCTGTGTTTTCATACTATTTTCTTTTAGCTCATTATGTTCTTTTACTTAATGAGCACAATGTAATTACAATCCCCACATGATGGAGCCTGCTTCAGTCACCTGTGACACAGAACTGGTATTTATGTCTGCAATCATTTGATTTCTGAAGTCTGAACTCTCTGATACATAGGAAATATGGTAAACAGTTGCCGGAAAAAAGAAATAATGTATGATGATAAAACTTTGAAAGGCTTGTTTGATCTGATTAACGTAAATAATCATCACGTGTGGTGGTGTACCTCGAACGCTTGCATGAATCAAACATATTTGGTAACTGTAGTTCCGGAATAAAAGGCTAAAATTTGGATTTGGTGAAAGTCATGTAGAAGATGGTTTGATTTTGGTTCAAATATTGTATTCTCATAAAATCCAAAAATCTTTATTTTTACAAAATTTTATCTGTTACCTGCGTTTCACCATCTATAAGTTAAATTACTTGTTGATACTTTATCTTGTTGAGTGTAACACTATGAAAATTTCCAGATATGTCAATGGATCTTGTACAGGAGCTCCTTCCAGTCAGATGTCATGATATTCAATTTAGTCATAGATGCTTATGGAAGAAAGTCACTGTACAAGATGGCAGAAACCACATATTTTGAACTTATTGAAGCCAGATGCATTCCTACTGAAGATACTTATGCCCTTCTTCTAAAAGCATACTGCACGTCTGGATTACTAGAAAAAGCTGAAGCAATCTTTGCAGAGATGCGAAAGTATGGCCTTCCTCCAAGTAAGTTTTTCATATTGTTTCTTGTCAAGTTAGAATTACTTTTATATTTCTGCATTACCTTATAGTACAGTTCTAATTCGGAAGTTTCTTTTACAGAGTGGAAATCTCTTGAAAATTTGAAATTAAAAATCAGGATTATCTTCATATTTTTAAGTTATTAACTTATGGTGCAGGACAATTAGTCTTGTTTACTACAAAATTATAAAACATCTTTTGGTTATCTAGAAAAAGTTTGTAAGACATTCATTTTGTTTCTGGAATAAAATAGGTCAAGGAAGCACTCTCATCCTTCTTATGTATAGGCATATTGCTGAATATTAAGATATTGACTTTTGTTTCCAGTGGTGAAAATTATTGCCTGAGTTTTGGATTTGCACATATTTCTTATTAACACATCATATTTCAATTTAGCTGTTCTAAGTCTCCATTATGGAACACTTGGATGTTTATGAGGGAATGTGAGTTTAGATAGACCCTTACTTTTCCCAGGTGCAATTGTATACAATGCTTATATTGATGGGCTAATGAAGGCTGGAAATCCTCAAAGAGCAGTAGAGATCTTTCAGCGAATGAAAAGAGATTGCTGTCAACCATCTACTGAAACTTATACATTATTAATCAACTTACATGGAAAGGTGAGCTCATGGTCTTTTTTGCCTACAGAATTGCATGTTTGGCTTAGTTAAGCAATAGGCATAGTTCTCGTGCTGTGACAATAACTGGTTTGTGTTTTAAAATGAGTCTCTATTCAGTCAGAACATGATATTGGTGGTATAACTTGCATCGAAACATCATATTGGAAGCAGAGTTCGGATCACCTTCATCGGTTTTCTGTAATGCAGGCAAGTCAATCCTACATGGCACTAAAGTTATTTAATGAAATGAGAAGTCAAAAGTGTAAACCAAACATCTGCACGTATACTGCTCTGGTGAATGCATTTGCAAGGGAGGGACTATGTGAGAAGGCTGAGGAAATTTTTGAGCAGCTGCAGGAAGATGGCCATGAACCGGATGTGTATGCTTATAATGCACTCATGGAGGCATACAGGTTGGTTTTATAAAATGCTCCAGTTGATTGATTATGTTTTATTGAAAAAGGAAAAGAAAAGAAAATAACAGAGTGGCTTTTTTTCTTTTCAAGTGCTGCTAGCTTAAGTATACATAAAACTATTTATACATAAAAGGAGCTATATCAAAAATGCATATAAAGTTAATAATTGACAACTCTTGTAGATGTAAATTTGGCTTCCTTTAGAAAAACCAACCTTGTATCCCAAGCTGAATAAAAGAGAAATGAGATGAGTACGAAGGGGCTGCTCAGGTTCAGTTGACCTCAAGCCAAGTTCAAGCCTACAAATAATTGATTAAGCCAAGCCTGAAAGTTTAAAACTTGGTTCAGCTTGTTTTGATTGCACCGTAGCTGTAGTCAGCATAGGTGGTAGTTCCACGCTTCTGTTGGCATAGTTGAATTATGTCTTTTGCATTTAGTTTGCTGTGTGGTGAACTGTGATATCTTCATGATCTATGGAGTATTTTAAAGGAAACAGATTGCCATAACAATTTTATGTATGATGGCAAATAAACCCAATGGTATGCAGTCCACTTGTCACAGCTCCACATATGTGATCTTTATAGTTTCTTAATATGTAAAGGGATTTATGGACAAACATTATTCCTCTCTATTTTGCTTCTCTTCGGTAGTTTCATTCATGTTATGATTAGTTATGATGCAGATTATACCATTAAATTAGTAGTGTGCCTGTTTCATTCAGAAACAAGGAATTACAGAAAGCACATATTTAGTCTACAGGGAACTAACAGAAAATTGAACACTAGATCATTTGGTTCCATAAATAATTTTGTTAGGATAACAGTCTCTTGGGACTGAGATTTGAGCCTATGCAAAGCATCCTAATTGACTCCTAGTAGGCTATTACTATGATTAATCAGATAAATTGAGCTTTCAGACATTGGTTCTACTGTCTGTATTTCTTTGTTCGGCTCTATCTCAGACCTTTAAGGGTGTAAGAATTGAGTTTACTTTTCACGCTATGATGAGGGGATTCATTTTCATCTATTTGAGACTCCACTTGATTTTAACTTGTAAAAAGTATCTACTTGCCTACTTTGAAAACCTAATGGGCTTAGTTTAAGATTTTCTGAAAATATTATATATGGTTCTGAAATTCTATATATGAGAAAGCAATCATGCAAAGCTAGTTACACCATGGGGGTGTGTGTGTCCAGATGAACATGCAGTCTCTTTACTATCTTGTATCAACAGCCGTGCAGGTTTTCCTTATGGAGCAGCTGAAATATTTTCACTCATGCAGCACATGGGTTGTGAACCAGATAGAGCTTCATACAACATCATGGTGGATGCATATGGGAGAGGCGGCCTTCACGAGGGTAAAATAAATGAACCAATTAATGATAATTGTATTATTTTAACCATTATTATAATATATCAATAAATAAGTTTAAAAATCTAAAGTTGGAAGAAAGAAGAGCTTTATAACAGCTTGGAACAAGCTGACCACCGATATTTTCATATTAGACAATTGATAATCTATATTTTTCGTAATATTTCAACTAAAAGAAAAGTTGAGGGATTTTGGAGAAAGGAAAATGCTTCCTTTGCCTATGTAAAATCTTCTTTTCTCCTTTTCTTTTTCTTGATGAGGGCAGTGCTAGCATGTCATCACTTCCAACTTTCTGGAGGCATACCTAGATTATTAGGACAACGTGTAGCAGGAAAGTATAATGGAGACTCCGTGTTTTATGAAACCTTGTCCGTTTAGTTCTTGCAACTTTCAAGGTTTTGAATTAATGATTTAGCTGTTCTCATTTGGTGCATTCATTTGTATGCTTTTCAGATGCGCAAGCTGTGTTTGAAGAGATGAAAAGATTAGGAATAACCCCAACAATGAAATCCCATATGCTACTTTTATCTGCATACTCAAAAGCTGGAGATGTAGCTAAATGCGAAGACATTGTGAACGAGTTGCATGAATCTGGTCTAGAACCTGACACTTTTGTTCTCAACAGTATGCTGAACCTGTACGGACGGCTAGGCCAATTCAGAAAAATGGAGGAAGTTCTAACTGCAATGGAAAGTGGACCTTATGCAACAGATATAAGCACATACAACATCTTGATCAATATATATGGGCGGGCAGGATTCTTCGAGAAAATGGAAGGCCTTTTTCAATCACTTGCAGCAAAAAATCTGAAACCAGATGTGGTGACTTGGACTTCAAGATTAGGAGCCTACTCTAGAAAGAAACTATACACAAAATGCTTGGAAATTTTTGAAGAAATGATTGATGCTGGATGCCATCCAGATGGAAGAACTGCAAAAGTACTACTTTCGTCATGTTCAAGCGAAGATCAAATCGAGCAGGTTACTACTGTAATTAGAACAATGCATAAGAATATGGAAACTGTTTTGCCTGTCTGATTGTTTCTTATTCAGGCTAAACAGGAAAAGGGCATCAAATTTTTTTTTTTTAACTTTTGGACTATATAGTTTGTAAATGTTAACTCCTACTCATGATAGAACTATTATATTCAATGTTGTGAATATATAATCTTGTTACTAGACAGATATAATTTTATTTTTATTTTTATTTCTTTTTTTTCTATTTTCCTGCTATTTGGTAATTAATAAATTTGAGCTATTGCCTAAAGATTATATTAATAAAAATTTACATATTACTAAATTAATTTATATTATTATATCATTTAATAAGACCGTTAAGAAAATTAAATATTTATCATATATAGTGTTATCTATATTTAATAAGTCGAAAAAGGCATTAATCATAGTAAACCAATTATAAGATACAAGAAAGAAATTTGTTATAAACAAAGAAAAATCACTTGCAAAATTATATTGACTATAAAATAACAATTCATTTTTATCTAATCTTTTGCATTGAAAAAGTGATCTTGTTCAATTATCAAGATATTCATTTGGTAAGCTTTTTATTATATAGTCTTTTTTATCAATTAAAATGATTTCACTATATAGTATGATATTCATTCAATGAAAAAAGTGTTAGCCAAAAGAAAAATAAAATTAAATTAAAGAGCACTCTGAATAAAATGGTTTGTTCATTCTTTATGTTATAGTTAAGTGTAAGATAATTTTACACTTAATTCTTTCATTTGCACAACAAGATTGAAAGATAAGTGTAAATCTTGTGTTTTTGTAAATGATTTTAATTTATAAAAATAAAATAAAATTTATCTTTTATAATTTACTATATTTATTTATTTATTTTTTGAGTTACAAACAAAGAAAAGAAGAATAAAATTTGAAAATTTATTTAAATTAAAATATATATTTACTGCAGATTAAGCCTGTGAGTACAATGTATTTAATATTTTATTTTGACTTGGTATTATGAATATCATTTAATTTTTATGAGGATAAGATATTAAATAATAATAATGATATGGATAAATTTATTAGTTGAGTTTTTAAATTACATTGTAGATTAACTCTATAACTACTGTTGGTTGATATTGGATTGGAAGCTCTATCTTTATAGTGTTAACTTGGATTCTAAACAGAACTTATCTTTTAACTAATTGGAAACAAGAACAGAATGAACAAAGAAAAAAGAATCAGAGTAAATCATTTCCTTTTTGGGTTTTAAATTGCTCTGAAAATCTTTTAGGTTTTTAGAGGTTTCCAGGAAAGCTCTCAGAACATCTCATTCAGAGGTTGTATATGCACATACACACATATATATATACACACACACACACACACATAATAAGCCAAATAAAAATTAAGTAGCAGCCAATATATATGTTAAACACTCACTATTCTATAGCATTAAGTTCTTGATACAGTGAAAAAATGGTGGGAATAAATGAAGAAACCCAAAGAGCAGCACAACAAGAAGAACAAAGTGGTGATCATCAAAGGTCAGGACATGTGAAAAACCTAGTTAAGATAGATTTATTTGACTTGGAGGTTGCTTCTGGAGGTGGGACTAACACTCGTAAGGTACATTAATTAATGATCAAAATTCTTACTGGCATCTCTTCTTGTTTTTTTCTTATTTTTTTCTGGGATCAGGTTTCTGACTGTTCTTTCTTTTCTGGGTATGTTAAAAAAAATAAAACTTTGAAGGTGGCAGATTGGGCAACTATATTGAAGCTTGCATTTCAATGCATTGGAGTTGTTTATGGTGACTTAGGGACATCTCCATTATATGTGATTCCTGGTGTTTTTCCTGATGGGATTAAGGAAAAGGATGATCTCATTGGGGTTCTCTCTTTGATTATTTACTCCATCATTTTTATCAGCTTCATTAAGTATGTCATTGTTGTTTTGGCTGCCAATGATAATGGAGATGGTAAGATTCTTGCTATAATCTTTATCGAGACGAACGACGTGTTGTTTAATTATTTAATATTAATACTAATAAATAAGTAGTCATTCATTTATTAATCATTTATGTATTAATTTGGTATATATAGGAGCAGAATTAAAAATTATTAAAATTTTGTTTTAAAATATATAGTCAAAATAAAAATATTAAAGAGGATATGAATGAAAAAAATAACTAAAAAAATATAACTGAAATTTAATTAAATTACAAGGGGTAACTATAAGAACAAAACTTCTGTCTCCAGCTACTAAGTACTGTTTTGAAAATAATTAAAAACTTTATAAGTAAATTTGTACTTAGAAGAAAATTTTGGGAGCCATGGCCCCCTCAGAAAACTACTATCCAATTCCTTTAATGTATGGATAGGAACATATGTTAATGTACAGATAGGAACATATATCTGGAGTATGTGAATGTATACTGTTCAATTTTCTTCTTTTGACATTCAAAACTTGTAATGTAGGAGGAACATTTGCATTATATTCTCTAATATGCCGGCATGCCAAGGTGAACTTGATACCAAACCAGCAGGTTGAAGACAAAGAACTATCGAATTATAAGTTGGAAGTGCCAGATCGACGTGCGAAGATGGCTTCAGCAATCAAATCATTGCTCGAGAAGAGTTCTGTAATGAAGTATTTTATGTCCTTCTTGAGCATGCTTGGAGTCTCCATGGTTCTTGGAGATGGCATTCTTACGCCATGCATGTCTGGTAAAATTACATCATTTCCTTCTTTCTTTTTCCTTTCCTTTCCTTTAAATACATTTTCTCCAAGTATATATGCTTTTCTTAGAGAGAGACATATATTAATAAGTTTGATTAAATCGCCACTTGTCTATTCGCTGCGATGTATACACCTGGAGTAGGGTAAGTTATAATTACCCTTCTTTTGCATAGGCTTTATGTGCTCTAATTTCTTGACTGCAGTGCTATCCGCGGTTGGAGGTATCAAGGAAGCTAATTCTAGCCTTAATGATGACACAATAATGTGGATATCAGTGGTGATATTGATTTTATTGTTCCAAGTTCAGAGGTTTGGAACTGACAAAATTGGATACAGTTTTGCTCCAATTCTTTTGGTGTGGTTTATTTTTATTGCATGTATTGGGGTCTTCAACTTTTTCAAGTATGACCCTGGAGTCATCAAGGCTATCAATCCATGGTACATTGTGCAGTATTTGCAGAGGAATAGAAATGATATATGGGTTACTCTTGGCGGTGTGGTTTTGTGCCTGACAGGTACGTATATTATATGCTTGCAACATCCTGTTTTTTCAAGTGAATGTTCAGAAATATTCTAACTTCCACCTTGTCGATGTCTATCATACTGATTTCTAAGTTGTACTGAATCAGGTTCTGAAGCCTTGTTTGCTGATCTGGGACACTTCAACATACGATCAATTCAGCTGAGCACATGCGTTGTAGTCATCCCCTCAATCTTACTGTGTTATATTGGTCAAGTTTCATATCTTCGAGAACATACTGGGGATGCTTATAATGCATTTTACAGCTCAATTCCAAGTGAGCAAACTATCAGAATTCCTGGATTATTGCTTCTTCATGTTATAAATTTGTACTCATTCCAGGTTTTCTTTTTCTTTGTCTGGGCTCAGAACCGGTGTATTGGCCACAATTTGTTTTAGCAGTACTGGCATCCATCATTGCTAGTCAGTCATTAATCTCTGCTGCCTTCTCCATCATCCAACAAGCTGTCGCGCTTGGGTCTTTTCCGCGGATTAAGGTGGTTCATACATCCTCAAAATACGAAGGACAAGTTTATGTTCCTGAGATCAATACCTTTTTGATGATTGCCTGTGTAGGGGTCACTCTTGGTTTCAAGACCACATTGCATATGGGCAATGCTTATGGTAATTTAAGCACATTTCTGTTATTTCCTTCTGTTTATAAATTGAAATTCGACAGGCTTCAAACTCGTAACATCACAACCCTGGAGAAGACTTATGTAACTTAATTTCTTTTCTCTATTTTCGACGAATTCGATTCCTCCAGGACTTGCTGCGACGGGGGTTTTCGTAATCACCTCAGCATTTATGATTCTCATTATGATCATGATATGGAAGACCCACATCATCCTCATCATCGCCTATGTTCTTACCATCGGTGTCTTCGAATGTTCGTTTCTGATTGCCACACTAGGCAAATTCATTGATGGAGGTTACCTGCCTTTGCTACTAGCCTGCCTTGTGGTCTCAATCATGACCACCTGGAGCTACGGTCATAGGAAAAAGTACATGTACGAGCTCGAAAACAAAGTAGCAGCACACAGGATAGCTGACATAGTTGCTGACGAGCGTATCCACCGAGTGAAAGGCCTCGGCTTATTCTACACCCACCTGGTTCAAGGCATCAGTCCTGTATTTACTCACTACATTTCAAGCGTGCCTGCCCTGCACACAGTCCTGGTATTCGTCTCGATCAAGTCGGTAACCATAAGCAAAGTGGCTGCTGAGGAGCGGTTCCTCTTTCAGCGGGTAAAGCCTGAGGAGATGATCTTTCGTTGCATCGTAAGGTACGGATACAGAGATTCAAGAAAAGAACAAGAGGACTTCGAGGGGATGCTGGCAGATCAACTGAAAGAGTTCATAAAAGAAGAAGAGGGGGAAGATGTTGAGAGGGAATTAGCAGTGGTGGATCAAGCAGTGAGGGATGGGGTTGTTTACTTGATGGGTGAAGCTGAGGTCATGGCTTCAAATGGATCAAGCTGTGTCAAGAAATTAGTGGTGGATTACTTGTACAACTGGTTGAGCAGATCAGTTAGGCCACCAGATGAAGTTTTGTTGATCCCTCGAAAGAGATTACTCAAAGTGGGGATGAACTATGAAGTGTAGCAGAGCTCAGAATTCTTCATCTTCTTCTTTTCTGCATCATTCTATCAGTATTCAAGTTTAGGCTTTGTTTAAAGATTCTTAAGTCATGTTTTTTTTTTTTATTAAATTTATGATTTCTGCAAATTGAAACTTTTGTTTCTTGAAGTTAAGATTTTCATTCACTTTATGCCATTGGATGACATAATTAATTGCAAAGCGATTAGTACGCCAGAATATATGTACAAGTCTTAATGGGTTTGTTTGTTAAAAAAAAAAAAGTCTCCAGGGTTTTTATTTAGAAATTAGTTGAATAAAGCATTAAATCTTTATTTTATATTTTCTAATTAGATTATAAATAATTATTTTTTTATTTTAACTTATTTTGAAATGTCTATGCTTCCAAAATACTTTCTATTTAATCTTTTATCAATATAAAAAAAGAGAAAAAAAGAAAAAATAAAAAGAGAGAATGTAATTCTTAATAAAATAATAACAAAATACTCTTAAAAATTATTTTTTTCTTTCTTAAATTTAAAAAAATAAAAATTCAACCCTTAAAAAAGTTTTAGAAAAAAATAAATAAATTAAAAAAGAGTCTTTTGAAATCCTAATTTTTAAATACATTCACTGTAATAAGAAAGAAATATAATCTAAAAATTTGTTAAAATGCTCTAAATATGATAAAGTTTGAAATAATAGTAATGAAGAGGTGTTCCAAGGGAGAGCAGTGATGGATAGAATATGAAAACAAATCATATAAAATAAATACAGTTTTTATATCTTTAATGAAATAAAACTTTTTACTTGTATAAAAATATAAGGGTAAAATACTACAATTCTGTCCTTCCAAATTAAAAACTATATTATGACACTGATTATATTTAATAAAATATACATTTCAATCATTTTGTTAAAAATTACCATTAGTGACTAATAAAATAACTACTATGCTCTTATTATCTTTAAATGAATCAACAACTGTCATTATCATAATATAATAAGATACATCAGTAAAATTATGGCTATAAAAAAACCTACCAGCAAAATTGATGGAAACAAGATCATACCAAGCAACATCCAAATCAACCAAAATCCATAACAAAAAAAAAGGTAAAAATCAAAGTTGCAAGAGAAAGTTAGGATTTGTTACCCAACAACCACTTGCGATTTCCTTGAATAGTGGAGATGGTCTTGAGGGCGAGGCGAGACGAGGCAATTTGATTGATGGCTTCCTTAATCAGTAGCTCATAGTTGTGGGTGTTATTCTTCTTCTACAATAAGGAAATATAAAAATAATAATGGAAGGAAGAATAATAGATGATGACATAGCAATGAATGACATAATTACAATGAGGATAGTGTTAAATAGTAGAATAATAGGCGATAGTGGTAAATAGATATTAAAGGAAAGTGTTAATCCTTTCTTTATTATATTTTTAGTTGTTAATTTTCATTTTTGTTGGATTTTGGAACTGTTTAGATTTGTATTATTATTGTTAATGACTTCATTTTTATTTATTGTTGAATTTTTATTGAAAGTGATGAATAATATTGGTTTAAACTTTTTTATATGTCTTTATTAAAATGGAATTAGTTATGTTTTGGATAAAATATTTGTAAGGTTAATTTAGGTATTCTAAAATTTTTTGATGACATTGACCTTTTCTAATTAGCTTGACTAACGAAATATGTTATTATATTTTAATAATAGGGCTAAAACTACTAACATAATTAAATATAATGATGTCATAATATATTTTTTAAATTTAAAAAGGTTGAATAATTTATTTTACTAAACTTTAGGATCATAGTATTGTATCTAAAATATTAAAAAATTTGATTAAGAACAAAACCGGAAAATAAAGTAAATTTCTCTAAAAGAGAATGCAATTTCAAAGTCTATTTGAATAATAAAGTTATGCTTGGGGACTAAAATGTTAATTTGCTCCTTGAAGTTAAATATGATGCGTAATTCATCTATATTTTAAAATTTTAGTCAATTACATCATGAACTTGGCTGAGATGAGCAAATCACACATATTTATTTTCAACATGTACGCATATATTTTAGATGCTATTTTTGACAATTTAAAGCTTTAATAAAATATAATGAAAATAGTTTTAAAAGGATTATAAAACAATAATAAAGATAAAAAAATTTAAAATTGTTACAAGCAGTTCTCCCTCTATCTGAATATAGTAAAGTCTCAAAATAAAAAAATTCTAATTGAAATTTCTCCTTTTCTTTTCTTCTTAAAATCAAATTCAAAGAGAACTTATGCTACAATATCATTTTTTTCAAATTCATCTTCTTCAGTTCGATCTCACATGAAAAAATAAAATGAGTTTCTTTTTATTATGGACTATGATGAATCTCTGCTAATGAGGTGTATATGTAATGAAAGAGAACCTATGGAGGAGGCTTTATGGTTATGTGAAGAACTTTAATAAGATAATGAGATTGGTGGTTTATAGCTTTTTATTTAAGATATGTAACTGCTTTTTGGATTTTAACTGAATCATTTCTTTATTTGTTATATTTGTTAGTTCCAAAGTGCAACCATTTTTTGGTACGATGTTGATTTCCCACAAAAAGCAGGTGATTAATGATTCCAGGCAAAGGTTGAAAGATTGAGGAAAGTGAATTCACAAATAATGATTGTACAGGATAAGAGATGAAGTGAAACTTCGATTAGGCAGGTATTGGATGGTCTGGAGGTCGAAGTGAATACTCTGAAGATAAAGTATTTTAATTTAAAGAAGGAAAATAAGAAGAATTTAAAAATTATATTGAATTTGAAGTTCTAATTGTTGTTTTCATGGATTCTTTGTGGTGTTATTATTGTAATTGATATATGTTATATAGTGAAAGTTTACGGTAGTTACTGGTAGTTTTGCTTATGTCTATAACTTTTGAGTAAAATTTATATCTTGTTTGACCATTATAAAACTTGTTTAGATGTAACATTGCTCGAAAAAAATGCTGATGCAATTTTAATATTGAAAGCAAATGGAACTTATTTTTTTGTATCTCATCATTCTTTTCTATATACAAGCACTTATATAAACTTATTTAAACTGGAATATTAAATTGAACTAACTGATAAAATATTGAATAGCACCTATAAATTATATTTCTTTAAAATAGTATTTATTTTATAGATAGAGTACATATATCTATAACAACCAAAAAGAACTAATATACCCATATTTTTTGTATACTACCATATATATACCTAAAAGAACTATCTACAAAAAAAAAAATATCCTCAATATCTATACAAGAATCATTGACCAAAATAATAAACCCACTTTACTTTCTATAACAAAAAGTAACAAAAGCCATGTGTTCAAAAAGAACATTCTATATTTAAAAACTACTTTTATGATGGCTATGTACTAAAAACTATCATAAAACATTAGTTTCTTCCTCAATTATGGCTTCCACGATGGATTTGATGGAATATGTAGCAGTGCTGCCTTGAGATGATTGAGTTTGATTAATATTTGCCTTCTCTTTCCTTTCTGTTTTTGTCCTTATACCTCAAATTGGCTCCTTGTTACTTTTGCACTGTCATCCCATCAAAGATTTGGTGCTCTAAATCTCCCATATGATGGATTGCTCTCGTATAAAGATGGTTGCTTAACAAGGCCAATTTTTCTCTGACTCTCAGCTAGCAATGGGACATTGGGCCTGGACATTTCGTTAAAAAATAATTCATTCTACATCTTAAGACATACAATTTCAAAATATTTTCAACTAATCACAATATATTTTGTTGTAAAAACTAATATTAATTCACTTACATCAATTGATGCTCTCCCTTCAGTGATAATTATACAATTTTGTTGTTTTACTATTTTTTGCCTTTTAGCAAGTGACATGCTTATGCTAGTTACATTTGTAAGAGGTGCTTTAGTAGGTTTAACCTTTTTTGCCCAAATTCTTTGTCTAATTATAGCATAAATGGATTCTTATAATGATTTCATTTCTTGAGGGTATATGTTTTATTCCCCTTTTTGCTCTTACAATACTAAAGATCATATAAGGACTTATTGCAATTAATAAAAATAAAAATAATATAAATTGGATAAGCAATATATAGCTAAGAAAGCTGCTTGCTCTAGCCTTGGTGTGAACATCCACTCAATTGTGGTTGTTCCTTGTTTCATTTTTATTTGTACTCATATTGCTAACATTTACAGCATTTCATGTTAGCTCCCTGTTTTGATAATTTCTTGCTCCTTTTAAGATCCTTCCTCCAGCACCTTTATGGTCTACTGGACTTCTTTTTGACTTATAGAGGATCTAATGGAGGGATGCTAGTTTTCTGCCACATTATCTCTCCTCTTACTAGCTATTATACATTAGCATAGGCTTTCATGGTATATGCCGGTTACGTTGCAAGAGCTGCAAGTATAACTCTTTTTCTCTAGGTTCATAGTGTGTGTATCTTTGACTTCAGTAATCTTAAAACCTTAACCATTTTATAGCACAATACAGTTGAAAACTTTATCCATATTCTTTTCTAACTTCTTGATACAGCTAGGGCTAACATTTGATTGTCATTTTGACACCCATGCTCTTCTAACATGAATTCTAATCATCATTGCTTTCCTAACATCTTGATATATGTAACTCTTAAAAAGCCCTACACAGAGTTTGTGGAGGATAAATAAGCAATTTCTCAATTGATCCACTGGCCATCTCTTCTAGTTCCTCTAATTTCTCCAAAAAAATACTCATAATAGCTTGCTTTAGCACATTTCCTAAATTGTTTTATAAGTTCAATACATATCTTTTTTGCACCTTACAAAGATGTGCATTGCACATCACTTGTGCTCTAGTGGAAACTCTTCTTTAACAATTGGTAAAAATACCCTAAAAGGTAAACAAATAGACAATTTTAGAAATAAAAGTCAAACACATACCTAAGAATGGAGAATTAAGCAAAGCAAATGACTAATTTAAATATTAAAGCAGATTACCTTCTACATGTCAGTTATTACAACCTATCCTTCTCCAACTTTTAGATCCAAGTATAATTTCAGCATCTTCAAAAACCAACTCGAAGATTGTTTATTTTGAGTTTTGACAATTGCACAATTAATGAGATATTGTTGGTTATTATCATTTCTTTCAATCGTTGTTAGTAGTTGGCTACCACAGTGAGTTTTTAAGAAGCAATCGTCCATGCCAATCACAGGCCTGCAATCCTCTTTTCAGTCCTTCTTAAGTGCAGTAAAATAAATATAAAAATATCCAAACTGTTTGGTCCCTGCCAAAAGTTATACAGTCATTAATACTCTATGGATTTGAGGTTCCCACTTCTTCTACGTACTTATTCAATTGAGCATATTGCTCAATCTAATTGCCTTGCATCTCATATATAACCTTTTAGTTTTGCCCTTTTACATATACAATATACAATTTCAAACTTTAATTTAGACTTCACCTTCTTCTGCAAATCAGTTATGTTGATGCTTGGCTTCTTAGTAATTATATCCTATAAGTATAATGCTAGAATTTTGCAAGTGACCCTTCTACCAGTGAAAGCTTTCAAGCATTTTGCCTAGGATTGTTTATCTTCATCCTAAAATCACATAAACTTCTTTCTTTTCTGGCAAAGCAAAGCCAAAGACAGTTCTTGAAGTAACAAACAATCTTGACTGTGTCTTTCTCATTTCTTGAGAAATCTATGTCAACATCTCATGCTATAGAATAATTTTTTTGCAAACAAACCTAAAATTTTTTAGCATCTTTAAAGACCACATCTATAACAAATATTAGAATTTAACGGCAGGATCACACATCACCTTCTTTGATTTATTCCTTTTAACAATTGTATTACCTTCATTGTCATTTCCCTATTCAAAATTATCTTCAGAATTATTATCATGATATTCCTCATCGTTCCCAATTTCTTAAGGTACATAAAGTTACCAACTTGCTTATTATTTGAAGCTTATGGATTCTTATTAGTTGCAGCAATATTTTTTGATTTCTTTTTATTTTATATACACCTCCTTCATCTCCTTCACTTTCATCCTCACTACTATCAAGAATATTAGCTCTTTTCTCTTCCGCGGAAGCTTTTTTTTCTTTACCTTGCATTAACTCATTGTCTTCTAAATCTCTATCGGAGTCATTGCCTACATTAATCACAAAATCATTCACTTCCTCTAATATTTCTGCGGCTTTATTACGCTCTAAAAAATCAAGTTCATGTCTATTTGTAGCTTTATCACTATGAACATTAATCGAAGGTATCTTCTCAACAATATTAGAAATTTTTATTTTATGTTCTCAATATAAATCATATATTTTCCCGTCTCTTATACTATTCAGCATGTCAAACATTCCATTATTATTTTAGAAATACTTTAAATCACTCTTTAATTTACCACCAAGTCTTAACCAAAACAACTTAGGATTATTAACCATATCCTAACAACCCAACAATATTAATTATCCTTCTATAATGCAACCTATTAATGTCAATAACATGGAAGATTTCAACCTCTCCATATTTGTATCTTAACTTAAGGTCTCTAACAAGCATACCACTATAATGTATTTGTACTTTCACTGATGCCTCGATACTATAAAAAGAAGGGTAAAGTTTAAAAAATTATCTTGTGGTTTGACGCTTTTACACTTGAGGGATAATTTTTTTTTTTTTTGCATCAAATGAGTAACATTTGCTTTGACTTTTTAGTATTTTTTAGGTACATTTAATATTCTTCTCATTTTTTAGATTATAAATATTAATAGAAGCATAAAATTTTAATAACATAAGTATTTTTACATAATTTAGCATTCGGTCGTATATTTTGTAATCATAACAAATTGTTGAAGCATATGCATGCTTTTAATTTTAGTCAAATTTAAAAAATAATTTTAATATATTTATGAATTCTATGATACATTGTTAGATGTCACGTTGCTTATAGACTCATAGTTTAGTACTAGTTCATATTAAATACAAAAATAGATTAAATAATAATAAAAATATAAATGTGTACTTAAAAAATACTAAAAAAAAAAGCACATGGTACTTCTTTAATACGAAAAATATCTCAATTCCTCAAGTGAAAAAGAACCAAATCACATTGTCTTTTTTTTAAACTTTACCCTAAAAAGAAAAAAAAAAGAATTTAATTAACTAAAACTTGACTATTAACAAAATAGATATCCAAAAGCAAAAAATTTCAAACTAACTGTGCTTTTTAACTATAATAATATTAACTAATGGAAGCTTTTTTTATTTATCAAAACCAGAAATAAATCTCAAAACATAAAACAATATTTACTATCATCATATATATAACATAGTCAAGGGTTGATTACACCAAACTTGTGTAGCTTCAATCAAGGAGCTACGAGCTTCCTTCCTTGCTTCAATGCTAGTGTACTATCCTTTGATTAACAAAATCTCAAAATTTCAACTACCATTGCGAGTTCAAGATTTTCTGATTGAATTTCTAACTTTTAAGGAATTTGCATGTGATAACTAAGAAAAAACGAATATATGCAAGAATTAAGAGATAATGGGTATGCTTTTTTAGATTTATTAGATATAATATCATGTTATTTTCGCCAATTTAAATTCCTTTTCTTTTATTATTAAACATGTCTAAAACAAATCAAGAAATTTCAATTTCATTCAATTCAATTGCTAAAAATAGCATCTGAGATACACATGCAGATGTTAAAGATAAATATGTGTGTTTTGCTCATTTTAGCTAAATTTGTGACACAATTGATTAAAATTTTAAAATATAAATAAATTTATCCACCATATTCAAATTCAGGAGGCAAAGTGACATCATAGCCAGTGCGTGGGTGTGTGTATACGGGATGGGGTCATCACTCACCAACTTTTTTGCCTAATGGGTTTGTTGACACATCGACCCACCACCAACATCTGTCATATCTTCCTTTCATCTTTTTCTTTTTTTTTTAAAAAATCATTTTATTTTAATTTATAATTACATATTTATCTGGGCCGTCACATATTGACGTAATTAATATATATATACATATATATATATATATGTTTCTCTCATAGTTTTGCTAAAATTAATAATAGGGTCTGACCTCTCTAATTTACCCTTAATAATAACCAATTCTGAAACTCAAATGAAAAGAATATATATATATATATATTAAAAATTAATGCACCTAATCCTGTATGAAAAAATTGTATAATATTTCAAAAAAACTAACACATTAAAAAGATAAATTAGAATAATCATTTACTAACTAATTGTTTGGATAAAATAAAATAATTATTTATTAACTAATTTTTCACTCGTATATTGTATTTACCATTTTCACTATTTTAATTATAAAATTAAATCAAATTTTTTTTATTTATATATATAATATTTGTTTGTACTGTAATTACTAAAAAATCTTATTGATTATAAATATTATAAGAGTTACTTTACAAATAATTATTTTAATATTATTTAAATTAATGCAATCAATATAATTGATATTATTAATTTTTAAAAATAGATAAAAAAATTAAACTATTAATAAATAATAATATTTACTTTTAATATTATATTGATTATTAAGTTGATTCTTCAAATTAATTGATGACTCCTAATTTTAAAAATTTTAAAATTAATGGTGTTAGTTAATTCTATACATTAATAAATCAATATATGTTTTCAAATAATATTACATTCATTGTATTAATAGATTAAAATATTAAAAAATTTATGAAAAACATTAATTATTGTTACTTTTAATAAATATGAGACAAAATATTATAAATTTTAATAATTTTTAATAAACTCATTATTATTATTTGTAATCATAATAATAATAATTAATAAAGTAAGAATTATATATTTTGAAAATTTACTTTTTTTAAAGAGACGAAAATACTAGTTAGAAAATAGAAAGGTGCACTAATAATGAATATTAGTTTTTAATTAAAGCCGATTAATGAAGTTCCAAAAGGTAAAAAGAACGAAAAAAATAAAATCCTATAAATTAATACAAAGATACCCACCAACCCTCCGGTGCTAGTGTTCAAATATAAAATGAAACTTAATAAGAAGTTGGAGTCGTACATAAAGTGAGGAGTGTAGTTTGTTACAGTTCGTATCCTGCTTTGCAAGGGAAGCTTTTTAAAGGGTTTTGTTTTTTTATTTTATTTTTTTGTTTACATTCACTTTTTCTTCTCTTGATCTTAATAATGGCTACAAGATTGTTGTGGGCTTCCAGGGCTGCTTCTTACTTCAGGATCTCTGTTTTCCACAGAGGATTCTCTTCTGGTAGATGGCTTATTTCCTTTTTATGGTTTCTTGATTTGCTTTTTTTTTTTTTTTTCAATTCTTTTTCTTGGCCTTGTTTCTATATGTCATCATTTGAGATATATATACATCTTATTAATGGGTATTCACTTAGATGCAGATCTTATGTCTCTTGTACTTGTAAGAGTGTTTGATATTTCTGTCATTCTCTTTTGGGGAAAAGATTTGGTTTTTGCATTTGGGTTGTAGTTTTGCTTCTAGTATATCATTCGAACTTTGATTTTTCTTTTCTTTTTCTTGTGTGATGAGTATGCTGTCTTTGTGCTTTCATTTAAAGCTACTGCTGCTGTTTCCCTCATAGAAATGATTCTGTTGCAAACCACTGATTGATCTAGTATTTATATCAATTCATTTTATTAAGAAACATTGGAAAGGTGAAAGGTGGAAAATTTAGGATGGAAAGATTCAACTTTTGTCTTCAAGGTAGAATATTTTCTTGAACTTTCTTCAAACTGCATTTTCATCAACAATCTGTAAAGAAAATTATTAAATTAGAACAGGTGAAATTTGATTTATTTTATTTTTTTTCATGTTGATTGATACTTATGTGCTTTTCTTTTTCTTTGATATCTAGGAATGTGATTGGTAAGCCATCTTGTTTCCTAATTATTGCGAGTAAATACGCTGAAAAACTAATCAAATTAATTATATTGTCCATTTGAATACTATGCTTTAACAAAGTAGCTTCACTTTAATGCTAAGTGGACATACATTAATTCATCAGCCATATAATTTTCAGCAGAATAGATCTTACCATTTTTAAATGTGAGAGCAGATCTTTGGCCGATGCTTTATCTATTTTTCAGTTAAACTCTCTCTTTGCTGCACAATTTTGCTATCCAGGCTTGGCTGTCTATCTCAATTGTAGCTTTATAATTTTCCGCTGCCCTTCGTTTGCGGTAGACGTCCTTCCTGATTAATCAGTATAATGAAGAACAAAGGGAAAACTAAATCAGGCTAAAACAGAATTGTTGAGGGTACTTAACTCTTTTACTCCATATTGCTTTCGAATCAACTGCAGCTTCGTAACTTCTTATCACTAGCTTCAAATGTCTATATTCCTCAATTTCCTTTATTTATATTGCTAGGCTCTCAACATAGGTAAAAACCAGACAATATCCCCATTCCATTTGATGTAAAAGAAATTTAACCTGTTAATTTTCAGGTCAAACAAAACTACTCATCCATCAATCACTTGTTGTAATAACTCTGTTCTTTTATTGTGTTCATGTAATTAAATGGCTGCTATTAGACCTCAAATCTGCTGCATTTTACTTGCAAGTCTACAATTCATTATTGTGCCAAAAACTGGTTCTTGCTGAATTCTGATGCATTGATCTTGCATTCAGCTGCCATTTCATGTACGGTTCTGTAATATGGAGGAATTGTGAAGTTCGTTATTTTAGTTCTTACAACTTGAACTGTTGTTACTTTTGCTTATACTTCTTAATCCACCTGCAGTTGTAAAAGATCTGAAGTATGCAGACTCTCACGAGTGGGTGAAAGTAGATGGTAATTCTGCTACTGTTGGTATAACCGACCATGCTCAAGATCATTTGGGCGATGTTGTGTATGTTGAATTACCAGAGGTGGGTGCTGCTGTAACACAGGGAAACAGTTTTGGTGCAGTTGAAAGTGTTAAGGCTACTAGCGATATCAATTCTCCTGTTTCAGGAAAAGTGGTTGAAGTCAATGAAAAGCTGAATGGCTCCCCTGGATTGGTGAGTCCTGTTATATGATACTACTATTTTTTTGCCCCTATTTCTTTTGTGTATAAAAATTTGCTCTTTTTTTTAGAGAAAAAGAAAATTTAATAATTCTCTTGGTACCTTTTCTAAATGGTTTGGGGGTGTATGAGTTGGGTTCTATGCTTTTGGAACTGAATATTCTACAATTTCTTGCTTTTGATTTTAACCCATTCATTGTATAGGGTAACAAATGCACTTTCTTTTCCCTTACCCTGAAACGCAAGCAATCATGCTGGTATATTCTTTATTCATAATGAACCAGACTAGTTGATTGGTGGGGGGCTTTTAATCACCATTATTTTCTTAAAATCATACACCTCAGCAGGCATATATTCCTTCATGTCTTGTTTGTATATGGCATTCTTGTTTATTCTGTGCTATATGTTTCTATTCTATCATGTGTCTGGTTCTGTACTGCCAGTTGCTAACAATCCAATTCCTTGAAGTTTACGGTTACAATTATAGATTCTGCTATAGCTAGTAATTCTGGTTTAAAGCAGAGTTAAACGAAGACATTTGAGTTCTTTGTGCTCAAAATAGGTAGCTATAGACTCAAATTATGGTTCTGGTCCTAGCTTGCTAGCATTTTAAAGATATTGGCTTTTCCAGTTTTCATTCTTCAGGAAGATAACACTCGTATCCAAGAAGTGTTTTACTGTTCTTTCTTCTCTATCCAAATGTTTATATTTCTTTCTTCTCTATCCAAATGTTTATATTTCGTTTCATTTGTTCTTTTCCAGGTTAACTCAAGCCCTTATGACAAAGGATGGATCATAAAGGTTAATATCAGTGATGTTGGCGAGCTAAAGAACTTGAAGGATTCGGATGAGTATTTGAAGTTCTGTGAAGAAGAAGATGCGCACTGAGTGGACCCTATTTTCATGTAATTGTAGGCACTCATTGCGAAGAGCCCACTACCTCTGGTTCCTATGATACGCATTTCTGTCTTGATATTTTTATCGAGCCATGTGTTTTCTCAATTCCCTTTGTTGCGAATGATAAAGGATCAATAGACCCTGCCCCTCGAACATTGAAAATAATCCCCAGATTTGCATCAATGTCGAATCGACCAGGCAGTTGTCAAAATTGTTAGTCATTGAGTTTTGGTTATTTGGTTTTCTGCAAAATGTTCAGGAGGCAAGAAGCACAAGTTCTGGATAGAGTATTTTATGTATTTCACTAAAAAGTTTGTCATCCATTTAAACATTTATGACTGGGAATTAGGACCGCTTTCCTTGGAAATACTTCAAAAGGCTAAAGTAATTAAAACATAAATTATTTAGGTATTTTGCAATGTTTGATTATTAAGTTCAAACTGTTTTGGCCAAAGCATCCCCTTTTCTCCCCACAATATCTGTAAGGCCTAATTATAAAAAGAAATCTAAACTTTTGCATTTTAGTGCGATTTTAACTAATCTTTTTAAAATTGTCAATTTATTCATGCTTTCAGCATTTTGATAAAATTTTGATGAAATTGAAAATCCGGTCAAAATTAGCTTATATGGCAATGATGTGTATGGTCTATGTTCGCTTAAAAATAAGTGGCCTCTGCTGCCATGTCATGGAAAATATAAATTTAAGAAAAGCAACCGGATTCTCGAACTGAAAGATTTCAAATCGTGTCATTGCTTGTAATCTCACATTCAAAATCTGACATGCTCATAGTTTTTTTAAATATGGATTCTACAGTTGAAGTTTCGATAAACTCTTCTGGAGATTTTATGTTAAATCTTTATTCATAAAGAAGATAAAACTCTGATAAAAAAAAAAAGGCTAAAACTCTGATAAGACAGGTATTTTGATACATGTCTTCCTTTTATTTTCACTTTTTATCTTTTTCTTTGAATTGGTTGCCTATCAGGTATCCAATTCTCTCCGTTTCCGGCTTACCCTTTAATCATTTTTATTTCTTTCTACTACGATTTTACCTGGATTAGCAGCTGCATTTTATGGTTGTTGAAGCTTCAGTTCTTGTTTAGTTTTAAGCATATGATTCTTGCTTTTCTTTTAGTCTTTACCTGTGTGGTTAGATTTAAGTAATTTATAGTTTTGTGTTTTAGTTTTAGAGCTGAGATTGTTCGCTAATTGAGTATAAGATCAAGTTTTTAGTTTGATAGGTTTATGGGTATTTTTGGTTTCTTTTTGTATTGATTAAGAAATGTTTGGTTCTTTGTATAGATCATTGTTGAGTTTTTTATATTCAGTGAGCGGTGGGGATGTCGATATTTCTTATGGTTCATACTGATTTCAGCAAAGAAATCAAATTCTGGTTATGAATTTATGTTGCAGATCTTAGTTGTGGTCTTTACACAAATTTTCTAAATTTAAGATTCTTGTGATTAATGAAGTGTTTGATAAATTGGTTTAAAGAGGTGGTTTAGTTCAATTTTTAAACCTAATTCATGTGAGTTAACATCTTAAATGACATGAAATAGGAGCCCATCAATTTTTAAATAGATATACAATATAGTATCCACCTCCTCAAATGCCATGTCAGCTAATTTTGACTAGAATTCGAATCCGGCTAAAATTGCACATAAATGCTAAAGTCATGGATAAATTATCAATTTTAGAAAGATTAGCAAAATCGTACTAAAACACAAAAATTTAAATTCTTTTCATGGTTAGGCCTATTTATTATTTTTAATGAAGGGGAATAAAGAAAGATGAAATGATCTTTTTTCCTTTTAAATGAATATTCCTCCCGTCAAGTTTTAGTTGTTTAATTACAGTACCATTTGGCATTGAGGTGGGCAAAAACTGTTTTTCAGAAACCTAATTCATACTTTCTTAAATGCAGATTTATTAAATAATTTACAAAGGTAAAGGTTAAGATGTTATTTTTAGTCATTTTGATATTAGTTGAATCTAACTAATTAATTTAATTTCATAATATGGTATTAGAGTAGGTCTAGTCTGATTTCTTAATTTCTCGTGTTCTCATTTAGATGTCCAGTCCCAGCTGTTGATATTTAGGGATTTGTGTCTCTCCCACATTGTTAAGTTATTAATTTTTGAGGAGTATTTCTCCCACATTGCTAAGTTAACAATCTTGAGGTACCTTCCAAGCCTATATAATAGAGGCCTCACCTTGTTATTCAATTATCCAAAAAATAAGAGAAAAATATTAGAGAGTTAAGCAATTATTTTTCTCCTATTATAAAGAGAGAATTTTAATGTTTTCTAGTTTATAAATAGAGAGTTTGTAACTCCTATTATTTTCTTATAGTAAAATTCTTCTATCCTTGCCCGTGGTTTTTACCCTAATTTGTTTAGGGGTTTTCCACGTAAATCTGTGTGTTCTATTGTGTATTTTATCTTACTTTATCTTTATTTTCTCAAATTATTAGCTGTGATTTTGCTCTATCAGGTTCATATTTTTCTACAATTGGTATCAGAGCTTGGTTGGCAAGAAATTTCTTAAACTTCGGTGGTTGCAGCTCAGTCTGATCTTTCACATCATAGGAGGGTTTTTGAGGTTTCTTTGGTGCAAAAGAGCTTATGTGGAGTAGTAAGAACACTTACAATTTAGGGAAGATTCTGTCTAAGGAGATTGGTACTTAAGAGGTCCGCTTATGACCCTCTAGTCTTTCTTGGGAACTTACCTAGTGAATTGTGTTCATTACTGCGGTTCATTTTATAAGCTAAAAGGCACCGTTTGTGATAGAAGCAATGGCGGCAAAATTTGAGATTGAAAAATTCAACGGGAGTAATTTCTCACTGTGGAAATTAAAAATAAAGGCTGTATTGAGAAAAGACAATTGTCTTCTATCGATGATAATAAGTGGAACGAGATGGATGGGAATGCTATTACAAACCTTCATCCCGGCACTTGCAGGATGGGATCTTGTCCGGTATAGAAGAAAAGCAAAGGAGATTTGGGACCACTTCACTAGACTGTACGAAGCCAAGTCATTACACAACAAAATTTTTCTTAAGAGGAAACTTTACACATTAAGAATGTCAGAATCTACTTCAGTGACAGAGCACCTTAATGTCTTGAATACTCTATTTTCTCAACTCACATCTTTGGGCTATAAAATAGAGTCACAAGAATGTGCAGAACTTCTACTCCAAAGTCTACCTGATTCGTATGATCAACTCATCATCAGTTTGAAAAATAATGTTGTTACCGAAATTCTAGTCTTTGATGATATAGCAGCCGCTATTCTTGAAGAAGAAAATCGGCGAAGGAACAAGGAAGACAAACAGGCAGGTTCACAACAGGTGGAAGCCTTGATGGTGATGAGAGGGAGATCAACAAAACGTGGTCCAAATAGGAGTCACAATCATGGTAGATCAAAATCAAAAAGTAAGAAGAATTATAAATGCTACCATTATGGTAAGAAAGGTCACCTGAAGAGGGATTGTTGGAGTCTGAAGAATTCCAATCCTCAAGGAAATGTGGCATGCACTTCGGATGATGGAAATGTATTGTGCTGTGAAGCAGCAATATCAACTGAGAGCAGGAAGAGATTTGCTGATGTATGGCTTCTTGACTCAGGAGCAATTTATCACATGACCTCTCGAAGAGAATGGTTCCATCATTATAAACCTATCTTAGGAGGATCTGTGTATAGTTGTGAAGATAATGTCTTAAAAATCATAGGCATTGGAACTATCAGGTTGAAGATGCATGACGGTACAGTCCGCACTATTCAAGGAGTGCAACATGTGGAAGGTCTGAAGAAGAATTTGTTATCTCTAGGACAGCTGGATGATCTTAATTGCATTATCAAAGTTCAGAAAGAAATCATGAAGATTAGCCGAGGAGTGCTTGTAATTATGAAAGGAGAAAAAATTGCTGTTAATTTGTATATATTTTTGGGAGAGACTGTGCATGAAGCAGAAGCATCTGTTGCTTCAAGTAGTTCAAGCGAGAGATCTGCAATGGTGTGGCATCAGAAGCTTGGACATATGTCTGAACAAGGCATGAAGGTTGTTGCTGAGAAAAATCTACTTCCTGATCTCACAAAGGTGTCATTACCCTTTTGTGAGCATTGCATAACAAGCAAGCAGCATCGACTACAGTTCAATACATCCAATTCTAGAAGCAAGGATGTTCTAGAATTAGTTCACTCTGATATATGGCAAGCACCAGTTTCATCACTAGGAGGAGCTAAGTACTTTGTGTCTTTCATCGATGATTACTCCAGGAGATGTTAGGTGTATCCTATCAAGAGCAAGGGAGATGTATTTGTAGTTTTCAAAACTTACAAAGCGCAGGTTGAACTTGATTTAGGCAATAAGATCAAGTGTTTGAGGACAGATAATGTAGGAGAATACACAGGTAATGAATTTGATAGCTTTTGTAAGCAAGAAGGCATTAAGAGGCAGTTCACTACGGCATACACTCCTCAGCAAAATGGAGTGGCAGAGCGGATGAACAGAACTCTGTTAGAAAGAACTAGAGCAATGTTGGGAGCTGCAGGCCTAAATAAGGCATTTTGGGCTGAGGCAGTTAACACCGCTTGTTATGTGATTAACCGGTCTCCATCTACAGCAATTGATCAAAAGACACCGATGGAGATGTGGACTGGGAAGCCAGTTGATTATTCAAACCTCCATATATTTGGAAGTCCTGTGTATGTGATGTATAATACCCAAGAAACTACAAAGCTGGATCCAAAATCCAGGAAGTGTTTGTTCTTGGGATATGCTGATGGTGTGAAGGGGTATCGCCTGTGGGATCCCACTGCCCACAAGGTTATAATCAGCAGGGATGTAATCTTCTTAGAAGATAAATTGAAGGGAGAAGATGATAGCACTTCAAAAGAAAATTCAGAGACTACAACTATACAGGTGGAAAAAAAGTCTACAGAAGAAGATTCTTCTGAAGAAGCACCAGAGCACGAAGAGGAAGAACCAGTCGAGTTTGAAGAGCCAGCCGAGTCTGAAGAGTCAGAACTTGGAAAGGGAAAACGTATAAAATTTACACCAACCTGGCAGAAAGATTATGATATAGGCAGTAATGTCGCATACTGTCTTTTAACTGAGGAAGGGGAGCCATCAACTCTCCAAGAAGCAAAGAGCATTTCAGATGCATCTCAGTGGATGGCAGCAATGCAAGAAGAGATGGAAGCTCTACATAAGAACAAGACTTGGGAGCTTGTGCCATTACCACAAGGAAGAAAGGCCATTGGCAACAAATGGGTCTTTAAGATCAAAAGAAATAGTGATGATTAAGTGGAGCGGTTTCGTGCAAGAATGGTGGTGAAAGGATATGCTCAGAAGGAGGGGATTGACTTCAACGAAATATTTTCCCCCGTGGTTCGATTAACAACTGTTCGAGTAGTCTTGGCGATGTGTGCTACATTTGACTTACATCTAGAGCAGTTAGATGTGAAAACAGCTTTTCTTCATGGAGATCTTAAGGAAAAAATTTATATGCTCCAGCTAGAAGGTTTTGAAGAAAAAGGAAAGCGGAACTTGGTTTGTAGGTTGAACAAATCTTAATACGGTTTAAAGCAGGCGCCGAGGTGTTGGTATAAGAGATTTGATTCCTTCATAATGAGCCTTGGATACAACAGACTTAATGTAGATGACATGTTGGTAGCAGGCCCCAACAAAGATCATATTGAAGAACTAAAGGCACAGTTAGCTAAGGAATTTGAAATGAAGGACTTGGGACCAACAAACAAGATTCTAGGGATGCAAATTCACCGAGACAGAAACAATAGGAAGATTTGGCTTTCTCAGAAAAATTATTTGAAGAAGGTCTTGCGACGCTTTAATGTGGAAGATTGTAAGTCAATTTCTACCCCACTCCCTGTTAGTTTCAAATTATCCTCCAATATGAGTCCTAGCAGTGAAGAAGGAAAGATGGAAATGTCTCGAGTACCGTATGCATCAGTATTGGGGAGTTTAATGTTCGCGATGATTTGTACACGATCAGACATTACACATGCAGTAGGAGTAGTAAGTCGGTACATGGCGAATCCTGGCAGAGAGCATTGGAATGCTGTAAAGAGGATTCTAAGATATGTTAAGGGAACCTCAGATGTTGCATTGTGTTATGGAGGATCAGACTTTATTATCAGAGGATATGTTGACTCAGATTATGTAGGTGATCTTGATAAAAGCAAATCTACTACAGGGTATGTGTTCACACTTCGAAAGCTGCGGTCGGTTGTGGCGACATCAACAATAGAAGCAGAATATGTAGCAGCTACACAAGCTAGTAAGGAAGCAGTATGGTTGAAAATGATGATGGAGGAACTCGGACACGAACAAGAGCGTATTCCTCTGTTCTGTGACAGTCAGAGTGCCTTGCATCTCGCAAGGAATCCAGCTTTTCATTCAAAGTCAAAGCACATACGAGTCCAGTATCACTTCGTTCGTGAAAAGTGGAAGAGGGCACTGTGGATATGCAAAAAATTCATACTAAAGACAACCTAGCAGATTTTTTGACGAAGGCAGTTAACACTGATAAATTTATTTGGTGTCAATCCTCTAGTGGCCTGATAAAAGTATAAGCAGCATGGAAAGGCAATGAAGAAAGGACGGTGTGAAGATCTGACTGATCCTCAATCAAATCTTTAAGTGGGAGATTGTTGATATTTAGGAATTTGTGTCTCTCCCACATTGTTAAGTTATTAATTTTTGAGGAGTATTTCTCCCACATTGTTAAGTTAACAATCTTGAGGTACCTTCCAAGCCTATATAATAGAGGCCTCACCTTGTTATTCAATCATCCCAAAAATAAGAGAAAAATATTAGAGAGTTAAGCAATTATTTTTCTCCTATTATAAAGAGAGAATTTTAATATTTTCTCCTTTATAAATAGAGAGTTTGTAACTCCTATTATTTTCTTATAGTCAAATTCTTCTATCCTTGCCCGTGGTTTTTACCCTAATTTGTTTAGGGATTTTCCACGTAAATCTGTGTGTTCTATTGTGTATTTTGTCTTACTTTATCTTTATTTTCTCAAATTATTAGCTGTAATTTTGCTCTATCAGGTTCATATTTTTCTACACCAGCAATCCAGTCTCATATTATTGTTGTGAGAGTTAATGTCCAACAAACTAAGTAGTTAGTTCTAGTTATTTTGGCATTGATTGGACCCTAAGTTCAAATCTATTAATTAACTTACACTCACTTATTCATCTAACTCTCATCTTAATCAAATCAAATTAATTTCTAATTCTAAATGGTATCAAAACAAATTTGGCCCAGTTTCTTAATTTTTAACTTTTTATTTAGAAATCCAATCCTAGTAGCCCGGTCAAGTGTTACTGTTGCAACTTCAATTAAAGTTCAAGTTTTAGAAAGATAATTTTCCTTGAAATCAATTTAATTTTTAATATTATATTAAAACATATTTGACCTGATTTTTTAATTTTTAACTTTTTATCTGGATGTTCAGTTCCGACCACCGGTCCGGTGTTGTTTCTACGTTTTAAAGAAGAACTTCAAAGTTAAATTCCAGTTCAACTTCAAAAGTAATGTCATACATTAATGAGGCAACATTTAATATATTTTGCTTTGTAAGGTATGATTTATATGTAGAGTAGTCGGGTGGTGACCGATTAAAAGCAGGACAAAAATCACTTGCAATGAAAATGGAAACTCTTCCCACTGATTTATTGTGCCGTCTGATGTGACTATTTATTTGTCGTCATACTTTCAATATACTTAGCATTGAGCAATGTTAATTGTAGATCCGGTCAAGAGCCTGACTCAGTTTGAAACCCGCGAATGAATCCTGAACCAGGCCACATGTAGGAAGGCCATTAGACTGGTTTCAGGTTTGATCAATTGAATCCATGGTTCGAACCAACCCTTTGGCCATGTCTAGACTAAATTATATTGACATTAATCATGCTATAAAGGACTAGCTAAGCTCGCTCTTATATAAAACAACTAATATATGGGACTACCACAAGCATGCCCCTTCAGCCTCAAATGACAGGAAGCAGAAGCTGTCTTTTGCAGACGAGAGTAAAAAGAACTGTTATAAGGAATGTATGTGATAAGGATTTATCTTGGAACTCCCCATAAACTGAATCTTAATTGGTCTTTAGAATAATAATGATAATCCAAGGATGCAATGCTAAATTACATGGAAACATAAACGGGCCAGAAGCACAACACGATATGACACAATATGGGGATATGATCTTTTTAAAAAAATTAAGAAATAAAATATTAAAAAATATTAATATATATATATATATATATATATAATGAATACTTAGAAATTATGCTAAAACTTTTATATAAAATTTAAATAAGTAGTAATTATTTATAAAAAATTAAAATATAAAAATAATAAATGACTATTTTAGATTTTTTTCTGCATCATTGTCTTTATCGTAAGAGATACAAATTAAATACAATTAAATAATTAATATAATTGATTATGTTGGCATAATAACTATTATATTATGTGATTTATCTATTGAATTACTAGCTAATATTTATCAGTTTTTTTTTTAAAAAAAGCTATATAATATAGACCAAGAGGAAAAATAATGTAGGGAAAAAAATTATATGTATATATAAAACATTTTAAATGTAAAACAATTAAGAATTAAAAAGATTAAAATAATAAAAAAATTATATTATAAAAAAAATTAAGATTATCTATAAATAGAAAGTAAAATAAAAAAATAAAAAATTTTACAAAGTAGGAAATCCAATTAATTGAAAAGATTTTATTTAAAAAGTTTCTTAAAATTTCTAAAAGTAAATAAAAAATAATAGAAAATACCTTTTAAAATCTTCGTAGAATTCCTAAAGAATTTTAATTCCTGAAACATATCCAACACGAAAATATAATCCATTTTAAAGTATTTATGCAACGTAAATACAATAGAATGAATATGTAACAAAAGACACTTTAGTTAGTTTTCTTCAACAATTGGATTATCTTACTTGTGAGAACATAAAAGATCTCAAGTTATAGTCTCTTTGTTTACCATTCATTAATGTTTATGAGAGTTTATCACTTTACGATTCATTAATGTTGATGAGAGTTTATCACTTTACGATAAGAGATGATGCCACAGAATAGCACGTCCTATTTGACCTCCAATAGCAAAGGCAGAAAAGAGGCTATATCAAAACTCAAGCAAAACTTCAATTTTATTCATTAAGTGGATCCTCAATGCTCCCTAATAAATTCTTGTCCATTATCATTGCTATATGCATACTAGTTGGTCCAATATTCTGCTCCTAGTAGCCTATTAATCGTAGAAACAAAATGGACACTAGTATTCTGCAAACTGAGATTGATTGAGCATTGCTCTTATTTGATACCTATCCAGGCCAAACTTGCTCGTAAGGGTTGCCAATATTTTGTACTCATCCCCTTGATAATAGATATCACAACCAACAACCTTGACACCTTGTTCAAGATTCTTTGAATGTGCTCCATACAATACAAGAGACCATCTCAGAAACCTATGTGTATCCGAAATGTCGATAGTTGCTCTGTGGTTCACGTTCTAGTACAAGGTTACATGCTCGAATGCACAAACTATAAAAAATATGAATGCATACTAATGGTGGTAGCTCATAAACAAATGGCACAAACATTGTCATCTCAGCTATTGATAATCTTACTCCTACTTGCAACCACAAATCTGTCAGCAGCAACATCAAGTTTTGGTATTTCGGAAAGCATCACAGTAAAAGATTCCCGGGTAGAACTCTCGCCTGAATATGAAACATTTTATTATACCCGAAACAGTAGATAATTTCTGCTAGAGTTATGAGACATCTTGAACTTTTAAGCACTGCGGTGGGGCAAATGCTAGCTCACCCATCTTTGTCAATGCAGGGGCAGAATGTGATGTAACACCTGTTATTCCCCCTGAAGGTGGATTCACTGAGAATCCTGCTGTGCATTTTAATGGGTTCTGCAGTTATATATTGAGGTAATTAAGCGTGTCATTATATTATCTTTTTAGCATTAAAGTCTTAAGACTTGTGCTTTTGCTGCAGCATGGCTATTATGGAGAAAATCACACCCATTTGGTAACCCAGATTATCAAAATGCAAATACACTTGGATACTTAAACTCGGCATAAGCATTGGCAGATTATGCACAGCTAATCACAGATGTTAAGCAGAATATGTCAGCAGAACATTCCCCAGTTGGTTATTGCTGTTGGAGGATCAAACCACAAGACCAATATTTTGTCATTGCCAGAAATGATTTTAGGGTAAACAATAAATCATGAAAAATGTCCAAATACTAGGAACTAAGTTTTCTGATGTCCATGATGCTTATGTTGGGTGCATTGCAGAATACCAGATGAAAATTGTTACAACACCATAAAATAATCCTGGTTGGAAATTGATGAAGTTGGAGCTCAACCAGATGGTTCAGAGAAAGTAATTCCTGTCAACATGCTCATGTTCTTTAATTAGAAGGAAAGAAAACAACTAGAAGAGATTCAGGTCCTGACTTGTTTTACGTATATGCTAACATGGAGTTCGTTTTCCTGCATTTCTAAAGCCCTCCGAACTCATCACAAGAGATATGTCTGTTTGTGCTTGACCAATGCTATTGGTGTTTCAGGTGTGTACTGAGCTCTTCAGGCCAATTGGCATAGACAAGACGGACCCCATGTTTGAAGCATCACCTTTTGGTCCAAGTGAGCCTACTGAATACTGTTCGAGAGATTATGTTATCAGGCGAAGGCCTCATTGGATCACAACAGAATATGAAGGCCATGTTAAGGCATCATCATCATGGTCGTCGTCATCGTCATTTTCTTTCAGATATTTTCTTCTGTTACCATATTATGTATACTTAAAATCTTTTCATTTTAATTATTTTTCTTTTCAAAAGAGCTATACAACCCTTTCCAGAACATATACATATATAACCTGCTGCTCTATTTGTATAATAATTCATAGGATATAAAATCTATACCGGAAAACCTTGCAAGTAGGCCGTTCATGGGTTAGATACCCGTCCGTACCGTCTATATCTAAAAAAAGTCTGATTAACTTTTTAGCAGACTTGAAAAAGTTGTTTCCTTGAAGCTATCTAATATATATATTTTTTAAAATCTTTAAAAAATACATTAAAATCAATAAAAAATATCATTTTTACTGTGTAATATTATTTTAAAATACTGTATTTTAACTTTTTTTTTTAAATATAGCGTTGTTATTTTTCGGTTTTTTGTTATTTTTTGATTTTTCTTTGATTGTTTTTTTAGTTGTTTTACCTTTTTTTAAAAATAATCAAAGCCATATTTAAAAAAAAAAAAACTTAAAATCGTAGTTTTGATATTTTTACACAGTATCGTATTTTTTATAAAAAATAAAAAGTAAAATATATTTTGTTATTTTTCCTATATTTTTACTCTAAGTTGAAATCTTTATATTTTTAAAAATGGAATGGGCTTAGTCAAAATTTTAAGTCCGTATTTAAACCGAGCTAAGTTTAAGCTGAGAATAAAAGAATTCAAGCCAAACCTAACTCTTCTTTCAAGCAATATAATCTTGAATTTATATGTTGCACACTTTATTTTTGACACTACACATCAAATGGGAGTTTCACACTACACATCAAATGTAGATTTAATTTTACTATTTAATTGTCACTCAAATTGTCATTTTCTTTTTTAAACATAAAATTAATTTGAA
Source organism: Ricinus communis (assembly GCF_019578655.1). NCBI lineage: Eukaryota > Viridiplantae > Streptophyta > Magnoliopsida > Malpighiales > Euphorbiaceae > Ricinus > Ricinus communis. The sequence goes on along the minus strand of NC_063259.1, from coordinate 15,905,601 downwards.
ATATAGATATGCCATGGTACTAAGCTATAGAGACTGGATAGCTATTCAAAGAAGAAAGTTAAGAAATTAAGAAGCTAAACATCCATCCTGTTAGAAAGCTGAACAATTAATAAATTGAGTTAATGCATAGTTTATTAATAGAATTGGAATTAAATCCTACCAATATCAAAATAATTAAAACTAACTGCTTAATTAATTAAATCTTTAACATTGATAAATTATTTGAATTTCTTTCTATTTTTAATGACATGAAATTGATCGGTCCAAATTATGTATAGATATTCAAGAGTATTTTAAAGCTTTAATGATATATTTTTATATATAAAATGGTGAAAATATATGCTTTTACCTCACTTAAGCTTAATTGTCTATTTTCAGAAATATCAGTAAAAAAAGAAAAATATGGTGCTAAAAGAAGCTTAATCGGACATGTTTGTGTCAGTCCCAAGATTAAGACGCATGGACTGCTAATTACAAAATCTTATCTATTAGATAGACTTATATTAGTATACTCATCTCTAGAGAGATTTATTTAGAGGATGACTCTCCTCTATATATATCTCTCTAAAAAAAAACCTAAGAAAAAAGAAGAGGGTAAAGAGATGGGAGTTTTCTCCTACATGCTCTCTACACCTGCCACCATTATTCTCTTCATAATTCTCTACAGTTTTCCATAAATATATAGTTTTAGTTTTCATTACTCTTTTTAGGATCTAAAAAGCTTTTCAAGAAGTGGAGACTGATGACCAATCTTCTTCCTACTTGAAGAAATTCTTGATCTGGAGGGAGCTGTTACTTTTTTATGTCTTTCTATTTAATACCATGATCATTGGATTAAATATGTTAGGCTAATTTTCATAAGTATTTAGTTTAGCCTTTTTACTTTTGTATGAACCTTGTTATTTATTTATTTAATGAATAATTTCTTTACCTTCATATATTTATTAGTTCCATCTATTATTATTGGTTGACCATCATATCAATTTAGTAGTAATATTTGTTATGAAAATCTTTCGGTTAAAAGTATTAGAAACATCATCTTTACTTTAATCTATATTGGTATAAGAAACCTAGGTTGCATCATTAGCTTGAGTGACTTAGGAAAAAAGGCACATCACCATCTTATTCATTATATCTAGGCTTTAAGTAAAACAAAGAGATAACTAAGTAAATGGCTAGACTAAATACTATTTTTAGCATATAGTTTTAGATCATAAGCATTTACATTTACATTGCATATTTATTTATTGTTTAGTTACTTTACTTTATGAATATTACCCTCTCAACATACTGATTTAGAGTGTTTAGATTTATTTTTATTATTTTGTGTTGATAATTAGTCACTATAATAAGTGGCCTCATAGTTCCTTGAGAGATCGACCTCGTGGTGAACTTACCCTTACTATAGGAACGGTTTGTGCACTTGCGAGTACTAAAAAAGACACATCAAGTTTTTGGTGCCGTTACTGGTGAACTGTATCCAAATTTATTATATTGATTGATTATCCAAAGTGTCTTGTGTTTGTTAGTTTATTTTGTGTTTTGTGATTTATTTTATTTATGTGTTTTTGTTTGTTTGTTTGTTTGTTTGTTTGTTTTGTGTTTTGTGATTTGTATTGTTTACGTGTTTTTGTTTTGTTTATAAATTTTATTTTTAATTTCTTTTTCAAATCTGAAATTTTCTTTTGTTTTGTATGCTTAGCAGGAAAGAACTAGAAGAAGAATCAAAAGAAGAAGTTGATATCATGGCAAATCCACTAAGAGAAATAGGAGCTGAAAGGCGAATGACTATGAAAGATTATACACTGCCTACAATTGGTAAAACTACTTCATGCATAGTTCTAGGTGATGCATCTAGAAATTATGAACTTAAGAGCGTTCATTTTAATATGCTTCCTTCATTTTATGGTATGCTTAGTAAGGATGCATTAACATTCATTAGAGAGTTTTATGCTATAGTTCATACTTTCTCAATATCTGGACTAAATGAAGATCAACTAAGAATGAGGTGTTTCCCTTATTCATTGAAAGAAGGAGCAAAGGCTTGGTTAATGACCTTGCCTCCTAATTCTTTGAGAAATTGGGATAAAATTTATCAAAAGTTTGAGTAGATTTTACTCACAACGAAAGATCAAAGAATTAAGAGCTGAAATTTTTTATTTTTATCAAAAGAATGCTGAATCTTTTTATGAAGTATGGGATCGCTTCAAATTACTTTTATTACAATGCCCACACCATGGATTCCCACTTCCAATAATCAGCCAATTATTTTATGATGGGTTGACACAACAATATCAATGTATGGTTGATAATGCAGCTGGGGGTGCTATGTTAGAAAGGACACCTGATGAGGTTTATGACATCTTTGAGATGTTATGAGCTAATTCTCAATAAAAGAGTGTGAGGACAAAGAGAGTAGAAGGAAATGAAGTAGTAGCTAGTGGTGAGATGACAATGCAATTTGTTGAATTGACTAAGTAAGTTAAGATGCTTACTTCAATAAAAATCTCACCAAATAATGAGGTATGTGGTATTTGTGGTAATTATGGTCATGGTGCTAATGTTTGTTCATCTTTTAAAAATTACAAAGGAAATATGTATGACCAAACAAAATTGATGGATTCTTACCAACCTATGCATTCTATGAATGACCCTTATTCCAACACATATAATACAAGTTGGAGAAACCATCCAAATTTTGCTTGAAAATACAATGACCAAAACCGAACACAATTATTGAGAAATCAAAATCAATCTCATTACCAAGACTAATATTTTCAATTTCAAAGGGACTCCTATCCTTTCTTTTAAGATCAAGAACAAACTCTTTAATCTAATGAATAAAGGAAGCCAAGTTTGGAAGAAACATTTCAATCATTTATGATGGCTTCTCATGATAGGATGGAGAGAAATGAGAAAAAGATAGATTCCATTGAGGCTTCACTGAAACATTCAGAAGCTCAAATGAGACAAATTATTGAAGAGCTCAATAAAGAGGAACTATCAAGTCAACCTGAACAAGCCAATTCCATTACTACTATTAGAAGAGGAGAGGTTGTTGATAATATTGCTATGGAAACTGAAAGAAATTCTTCTTCTTATGCAGGTACACCTGAAAATGATGGATTAGTGCAAATCAATAAGGAGAGCATGCAAAAGGAAGAAAAAGTAGAGCCTAATCTTAGGCTTGAGAAGAAAGAAAAGGAAGCATTTTATGGACCTGAAATTCATAAGGCAACTCAGCCTTATAGACCCCCTATTCCTTTTTTAAACCAACCCAAAGAGAGCAAAAAGAATAATTTTTTTTATCGTATTGAGATGCTCCCCAAAGTCAATACTAATTTACCTTTGTTGGATGTTATCAAGAATAAGCCAGCTTATGCAAAAAATTTGAAGAGTTGAACACCAACAAAAGGCGATATGCGAACAAAGAAAAAGTACAAGTAGCAAGTGTAATGCTTCAACATCAATTGCTCCTTAAGATGAAGGATCCTGGGAGCTTCACCATTGATATTACAATAGGTGACAAAAATGATAGAAAAAAAAAAAGCAATGTTAGATCTGAGAGCAAGCATCAACTTGATACTGTACTTGATGTATGAACGACTTAGTTTGAGAGAGTTGAAGCCTACCACTATATCTCTACAATTTGCTGATAGATTGATAAAATATCCTAGAGGTATAATGGAAGACTTGCTAGTATAAGTAAGTAAGTTAATAATTCCTGTTGACTTTGTAGTGCTTAACATGGAAAACACACTAGCAAGGGATAAAGAGCAAGCCATACTCCTTGGTAGATCTTTCATGGCAACTACTAGAACTATGATTGATGTGCATGATAGAAAACTTACCATGACAATTTTATGAGAAACTGTAGAATTTAAAGTGTTTGATTCTCTAACTTTATCTCCTAAATCTACTATCTATAAGTGTTCATATAATTATTTAGATTCTCTTGTTTATGAACAATTATACGATGATATTCCATTTTTAATTGACAAGAGCTTTCATGATACTTTATATGTTCGTATTAAAAGTATGAAGCCATACTTGAAAGGATTGGCTTATGACGAAGAAGTGGAGTGCGCGGATGAATACCCACCATGAGCATAATCAGGAATGTCTAGCTATAGACAATAAACTTAGCAATTGTATTTTTATTTTTATGCATTTAAATTATTATTTTATTTCTTTATTTATTATTTTTCTATTTTTTATTTGTTTTATGTTTGTCTTGTAGGCTTATGTTTGATCCCCAAAAGGCAATATGTCTCCATGAGAAGCAATTAAAGCTCAAAAAGAAAATTGAGTGAGCCACGTTGCGACAGCGAATTTTCACACGGGCCCGTAGCAGAGGCACGAAAGAGACGACACGGGCCCAAAGCGTCGCGAACGCTCTGCGAGGAAGCCGGTCGGCCCAAAGACTATCGTCTTTGCCGCGAGGAGGCCACCGTGCAACCTCGCGGGGCGGTCTCGAGCCATGGGCCACATGCCCGCAGCGTAGGCAGGTGCACGTGAACGGGCCCGCAGCAGAGGCAAGCAGCGAACGGGCCCGCAACATCGGCAAGCAGCGCATGAACGGGCCCACAGCATAGGCACGCAGTGCGCATGAACGGGCTCGCAGTGTAGGCAAATGCGGTAGCAGCTTAACGACGCAGTCCGCGGGGCGGCCGTGGAAGAAAAAAAAGGAAAAGAAGAAAAAAATTTAAAATTAAATATATATCCATCTCCTCCACATAAATAATTATATCATTGATTTAGGACGTTATTTTAAATTTTATTCTAGGATTTATATTTATTTATTAGGACCTAACTTTTAATTATCTTAGGATTTAATCTTTCTAGTATTTAGGATAGTTTATTATTTTTAATTCTTTATTTATTTATTTCTTTTATAATTATCAATGATGTGTGTTCAAGCGTGCTTCTAAGATTTGGATGGTGGAGATTGGAATTCAAGTTCATGGCTTACTATGTATTACAAATTCCAAAGGAGTATTTTATCATTTTCCTCTCTTCTTGTTCTTTATTTTTATATATGCAATGACATTTAGGACAGTGTCAAATTTAAGTGTGGGGGAGAGAAATAGAATATTTCTTCGATTAAACCTTATACATCATATGCCATGAGAATTTGCAACTTTGGTTAATTTTTTGCAAAATTTTAAATTTTTCCACTCAACTTTTTCTTATTATTCTATATATGTGTCGATGAAAGAATGCTATTATGTTAAGATTCTTGAACTCTTGAGTTAATTTTTAACATGTATAAATGTGAACTCATGAGTTATTTGCACTTAAATGATCAAGTGTTCATCTTTTGCATATGGACATGATGAGTAGTTTAACAACATTCGACATAGGTATGATTAGAAGTATATGATTTATATTATTATTTCCTTGTTATTAAATTGGCTTGCCTAAGTTTGTGAGATATGATATAGGTAAGTTTAAAGCTTTAAGTTTAATAATTCTACTCCGCTAATTTTAGTTGCTTAGTAACCGGGGATCTTCATGACCAATGTCGATTTTTGCGTAAAAAGACAAATAAGATTATGAGTATGCAAAGCATCTTGAAGTATGTTTTATTGAGTAACCAGGTGCATTCATTACCCATATTTGTATTTGCATAAAAAGGCATAACATTTCAAAAAAAAAAAAAAAACCCCAAATATCAAAAGTAAAAATTCAAGGGGTGTAAAGAAAAGAAAAGAAAAGTATAAGAGCATCAAAAGCAAGTAATAAATGCCTATTGATCTCTTATTTTTGAATGAAGGTTTTACCTTTTTGAATAGGGTATAATAATTTGGATTATGCATCATAGTTATATCCTTTGAAGACGAGTTAGACTATTTGTTGTGAAACGGGTGTGAATGATTGGATGCTTGAGTCTTTTGATTAATAATGATTGAGTTTATATTTTTTAAAAAAATCATTATGATTCAACTTTTCTTGGGTTGACATGATCTTTACATCAGTGAGATTCTTTTGAATAATATCTTTAAGCTGAGTATAAATGTTCTTCATGATTTTTACAAAAGTTAATTATCAGTTACTATTTACTTGAGGACAAGTAATAGTTTAGGTGTAGGGGTATTTGATCGGTCTAAATTACGTATAGATATTTAAGGGTATTTTAAAGCTTTAATGATATATTTCTATATATAAAATGGTAAAAATATGCACTTTTACCTCACTTAAGTTTAATTGTCTATTTTCAGGAGTATTAGTAAAAAGAGGAAAATATGGAGCTAAAAGAAGCTTAATTAAACATATTCGTGTCAATGCCCAAGATTAAGACGCATGGACTGCTAATTACAAGGCCCAAGGGATATTTTAGTCATTTTATATAATTATTAGGATTTATATTAAGAGTTATTTATGGGATATTATTTGGTGGAGATTAAGATACTTTAAGTCTTATCTATTAGATAGACTTATATTAGTATATTCATCTCTAAAGAGATTTATTTAGAGGAGGACTCTCCTCTATATATATCTCTGAAAAAGAAAACCTAAAAAAAAAGAAGAGGGGAAAGAGATGGGAGTTTTCTCTTATCTGCTCTCTACACCTGCCACCATTATTCTCTCCATAATTCTCTACAGTTTTCTATAAACATATAGTTTTAGTTTTCATTACTCTTTTTAGGATCTAAAAACCTTTTTAAAAAGTGGAGACTGAGGACCAATCTTCTTCCCACTTGAAGAAATTCTTGATCTAGAAGGAGTTTTTACTTTTTTATGTCTTTCTATTTAATACCATGATCATTGGATTAAATATGTTAGGCTAATTTTCATAAGTGTTTAGTTTAGCCTTTTTACTTTGTATGAACCTTGTTATTTATTTATTTAGTGAATGATTTCTTTACCTTCATATATTTATTAGTTTCATATATTATTATTGGTTGACCATCATATCAATTTAGTAGTAATATTTGTTATAAGAATCTTTAGGTTAAAAGTATTAGAAACATCATCTTTACTTTAATCTATGTTAGTATAAGAAACCTAGGTTGCATCATTAGCTTGAGTGACTTAGGAAAAAAGACACATCACCATCTCATTCATTAGATCTAGGCTTTAAGTAAAACAAGGAGATTACTAAGTAAATGGCTAGACTAAATACTATTTTTAGCATATAGTTTTCAATCATAAGCATTTGCATTTGCATTGCATATTTATTTATTGTTTATTTACTTTACTTTATGAGTATTACCCTCTCAATATACTGATTTAGAGTGTTTAGATTTACTTTTATTATTTTGTGTTGATAATTAGTCTTTATAATAAGTGGCCTCATAGTTCCTTGAGAGATCGACCTCGTGGTGAACTTACCTTTACTATAGGAACGGTTTGTGCACTTGCAAGTATTAAAAAAGACACATCAGAAATCTCTAACACATAGTAATTTAAAGAGCTATATAAACCAATTAACTTAGTCCATGAACTATGAAGGCGCTAAGCTAATAACTATAAAATTAAGTTTATACGACTGTTGTTTATTTATATTTCAAATATTAATTCAATGTAATTACTATTTTGATTTGATTAAATAAATTTAAATAATTTAATTACAAAAGCTATTATCATAATTTAATACTAACCATACTTAAAATAATTTTTTAATAATAAAATATTATATGTTCTATTTTAATTAATGTTACTAAACTCTATATTGATTTTTTAATTTAATTATATATGAAAAGTTATGCAATTGAAAATAATGCTATTGTCTAATTATTTTATCTCGAATTTATTATTTATTTATTTTAGAAATCAAGTCCATAAATATAGCAAGTGGAAAAAATTTAAAATATTACATAATTATTTTGAATAATCTTTTATGATGTTTGGTTGATATTTAGTTGATGTTAATATGATATAGTTTATGTTTCGTTGTTCTTTTTCAATCTACAAAAAACTATCTTCAATTTATTTCCTTAAACTAATTTTATTTTTCTTTTCTTCTCTACTTCAATTTTTTTTGCTCGCTAAAAGTAATTTTTTCTTGTAGTGAACCTATAACCGAAATAAAAAGGAATATATTGTCTAATCCAAATTTATTTAGATTCTAATTTTATTTATTGATTTTAATTTATCTTTTATTTATTTAATATTTTTTATAACCGAATGATTTTGTTGATTTTTAATTGATTAGTTAATATGTGATTGATTTTATAACTTGTATGGCTAATGTTTAGTTGATATTTGGTTAATTTTTAGATTTATGAAGAATTGTCTTCTTGAATTGTTATTTTTTTCTTTTGGATTTTAACTTCTATTTTTTTATCTTTTTCTTTATAATCGTTGTCATTTCAACTTTTTTTTTTATGTAAAAGAAAAAATATATCATTTTAAATTTTTCTTAAAATTTGTTGAATTTTGCTCTCTGCATAAAGTTCAGGTATATTTAAAATTTATGTAAAATAAATTACTTTAGTTTGAAGTCTTTTAATTTTTGAGTTAAATTATTTTGTTTAATATTTCGTTAGTTTTCATATCAATATAGATTTATTTTCAATTTGATTTGCTTTTAACTGTTATTTACTTGTTGAATAAGTTTCAAAATATTATATTTTTTTAGTTGAAAAATTATATTTCAATGTTGAAAAATATTAGAAATTGAGTTTTAATTTCAAATTTATAATTTTCATCCTCTTTAAGAAAACAATAATAATTCCCATCTTAGAGTTGAAAGAAAAAAGAATTCTATTAATATAAATGAAATAAAATACTTGCATAGAGTGGAAATAATTACTTTCTATTTTAATTAAAAAGATTACTTTTTCTACAGTAAAAAGATATATGTTATAAACAAAAGTAATATATGAATAACTAAATAAATATCTTTTCTTATAAAAAATAAAATATGTCTAAAACTAAAGGAAGATATAGTATAGTATAAAAAAATAAAAGTAATATATGAATAAACAAATATTTTTTCTTATAAGAAAATGAAAAATTTGAAACAAAAGAAAATATACGTACAATATTAAAAAATAAACTCGCACTGCTTTTTTTAAAAAAATTCTTCATAAAATTATAAAAATCTATAGTAATATTATATTTTTGTAAAAAAATTTAGCTTGATAAAAAATTATTGATTTTATAAAATTTTCAAAATTTATAATTTTATAAATTTTTTAGAATTAAGCTACACTCAAAAAATCAAGCAAAGTGGGATGTTTAGATAGGCCTAAAGAATGACAGAGTTACGAACAAGTTGATATTTACCGTCACATTAGTTCAAAAAATGTCCAACACAAGCTGCAAATAATTCAATTACATAGTAGACAGTAAATGGGACATATGTTTCAAGTCTTAACGTTAACGTGGAGAGAATAGAATTTTTGAAAAATATCATAATCATGGCGTAAAATTTCAAATTTATAATAATTTTTTAAAAAAGTCACCCATATTAATGAATTAATATTTTGTAAAATAAAATTATATATATTTTATGTCAGTGGCGTAGATGACATATCAGATACTGTTGTTGCAATACATACAAATAGAGGGATTATTAAATGAAAAATAGTTCAATTTGTCCCCCATTGCCAGTTATTGAAGTTTGTTAATCATTATATTGAAGAACTTTAATTGGAATATTATTATGGTAATTAGGTGCCCACTGTTTGGATTTATATACCCCAATGGCAAATGGTTCTGATAGATTAGCTGCACAGAGAGACAAAGAGACAAAAATCATTGCACTCAGGATTGCTGAGTGCCATGCCAAACTCACCAACAATTCTGGCAATGTCATTGTCTAACCTCACTTCATTGACTTTTTTTTTTTTTTTTCTGTTGGGGAAAAGAACAATATGATATATGATATGGACATAAACAATCAACACTCTGTTTGCACCAAAGGGATCATCGCTAAATATTTACATTTTATAATAATAAGATCATGATCATTATGTTGGTTTAGTGGGTGGTGAACTTAAATTCTTGCTTTGATTGATGATTTCAAATTCTATTTCATATTTTACATGAATTAATCACCATAATATTGTTTAAATCGAATTAGAAATCCGCAGGCATTGCAAGTAATTTTGCAAATAAACTGAGGTACTTAGAGCTTTCTTCGATAAAGAATGTAGCTTTAGGTTTGTTTACGGGTAAAGCCTTTTACGAGGTTAGGCGGAATTTGAAGAAGGTAGCCCTTCCCCCTCTCACAGAAAGCCAATGTGCGCTAGCCTAGCTAGCTAGCTAGCGTTTTTCAACTGGCTATTATGTTAGTCATAGCGCACCTTCACTTCTTTTTTTTTTTTTTTTTACTTTAGAAAAATTTTCAATATTGTTCTTATGATGACTATTTTATTTTTTTTGAAATCTTTTTTAACAGAAAAAATAAAAACTCAAAAAAATTACTAAAATCTAGTTCACTTGCTTAAGTTTCTTTGCATCCTGAACAACTCAAACACAAATATACTTTCATCACTTTCATACAAAATCCTATACTTTCCATATATAAAACCAATAAACCTATAAAAAAAGTGAATTTGTTTTGCAAAAGAATTTTTGGGCTTATAAAAAGTGGAATTTGTGCTTTTAGAAATTATTAAGAGTACAACATTTATGTTTAGATTATATTTCTCTTTTTTTTTTTTATTTGATTTGTATGAAGCACCCCAAAGGAACTAATTGATTTTGGCAGTGTTGCAGCAGGTCTGAATGCTAGTTCTTCTTAAAAAAATAAAATAAGACTGCATGCCCAGCCAACATCCAAATGACAACTACGACTATATGCCCCTGTCCTCAAATCACTAACAGGTTGGCTAACTGGTTGCTTAAAAAATATATATATTATTGTTTGCTTCTTTAACAGACATGGGTCCTCTGAATTTTGTTTTTTCCTGATACTTTAGTAGTTATTATTTTTATACCAAATTAATTAACACCATTAATTCACGATGGTATGATACTGATATGATATGAATTATATTGAAAAATGATTTTTGTCATGGTAATATTATTGTATTTGAGTTATATTTGATATCTATCTTTATGTTTATAGATAGATTTTTTTGTGTAAATAGAACTCCATATATGTAACCATTTACATTTATTAAGGCTGAACATGGATCTCGGTGATTCCCGTCCAAACCGAATAATCGTATCGAAAAATACCAAAATCGAAATAACCGAAATTTTTTATAACCGAATTGAACTGATCCGAATTTTTTTACTATTACGGTATGGTACTGGTTCTTTAGTAAAAACCGTACCATAACTGTACCATAACCGATCCGTCTTGTACTGATCCGGACCAAACCGTATAACCGAAATTTTTTACATATATTTATTAATAATTATTTATATTATATAAATAATACCTATTAAAAATAACTATAATATTATAAAATACTTTATACTTTATAAAAAATTATTTTATATTTATCATTTTATATAATTCAAGCAATTATTATCGAAATAAGAAAAAGTACTACATATTAAAAGTAACTATAATATTATAATGTACTTTATACTCTATAAAAAAATATAAGTTATATATTAGTATATCATATAGTATACTGATACTAATATACATTACTCTAATACTAAATTTATAATTTACTATCTACTAACTTAACCGTAATATATTTTCTTACCACATACTATAAGCCTATACCTAACAATTTGAACAACCGTCTTCCTCTTTAGAACACACCGCCGCACCTTCCATTTTGTAATTCAGAAAGATAAAATCCCTAAGGCAAATCTCTCGACAGAAAATCAAAAGGAAGAAGAAAAAAGTTAGCTCGCGTAGACGTCTTCCTATTTAGAACACACCGCCACACCTCTCAAATTTCAATTCAAAAAGACAAAATCCCTAAGACAAATTTATGGACATAAAATCAAAAGGAAGAAGGAAGAAATTGACTCGCCTATACGTCTTCCTCTATAGCGCCACACATAATTGGCTTGCAGAAAGGCAGAAGTAAGAATTGGTTCGCGTAGACGTCTTCCTCTTTAGCGCTCTCTCTTCCCATAACTGTGTCACTATTGCTCAGTCTAGGGTATTTTTCTTTTCTTTTTTACTTTTTTACTTTTATTTTTACTAGGTAGATTGTTGGCTGCAACTGCAAAAAATATTTTATTTTAAGAATTGCCATGTGCAAAATATTTTTATGCTAGCAGTAACATATATTTTAATGGTTTATATTTGAACATTGAATGAATTATTATATTTACAAATAACTGAATTGCAAAACATGTTATTCAAGAATGTGATTATAATTCTAATTCAGATTTTCATAGCTACTTTCTTTAGGTTGGTAATCATATTTTCTCTAAATATATTTAATTAAAGATGAGATTAAAGTTGTATTTTTAAAGTTTTTTAGAATCGAAAATAGCACCGAACCAACTGTATTTAACCGTAAAAATTAGTACAATATGGTACGGACCCTTCTATGTTTGGTATGGTACTGGTATCTTCAACTTTAAAATAATCGAAGTTTGGTATGGTACTGGTGATTTATAGATAACCAAATTGGACCGATCTGTGCTCAGCCCTAATATCTATAAATAGATGTTCCAATCATTGGAATGACACACATAAACACATATACATATATATACACAATACCGAAAAAATTACTTTTCCTTCTCTCTTTATTTACTTTGCTCTTGATCTTTATTTTACAATACTCTTTATTCTTTATTTCACAATACGTTATCAATATGATTGTTTAAAACAAGATTCAAGATAGAGTTATTTTTTTCTTTTTATATTTAAAAAATAAAATTGAATTAGGCTATACTCTATTTTTATTGAATTCATTATTGAATTCTCAATGACCCATTTTGATTGTCCTAACGAGTATATAACATTTATTTTTTTATCTTGATTTTGTGGCTTTTGAATTTTTATTAAATATTTTATTTTAGCCAAATACTAGTTTATGTTGCAATTATAGTTTTATCTACATACTTCATAGCATCTTAGTTTTATTTCTTTTCTATCTTATTTTATTTATTTATTCATTTATTATAGATATATTATCTGATATTACTTTCTAGTTCCTGAAAAACTAGTGTTATATATAGTTCATAAATAATTTGCATTATAAAATTTAGTTCATGAAGAACTTGTATTATAAATTTTAATTCTTGAAGGACTTGTATTATAAATTTTAGTTCTGATAGATCATAAATAGTTATACTTATTGTGTTTAATTTCCTTATATTTTGATTGAATAATGTGCTTAATTATAGAAATTATGTTTATTCTGATCTAGATGATGAAATATCAAGGATTGAGTGTAATTCAGCCTAAAGACGTGTTTTAAGGCATCACTTGTGAGAAACTAAGTCTTTTGGAGGAAGAACAAAAATTTGGGCAGAATAGGTCATGCTTTACAATCCGCGAGCTGCTGGAATCTGCAGAAGAAAATTTTGAATTTTCAAGATAAATTTATGGTGGACCCACTTTTATATAATTTCTTTTATTTTTGAAGTGCTGGATAAAGAGAACTTACTCCCATGTATTTAGGATTTTAATTTGTTTAGATTACTCTTTTATCTTATCCTTCCTTATAGGGATAAGCTCATATAGGAAGTTTATTTCTTTTTTATAAGGATTATCTTATTAGGGTTTAGGTTTGACTTCCTATATAAAGAGGCTAGTTCTACCAAGTAGAGGACGGCTGAGAGTGCTTTGATTATTTATTATTTTTCTTCTTCTATTCTTTTCTTGTAAATTTTTATTCCACCATGTGTAGCTAAGTTTTTAATTTTTGATTCAAGAGTGAATAAAAATTCCAATTGTGATTTTCTGAGACTTTGTGCTTAACAAAATTCTTCTTTAATTCAAGTATTCTTTATTTTTTATTTTTATTATTTATAAATTTCTGATATTGATTGAACTGACGACTCAAATTTTGATACTGATTTTTCTATTGCTAAACTTTGAGTTTGTGATCCGTAATTGTCATGAACGATTGACACAAGTAGCAAGGAGCTGGCTCATGTGTGTGTGATTGCGGCCTTTTTAAATTACATAGCTTGTATGATACGCTCTAGGGAAATAAAGGAACAAGGTTAATTCAGTTGCAACTATCTCAATTAATTAATGTTGGTTTAGTCATTCTCATTATTCTTAATACTATCATTAAGTTGATATGGAATGCTATCGTGCCCAGTTGGCTAATGGTAAGTCTTGATTTGGATGTTGGGTTTGAGTCAATTATATTAGGAGAATTATACTTGTTGTGGCTTTTCCGAATAAGTAGACTAAGTACTTGAATAGAAAAATTGATATTTTAGCCTATGATCATGATTACAATTGAATGGAATTAGCACTCTTGAATTGAAAATTTATTAAGATTGATTTTTATTTACTTTAATATTAAGCCTTCATTATTTTCTGTTTATTTATAATTTTGATTCAAATATTCAAAATCCCCCATTTTTATTTTACCTTGAGAAGCTATCCACATTGGTTCCCTTGAGATTCAACCTGATTTCACTATTTCTACAAGGTAGTTTAGGAAAATCAACAATTTATTTTGAAGGGCTTCGACAACTCGTTCAAAATTTAGCGCCGTTGCCAGGGAGCTATTTTAGTTTCTCATTGTTTAATTTATTTATTTATGACTCGTTCTTCTCAAGATATTGATTTGCAGTAAAATCCTGAAATTGAGAAGACAACGCATCGATTAAGAAAGGAGACTAGGCAAAGAAAAAGTTGTCTCATAGAGGAGTTGGAAATAGATTTGGCTATTGGTGACACATATATTTTTCAAGAAGTTACAGAAAATATGGCGAACAGTACTCTCAAAGTGCTAGTCGCGCCGGATTTAAATCAACAACCTTTATGCATTACATTTCCTAATATTGCAGTTGATTTTGAATTAAAATATAGTTTGATTCACTTACTCCCTTCTTTTCGTGGATGTGTAGGTGAAGATCCTCATAAACACTTGAAAGAATTCCATATTGTATGCTCCGATATGAAGCCACATGGTGTAACCGAAGAGCAAATAAATCTTAGAGCTTTCTCCTTTTTTTTGAAGGATAAAGCAAAGTATTGGCTCTATTATCTACCTTCCGGTTCAATAATAATATGGAATGAGATGAAAAGATTGTTCTTAGATAAGTTCTTCCCAGCAATAAGAGCTGCCAACATCATAATATAAATTTATGGCATAACTCAGTTCACTAGAGAAACATTGTATGAGTATTGGGAAAGGTTCAAGCAACTGTGTGCTAGCTGCCCACATCATCAAATTTCTCAACAACTCTTAATCCAATACTTCTATGAAGGATTGTTGCCAATGGATAGGAGTATGATTGATGCAACAAGTGGTGGAGCCTTGGTAGACAAGACGCCTGAAGAAGCCAAGCGATTGATTTTAAACATGGTTGAAAATTCTCAGCAATTTGGTACAAGGGCTGATGGAGCTACAAGGCGAGTTAATGAGGTAAGCATTAAAAATCTTGAAAATCAAATTTCTGATTTAATTGCTTTGGTTCATCAAATGGCTATAGGGCAATTGCAAATGGCAAAAGTTTGTGGAATATGCTCAGTTCAAGGACATCCCACTGATATGTGCCCAACATTGCAACAAGACTCTATGCAAGAAGCATGACCCTTTTTCCAATCATTATAATCCTGGATGAAGAGATCACCCGAATTTGAGCTATGAAAACTAAGAAGGACAACAAAAGTATCATTCCAAAAATTTCAATAGACCATCTCAAGCTTCAAATTCAGGTATGTCCTTGGAAGATATTGTTAAGAATCTTTGCTAACAATGCTCTTCAATTTCAACAGAAAACAAGGTCAAGCACTTAGAATTTAGGCAATCAAATTACGCAATTGGCTACATTGGTTAGTAAATTGGAGGCCCAAAATTCTGAAAAAACTACCTTCGCAACCAGAAATAAATCCAAAGGAGAACGTTAGTGCAATTTCTCTAAGAAGTGGAAAGGAGATTCCTAGGCTCGATTCCATTTAAGGAAAGTGAACCAAGCAAGGAAAATGAAGAAGAAGCTTCTCTCTAAAGCATCACATAGGATAAAATTCGATCCTCCCCTATCTCTTTCATCTCACACTCCATTACCTCCTTTTCCTAGCAGATTAGCGAAGCCAAAAGAAGATGAGCAGGAAAAGTAGATCTTGGATACATTTAGGAAGATGGAGATAAATATCCCATTATTGGATGCTATTAAGAAAATTCCTAAATATGCAAAGTTTTTGAAGGAATTGTGCACCAACAAAAGAAGGATGAAGGAAAAGGAGAAAGTGGTGGTAAGTAAGAATGTGTCAGCTATCTTGCAAAAGAATATGCCATAAAAATGCGAAGATCCAGGTATGTTTTCACTACCTTGTGTTATTGGTAATACAAAAATTGAGCGTGCCATGTTAGATTTGGGAGCTTCCACTAATGTCATGCCACTTTCTATTTATCAAGATTTGAAACTAAATGACTTGTAAAAGACTAGCGTAGTGATTCAATTAGTTGATCGTTCTTTCATTCATCCCCTTAGGGTAGTTGAAGATGTTTTGGTGTAGGTTAATGAGCTCATATTTCCTGTCGACTTATACATTTTGGAAATGGATGGTAATTCCTCATCAAAATCAGCCTCGATTTTGTTAGGACAGCCATTCATGAAAACTGCTAAGACAAAGATTAATGTAGATGAGAGTACTTTCTCCGTAGAGTTTGATGAAGAGATTGTTAAATTTAATATTTTTGATGCAATAAAATATCCTAATAATGTACATTCTCTTTGTCATATTGATGTAATTGATCCAATTGTGCAGGAATTTTTTGCAAAAGAAAGTGTTGGTGATGAGCAAGAATTAGATGTACAATCTAATTTAAAAGGAATTGATTATGAGATTGATGTAGAAGAATTATTTTCAGCAACATTATCTGAACCAACAAATTTCAATGCTGAAATTTCTAATACTAATAACAAGATGTTATCTTCAATTGTGCAGGCACCAAAACTGGAATTAAAAGCTTTACCGGATCACCTAAAATACATGTATTTAGGTGATGATAAAACATTTCCTGTCATCATCTCAAAAGGACTAACAATGTAACAGGAAGGAAGATTGGTTAAAGCCTTGAGGGAATACAAGATTGCAATTGGTTGGACTTTGGGTGATATAAAAGGCATTAGTCCATCAATTTGCATGCACAGGATTTTGCTAGAGGACGATGCTAAACCATCAAGGGAACCACAAAAGAGGTTAAACCCAGCCATGAAAGAAGTTGTCATGAAAGAAATACTCAATCTGTTGGATGCAAGTATAATCTACCCAATCTCAGACAGCAAATGGCTAAGTCCAATTCATGTTGTCCCCAAGAAAATTGGAATGACTGTGGTAAGAAATTTGAACAATGAACTTGTACCAATGCATGTGCAAAATGGTTGGAGAATGTGTATAGATTTTAGGAAGCTTAATCAAATTACTAGAAAAGATCATTTCCCCTTACCTTTCATTGACCAAATGTTAGAACGATTGGCAGGTAAGTCTTTCTTCTGTTTTCTTGATGGCTTTTCAGGATTTTATCAAGTTCCTATTGCACAAGAAGATCAGGAAAAAACAACATTCACTTGTCCTTTCGGAACCTATACTTATAGGCGAATGCCTTTTAGCCTCTGTAATGCCCTAGGAATGTTTCAAAGATGCATGATGAGTATTTTTTCTGAATATATTGAGAAATACATTGAAGTATTTATGGATGACTTTACTGTGTATGGGGATTCATTTTATGAATGCTTAGATAATTTAACCAAAGTTTTAAAAAGATGCATAGAGACTAACTTAGTTTTACATTATGAAAAGTGTCCTTTTATGGTCACCCAAGGCATTGTATTAGGGCATATGGTCTCCTCCAAAGGTATAGAGGTTGACAAGGCAAAAGTGGACATAATTGCAAACTTACCATACCCTACCAATGTTAGGGAAGTGCACTATTTTCACATGCAGGATTTTATTACAGATTTATCAAGGATTTCTCTAAGATCGCTTTGCCATTGAAAAATTTACTGCAAAAAGAAGTTCAATCCGAGTTTGGGGAAGAATGCAGAGAGGTGTTTGTAAAGCTTAAAGATTTGTTGACAAGCACACCTATTATTCAACCACCTCAATGGGATTTACCTTTTGAAATCATGTGTGATGCAAGCAATTATGCAATAGGAGCAGTTCTAGGGCAGCGGATTGAGAAGAAAAGTCATGTCATCTATTATGCTTCCATGATCCTAAATTCCACCCAATGCAAATACTCCACCATAGAAAAGGAGCTTTTATCAATTGTCTTTGCCTTGGATAAATTTCGATCTTATGTGCTTGGTTCTAAAGTTATTCTGTATTCTGATCATGCAGCTTTGAAGTATCTTTTAGCAAAGAAAGAATCAAAACCAAGTCGGTGGATTTTGCTTCTTCAAGAGTTTAACTTGAAAATCAAAGATAGAAAAGGAGTGGAGAATTCTGTTGCGGATCACTTGAGTAGGTTGATAAGGGAAGAAGATGACCTACCTTTCAATGACAACTTTCAGGATGAACATTTGTTCCAACTCAAGGGTATGATTCCTTGGTATGCAGACATGGTCAATTATTTAGTCACAAGAAATCTACCTCATTGTCTTAGTAAGTCTAGAAAAGCAAAGATAAAGAGTGAGTCTAAGTATTATGTTTGGGATGAGCCCTTCTTATGAAAATTTTATCCCGATAAAGTGATTAGGAGATGTGTGCCTGAAAATGAATTCCAATCTATTTTAGCCTTTTACCATGATTATGCATGTGGAGGACACTTTGGACCTAGACGGACCGCTAGGAAAATCTTAGATTGTGGTTTATATTGGGAAACTCTGTTTAAAGATGCATATCAATTTTGCAAGAGTTATGAGAGGTGTCAAAAAGTAGGAGCACTAACTCGCAAGAATGAAATACCTCAAGTTCCAATTCTTATATGTGAAATATTTAATGTATGGGCCATCGATTTTATGGGTCCTTTACCCTCTTCTTGTGGATTTTCATATATACTTTTGGCTGTGGATTATGTATCAAATGGGTGGAAGCTAAAGCCATAAAAACTGATGACTCTCAAGCTGTTGTAGGTTTTATCAAGGCTAACATCTTTAATAGGTTTGGGATTCCAAGAGCAATCGTGAGTGATCAAGGAACTCATTTTTGCAATAGATCGGTTGCAGCTTTGATGAAGAAGTACGGAGTGAATCACAGAATAGCCACTGCATATCATTCTCAAACCAATGGACAAGCCGAAGTTTCCAATAGAGAAGTTAAATCCATCTTGGAGAAAACGGTGAATCCAGGAAGAAAGGATTGGAGCCTTCGTTTAGATGACGCTCTTTAGGCTTACCGCACGACTTACAAAACTCTCATAGGAATGTCCCATTATCGGTTAGTTTTCGGTAAAGCCTGTCATTTATCAGTAGAAATTGAGCATAAAGCCTACTGGGCAATTCGACAGTGTAATATGAACATGGATAAAGCTGGAATGTCAAGGCTACTGCAATTGCAAGAATTGGAATAGTTGCGATTATATGCCTATGAGAATTCGACATTTTACAAAGAGAAGTCCAAATTACTCCATGATAATATTATTATTAGGAAACAATTTGAGATTGGTCAAAAAGTATTGTTATATAATTCTCGATTGAAGCTTATGCCTGGTAAGTTTTGCGCTTGATGGATCAGTCCATTTATTGTTACTAATGTGTTCCCCTATGGTGCAGTGGAAATTAAAAGCTTAGATTTGGATAAAATTTTCAAAGTAAATGGTCATAGATTGGAGATATTCCAAGAGGGTGAAATTGCTCCATGTCTCGTTAGTTTTCCTTTGGATCATCCTACTTATCCAAATGACTAAAATGTTTCTTTTTTATACCTTTTATTTTCTTTCACTTAGTTTATTTTATTTTATAATTTTTTTTAATGAAGAAGTTCAATATTTTTCCTGGCAAGAGGCTAATTACGATAAGGCATGACCACGCCTTTTTACAGCTCTCCCAAAAGCATTAACAGAATTTGTTACAGAAGCCCATTTCTTATAAGGCGTGACCACGCCTTGTTTCAAAACATCTTCTGTTTTATTTTGACGTCTGCACTTAATTTTACAGAAGCCTATTTCTTATAAGGCGTGACCACACCTTGTTTCAAAACATCTTCTATTAGTTTTGTTTTGACGTCTGCACTTAATTTTACAGAAGTTCATTTCTTATAAGGCATGACCACACCTTGTTTCAAAATAACTTGTGTTTTGTTTTGACGTCTTCACTTAATTTTACAGAAGTTCGTTTCTTATAAAGCGTGATCACGTCTTATTTCAAAACATCTTTTGATTCATTTTGACTTCTCTACTTCATTTGCTTTATTTTTTTTTATTTTTTTTCTTATTTATTTTTTATGAACAAAAAAAAAAGAGAAAAAGAAGAAGAAGAAGAGGGAAAGTTTTATTTTACAGCAGCCACCATCGCTTCTTTTCTTTTGCAGCAACATCCAATATTCACTTCCCCCTTTCTCCGCCCAAACACTTATTACTCACCGATCATGGTGCGCCTTAAGACTACCGCCCGAAAGAGGACCTCAACACGTCGGCGTAGTAAAGGGACACCTTCCAATCCCGGCAACGCGACAGTTCGCTAAGAAGAGAAAACGACAGCAGTCCCTTGATGGGTGCTACTCGTGTTAGCTACAATCTAAGGCAGTGTACCTACCGATGCAGTCTAGCAATTAGCTACAATAATTGCTAAGAACATACGCAATAATATGCAAGCAAATATGTGTAAAACTATGCTCATCAAATTACCCCACACTTAAGCTATTGCTTGTCCTCAAGCAATTAACAACTCACCTCATAAAACTACAGTTAGCAATTCCTTTCAGTTTATGCCCCTAGTCCACAACAGAGAGTATTCAACACATCTCAAAGGATACTCAATCATAAATCAAATTACAAATCATTAACAAAGAATGGAAATAATATTAATGCATGAGTAACTTAAATGACAACTCAACACAAACATCATGAACCAATGCCTCATAGGGATCACTCAAGTCGCTCAAAGTGTATATTAGGTGAATAACAAATCCCTTAAAGCAAATGCACAAGACCCGCTCACCATAAGCTTGCTCATAAATCATATATTCGCTACTGTGAATAAGTAAATACCAAAATCAAAGGGTCTTTACCAAGGTTGAAATGGGGCTAAGGTAAAGGTACGGAGATTTGGATAGAAGTGTGAAAGTGCTGGAATTCATGCGATAAACAATAGTATATGCTCAAAGGATTAAATGCCTAAGATCACAAAAGGAATCATTCACTAAAATCCCTACTTCATAGAATAACGCTCGCAAATGCTCTAAATCCAATAAAAAGATAAATAATTAAAGAGATTTGTTTATTATATATTCTTTTTTTTTCTTCTTCTTCTTTTTTTTTATTTTTTTTTATTTTTTTTGTTTTGTTTTATTTTTTTTTATAATAATGAACTAGCAGCTTATTAGCGACCGCTGCATACAACTCGAATAAACATAAAGAATAACAAATACAAATTGGATCAAAGGGAGCATTTAAAATATAAAAAAGATTTAGTGAATTTACCAACATAGCAACTAGCATTTTAATCCCACATAAAGTTGAATAAATCACAGAAAAAAATTCCAGCATAAGGGCAAAGGAAAGATAAATGTAAAGAATGGTATAATTGAAGTGTATAAGTGTAGATTATGAAGAAAAGGTTAAGGCTCAAAAACTGGCTAACTAATGGAAACATAAGGTGATAGGCTTTTGGT
Organism: Ricinus communis; assembly: GCF_019578655.1. Lineage (NCBI taxonomy): Eukaryota > Viridiplantae > Streptophyta > Magnoliopsida > Malpighiales > Euphorbiaceae > Ricinus > Ricinus communis. The sequence continues at coordinate 15,883,814 of NC_063259.1, read as the reverse complement.
CAAATGTGGTGAATCCTAAATCGCCCAAATCATCTCATGGTATTCACAATATTCATGTAACTTCAACACGCATTACAAAGCAAGTTCTAGAAGCAAAGTTAAGTACAATGCACACTCAAACAAGAAATATAAAGAGCATAAGTATAATGAATGCTCAACTGGCTCAAAATCTCACTTTCAGGTGTGGTATTAGGTGCAGTTGGTTCGCAACATCATTAATTGAATCATTACTTAAGAAACACATGCATATGATATTATCAACGTTCTAAGTTAAAATTCGACAATTCGAAAAAATAATTAAATAACACCGGTTTAACCCAGCAGGGTTGATGTGTAAAACACCATAAATTGTTTTCTAAGGACAATGAACAGCAAAGAAAAGTAACTACAATTCTATAAATCAAGTCATCAATCAGCTCAAAAATAGCATACTCAAGTGCATAAAAACACAGTGTCCTAACATCCCCTAAAAATACACAACACCTAGCCATAGCAATTTCAGATATATTAAAAATCCATATGAGAGATTAAGGTTTATCCATAAGCACCCCACACTTGAAGAACACACTGTCCTCAGTGTAAAATGTTATGGATACCCCGCATGGAATGCTCAACTAAGAGAACAAAGGCAATATAATCCAAGTGCATGACATGTATGAAAAATAAAGTAAATAAATGCAGAAAAATAAAAAGATCTAGGGGACTGCCCTGATCATCCATCGAGGCTGATGTTGTGAAAATTTAGTGCCTCCTCGGTAGAATCTGAAAATAATAAAATAAAGGAATAAAATCGAAACTGAAAATATGAAAACTAAAACTAATAAAATGTTTCAAAATAAAAGGTTAAAATATTAAAGATTAAAGATAAAGTTTGGGGTGCCTCCCAAAAGCGCTTCTTTTTTATGTGATGAGTCTTCTTAGCTGGACTCATGGTGAAAAGCAAACGTTGGGGATTGGCGACAATCCATCCTTCTTCCAAGCAAATGGCTTCAAATATCCGCTTAGAGGGATGATCGTCAACTTCCTCTTCCCGACAATCAAGCAAGCTGCTAGTATGATGGGCAAAACTCGCTCCTCATATATTTGCACGTAGTCATGATGCTCTAGGGGCTCTTCCAATTTGAAAGCTAGAGTTTCAACAATTGGAAGGATCGACGGTTGGGCAATTTCTTCAGGAGTGTTGATGGTTTTCTTCAGTCCTTGGCTTGCTTCACTTGCTAGGAGAAACTCGACCTCCTCCAAGACTTCTTCATTGGATAGCTCGTGCTCATCTTCCATCATCGAAAGGACTTGTGGAAAATCTACCAACAATTCCTCTAACTGCAACTCAACATCATCAACTGTACATTCCAGTTGGTAGTCTTTCAGAGGATTATGTTTGCCTCTTCCTTTCCGGTTCCATCTCCATGTTCAAGAAATCGTCCTTGCAGAGCATTATCGTCAAACATAGTAGATAAACCAGAAAAATTCTCACCTGAACGCAAAGTGATGGCGCTCAAATGCTCCTCAGATTCAGTAGCGTTTAATGGAGTTCCCCATTGTTCTGCCGCTAGTAACTGAAAGATCAAGCCTACTTGATGCTCTATGTTCTTAATTGAGGCTTGTTGGCCTTTAAGTACCCTCTCTGTTTGTTGGAATCTTTCCTCAATACTTGTTATGAACCTCATCATCAGCTCTTCTGACACTAACTCTTCATCTTGAGTTGAAGGTGCAAGATTAGGCTGCTGATGTAGTTGCTGAATTCCTAGTGGTTCTTGGCCATCTAAGCTCCATCCAAAGGGTGAATGAGTGCTCCACTCTTGATTGTAGGTGCTTCCATACGAGTCATTTGGCCAACTTTCCGTATAATTCACCTGTTCACAGTTATAAGAACAATGAGCAACATCACTATACAATGGACAATCATTACATACATGTAAACCACAACAAAATTCACAAAAAACTTGAGATGAAAGGATAGGAGAAGAGAGTTGATCGGTAGCCTTACAAAATGATTCCACTCGAGCATCTAAAGATGCACGGGCATCCCAATTTTTAACACTCTCTTGGTCCCTGATCCTATTTTCCAATGTGTCATACAAAGAGTTTGAATTTAGCATTGAACCTCCTTATCATTCACTATCTGAATCATAAACTTAAACTAAATAAATATGTACAAATAAAATAAAATAATTAAACAAATAAAAATAAAAATCATAAAATAATAAGAAAGAAAAGAAAAAGAAATGGCTAAATTAACAAACAGCAAATTTCACTCTAGTTTTCAAACATTCCCCGGCAACGGCGCCAAAAACTTGAGGGGTGCTACTCGTGTTAGCTACAATCTAAGGCAGTGTACCTATCGATGCAGTCTAGCACTAATGGCGAGTATCAAGGTCGTATTCCTCGGGAAAGCGAAAGCCCAGAGTTACTCCTTTGTTCTTTGTTATATTAACCTAAAATGGATGATGAATAAATTCTAAACTAACTATTAACTACAAGCTAAGTCCTAAGGGAGATGCAGGAGTAATTGATAAGTGAAATAATCAAGACAAGAAGACAAACCCAAAGGGAATCTAAACTAGTTGGCAATCAAACAAAAGATAAAGGATCGGTGAGTCTAATTATGCTACCCGTGGACGAATTCTTAACCGAATTCGGTTTCTCTCTCTCGATAACCGAATTCCTAAATCTAATAACCTAAAGTTGGAATCTCTTCCTAACGATTGATTCTTAAATTAGCATTAAGCTTTAATCCGCCTCTATTAAGCTTTGTTAATTCTTAATCCGGCTAGTTAATTATCCTTATCTCTAAGCGATTATTAACCAGTTCTTGTTATTCAAAATTCCAATTGCCAAACGAATTTCTCAATCTCATAAAGCAATCTAAACATCACAATTCACAACGTCTCATGAATAATGCATAATCTTATTAATACTGAAAACAAGAAGAATACAAAACCAACTCAAACAATCCAACAATATAATATCAAGCCAACATAGTAAAGAAATCCCAATGGATTAAATCAGTCTAGCTAAACATGTTCATGTTTAAAACAATCTAGGAAATCAATTACAATGAAAGAATAATGAAAATAAAACATGTACACCATTTTCTCTCGAATTGGATGAACAGCTCCAAATCTGGATCTACACTTTGATTAATCTCCCAAACTGCCTCTTGAATTACTTCCACTATGGTTTTGCACTCGGAACCTTGTGATTCCGAGATTCTTACTCCCCGCAACTCTCTCTCGCACTCAATACTGTGCAGAAACCGAACCAGCCGCCAGGGCTCTATGTCACTTCTTTTTTTCTCCTCCCCCTTTTCTCTAAGAAAAATTCATTTTTCTTATATATTTAACTCAGCACGGTCAAAGTCCAGGCCGTGCTGAAACTGTGGATCTCACCAAGTAGGGTTTCACCACGGCCGTGTTGCTCCCCGTGTTGGCCACCACGGGCCGTGTTGCTCCCCGTGTTATCCACCACGGGCCGTGCTGAAGGCCGTGGTGGCTACGGAAACTGTGCCTAAAGTGCCAATTTCAAGAATCAAAGCCAATGGTTGAGCACAGCTAGAGTCCAGGCCGTGCTCAATGTATGCATTGCGGGCTCTTGTCCGATCTTGATGAATTCTCGTCCGTTTCCGCACATATTGATCTATAATTGCTTAAACACCGATGATGGTCCTATAAATGTTCCTGAAATGCAAAAGAACACAAAACACAGGTGATCTGGGAATAAAAGCACAATAATTGCTAAGAACATACGCAATAATATGCAAGCAAATATGTGTAAAACTATGCTCATCACCCTCCACCCAACGCTAATGAAGCAGTTCCTCCTCCTGAAACTACAGCAGTCCCTTCGCCCAACGTCGATGAAGCAGTTCCCCCACCAGATGCAGATGCAACCTGTTCGCCCGAGGCCGATTGCGACAGTTCGCCAAGAAAAGAAAACGACAGCAGCCACTCAGGACGACGACAAAGCCACATTTAGGCGAACTCGCTTAAGAAAAGGGAAAGCTATTCTACCACCATCAAAAGCCGAATTAATTGGGTTTTTGAAATTCACTACCAAAGCCTGAAAGGACGGGTATGTGGATGTACGAACACGAAAAATTAACCCATGTAAGTATGTCGATACTCATTCTCTAGAGGAACTGAATATTAAGGAGGATTTCGATGCTATGATAGCTAGCATGTGGTGGAAAACTTTAGTAACTATTAAATCCATCACATTTGTTTAGTTGATTAGAGAATTCTACACAACTTTTCAGTTTGAAATACCCGAGAATTTCACTTTTGATAGTCCTGGAGTTGTGTGATATCGACTCCTAGGCAATGAATTTAAGCAATCAATCACTGAATTTGATCTGGCCCTAGGATTTTTTGATATTGAATTTTCCCTAACCACTCAATACAAGAGTTCTGCTATAGATTTTGTTGATGTTTTTTATTAGGCAAAACTCTGGAAGACCATGTCTTCTGACCCTATGCATTATGATCCTAGCAACTCTAAAGGTGTGTATCTTAATAAACCTGAATGGGTTTACATGCAACGATTTTTAGCATTCAGCTTCTCTAGTAGAAAAGACACATCAAATGTATGTACAAAAGCTTAACTTTATTTTATTTGGTCCATGTTGCATGAAAACTCAATCAATTTGGGTTTTTGGTTCGCTTCACAATTCAAATTTGTGTTGACTCGTAAAAGCATTTGTGTTTAGGCTTTTTAATTACTCACTTGGTTGTTCGCCTTCGATTACTTGAGCTTGATAGTACTAACTTGCATATTGCCTGTGAGATGGAACCATTGGACATAGCTTATTTGATGAAGATGCATGTGCTTGTGGAGAATAATAGGGTGTACTCTTTCTAAAAGCTTTCTCCGCATGGTCAAGGCGATCCTCCAAGATCTAAGAAATGATCTTGCCCAACGAGCAATCTTCATGACCCAGAGGATTCAACTGAACCAAATTTTGAAGGTCGTTTGGAAAACATGGAACAAAAAATTTCACAGTTGGAGAAAAATTTAAACGCCTTGATGAAGTACTGGGGGGTTCTACCCCCTTGTCCACCGTCACTATAGACTACTCAATCCAAGTGGCTCACAAATCAGGGGAGTATCTCATCTCTTTTCATTTATTTTGAGAGCCATTTTCTTTTAAATACATTGAGAACAATGTGTAGTTTAGGTGTGGGGAAGGAATATGATAATTACATGATTTCCTTCTCTTTTTGAAAATATTTTTTTAGGTATGGTTTAATTCATATGTGCTAATTTTTCTTTTGCAACCTTGAGTTTTATTTTAAAAACCTAGAATACCATATAAGTTAGAGATACATTTTTTGTTTGAGTTTTAATGCATAAAAGGGATAAGCATGATTAGTGTTTCTTTAAAATTATCTGATGGTATCTCATTAGTTTATTGATTGAAAAATGCACAAGACTTGATACAAATTTGAACATTCAAGTGAGCTTTTGAGCCAAAGAGCAATTCATTATATTTTGCTTTAAATTTTTTTGTTGAGTGTTATCGAACTTAGTATGATTATTCTAGAACTTGCTTGTGAATGCATGTTGAGACCATATCCTTAGATTGATGCTTTAATATGATAAGGGCAATTAGGATTAACCTATTCTTAGACTTTTAAAATACCTACCTTGTTGATTTCCCTTTTAGTTAGCCACTTTGAGCCTATTTTCCATTTTCTTTTTTCTTGTTTTAACACATGCTATTTAACCCAAGACCTTTCATTTGCTACCTCTGTTTTTCTACCCTTGTCAAGACAAGAAGGGAAGTATTGCATGGTACAAATGCAACAGAAAAGACAAGAAAAAAAAAAGACAAAAAAAGACAAAAAAAAGAAGGAAAAAGAAAAGGAAGAAAAGGAGAGAAAGAAAGTTGATATCTATTCCTTTTCATGAAATAGGAGAATTGAAGAAGTATTCATCAAATATACTGAATTAAATTATTATATGTTACTCTTCCCAAGTTTTTAGTGCTCATATAAAATGTGGGAATAAATTTCAACTTTCAAAATTTTTATAGTATTGTTTCATGGTGATGTGGCATAAGTTATCATGCAGGAATCTAACCTTTTTGTCTTGATTATGAAACATTTCAATTCTTCCTCTTATCACACCCTTTCCTAAGCCTCATTACGACCCTCGTGAAGCCCCTTTGATTTTTGCGTCTAATTCATGTGTAGTGGTGGAGACTTGATTCATTAGTAAGCTTATGATAATAACATGCTATGATTTGACTCCGAGAGTAAATGCACCCTAAACACTTTGAGAGTATTGAGTGAAACCATGTTAGGGTGTTAAGTCTTGTTGCTTTGATTTCAATGAATTAGTGAGATACTTGTTCTTTTTACAAAATTTATCTTATGAGTGCTACCCTCTTGATTGTCATTATTATTCAACTCATTGATGTATGTTTAACTTATTTGGTATTTATAGATATTAAATGAGATGAAAAGGAAGTAGAGAGGAGAATTGGTATATTGAATTGAGGTATGCTTGACGATAAGTATAAATTAGGTGTGGGAAAATTTGATAGATTATAAATAGTTATATTTATTGTGTTTAATTCCCTTACATTTTGATTGAATAATGTGCTTAATTGTGGAAATTGTGTTTATTCTTAACTAGATGGTGAAATGTCAAGGATTGAGTGGAATTCAGCCTAAAAATATATTTTAAGGCATCACTTGTGAGAAACTAAAGATATGTTTTAAGGCACCATACCTTACAATCCGTGAGCTGCTGAATTTGCAGAGAGAATTTTGAATTTTCAAGATAAATTCATGGTGGACCCACTTTTATATAATTTCCTTTATTTTTGAAGTGTTGGATAAGGAGAACTTACTCCCATGTATTTAGGATTTTAATTTGTTTAGATTACTCCTTATCTTATCCTTCCTTATAGGGATAAGCTCATATAGGAAGTTTATTTCTTTTTTATAAGGATTATCTTATTAGGGTTTAAGTTTGACTTCGTATATAAGGGGGCTAGTTCTACCAAGTAGAGGATGATTGAGAGTGCTTTGATTATTTATTATTTTTCTTCTTCTATTCTTTTCTTGTAAATTTTTATTCCACCATGTGTGGCTAAGTTTTAATTTCTGATTCAAGAGTGAATAAATTCCAATTGTGATTTTGTGAGGCTTTGTGCTTAACATAATTCTTCTTTAATTCAAATATTCTTTATTTTTTATTTTTATTATTTATGAATTTTTGTTATTGATTGAACTTACGACTCAATTTTGATATTGATGTTTCTATTGCTAAACTTTGAGTTTGTCATCCGTAATTGTCATGAACGATTGACACCAGTAGCAAGGAGCTGGCTTATATGTGTGTGATTGCGGCCTTTTTGAATTACATAGCTTGAATGATAGGCTCTAGGGAAATAAAGGAACAAGGTTAATTCAATTACAGCTATCTCAAATAATTAATGTTGGTTTAGTCATTCTCATTATTGTTGCCTAATGGTAAGTTTTGATTTGTATGCTGGGTTTGAGTCAATTATATTAGGAGAATTAAACTTGTTGCGGCTTTTCCGAATAAGTAGACTAAGTAATTGAATGGAAAAATTGATATTTTAGCATATGATCATGATTACAATTGGATGAAATTAGCACTCTTGAATTGGAAATTTGTTAAGATTGATTTTTATTTACTTTATTATTAAGCCTTCATTATTTTCTGTTTATTTATAATTTTGATCCAAACATTTAAAATTCCTCATTTTTATTTTACCTTGAGAAGCTATCCACATTGGTTCCCTTGGGATTCGACCTGGTTTCACTATTTCTACAAGTTAGTTTGAAAAAATCAGTAATTTATTTTGAAGGGCTTCGACAACCCGTTCAAGTTCCTAGAGAATTAGTATTAATTTTAGATTATAAAGAACTAATTAAATAAATAACTAAGGTATAGACTCCTAAAGAATTTTAACCATAAGTTCTTGAAGAACAAAGTATCCAGAAATCTAGTATCCTAATTTATTAAAGAATTAACATTTTATGTTTCTGAAGAATTAAATATATTAGTCTCTAAAAGAATTATTTGAATGTTATGGGTCTTGAAAATATAATCAAAGATGGAAATCAAGAATATCAATAAATCGTGCCAAGGCGATGATTTTTTTTTTCTTCGTCATCATCTTCTTGAATGACTGAAACTTGAACATTTGATAGTTAAAGATCCAGTAGTTCTTTGGAAAAATCTGAAAGAAAGATATGACTATTATAAATCGGTCATCCTTCTAAAGGCTTGTTATGAATGGATGCATTTACGATTGTAAAATTTCAAAATTATAAGTGAATACAATTCTACAGTTTTCAGAATTTGTAATTATATGGAGAAAATATTATTGACCCCGATATATTAGAGAAGACATTTACTACTTTTCATTCCTCGAATATACTCCTATAGTAGCAATATCAAGAAAAAAAGTTTCAAGAAATATTCGGAGTTTATTTCTTGTCTTCTTGTTACTAAGCAAACTAATGAGCTCTTATTAAAAAAAGAAAGTTGTCTAAATGATTCTGCTCTATTCTATAAAGTGAATGAGACAACTTATACTAATGTTGGGCATCGATCAGAAAGATGATGAAAAAAATCATGGTCGAGGACATAGCCAAGATTATGGCTGAAATTATAATAATAGCAATCCTAGTGGTATAAATAATAATGCATCTTTCTACTAGAAGTGAAAGAATATTGCAGATAAATGTATGGCAAGCATTAACAGAGTTGAGCCTTTTCTTCAAAGACTTAATAACCATAACAATTACAGTTGCAAACATTGAGAGACATGAAAGAGAAATTCCAGTTATTATTTACAAAATGGAGCGCATATATTCCCTCTTGGTTTCTTTGACTCAATGCAACATCTTTCAGTATACTTGCCTTATGAGGCAAAAGTTGTTAGTTCGGTGCAATATCGGTGGAAGTATCTATTTGAAAGGTATAAATATTAAATTAATCTTTTATTAATTTTTCTTAATTTGTTGCTTATGTAAAATTATTTATCTTCCAACAGATTACTTGGACACTTGAAGAAAATGTCAATAATAAAGCAAAAGTGGAAGCTTCCATTTGTAATATATACTTAGTGGAAGAAGTGTCAATGTTTTGTTATTATTATTTTGAATCCCTTGTATACACGAGATTGCAAAGAGTTTCTCGTAATGATGATGGTGGCGATGTCGAAGAGGTTGAAGGAACTCTTTCGATTTTCAATCATCTCGTAATGATGATGGTGGCGATGTCAAATCCCTTGAAGGAACTTACATTTTATTGAATTGTGAGGAGGCTGATCTGTATGTCAAATACGTTTAATTTTTTTATTTAACAATGTCCCTCCCTCCATATGCCAACTAAGTTGTTTAGCATATTCCTTCATTTGTTTAAAATATTTACGGATGAGTTAAAAAGAACACCGTTTTAATTTACTGATTCTGAGCTTAATGGAATGCTTAACAATTGTTTTGTAGACTGTTTGAGGCCTATCTAAGTATTAGTCTAAAATTTAAACAAGCATTATTTCACCAAAAATTGAATCAGTAGTATCATATTTAGGCCCGCCACAATATTAGACTCTAGTTCATTCAAGAGCTTACAAAAGGGCCTTTATGTATGGTTTAATCTTATATAGTATATTTCATTAATGGTTATAAATCTCATACAAAGGCTCATAGTTCGATTAAATCAACTTCCAATAATAGAGTTTGTATAAAAGGATTAAATTTTAGTAAAACCAAGAATGACTATTATGGACAATTGATAAAGATTCTGCAGTTAGAATATCCAAAGCCCCAAAGACCTTACAAAAGGGAGTATATTTTATGATTCTGGTATATTTGAATCTTATCTAGTATATTTTGTTAATGGTTATAAATTCCATATGGAGGCTCATGGTTCTATTTAATCAACTTCAAACTATGGATTTTGTATAAAAAGATCAAATTACAATGAAACTAAGAATGACTATTATGGACGATTCATAGTGATTCTACGATTAGAATATCCAAGGCTCCCAATAAATGAACTGTACTATTCAAGTGTGACTGGTTTGATCCTACTAATAATGTTGGGATGAAGGTGCATAGATTATATCTTTTAGTGAAAGTTAACCAAAGTCGCAGACTTAACAAGTATGGACCATTTATTCTAGCTACGCAAGCTGCACATGCCTATTATGTCCCTTATCCCAACTTACGAAAGGATAAGTCAGACTGCTTGGCTGTGTGCAAAATCAAGGTGAGGCTGATTATCAATGTTCCTACTAAAGTTGAGCCACCAACAATTGGTAATACGGCCTTCTAAGAAAACGTGTCAATGAATCTGTGTATCAATGATATATCTACAGTCATCAATGAATGTGTGCTCTTGAATAATGTTGAAGGAGCATTTGTTAATTTAGTTGATGATGAACATAAAAATTCAAATGAACCAATACTCGAGTTAGATTCAAAAGATTAATATGAAGATAAGGATGCATGTGATAATGACAATGATTAGTTTGATTATATATTTCTTATATTTATTTCAAATTCTTTATTAAGTATATTTGTAAATCTATAATTTTTCAATAATTGCTTTTGATGTAATTTATTGATGTGAATATATATTTTTTGATCGTATATATTAAGTTTTGTAATTAAAATATTATAAATGTATGCAGGTTTTACATATGGCAAGTAGGAAGAGAGACGCTAGTAAGCATCGATCTACTACACCTATACCATCTTAACCTACCACCACACGTCTTCCACTTCCTACCCAACATATTGCACCAACACCACCATCACCATCTCCTCTACTTTCATCTCTACCTCCACCTCTACCTCCACCTATTACACAAGCTTTGAATTTACAACCTACATTATCACATCCACCTCACCCTTTTAGTAAGCACTCTCTATCACTACCTATATTGGTGGATATACTAACTCTACCTCTATTAACATCTATAGTATCTGGTACACCATCTACAGCTAGATCCGTAGTTCATGTCGATTTTGGATCGGCACATAGTCATCTACAAATGCACTTGTGCAGTAATATGCAAGTAATATATAACTTTTTTCATATGCACTAACATGTATTATGTTTTATATGTTCTATTATAGGTTGGAGCTGTCTTAATCTTGTTCATGCAAGATCCGAAAGTTTTTTAGGAGAAGATAGACGTAGAAGGGATCAGGTGGAAGTCGGTGTCTATGAAAATAAGGACTTCTAATTTGGTAAAATCAAGGTATCTTTTAATAATTATTTTTTAAAGAATTATAGAATATATATAATATGTCTAACTTATAATTTGTATTATTATTGTAAAGACAATGCATGTGGGAGAAAGTGGTAGATGCCCTTGTTCGAGAGGCGTGGAAAAAGAAAGTTGCAACTCGATATCATGATATGATATGAGAGATAAAGAAAGCGGGCAAGAAGTTGAAGTTCATAGAACTAGAAGCTCGGGAGAGATGGCAACAAGAATGGAAAACGCCTGAAGCCAAGCAAATATCAGAGTAGTATTTTGTTGCCATTTGTGTAAAAAAAAAATTATTTTCTGTTTCCATCACTAATTCATCGCTTTTTTGTAATAAATTAGTAAGAGATTGGATCCGTCGCTAATTAACTGTTTCTCTTATAATGACCTATATATGAGGCACAACCACTTATCACGAGCATGGGAAACGACTTAAAAATTTTAATATTAGAATTTTTCTAAACAGTATATGTTTTCATGTCTTATATTCACTTTCTATTAATGAGGCGCAATGATAAGTCACAAATAGTTATATTTATCGTGTTGAATTTCCTTGCAATTTGGTTGAATAATGTACTTAATTATGAAAATTATGTTTATCTTGACTTAGGTGATGCAATATCAAGGATGGAGCAAAATCCAGCCTAAAGACATGTTTTAAGTCATCATTTATCAGAAACCAAGTCTTTTAGAGGAAGTGCAGAAATCTGCACAGAAGATCACTGTCGACAAGGCGTGACCACGCCTTACAGCCCATAAGCTCCACAGAAATCTGTGCAGAAGACTACTGTCAGCAAGGCGTGACCACGCCTTACACCCTACGAGCTGCTAAAAGATGCTAAGGAGAGCTTCGAAATTTTCAGAGTTTTCATTGTGGTGGACCTATCCCTAGTTAATCTCCTTTATTTTTGGAAGTGTTGGATTAATAGAACTTTCTTCCATGTATTTAGGGTTTTAATTTATTTAGATCACTTTTAATCTTATCCTTTCTTGTAGGGATAAGATTAAATAGGAAGCTTATTTCTTTTTTATAAGGATTCTATTAGGGTTTAGGGTTTTACTTCCTATATAAGGACGGCTAGATACTTTAAGCAGAGGCATTCAGATTCAGATTCAGATTCAGATTCAGATTCAAATTCATATTCATATTCTTATTCTTCTTCTACTCTCTACAATTCTTGTGAATTCTTACTCCACCATGAGTGGCTAAGTTTTTAGTTTCTAATTCAAGAGTGAATAAATTCCAATTGTGATTTTGTGAGGCTTTGAGCTTAACAGAATTCTTCTTTAATTCAAGTATTCTTTATTTCTTGTTCTTATTATTTATGAATTATTGATATTGATTGAACTGACGACTCAACTTTGATATTGATTTTTCTATTGCTAAACTTTGAGTTTGTGATCCGTAATTGTCATGAACGATTGACACAAGTAGCAAGGAGCTGGCTCATGTGTGTGTGATTACGGCTTATTCGAATTATATAGCTTGCATGATAGGCTCTAGGGAAATAAAGGAACAAGGTTATTTCAATTGCAGTTATCTCAATTAAATTAATGTTGGTTTAGTCATTCTCATTATTCTTAATGCTATCATTAAGTTGATATGGAACGCTTTCGTGCCCAGTTGACTAATGGTAAGTTTTGATTTGGATGTTGGGTTCGAGTCAATTATATTAGGAGAATTACACTTGTTGCGGCTTTTTCGAATAAGTAGACTAAGTACTTGAATAGAAGAATTAATATTTTAGCCTATGATCATGATTACAATTGGATGGAATTAGCACTCTTGAATTGGAAATTTGTTAAGATTGATTTTTATTTACTATTCAGCCTTCATTATTTTCTGCTTATTTATAATTTTGATTCAAACATTCAAAAACCCCCCTTTTTATTTTACTTTGAGAAGCTATCCACATTGGTTCCCTTGGGATTCGACCTGGTTTCACTATTTCTACAAGTTAGTTTAGGAAAATTAGTAATTTATTTTGAAGGGTTTCGACAATCCGTTCAAATTTGGCGCCGTTGCCGGGGAGCCTATTTTAGTTTCTCATTGATTAATTTATTTGTTTATGACTCGTTCTTCTCAAGATATTGATTTGCAGTTTAATCCTGAAATTGAGAAGACGGCGCGCCAAATAAGAAAGGAGACTAAGCAAAGAAAAAATTGTCTCATAGAGGAAATAGATATAGCTATTGGCGACACATCTATTTTTCAAGAAGTTACAGAAAACATGGCGAACAGAACTCTCAAAGAGCTAGCTGGACCAGATTTAAATCAACAACCTTTATGCATTACATTTCCTAATATTGCAGTTAATTTTGAATTAAAATCTGGTTTAATTCATTTACTCCCTTCTTTTCATGGATGTGCAGGTGAAGATCCTCATAAACACTTGAAAGAATTCCATATTGTATGCTCCGGAATGAAACCACATGGTGTGACCGAAGAGCAAATAAATCTTAGAGCTTTTCCCTTTTCTTTGAAGGATAAAGCAAAGGATTGGCTCTATTATCTACCTTCCGGTTCAATAAAAATATGGAACGAGATGAAAAGATTGTTCCTAGACAAGTTTTTCCCTGCAACAAGAGCTGCCAACATCAGAAAAGAAATTTGTGGCATAACACAGTTCACTGGAGAAACGTTGTATGAGTATTAGGAAAGGTTCAAGCAACTGTGTGCTAAATGCCCACATCATCAAATCTCTCCGCAACTTCTAATCCAATATTTCTATGAAGGATTATTGCCAATGGATAGGAGTATGATTGATGCAGCAAGTGGTGGAGCTTTGGTAGATAAGACGCCTGAAGAAGCCAAGCAATTAATTTCAAATATGGCCGAAAATTCTCAGCAATTTGGTACAAGGGCTGATGGAGCTACAAGGCGAGTTGATGAGGTAAGCACTAAAAATCTTGAAAATTAAATTTTTGATTTAACTGCTTTGGTTCGTCAAATGGCTGTAGGGCAATTACAAATGGCAAAAGTCTGTGGAATATGTTCGTTGCAAGGACATCCCACCGATATGTGTCCAACATTGCAACAAGACTCCATGCAAGAAGCTAACGCTCTGGGCGGATTTACTGGTCAATCTCAAAGGAAGTATGACCCCTTTTCTAATCATTACAATCCTGGATGGAGAGATCACCCGAATTTGAGCTATGGGAACCAAGGAGGACAACAAAAGTATCCTTCCCAGAATTTCAATAGACAACCTCAAGCTTCTAATTCAGGTATGTCCTTGGAAGATATTATTCAAAATCTTGCTAACAATGCTTTTCAATTTCAACAGGAAACAAGGTCAAGCATTCAGAGTTTAGGCAATCAAATTACTCAACTGGCTACGTCGATTAGTAAATTGGAGGCTCAAAATTTTAGAAAACTACCTTCACAACTAGAGATAAATCCAAAGGAGAATGTTAGTACAATTTTTCTTAGAAATGGAAAGGAGATTTCTTCAGGGTCGATTCCACTTAAGAAAAGTGAACCGAGCAAGGAAAAGGAAGAAGAAGATGCTTCCTCTAAAGCATCACGTGGGGTAAAATTCGATCCTCCTCTATCTCTTTCATCTCACACTCCATTACCTCCTTTTCCTAGCAGATTAGCTAAGCCAAAAGAAGTTGAGCAAGAAAAGGAGATCGTGGATACATTTAGGAAGGTGGAGATAAATATCCCATTATTGGATGCTATCAAGAAAATTCCTAAATATGTAAAGTTCTTGAAGGAATTATGCACAAATAAAAGAAGGATGAAGGAAAAGGAGAAAGTGGTGGTAAGTAAGAATGTGTCGGCCATCTTGCAAAAGAATATACCCGAAAAATGCAAGGATCCAGGTATGTTTTCATTACCTTGTGTTATTGGTAATACAAAAATTGAGCGTGCCATGTTAGATTTAGGAGCTTCCATTAATGTCATGCCATTTTCTATCTATTAAGAATTGAAACTAAATAACTTGCAAAAGACTGGTGTAATGATTCAATTAGCTGATCACTCTTATATTCATCCCCTTGGAGTTGTTGAAGATGTTTTGGTGCAGGTTAATGAGCTCATATTTCCTGTCGACTTTTATATTTTGGAAATGGATGGTAATTCCTCATTAAAATCAGCTTCGATTTTATTAGGACGACCATTCATGAAAACTGCTAAGACAAAGATTAATGTAGATAAGGGTACTCTCTCCGTAGAGTTTGATGGAGAGATTGTTAAATTTAATATTTTCGATGCAATGAAATATCCTAATAATTTACATTCTCTTTGCCATATTGATGTAATTAATCCAATTGTGCAGGAAGTATTTGCAAAAGAAAATATTAGTAATGAGCAAGAATTAGATGCACAATCTAATTTAGAAGTGGAAATTAGAAGCTTGGATTCGGATAAAATTTTCAAACTGAATGGTCATAGATTAAAGATCTTCCACGAGGGTAAAATTGCTTTATGTTCTATTAGTTTTCCTTTGGATCACTTCACTTATTTGGATGACTCAAATATTTTATCATTCCGTCGAGCATAACGACGTTAAACAATTGCGCTATTGGGAGGCAACCCAAATACTTGCTTTATTTTTATTATTTTTATTATTATTTTTTTTTCTTTCACTTAGTTTATTTTGTTTTTAGTTTTTAGTTTTTAATTTCTTTTTTTTTAAAAAAAAATTATTACAGAAGCTCGCTTATTACAAGGCGTGACCACGCCTTGTTCTAAGCTGTCTTCTGTTTTATTTTGCAAAACTGCACAAAAAAAAATTTAAAAAATTACAGAAGCTCGCTTCTTACAAGCCGTGACCACGCCTTGTTCCAAGTTGTCTTCTGTTTTGTCTTGAAAAACTGCACCATGCAATCACTAGGATGCCCACCTAGTGCTCTAGAGTTGTTCTTGCACACCCATACTAAAACAGGTAACGGCTAGACTTTTGTAGACTCGAAGTCTAAAGTTTTATGTATAATAACTTGCTTATAGTAAAATATCTTTCATTCAATTTTACGGCTTATTGACATGTTTTGAAATGTTTAACACATTTTCAAGATACATATTAGACGAGGAAAGAGCAATTTAAACAGAGTTTTGAGACCATGGATGATAATTCTATACTCTTTGAGGTTGTTGGCGGAGAGAAGAAAAGTTGAGTTTACGGTCTCGACTCGCAGGCTCTAAGTTTTATGGGCGCAGTTCTGCCTCTTCTTCAATGACATATCCTTCTAGTGGCAATACAAATTCCACCGAGCTTCAAGACTTGTAGACAAGGGTGACCGAGTATAATATGCAATTGTAGGAATAGAATGTGCAGATCCAAGAGTAGAATGTGAAGATTTGAGACTTGCAACAGCATTACCTAATTTTAAAATAAAATGAGGAACTTTAATGTATTTTTACAGATTTGTCGTGACTTTTTTATTCTGACATATTATTAAAAAAATTTAAATATCTAATTATTTAACATTCATTTCAATTAAAATAAGTAAATAATAAATTAAATTACAATAAAATAACAATATTTAAAATATTTAGTACTTGAATATACAATTTAATTGCAATAAGAAAGCTATGCACTTAATTAAAATAAGAATATTAGAAATAATAAATAAAAGGAGTAAAATGATGGTAAGAGCTTATTTTTAATTTTTAAATTACTTAAATTGTTTAGAAAAACATAAATAAATAAATAAACGTGATTTTAACATAATAGCAACTATTTATGAAATTATAAAGCATATCTAGTTAGTAAATAAATTTTTATGTGATTTTATTATTAATCAATATTTATGTAAAGATTTTACAGTCTTAATAATTAATTGCTTGATATAATTTAGAATTTATTTTTTTCTCTTCATAGGATATGAATAAATATTTTATATTCTTATTCTATTTTCTTTTGAAAAATATGATTAATATATTTTAATTAATTATTAGTGTTAGCAGGGTATGCGATTTATTTAGGTGAGCCACTGTGGCCTTCACACTTTGTTTAGTTACTCTTTGGAAAATAAACCCTTCAATATGTAGGTGGAAAGAGGTCCTAAAATTGAGACCTCTAGCCCTAAGGGCAAAATGCATTATTTTATTTTAATTAAGTATATAGTTTTATTGTTGCAATTAAATTTATTTATACTTATTCTAATTAAATTATTTTTTAAATAATCAAAATTTTAAACTTGTTGGTCGATCCAAATTAAATATAGATATTTAAGGGTATTTTAGAACTTTAATAATATATTTTTGTATATAAAATGGTGAAAATTTGTGCTTTTACTTTACTTAAGCTTAATTCTCTATTTTCACGTAATATTAGCAAAAAGAGGAAAATATAGAACTAAACACTCGAAAATAAGCTTAATTGGACATGTTTGTGTCAAGGCCCAATATTAAGATGCATAGACTGCTAATTACAAAGCCCAAGGGACATTTTAGTCATTTTATATAATTATTAGGATTTATATTAAGAATTTTTTATGAAATAATATTTGGTAAAGATAAAGATACTTAAAGTCTTATCTATTAGATAGACTTATATTAGTATACTTATCTCTATGAAGATTTATATAGAGGATTATTCTCTATATATATCTCTGCAAAACCTAATTCTAGGAGAGGAGAGTTTTCTCTTATCTGCTCTTTATATCTACCCACTATTATTCTCTCCATAATTCTCTGCAGTTTTCTATAAACATTTAGCCTTAGTTTTCATTGTTCTTTTGAGATCTAAGGAGCTTTTCAAGAAATGGAGACTGAGGATCAATCTTCTTCCTACTTGAACAAACTCTCGATCTAGATGAGCTTTTTACTTTATTACTTTATATTTTTCTATTTAATACCATGATTATTGGGTTAAATATGTTAGGCTAGTTTTCATAAATGTTTAATTTAGCCTTTTTACTTATGTATCAACTTTATTATTTATTTATTTAATGAATGATTTCTTTACCGTTATATATGTATTAGTTTCATCTACTATTATTGGTTGACCATTATCACGACCCGATCTGTGGGCCCGTGACCGGCACTAGGGAATGGGTAGGCGTAAGGTCACCGAATCCCGTAGTAAGCCTAACCATTCACTAACTTAATCAAATTTCAATCCAATAGCACTGATCCACAATTAACCTTACCCGTCAGGTTCTACATATTTAGAATTTGGACTGCCAGCATGAATAGGCAAGACCATAATTTATATAAAATTACAAAATGATAAATCTGAAATTTCTACTGCAGAGATTCTAGAATTTTAAAAGTCAAACATACCAAAAAATCAATTACGTTAAAGCCGAAGATGAAGGAATCGGGCTGCTAGATGAAAAGAACTATGGAAGAACTAACCACACTTGAAAAATAGTTAAATTGAGATTGTCAGTCTTGGAATTGAGTTAAAATCATATATAAAAAAAACAGTAATTACAAATACTTCAATAACACATTTACTTAATTTAAAATAAAATATTAAGTCATGCAAAAATATACTTGTCATGTTACATGCTTCTATAAAATAAATTTCACATACTACGGGAGTGAGTACTTCAGTAGAATCCTAATTCCCATTACTAAACAGTCTTAGCCTTTCGGCTCTCTCGTTCCAACAGAACTGGCGCCCAGAGAGCGAAGCTCGACTAGGGTCCTTAAATCCAGCCTGGTCACTTAAACTTTCAATAAAGTCAGCGCCTAGAGAGCAATACTCGACTAGGGTCCTTTACTCTGGCAAACTCACTCTACTCAGCCTAGAGAGTTAAACTCGATCAGGACAAATCCTAAACCATTCTTCTATTACCTGACTCAAATTCATACAGGTGCGCACGCGGTCCTGATGCAACCCGCCAGGTGACATGTTCTGCTGTCGTCTCATCCCGAGTCAACATGCAACACAATAGCCATAATGCAGAAAATAAAACATATATAATACAGTAATTAAATAAATAATTAAAACCTTAAACCACTTAATCAGAACTCCTTATGTAAAACTTAGCACGACGCACAAGTATAGTAGATATATGACTTTAAATCACAGTTCTAACGACCTCCTATCTCTGCTCTGATGCCTCGGGTGGAGCGAGCCGAACTGACGGATTTATTTAATCATAGAAATAATTAAATCAGTAAATATAAAACCTTTGGCAATTAACCCTAGGCCTAGACTCCTAGAATTACTGTCTAAGAATCTCGACTCAGAAGAATTTTACCGAAAATTCAGTAGAACCTCCTCTAAATTACAAACATTTACCCCCATATAATGGGTCCAGGACCTGCCAGAAAACACTTCAATTATACAGCGATTAATTAACGGGAGTCGGGCCACTAGAACTGCATTAATTTTCCTGACCCGTAACATAACACAAAAGACGATTATTGGCAGGTGGTCTGACAATTAATTATTTTAACTAATAATTCTCATAATATTTTTCTAATACTCAACACAATTAAATAAACACATAATTTATATCAGCAACCTCTAAAATCTATGGTCTAGAGAATTACTGAGACGCTTGATCACTCAGTCGACTCGCCTCCAGCCGCTGGAGTCCGATCGACTATCCGAACGCGCCTACGGACTCGAAACAACTCGCTGATGAACATTCCAGCTTCTGATCTTCCGATCCGACCTCCGATCATCCAGAGAAATTTACAGACGATCTCGACCGTTAATTTTCAAACGAAGTTCGATCACCACGAAACTAGTGCCATTGGAAAGCTTGAGCTGAGGAGAGTCCGGAAATGCCCTCCAATCATCCATCCCTCGCCAGAACTCGTCGGAAAAGCCCGAAATTCCAGCTGCCCCTATTCTTTTCACCTCGCTGGATCTTGCAATTCCAGCAACCTCAAGGGGTGGCGATGGTCGGAAAAGAAAGCCCAGAAGTTGCTGACCATTTTGAGCCTAAGTACGCCGCAAATGGTCGCCGGAAACTCCATGATCAGCGGCAAGAAAAAACTGCCCATTCCTAGCCATTTCCATCGCCTGTCGTCGCTTCTAGCTGCAGCCACCGGCGCCATCGAGCTCTCCGACAATAGTAGCACCCCTAGCCGTTGTCGCCGCACCACGGACGAGCCTCCATTACTGCTTCCATCGAAGGCCGACGCCCTCTCTCTCTTCTTCTTCTTCTTCTTCTTCTTCTTCTTCTTCTCTTCTTTACTTTTTTTTTTCTTTCATTCCTTATCGACATTTGGTCCCTGAACTTTTCTTCTTTACCATTTAGTTCCTTAACTTCTTTAATTACTAACAATTTCATTTGGTAAAATTTTTTATTAACCCTCCAACTTTTTTTTAATTTTTCAATTAAACCCCTAACTATTTAATTTGGGCCAAATTAAAATTATTAAAAATATAGAATTACTTATTTACCATTGCTTTTAAAAGTAAAATCACCAAAATGCTCTTATCGACACATTTAATTATAAAAATACCAACCATACAAATTTTCATCTAAAACCCCAATTTAAAATAATTATATTTTAATCTTTACTCCAAAATTAATTGTCAATTTAATTATAACACTTAATTAACTTAATTAATCAATTTACTAACTATTTTTCAATTAAAATCAACACCATTAGCTAATTAAAATTTGCTATTCCTCAATAAATTCTTTTTCTAAAAATATTATTTACCAACTCTTTCATAACTTTCAAATATAGAATTTAATTCATATACTCATATGGGAGAAAATTAAATGACCAAAAACATAATTTATTGCCCAAGGAATTTACTTAATTAATTTCTTGAAAATCAAACTAATTTGATATAGAAGAATAACTCTCTTATTTTTATCTAGCATTGAAATTTTATTTTAAATCATTCTAATTAAACTAATTAAAAATAAAGTAATATTAATTTAAATAAAAACTCGTTATTAATTATTACTAATATTACTATTATTAAAAAGAAAAAATTCCAGGTATTACAACCATCATATTAATTTAGTAGTAATATTTGTTATGAAAATCTTTAGGTTAAAAGTATTAGAAACATCATTTTTACTTTAATCTATGTTGGTATAAGAAACCTAGGTTGCATCATTAGCTTGAGTGATTTAGGGAAAAGACACATCACCATCTCATTCATTAGATCTAGGCTTAAAGTAAAACAAGGAGATTACTAAGTAATTGGCTAGACTAAATACTATCTTTAGCATAAAGTTTTAGATGATCAGCATTTGTATTTGCATTGCATATTTATTTATTATTTAGTTAATTTACTTTATTAATATTATTCTTTTAAAAATATTAATTTTGAATGTTTAGATTTATTTTTATTATTTTGTGTTAATAATTAGTCTTTATAATAAGTGGCCTCATAGTTCCTTGAGAGATCGACCTCGTGGTAAACTTACCTTTACTATATGTGCACTTGCGAATACTAAAAAAGACATATCACTTGTACACTAATTTGCGTGAACTAAAAAGTTGTGATAAAATTATAAAAAAAAAAAGAAAAAAATTTGTGATTTTCTTTGTAATTAAGCAAATGTGAGATTCTTGACGTGGCATCAACTTGGAGTAACTCAGCTGCGCCACGTTAGCAAAACTGTCGAATTTTCCAACCAATCTTTTAAATTGTAAAAATCGTAAAGTTCATATATGATATTTTCAAACTTTCAAAGTCATATTGAATTTGAAAAAAGCACTAAAATTTATTTTTATGCCCTTGTATAAATAATTTAAAGTTATATATGATGTATAAAACTAATAAATTATTTAACTAAATTTTTTTTCTGTCATGGCCTTTAAGATGTCGTTGCAATCTTGATCTTTCGTTTTCTCTGCTTCAAACTTAGAAAGATACTGAAAAGGCCGAATGGGAAAACATAAATAAATAAATAAATAAATAAAAAGGAACCCCAAACCTTTCTATGAAATTTTAGTTAATTCAATTAATTTTATCAATACAAGAACCTTTCACATTTGTGTCAATATTAGACGTCAATAACAAATTAACAAAGAGAAAGAGAATATTCCAACCCTTCAACCGCCAATTCAGGTTTGAATTGGTAAAGAACTTTACACTTTAGACTTTGGATCTCTTGTAGAATTAATTTTCTATAAAGGGAAAACTAGACAAAAACAAGAATTTTTATTCTTCTAACGCTAATAATTAATATATATTAATAGCTTAATTGCTATTTGTTTTATTTGTTATTAAATTTAGTATGTATTTTTAAATTTTTTAAATTTCAACATCATATTTTAAAATTGATTTCAATTTTAGTTGAATCAGCATTAGAATTATTTATTCATTTCATTACTAAAAAATTATCATTTAAGCATATAAATTAATTTTTTTATTTTAAAGTTTCACTAATTTTACGTGCTTAAATATCAACATTTTAGTAGTGAGAGTTCTGACTCGACCTTTTTTTTTATTACTAAAGTTTCATACTAAAATCTTAAAAATTTAAAGAATACATTCTAAATTTATAACAAATATAAAATATAAGATTCTTTTAATAATTTAACCTATATTAACCATATTTCTGGTTTCAAAAACAATTGAAAGGAAGATCAATTTATATTGAACCAAAAGGAGATAATGTGATTGAAATTTAGGAAGAAAAAGTACAATCCCATCAAATTCTATATATATATATATATATATATATATAGCAACTCTGTAGAAGCTCTTAGTAGATTGATATCTCTAACTTTGCATTAAAAAGTCCATAATTCCTTATACACCAGCATCACTATATCACACTATACATTTATACATACAAACTATTATATGGCTTCCAATCCTCACCAAAAAAAGAAAAACACAAGAAGCAGAAGAAGAAAATAATAATAATAATAATATTAGGGTTGCACTCAACAGCTCAGCTCTGTCTCGGATGCCATTATTTCATCGCGAGCGGCAGCGAAAGCACACAATTTTCCTTCTTTTTTCTTTTCTTTTATAAAAAAATAAAAATTCTCTACTGATAAAAAATAAATTTTTAAGAACCTTAACCAATTTGATAAAAAAGAAAGGAATATCTAATTTTAATATGAAGAAGAGGTTGATAGAGTAGTAGCTGATGATGTTCTTGGGGACGGTGATGCTTGCTTCAGTACCACAGTTGGTAAAATGCTCGTCTTTCTCCTCTCTTCCTCCTTCATTAGCTCCCCACCAAATGATTCTATTTTCTCTAAATTTGTGCTTTCGACTATTCTCTTCCCTTTAAACAGCACTGATTCTACATTTTTCTGCTCCAACATCTCTTCTATTGCCGCTACAATCTCTCCCTTCTTCTGGGATTTTATTTGTTTTTCCATCACTCTGCCTTGCTTCTTTGCTATTATACCATTTGCCTGCAATTTCGATTAATCTATTTAGTTTTCTCAAATT
This sequence comes from Ricinus communis, assembly GCF_019578655.1. Classification (NCBI taxonomy): domain Eukaryota; kingdom Viridiplantae; phylum Streptophyta; class Magnoliopsida; order Malpighiales; family Euphorbiaceae; genus Ricinus; species Ricinus communis. Next base: position 15,860,252 of record NC_063259.1, on the reverse strand, counting down.
TTATTCCAATTAGGAAACGCAATTACTATTTCTTAATTTTAACATATTAAGATACAGTTTTATAAGAATATTATTAAGATTAAAATGAAAAAGAATAAATATATGATGATTAATTACCTGAATGCGAACATAATTGCTTGTCCGACACTGACCAAATGCCATTGATACAGCTTGATCAACCTATATTAAATTAAAAGACGTAATTAGCTTACCTACCAAACCAACTCAACAAAAAGAAAAAGAAAGGATTATAAATTTTTTAAAAACAACATGCACAATTTATGCAATTATTTCCCATTATTGTGCACTACCAGCGGCCCACCAAAATATGCTCAATAATCCCCCTAATTAATATTTATATTTTAATTTATTTCAATTATAATTAATTTGATGTTTTTATGAAGAAAATAATATATGGTTCGTAATCTTTAATATAAGTAAGAGTGAAAGACTTTTTTTTAGTCTCAGGGTGAAAAAAGAAATTTCACTTCAACGAGGGCGGAGAAGAAAAATAATAGGTGGGGGAAACGTAGTTTACCGTATCGGAAGCTCCTTCTCCGGCGATCCTAACAAACCGTGACGGTGAGGAATGAAGATTTTGGATACGAAAATCGGATTCCCCGCCGCCAAGGGAAAGGACGAGCAGATCCTCGACGCCATTGCATAAAGGAAATTCCTGTTTATTATTTAAAACGTGGGTGATAGCAGCAGCCGTAGGATTATTCATAGCGATCCCGCCATCAACGCCCAAGATGTTAGTTTTTCTGTCCACAGACCGCATTTCCACAGCTCCATGAACGGCACAAGTAGCAAGACAAACGTCGCTAATCTTAAAATCGAAACCATCAGCCTCTACAGCGTCAGCACGTGAGAAAACGAAAGGCGCACGTGAGGAAAGGTCATAACAAGGGATCAAAACGGACTTAACAGTGTCTCTCAGAGTAGACTCTCCAAAAGTAGAGCGCAACAGCTTCTCCAAATGCTTCCCTCGCCGGGAAAACCGGCGGAGGACGGAGCGAGAGCTGGAGAGTTTCTTCTGATGGTCATTGACAAAACGAAGGGCGGAATCTGCAGTGAACAAAGGAAGGCCATCTTTTCCACGAGTGAAAAGAAGGGCTGCGAGTAGACCACCAGCACCGGAACCGGCGACAATATCGAAGTAATCAGAGATATAAGCGTTAGGATTGCCAGATTTTCGGCGGAGGGAAGATTCTAGATGCGCGAGTGACTTGGCCGCGAGAATGCCGTTGGTGGCGCCACCGCCATCGATGGAGAGGATTCTGATTCTGCTATTCTGAGGAGAGAGCTTGGAGAGCTTGGTTTCGCCGAAGAGGAATTTGTTTTCGAGGATGGAGAAGATCTCGAAGGTGAGCTTGTCAACGTCAAAGGATGAACCTACGAGCAGGTTAGATGCCATTTTCAAGGCTGCTGTGTCTGGGTTTTCTCAGTGAGAGAGTTGAGGAATTGGAGAGGGAAGAAAGAAGAGTGGAGAAATGTGACAATGAAGAAGGCAGAAGCGTTGAGGATTGTTATATATAGTGTGAATGAGATGTAGGCATCCAGGAACATTCTATGTTAAGCCGATTAATCGGCATGCCGACTTTATTATTATTATTTTATTATTATTATTATTATTTTAATGCAAGTGCGTAAATTGGGTATTTATAGTAACTAAAATAATATAAATCAGTCTCTTATTTATGATATATACAAGCTATTATTATTATTATTATTATTATTATTATTATTAATTTGAAAAGTTAGGAATATAGATATTATTTTTAAAAAAAAATTATATGTATACATGTAAAATTATATATATCAGGTAATTTAATAAAAAAATTAGTATCTTAATATTATTATTTTTTGTTTTAGAAAATAAGAATCTAATAAAATCTTATATTTTTAAATTCTTTCTGATAAAGTAATAATAAAAAAAGTCATCTAAGAGTGCAATTTTTTTTTTATTTTACAATTATTATTAGAATAAAATAGAATTATTTTGTATATGGTTAGAGAATAATTCTTTATAATATATATTAGTAGAAATTTCTCATATTAATATATGATAAAATATTATACATTTAGATTAATTTGTTCCCATATATATATATATATATTTGTGGGTTTGAATCGTATTGTAGCTTCCAATTTCGAAGGAGCACCTTCAAATACCTACTCAGATTGGCAAACGAAGAAAAAGAAAAAAAGAAAAAGAAATTTGCTAATAATGACTCTGTTCTTCTTCTTAATTTTTCTTACAAAGTTCATTATTTTTTTGTAATACGAAATTATGAATGTTATTTTATAATTCCTTGAAAAATAAGGACATAACTTTATTAATGAAAAAAATCCAAATAAGTACAATAAAAGAGTAAAAAAGGACATCTCGTTTAAATTAATAAAAAATTTTATACTCATATTCTTCAATCCATTAATACAATTCTTTTGAATTATAATTTGATAATTATTACATATTATTTAGTGATAATTTTAAATTAAAGAGCCACTATTTGATCTTATACTAAGTAAAAATTTAAAAATGTTAATAGGAAATATCAATTATTTTAGATTATTAAATTTCATTTAATAGACACATAAACAAATATTATTACCAATTCCAATAAATAAGATTCAAGAAATTTTAATAATCAACAAAAAAAAATTAAAATATCTAAATTTAATTAAAGGTAAAATTTAAATAACTATTTTATGGTTTGACGTTTTTATATTTAAAGGATATAAATGTATTTTTTTTACCAAATAAGTAATATATTTTATTTTTTTTATATTTTAGATTTTAAATTTAATTTTTTTTTATGTAGTTACAGTTTATCGGATTTTAAATGAATAAATTAAATTAAAAAGAATTTTGATTTTTTATGACCAGAATAAAGAATTGGATTTTCGCAGTACTAATTCTTACAGACTTATCATTTGCGCCCGTACATCATTTATTTTATTAAGGTTTTTTTTTTTTAAAAAAAACCAATTAAGTTTTGCTAGAGATTCCTTATGACTTTTACAAAGGGAATTTTCTTCTTTTTAAAAAAAATAAAATAAAATAAAATAAAGGAAATGCATCATCATGTCTTTGGCTTAGTGGCGGGAGACTATATGAATTAAATGGAAGTCAAAAGAATTTCTGGATAATGTAATTTTTCTTTTGGTCAAAGAATTTTTGAAAAATGTAGACTACATCAAAGAAGAATCAAAGCAATACTGTCCACTTTCAAAAGAAAAAAAAAAGAATTATTTAGATAAACATTTAAATTATAAATCAAATAGTAAAAACGTTTGTATCAAAGAGTGAAAAGTTTTTGGTTCGAACAATTTCTTATGCATTAAATGAATATTCGTTCTATGATGAATATAAATAATTTTTTTTAATTTAATTTAAAATTTTATAAATAATTTTAAAATGCACGGTCTCTCTCCACTCGTATTTAGTTGCGGTATCATTTCTCCTTCTAAAATGAAAAAAAAAGAAGGAAAAATCAAATGAAGGCATCTTTTATGCATAGCAGAAAGAAGAAAGAAGGGCGGGGGGTAAAACAGAAAAGAGATTTTGGGAGACCAAATAAAAAGGCTGGCGATGCTGTGACTTGGTGATGGTGAAGGAGAAAATCTAAGTAGGGCCTTAATATAGATGTGGTGGTTGCTGGTACCGAGCAGAAGCAGAGGCTCTTTGCTTTCTCATTCTTTTCAATTATTTTCCTCATTTTTCATGTACGATTGTACCGACATTTTCTGTGTGTCAAATATCTTCTTTCAATTTCTCTTCTTTTCTACTTCATTTATTTATATTATTTCCTCCCCCTTCATAATGATCTCCCACTCTTTTATATATATATATATATATATATATATATATATATATATATATATATATATATATATATATATAAAAGTATTTTAAAAGTTGAATCAGTTAAAAATTTAGTGATCAATTCAATTGATCGAATATGTTGAATGTTGGTTCGATCATTTTAAATCTTTTTTTTATAAATATTTTTATAGTAAAAATTGATTCAACTGGTCAATTCAATCTATAAATCTAATCAAATATTATAATTTTTAAAATTTAATATCAATTTTTCGATTTAATCCGTTTAACCTATTGGTCCGGTCTAATTTTTATAGGGCTGCTTTTTATGCACATGAATTCTCAGTTAGCTAGATTAATTAATATCCATCACATATTTTTATTTGCAATAAGAAATTAATTAGCTAATGTTAGAAAAAGAATAGACCCTTATTTGTATTCTTAGATGTTTTTGTTTTTTTGAATGTTTTTGTATCACTTAAGGATTATTTGGCTGATGAAAAAATTAAATGGGAACCAAAATTAAGATAAATACTTATAATTATTAGTATTCGGCATTAAAATAAAATCCATAATCAAAATGTAATTTTTTCATTAATCGAAATTACTAGTCTCTTCTCTTTTTCTAGGTATTCCATTTTGCTTCTTTATTCAATCAAATAATTTATTAAAGTTTTTATTCTATTTTCAATTTATTTCCTCAAATTCAATTGTGGAATCCAAACTAAACAAGCCCTTAATATATATCGAATTGGTTTAGGTAAATAATTTTTTATTTATATCATATGATTCAAGGGTGCGAAAATTAGGCAATTTTAAACAATTAAGAGACTGGAATTTGCATGGGTTTTGCTTTTGCTTTTATTATAACACACAAGGGCAAATGCCCAAATGCCATAAATGTGCATAGATCTTTTACAGATTTTTGGCAGACATGGATCACGAATGAATGATGGGGACTATACCTGTATTAAATATACATGTATAAATTAATGCATAGTTATATAGTTTTCATGTTTTCAATTACAGTTGTCCCTATCCGTACCCATAGACACATTTGCCAACCTGTTAGCATTCAACCATGGATGGCCTGCTGCTTGTTGCTGCTGCTTCCTTTGCTGATTTTTAAGTCTGCTCTTTATGTATGATTCCAACTGTGCAACTACTATGAATGCTTTAATCCATCCCATCGTACACATCATACCTTACGAATTCCTAGCAAGTGTACAATGCACAAGGATATTTTCTTTAAAGAAGAAAAATCATACCGGCGGGAGGTATATGCATATAATGCACGGTCCGCTATGCACTTGAAATCCAGTTGAAGTGGCAAAATTTATTTACTTTTTTTAAGAATATAAAGAGATGCCTACTACTATTATCTTACAAACCTATATTTCATTGAATCTTTTATGAATAAATATAATGCACAAACCATATATATATATATATATATATATGATTATCAAGACAGTAAATAAAATGTGAATGAAAAAAGAAAAACAATGATGGAGGATAAATTATATATTCATCGAAAAAGGAAAGTTGAGGGATATATATGATTGTGAGAAATCATTATTGATAGAGTTAGATTCGAATTTGAATTCCACTTGGCTGGCTCTTGATCTTCTTTTTTCTTCTCTTTTTACCTTGAAGAGGAGTAAATAATATTGAAGAGAATGACTAGAGAAAGTAATGGGATTCAACTAAATATTATAAATGATCCTTTCAACCCCCATGAAAAAAATTAAAGCATGAACATTTGAGGTCCCCCCCACCCTCCAATTAGATGGTTCTTGTTTTTATATCCTGAAATAGTAACAAGTGCTTTATTTTGTTTCATTGCAATGTATAATATTGGGTGAGAAGACATTGATGGCAAGCTTTCCCTTAAGTACAATAGCTCATGCTAGATCTGTTTTACTAAAATTAATTAAATTTTACACTGATTTAACTAGGTTTATTAAGAGAATAAAAAAATGAACACAAGTAGTTTTTACATGGTTAGATAATTATCTAAATCAAGAGATAATCCTACTAAGTTATCAAAATTATAATATGTAATTCGGATTATGTAAAACAAGCTAAATTTTATCTATACGAGATATATATACTGCAATGAATAAGAGAATGATATATATGTACAGATGTTTTATACTTTGACATTGAACAATTGACATATATTTAATTATGTAAAACTAATAAATAATATTAATCATCTATCGATTTAGTGTATAAATAGGAGACATACTTACAAAGCAAAAACCTCTCTTTATTATTATTATTGCCATTAAGTTGAATACACTTGTTGGCTGCGAAATGGATTCACGGGTGTGCCACATGTGTGTGGTACACGAACCGTCGTGATTAAATGCACTCCTCGACTTCTAATTAGATTCATTATGAGCTTTCAAACACTTTTCAGTCACAATTTGTTCAAATGCTATATTGGAATGACCATTAATAATTGTAAATATGAACGAAAAGTACTAAAATAATATTACTTGAGAGTCTCAAAATACAAAGAAAGTTTGATTGCATAAAGAAAATACAGGAAATTTGTTAGCTTGAAATTATCTGATTTTGTCTGCCATGTTGATTGTCCATTTTTCTTTTTTTAATTTTCCTGCATCTTCGTAAATTCATAAATATAACTGTAAACGATAAACCGCCTATTTGAATTGAACAACCATCAATCTTTTGCTCTCCTTTGTCAACATGTATACCATGAGCCAAAATTTCAAGAGTAGTTATTTTGAAGGGAGTCTTCAAATAACTTACTATTTAAATCTCCCTTCTCCCGTTTTGTATCAAAAATAACCAATATCCATATATTAATTGAAATAATTATTTTAAATAATAATCTCCACATGTCGAACTTAATTTTGGACTGTGTTTCATTAATTTTATATGCTCAATTTATTTATTTATTGGACTGATAAAATATTATGTAAATAAATGCCTCTTGCATGTATATAGCCTGGCTCATAAGCCAAAGGTCTATATACATGCAACATATATAAGCTATAGGCCTAAGTTTGCTTATTTTTCTCCTTCTTAAAAATCTACAAACCTATCAAATTATTACTTTTTTTTTTTTAAATTTCAATCACAACAAAAGAACACACATTACCTCTCTCAAAAAACCCACATTAAAAATGAACAACCCATTTCACTTTCTTTATCATTGACCACGTCCTCCATTTCACCAATCCTCTCACTCGCCTAATCTTACCTAATAGTGCCTAGCTCGCCCACTAAAGCAGCGACAGTAACAGCAACGATAATACTTAATGCTCAGATATCAGCCTTCTTCCATGCTGCAATAGTTCACTAGCCCTCTCTTTATGCACTGCCAATAAAATTTTTGATTCTACAATCATTATCCATTGTGATTCAACACCTACGTCTCAAAATCGAAGGTAATTCTATAAGTTATTATCCTCTTTGGCTCAAACTCACTATATAAAAATATCAAAAATAGTTTTGGGAGGTTTTTGACACATTATCTCTTGTTTTTGTTGATAAATCAAAATTTGTTAGTATCTATCAAAAAAGGAGAAAGAAGAAAAAGATACCCACTTTACCTCCTCAAATTACTTTTATTTTATATTGTGGATTTATGACGATGTTGAATTTAAATATTTACAAATATTTATATGTGGAGCAATGAAAAAATTGGCCTTTGTTTAACTTAGAAATTTTGGCACTACTATATTTTTGAGATTGCAAACATTTAAACCATGTGCATTAGTAACTTATAATGTGAATTTAAGCCTCTATAAAGACTTAAACTTGTTACCTTTAAAACTCTGACTAGATGAAACCCTTAATTTTGTGATAATTTTAAAGTTATGTCGATACAGAGAATCAAATACTGATGAATTTGAGGCTCTGGAGCCTCAAAATTTCAATAAATCTGAGGTATTGGAGCCTCAAAATTTCGATGAATTCAACACTCTAGATCATCAAGAATCGATGAATTCGGGGCTACGAAGCTTCAAAGATGAATTTTGAAGCTCTGGAGCCTCAAATTGGAAATAATTTTAAAGATATGTTCCCCTCAGAATTTGCAACCTCAATCTAAAACTATTGTTTTGTGACTCCATATGTTAAAGGCCTATCCCAATTAATAAAAATACATGTAAATATATTTGTATGCATCATTTTATAAATTTATATGCATGTATTAATAATGCCAAATTGAAATAAAATGTCAATGGACTTATTTTGCCATATTTTTATTTTATCCTTGATATATCAATTTTATTTTTCATTTGTTGGCATTATTCAAATGCCATAAAATTAATAAAATAAATAAATGAACATGTGCACCTTTTGACTTGCTTTGTTTTGGTGTAGATATTATCATGGACTATGCAGGAACTTCTAGTTCCGTTCTCCCTAACCAACTTGTCACTGATGGAGTTGCTGCACATGCATCTTTTGCTTAATTCCTCTAATTATATTTCATGGTTGTTTTTATTGTAACTTCACCTATAAATGCTACTTTCAGGGCACTAACTTTATTTTAGATTTGATGTGGCTTTGACATACTATGTTTGGCTATTGCCTTGAGTTTTTAATATTTTTATGTTTTACATACATACAACCACTCCACTCAACACTTGGCACACTACTCGAGCCATTTTACACCATGCAATCATGTATTTATTTGCACTTATATGCCTCTTACTTTAAAAATATTTGTGCTTTGGCCATATGATATTTGCTAGAAATCTGAAACAAAAAGAACACAAATTACCCAAAATTCATAAGTGGTTATGAGGCCTACTTTTAATAAAATCAAGCTTTATTTTCAAAATACAACAACATAATACTAGTCCTATATTTGCCTTCACATAAAATAATAGCCTAACAAACATACATAACAAAGAAAACACGATATAGAAAATAATATAGATCCTACTAACTACTAGTAGCCACTTTATTGACCCTACACTTTTATTTCTTGTTTCTCAACCATTTCCTACATGGTGGAATAATATTTCTTCAGGTATTCACTATTAATCTTTTTTGGTCTAGTCCTGAAGAATTGTAGTATGCCTTTCCATTTTCTGCCATGTGAATATGGAATTTGTTAGTATAGTAGCATACCAAATGAAGGCTAGTCCTATTAAATATTTAGGAAAAAGCCTCAACTGAAAATTAAAAATTAAATTGGCCAATTCACCACATTGAATAGTAAATTTAATAATATGTTCTAGGGTAGAATGCCTAGGAACCATAAAACATATAAGGTAAGGATTGTCAATGTCAATAAAATTTGGATAAGGCTTGTGAAAATCTGGTCGGCCTATTTGTCTCAAGTCAAGACCATACAACTCTTGCCCTACATCTCTTACAACCTCTATATTATATACTCGTAGTTGTCTTTGTGGGTGAAGTAATTATCGAAAGCTTGATCCCTATGCCTCCCCCTATATTCAAAACTTGACTCGCCACAATATACACAATAAGTTGATTGATAGAGATCTGGTGAGGCAAATGTGACATCATTTGGGGTTACCAGCCTGACATCCTCATTCTTATATGGATGTACATATCTTTCCTCAGCCTGAAAGGCCTGACGTTCAACCACACTAGTAACCCCCATATTATTTCTAGGAATTCTATTATTATTAGTAAAAGATTGCCCCCTATGTTCCTCTTGGGTATGTTTCTCCCTATCATTGACATTTAAATTCTTTCTCCTAGTATTAGAGTCACCACATGCAGCAAGTTATAGTTAATTGATATTTATCCTCATCTTATGGTTCATATTCAGTTTTAGTTCTTTACTTGTATGCAAATACTCATACATACACACACACACACACACACACACACACATATATATATATATTGTATCTCTGTATACTATTATTAAAAGAGAAGATCAATATATAAAATATATTCTCTTATCTATTTCTTTATTGTATTAGAGTTATGGCCTCCTATATCGAAACTCAAATTGCTTTTCCCACTTCCTCTTCTTCTACTACCTCCTCCTCAATCCAAATCAATTTTTATATCAAATTAAATTCTAAAAATTACTTTGCTTGGAAAGCTAACTCATTTCTTTGTTAAATTCTTAAGATCTTATGGGCTATATTGATGGCACCTTACCACCTCCATCACCAACAATTATGAGTACTGCTACTCCTCCCTTTTCTATTTCAAATCCAGCTTTCTAAACCTAGTTTAAAAATGATCAAATGCTTCTTTCTTGGATCTTTTCCTCTATCACAGAAGAAAATTTTTCTTATATTATTGGTGTTTCTTCATCTTATGCTGCCTGGATTGCTTTAGCTAACACCTTTGGAGCAATTTCTCAAACTCGTCAGCTCCAACTTCATGTTGAATTACAAGAGTTTAAGAAGAATTATCTACCTGTCTCTGACTACCTTCGCAAAGCCAAGTTCATTGTTGATGAACTCGCAACAGCTGGTCGTACCATGTCCTCTATAAAATTCAATGCCATTATTTTTCACAATATAGGTATTGAATACTAAAGCATCATCTCTAACCTTAACATGCAAATTGAAACCTGTGAGATTTAATAAGGTCCATAACCAATTGATCTCTCACAGAATTCTGTTAAAAAGTCGTACTAATTACTACACTACCAACCTTGCCTACCACCCCCAATTCTACCCACACCTCCATCGCCTCCCTTCCCACCTCGCATGTCAACCTCCTATCGCCCACTACAATCAAAGAACTTCCACAACACATGGTCAGGTCGAGGATGTAGAGGTGCTCCTTGTCAAATATATGGTCTGAAGAACCACACTGCTACCATATGTTGTAAATGCTTTCAGTGATTTCCTCATCATATAACTCATATAGGGCACTACCGTTGCAAGCTAATATCGGTTACCATCAATACTACAACTCTGCTCCACCTCAGTCTTATGCTTCTCTTTCTTTCCATCCATGAATTGTTAATACAAGTTCAACTATATATATTACAGCCGATTTAAACTTAACTCTATCTTCCTTAATAGTATGGCTGCTCAAACAAATTATTTCTTGGCGATGGTAAAGGTTTGGCTATAGAAAATACTTGCACTGCTCTCATCCCTCTCAAAATTTTATTATGCCACAAACCTTATATGTTCCCACAACTTTAAAACCTTTATTACCAGTTCATAAATCTTATCGTGATAATGACTGCTTTTTTGAATTTTAGCCTTCTTTTTTTATAATAGAAAATTAGAAAACAAGACAGGAGCTGCTGAAAGGAGTGAATAAGCATGGCTTATATGAGTTTACACCATTATCAAATTCTCCATTCATGTCATCTCCTTCAACCGATTCATTTGCTCTTTAGCACTCACGGCTTGGTCATCCACAATCCCAATTAGTTCGAACCATTACCAATGATAATCACCTTTCCATTGTTGGCACATCTCCATCACTATGTCATTCATGTCTTTTAGGAAAATTAGCTAAAATTCCTTTTAGTAGTATTGAGCATCATACTACAATTCCTTTCCAAATAATATATTATGATGTTTGAGGACCTAGTCCAATTTTATCAAATTTAGGATTCTAATGTTTTGTTCATTTTATTGATGATTATAATCGTTTTATGTGGATTTTCCTTCTAAAAATTAAAAGTGACATTTATGATTTTTTGTCAATTTTAATAATTTTATTGAACTATAATTTAATTTCAAATTTCAAGTATTCCATTCCGATTAGAGTGGTGAATACCAAAAGCTTAATGCCTTTCTAAAAAAATGGTATTGTCCATTGCATATCATGTCCTTACACACATGAGCACAATGGCCTTGTCCAAAGACAAATTCGCCATATTATCGATACTGGCTTACCCTTCTTGTCCATGCTTCCATACCATTTAAATCCTATCCATATGCCTTTGATACGACCACATCTTTAATAAATGGTATGCCCACTTCAATTTTTAGCAAATAAAACTTCATATTATTTGTTATTCGATCAACATCCAAAATACACAAATCTTAAAGTCTTTGGGTGTACTGTGTTCCCATACTTATGTCCTTATCATGCACATAAATTCAATTTCCACATAAAATCATGTGTTTATTTTTTCCATTAAGATCCCATCATGGTTATATGTGTTTGGATTTATCCACCAATCGTATACATTACTAGGCATGCAAAATTAGATGAAGATTCTTTTCCTTATCAAAATTATTCTCCTACTGAAGTAAAGTCCCATTCTAACTCTACCCTTTGGTTACAGCTACATACAAGTTCTGCTACTTTATCTCTATCAAGTACGCTTATGTCTCCTATCCAGTCTCCTTTTTCCACATCTTCTTCTTCTTTTCCATGCATCCACTATCTAATATCTCTTCAAACCCAAATCTTTCATCTTCATTTGCTATCTAACTTCATGCTGATCTTACATAATATTCCATAGAACACCAACCACTGACAGACACCCCCACCAACAACGTCTACCACCCCACTACGTACCCATACCATGACGTTGTGTCCCACCACCATGCAACGTCACACTGCCAATCTCACTTATACAATCAATATATTCTTACCTGGAACAATACCCACAAATGAGCCTTATTCTTTTACCGAAGGTAAGGAGTATGATGTTTGGCGCAACGCCATGCTAACTGAGTACAAAGCTCTCATGGCCAATGAAATTTGGCGACTTGTACCTCATCCACAAGCTTAAGATGTAGTTGGCCATGGGCTTATCGTATAAAATGCAATTCCAATAATTCCATTTTGCGATTTAAGCTCACTTGGTTGCTAAAATGTATAATCAACAAAGCCGAATCGATTATGGTGAGACTTTTAGCCATGTAGTTAAAACAACAACAGTTTGCATTATCATCTCTATTACTGCTATGTATAATTGGGACATGAAACAATTGGATATCTTTAAATGCCTTTCTTCATGGGCATCTAGATGGCAGTGTATTTATGGAACATTGTCAAGGTTTCGTTAATCTGGATCATCCTCATCATGCATGTTTGCTTCAACGCTCTTTCCATGGCTTAAAGCAAGCTCCAAGAGCTTGGTTTAATCGCCTAAGCACTTTCTTACATCAACTTGGTTTTCTAGCATCAAAGGTCGATTCCTCTCTCTTCACACTTTGGCATCATCATGAAACTGTCTTGCTTCTTGTGTATGTAAATGATATAATTCTTACGGATTCCTCACCTTCTTTACTTTTTGACATTTTAAACAAGTTACAACCTGAATTTCTAGTTCAAGATGTTCATGATCTCATATATTTTCTTGGCATTCATGTAAGTAAAATAGCTAATGGTGTTTATTTGAGTTAATAAAAATATTTGCAAAATCTCTTATGCAAATCAGGTTCAAAGACATCAAGGGCAGCCTCAGTCCCACGGTCACCACGCCACATCTCTCTAACAATTTGGGACATCCCTATGATAAACCTGAATTTTATTGCCAAATTGTAGGAGGTCTACAATATGCCACTTTTATTTGCAGAACAATGCCTTTGTCGTTAATCGTCTTTGTCAATTTATGCATTCTCCATTGGATACACATTAGGCAACAATAAAAAGAGTCTTTAGTGCATTAAACATACACTCCATCAATCCTCATTTTTTAGTTGAAATAATCATTGTCATTTACAGTGTTTCTCAAACATTGATTGGGGTGGATGTCCGAATGATAGGCGTTTTACTAGTAGTTATGGCATTTACCGGGGCAACTCTCTTATTTCTTAGAGTGCAAAGACATAGGCAATAATGGCTCGTTCATCATTTGAAAATGAATATAAAGCTCTTGCAAATACTACAACCGAACTTCTATAAGTTCAATCATTGCTCCATGAACTTGGTATTCAGTGTACTTCTAAGCCAACCCTTTAGTGTGATAATCTTGGTGCTATATACATGTCCTCTAATTCTGTTTTTCATGAACGCACTAAGCACGTTTAGCTGAATTTTTATTTTGTTCGTGAACAAGTTCAAATAGGTAACATTCTGATTGGTTCTTAATAAGTGCTTTTAGCACTTACTATTGAGCTTTACTTATATTAATTTTACCTTCAATTAAGTTTTATTTTTTGTTCAATTGTGGTTTTTAGTCCTTTTAGGCATTTTCTGGATAATACATGTCAAGGAGTAAAACAAAATCGAAAAGCATGAGAATCGAGAAAAGAAAAGGCATATTTATCCAAGTTTAGTATCTACACGGGCGTGACACAGGAAACTACACCCCTTTGTCACAATTTGGATTGGATTTAACAAAGAGGCCGACACTTAATTGTCTGACACGGTGAGCACACCATCATGTGGCTTGCCCGTGTGAGTTGTGAAAAGTGATTGAATGGAAGATGCCTCCACACGGGAAGCTTGCACCATTGTGTGCCTTCCCGTATACATTGCTAAAAAAGGATCGAAGCTAAAAGACTCCACACAAGGAGCTTACACCCTATGTGGCTTAGCCGTGTGACTTGATATTCATTCAATGTTTGTGAAAGTAAATAGATGCCATACTGCCATGTGGGTGCCTGTATGGTCCCTATGTTGAATGTTTTATTTTCACTATTTAAGAGTCTTTGAGTTTTATTTTTAGGGATTTTGACTTTTACATTACTTTTAGAGAGAGAAAGCTTTAGCAATCCAAATTGTCTCAATTTTTAGGGTTTTGTTCAAGGTTATTCAAGGAATAAACATCAATTTCCATCTTTTTTCTCAAGATTTAAAGATTCAAGATTGAGGATTTCCCTTGCTTTTCATCTATGAATAGTTTAAAATCTTCTTTCCCTATTTCTTTTTCTTATTTGCAATGTGTAGGAACTAATCTCTTTATTATTTAGGTGTTGATGAATCCCAAATTGTTTTACATGAATAACTCAAGTTTTATTAATGTGAGATCCAAGATCCATTAATAGTACAAGAAGGCCCAATGACAAGGTCTAAATCCAAGAAGCTTCAAGAAGCCATATTGGGTTTAATTAAGGACATTTGGAAAGCCCAAGAATTTCAACCCAATAAGGCATCCATGAAGGCCCAAGGAATAATATTTAACTTGTTTTTGTGTTAATAACAATTAGAGTTACATGTAGCCACCATATACAAGTTAATGGGGTAATTAATACCAAGTAATGGCTACTAATGTGGGTAATGGTTACTAAGGCCATTTAAGAGTAAAAGTAATCCTATGTGTGTGAGTCTATTCTAGTAGTGTGTGCATAGACTTTTACTCTATATGGGTAGTGGTTATTAAGAGCCACCATATATAAGTTAATGGGGTAATTAATACCAAGTAATGGCTACTATTGTGGGTAGTGGTTACTAAGGCCATTTAAGAATAAAAGTAATCATATGTGTGTGAGTCTATTTTAGTAGTGTGTGCATGGACTTGTACTCTATAAAAACAAGTCCTTTTCTTTCTTTGGGGAAGATTGAATTTGATATATGAATTATAACTTTGTTTAAGTTTTATTGTGAGGAATTTTGTCTTTAATTTCTTGCATGAACTTTGTGACTTATCAATCTTTATTCTAGCTTGTGGTGTCAAAATCTAAATCTTCGTTTTCTTGTTATTTATCAGACTATCTTGTTTGTGGCATAAGAGGAAATTCAAAGTCTGTCTTGGGATCTTTATCCTTGTTGGTAAAGAGGTTAAGTAGCATCTATCTTCTTACTTCAATCTTTGAACGATCCGAATTTGTGGATTAAATTGGTAATTTCTAGTTTTCTTCTAATTCAACTTATCATAGTATTTTTGCTATTGGGGAGTTAATTGATGAAACCTACAATTCCTATCATAAGTGGTATCAGAGCATTGGCTCAAGATTGAGGTTTGTGTATCCAAAACTATCTTTTAATTCTCAATATCTTGTGTTCTCTTATATTTTGCACCTTTTGCCATCTATTGTTCTTGTTATTATTTTTTTTATCTTTATTCTTCTTATCTCAAGATTTTGTTTGCATATAAAAAAAAAAAAAATTCGTCCATAAATTTTTTTTTTTTGTTATCTTTGATATTCTTTTGTTAGATCTCATATTACATAAAAAAAAATTGACTCTTCATATTCCATTGAGATCTATCTTTATAATTCTGTCTCTTTGTGTTCTTTGATGATCTATCTTTGTTTTTCATTTCTATTAGCCTATTTGCTATAAATTGTTCATTTTTTTAAGCCTACCTTATCATTTTCTTGTTAGCCTACCTTTTTTTTTATTTATCATTGATTACTACATTCTTAAAATTTTATTTGATTGAGAAACTTAGTTCATCTAAGAAATCAAAAGGCAAATTTTAGAGGTAAAAGGCAAGAGTGTGAGATCATTAAAAAAAAGCCAAAATCGAGTGTAAACACGAGTGGTATACATCAATTTTGAGTGAAACACGTGAGGGAGTGTTGTGAGATTGTTTCTTTCTATTTTCTTTTGTTAAAATTTTAGATTTTACAATCATGTCAAAAGACACAAGTTCTTCTTCTACAAATGATCATGTGATTCAAGCTATGCAACAACAATTCGAAAGAATGTTTAATATGATGGCGGGAGTCAATGAAAAATTGGAGAGGCATGATGGCATCCTTAACCAATTACAAGGAGAGCCTAGACGAAGGAGACATCCACCAATTGACCAAAAGGACTATGAAGGAGAGGATGTTTTGAATGATGATCAAGTCACTTTGGTGGGACAACAAATCAATCCTAGGAGACAAGCTAGGAGAGGACATCCAAATGATGATGTTGATCGCAACTTTGGAAGCATCAAAATGAAGATTCTTTTCTTCCAAGAAAGAAATGATCCAGATGTGTACCTTGAATGGGAGCGGAAAGTGGAACTCATCTTCAAATGTCATAATTATTCAGAGGAGAAAAAGGTAAAACTTGCCGCTGTTGAGTTTAGTGATTATGCAATTGTTTGGTAGGATCAATTTTACAAGGAAAGATGTAGATATGGAAAAAGACCCGTGGAGCCTTGGAGGGAAATGAAGCAAATCATGAGAAAGAGATTTGTTCCAAACCACTACTATAGAGAGCTTCATCAAAGGTTACAAACTCTAAATCAAGGATCCATGAGTGTGGAGGAGTATCACAAAGAAATGGAGAAGGCTATGATTAGAGCAAATGTGGCAGAAGATTGTGAAGCTACCATGGCAAGGTTCTTGAGAGGGCTAAACAAAAACATTGCTAATGTTGTTGATTTGCAACATTATGTGGAGATTGAAGATATGGTGAATTTGGCCATGAAAGTGGAAAGGCAATTGAAAAGAAAGAGGTATGATTCTAAACCAAATATGGGTTCTTCTTCTTCTTAGAAAACTTCTTAGGGGAAAAAGGATGATAAACCTTTTACTAAGTCAAAAGTGGAAGAAACTAAATCTAAAATTGACTTGAGTAATAAAGGAAAGGGTGAGAATCAACCAACCCAAACTAAGGGAATCAAATGTTTTAAGTGTTTGGGTCATGGGCACATTGCTAGAGAATGTCCAAATAAGAAAGCTATGATTCTAAGGAATAGTGATATTGAGTCGGAGAGTGAGAGGGATAGTGATGATGATATGCCTTCTTTAGAAGATTGTAGTGATGTTAAATGTGCTAAGGGAGATAATCTTGTTGTTCAAAGAACATTAAGTTTGCAAAATAAACATGATGTCCATAGGGAGCAAAGGGAAAAAAATTTCATACTCATTGTTTGATTTCTAACAAGTTGTGCAACATGATTGTGGATAGTGGAAGTTGTACCAATGTAGCAAGTACTTTGCTAGTGGAGAAATTGAAGTTACCTACTACTAAGCACCCAAAACAATACAAATTGCAATGGCTTAATGAAAGTGGAGTTGTAAAGGTAAATAAACAAGTTTTAGTTTCTTTTCAAATTGATAAATATAAGGATGAGGTGTTGTGTGATGTGTTACCAATGTTGGCCGGACATATGTTGTTGGGAGACCTTGGCAATATGATAGAAGGACTAGTCATGATGGATTCAAAAATATGTATACTTTGACTATGGATGGAAAAAGGTTTAACCTTGGACCATTAACTCCAAAACAGATTTTTGAAGAACAAATTCGCATCAAGTAACAATATGAAGAAATGGGTTCTTCATTGGGAAATTCTTTGGGAAGGGAAACCTTTGAGAGTAAAGAAAAAGGTGAAATGAGTGAACTTAAAAATTCCAATTCTCTTGACCAAAATGGGAAACACATGGTGAGAGAAAACAAGGAAGGTTCAAATGAAAGAAAAATGAGTGTTTATGCAAAAAATGAGTGATGTGAAGGAAGCTATGATTTTGAGGCAACACATGCTTGTACTTATGTACAAGGAGATTTTGCATATTTCTAATGAAATAACCAATTGTTTGCCTAGTGTTGTTGTTGATCTTTTGCAGGTTTATGAAGATTTATTTCCGGAAGAAATTCCAAATGGTTTACCACCTAAAAGAGGCATTGAGCACCAAATTGATTTCATACCCGGAGCAAGCATTCCAAATAGACCAACATATAGATGTAATACGGAAGAGACCAAGGAAATCCAAAAGCAAGTGAGTGAGCTTATGGAGAAGGGTTATGTTCGTGAAAGCATGAGTCCATGTGTCGTATCCGTCTTGTTAGTGCCTAAGAATGATGGAACTTAGAGGATGTGTGTTGATTATCGTGCCATCAATAATGGACATCCCATTCCGAGGCTAGATGACATGTTGGATGAATTGCATGGTTCATATTTGTTTTCAAAAATTGATTTGAAGTCTGGTTATCATTAATTAGAATGAGAAAAGGTGATAAATGGAAAACAGCTTTTGAAACTAAACATGGTTTATATGAGTGGTTAGTAATGCCTTTTGGTTTAACTAATGCACTAAGCATTTTTATGAGATTGATGAATCATGTTTTAAGAGCATTTATAGGTAAATTTATTGTTGTCTATTTTGATGATATCTTGGTTTATAGCAAAAGTTTAGATGAGTATGTACAACATTTAACTTGTGTTTTTTATGTGCTTAGAGAAGAGAAGTTGTATGCTAATCTAAAGAAATGTTATTTTTGCACTAATGAAATTACTTTTTTTAGATATATTGTCAATGACAAGGGCATTCATGTTGATCAAGAAAAGGTAAAAGTAATTAGAGAATGGCCAACACCCACAAGTGTAAGTGATGTAAGAATCTTTCATGGTTTAGCTAGCTTTTATAGAAGGTTCATCAAGAATTTTTCTACCATAGCTGCACCTTTAACTGAATGCATAAAAAAATGTTGGTTTTAAATGGGGAATTGAACAAGATGAGGCTTTTAACTTGCTAAAAGACAAATTAAGTACTACACCCTTATTATCTTTGCCAAATTTTACTAAACCTTTTAAGATTGAGTGTGATGCAAGTGGCATAGGTATTGGAGCAGTTTTGATGCAAGAAGGCAAGCCCATAGCATTCTTTAGCGAAAAGCTAAGTGGAGCAAGTCTAAACTACCCTACATATGACAAGAAGTTCTATGCATTGGTGAGGGTTGTAAAGACATAGCAGTATTACCTTGGTTACAAAGAATTCATAATTCACACTGACCATGAGTCCTTGAAGTATCTCAAAGGACAAGGAAAGCTCAACAAGAGACATGCAAAATGGGCGGAATTCATTGAATCGTTTCCGTACATCATTAAGTACAAGCAAGGGAAAGAAAATGTGGTGGCCGATGCATTATCAAGAAGGTATGCCTTGATCTCTAAACTTGATGCAAAATTATTAGGATTTGAATACATCAAAGATCTTTATTCTAATGATCCTGATTTTGCTAATGTTTATGGGGTATGTGACAAAAGGGGTTTTGATAAGTTCTATAAGTTTGATGGTTTTCTTTTTCGGGAAAACAAATCGTGTGTCACAAAGTTCTTTGAGAGAGTTATTTGTGATAGAGGCACATAGTGGAGGTTAATGAGACATTTTGGGATTAAGAAAACGTTGGATGTATTAGGTGACCATTTCTTTTAGCCACACATTAAAAGGGATATTGAGAGAATTTATGAGAAATGCATTACTTGCAAACAAGCCAAATCCAAAGCAATGCCTCATGGTTTATATACACCTTTTCCCATACCAAATGAACCTTGGGTAGACATTTCTATGGACTTTGTTTTAGGATTACCTAGGTCCAAGGGAGGGAGAGATTCTATTTTTGTTGTTGTGGACAGGTTTAGCAAAATGGCACATTTCATTCCATGTCATAAGACGGATGATGCAACCCATATTGCCAATCTATTCTTCAAGGAGATTGTAAGGCTACATGGAGTGCCAAGGACCATTGTGAGTGATAGGGATGTCCAATTCCTAAGTCACTTTTGGAAGACTCTTTGAGAAAAGATGGGGACAAAGCTTTTGTATTCTACAACTTATCATCCGCAAATGGATGGACAAACGGAGGTGGTCAATAGGACACTTTCAACACTTTTGAGGGCTGCCATCCAAAGAAATCTGAAGAATTGGGAAGAATGTTTGCCACATGTTGAATTTGCTTACAATAGGAGTGTGCATGGTTCAACAGATTGCTCACCCTTTGAAGTTGTGTATGGATTCAATCTATTGACTCCATTAGATTTGCTACCATTGCCATTGGACAAAGCTAATTTAGAAGGGAAACAAAAAGCTGAGTTCGTCAAGACTTTGCATGAGAAGGTGCGTGCAAACATTGAGAAGAAGACACTCCAATATGAAAAGCAACACAACAAAGGGAGGAAGCAAGTCATTTTTGAGCCCGGAGATTGGGTGTGGGTGCACTTGAGGAAGGAAAGATTTCCTAACCAAAGGAAATCAAAGCTTATGCCAAGAGCAGATGGTCCTTTTAGAGTGCTTCAACGCATCAACAATAATGCCTACAAGGTAGAACTTCCAAGTGAGTATGGCAATGTTAGTACTACTTTCAATGTTAGTGACTTGTCTTTGTTCGATATAGGTGATGAAGATGATGGAGCTGATTTACGGACAAATCCTTTTGAAGAAAAGGGGAATGATGTGAATCCAAGTTCAAAGCTTAAAGAGATCTAAGATCCATTAATAGTACAAGAAGGCCCAATTACAAGGTCCAAATCTAAAAAGCTTCAAGAAGCCATATTGGGTTTAATTATGGACATTTGGAAAGCCCAAGAATTTCAACCCAATAAGGCATCCGTGGAGGCCCAAGGAATAATATTTAACTTGTTTTTGTGTTAATAACAATTAGGGTTACATGTAGCCACCATATACAAGTTAATGGGGTAATTAGTACCAAGTAATGGCTACTAATAGGGGTAATGGTTACTAAGGCCATTTAAGAGTAAAAGTAATCCTATGTGTGTGAGTCTATTCTAGTAGTGTGTGCATGGACTTGTACTCTATATGGGTAGTGGTTATTAAGAGCTACCATATACAAGTTAATGGGGTAATTAATACCAAGTAATGGCCACTAATGTGGGTAGTGGTTACTAAGACCATTTAAGAGTAAAAGTAATCCTATGTGTGTGAGTCTATTTTAGTAGTGTGTGCATGAACTTGTACTCTATATAAACAAGTCATTTTCTTTCTTTGGGGAAGATTGAATTTGATATATGAATTATAACTTTGTTTAAGTTTTATTGTGAGGAATTTTATCTTTAATTTCTTGCATGAACTTTGTGACTTATCAAGCTTTATTCTAGCTTGTGGTGTCAAAATCTAAATCTTCGTTTTCTTATTATTTATCAAACTATCTTGTTTGTGGCATAAGAGGAAATTCAAAGTCTGTCTTGGTATCTTTATCCTTGTTGGTAAAGAAGTTAAGTAACATCTATCTTCTTAATTCAATCTTTGAACGATCCGAATTTGTGGATTAAATTGGTAATTTCTAGTTTTCTTCTAATTCAACTTATCAGAGTATTTTTGCTATTGGGGGGTTAATTGATGAAACCTACAATTCCTATCATTTATGCAATTTGATCTTTCCTTTGAAATATTTTATTCCTTTGATTGCTTTACTATTAATCTCGATTAATAAATCATCATATTGATTGGATATTGTTTTCATGAATTGATTAGAGATAACTATTTATGAATTGATAATTCTTAAAGATTGAGAATTGATTGGGATACTAGAGATACATCTATAAGATTCACGGGTTTAATAGTTCCTTGATCTTAATGCATGACCTAAGTGAGTGGGTTTGAGAAGAGATTTCTTTTCCTCCTCTTAAGAATTAGGAGTTTAATCACTTGAGAAAGGTTTTTACCTAATTTTATAGATCGCCAATTCATCTCTTGAATTTGATTTAATTGCTATTTGTTTCATGAATTGTTTAACTTATTAGGGAGATTCAATACCTGAATAGATTCTTGCTTAATTACTTTTATTATTGCTTTCAATTTAGTTTATAATTTATTTATAACAAATCAACATTTTGTTTGCTAAATATTAGTAAAAAGCTGAAAATAGTATGCATAATTAAGTCCTATGTGGAACAGTACTCGTACTTACTCACTTTATTATTGGATACAATCGGTGCACTTTGCCGTGTGTGGATAGCGCGCATTAGTTTCCTTTCAAATAAAGATCAATTGGAGGACATCTTCACCAAGCTTCTAGGTGTCCGTCCTTTTCATTTTTTTTGTTCCAAACTTTGACTGCTTCCTTACAACCCCATCGGGGGGGAAGAGAGTGTTATTAGAGTCACCGCATGTAACACATCATAGTTAGTTGATATATATCCTCATCTTATATATCATATTCAGTTTTAGTTATTTACTGATATGCAACTACTCATGTATATGTATATTTTTTGTATCTCTATACACTATTATTAAGAGAAAAGAGCAATATATAATACACATTGTCTCAACTATTTCTTTACCTAGGACTAGTAGGACGACCACCAGTTAATTTTTCACATATTTCTTATAGAAACTTAAGATGCATATTTTGTGTTTCTTCAAAATGTATTAAAAATTCTAAACAATGATTAAAAAAAGGATCAGACACATTAATACCTAAACCTCCAAGTACATTGGCACCAATGACTCTTCTAGTAGGTGGTAGCACCTCAGAGTGCTGAGATGTGCTTTGAGGCGCCATTTGCTTCTTTAACTGCTCCACTATGTGAAGAACATAAACTTCAGGTTCACATTCTGCTTCATCAGCAGCAACCTTGGCGTCGTGAGACTCCATTGGTTATTTTCCATTGTTATTTCCTATTTTTGGGTCAATATAGAAAAGTGTCCTACCAAGCGTGCCAAATTATGTTGGCTACAAAATGAATTTGTGGGCGTACCACATGTGTGTGGTACACGAACTATCGTGATTGAATGCACTCCTCGACTTCTAATAAGGACAATTATGGATTTTCGAACGCCTTTCAGCCATAATTTATTTGAATGATCTACTGAAATGGCTATGAATGTTGTAAATGTGAATGAAAAGTATTGAAATAATATTACTTGAGAGTTTCAAAGTACAAAGAAAGCTTGATTACAAAAAAGTAAATATAGAAAATTTAGTTGCTTGAAATTGTCTAATTTTGTTTGTCTTGTTGATTGTCCATTTTTCTCTTTTTATTTCCAACACCTTCATAACTTCCACAAGTATAACTGCGAATGATAAACCACCTGTTTGAATTGAATAATCGCCGGTCTTTTTTTCTCTTTTGTCAATGTGTACTATAAGCCAAAATCCCAAGAGTAGCTATTATGGAGGAAGACTTCAAATAACTTTCTAGTTGAATCTCTCTTCCCTGTCGTTTTGTATCAAAAATAACTGCTACCCACATATTAATTAAAATAATTATTTTAATAAATAATCACCACTGATCGGACTTAATTTTAAAACTGAGTTTCATTAATTTCTTGAACTCAATTTATTTATTATTGGACTAAAAAATTATATAGTGTAAACAAGATTAAAGAATTTAATGGTAGCTTTCTTTATCTTGATCGCTCATGAATTCTTTTTAACAGTCTTTTCGTAGGGAATACATAAATAAAGTCTATCAGTAGTCATAGATGCTGAATGAAAGCTTAAACATTCAATTTTTTTTTTTTTAAACCCTCAAATTTTTCACTTTTTTTATTAATATAATCTTTAAACTTTATATAATTTTTAAATTTTATTTAATTTTATATTTTATAAATCATTTAATATTAAAGTATTTATATATGCGATGCTTTTTTATCAATTGCAGTATATACGCTTAATATAAACAAAAATTATCATTTTCTTTCTTTTCTAAAAACTGAGATTTTAAAATCTTTTTATATAATATTATTATTGTTTAATCTCTTTTCCTTAAAATGCAATTTGAAATAATTATCGACTTGGCTAGAGCAATTCATAATATTATAATATTCTTTTCCATATTAATCGATATGCTCTTTGTATAATACATTATTATTTGAGCTATCACTCTTGCTTGTCATATTATTGTACCATGGTGATACTTTAATAATTCCTTTTTATTTTTAAAGGAAATAAAAGTACAACCATTAAACTCATGACCTAATAAGACATCATTACCGCATGAATAGTTTGATTTCTTATCTTATAGTACAAGCAGATTTAAAAATTATATTGCATTTTCTTTTTCTTTTTCTGTAGGAAAAGAAATAATTTATTATTCTTTTCTTTTCAAAAAGAAAACAAAGATAGCATTAGTATATGCCAAAGCACAAAAGATGGATAGAAAGAAAGACACACCAATGTTGGCCTGAAATAAAAGTACTTAAAAAGTATTTATATTTATATTTATTGTGTATGTGACGTAAAGAAATGGCATATTTCCTTATTCATAATTGAAAAAGACTATATAGTCAATAGGACCATGGACTATATCTTACACTCACTTCATTTAAAATTAAAAAATGAATATGAGTGAGTGAGTTATATAAATTAGTACACTTTTATAATAATTATTATAATTTTATAAAAGAATTGTGTTATATCTCTAAAATGCATGTGTCCTAGTGTGAAGAGTGGTTAATTAAAAATATATATACACTGAAATTAGATAATAAAAGTATATTTATAATGTATATATTAAAGGACAGAAAAGAGAATCTGTTTTGAAAATATCCTTATAATTAACTAGTAATTACTAATTTTTATTTTAGTTTTATATATGATTATTTAATTTTTAATTTTAATAGAGTTAATTAGTGATTAATCTCATAATTCTAATAGAATTAATTAGTAATTAATCTATTTCAGTTTTCATATTATTATAATCTCATGTACATTCATAATTTTATAGAAAATTAAAGAAATTATTAGTTTACAAAAAATACTTATAAATAGTTAAATATCTTTAACAAATATTATATTATATATTGATTTATCAAATATTTTTATATTAATAATAGTAATTTATGTGCATAACCCATGTGACGAGCAATATTAATATATCCATAAATCAAAGTTTTTATATAATTATCATAATTTATAATAAAATGTGTTTTTTTTATTCGTGCAGGTATTTAGGGATAAGTACAAAATGGTACAATGTAATTTTACTATTTGATAATTTTAAGTATATATTTTTTTAGACTAAGACATGTATGTGGAAAAAAGAAAGATGTTTTACTATTAAAAAGTCTTGATTTCAAAAATTTAACTATTTCTATTTTATATTGTTAAACTCTAAATCCATACGATCAAATACAGATAATATTATATATGAACGATCAGAGTAAAGATGATTAAATCATCGCGTACAAAGAATTTTAATAGTTGATATTTTTTTTGCCACAATTTATACTATATATATCTGTTTATTTAAAAAATACTTAAACCATAAAATATGATATGTTTTGTACTAATAATAATAATAAAAACAAAAAGAAATAAAAAGTCTAAGCCATGCGTGGCCGAGGATGGTCCTTTTCTTTTCTCATATTCAATTATGCAGTCTTCCGCACGAGCTTCCCGCCAATGGGTCCCAAAATGTGCGTACATATATCCTTTCTTCGCACTTCACTTGCCGCTATTTGTTGGCCTCTGAATTACTACTTTATTACTCTGTGTCTTCCTTTCCCTCCCTTTTATCATCATCATCGTGCTCTTCTTTCTTTTTCAAATCTTGTTTCTGGTCTCCTAAGGACAGCTTAGATCAGGAAGAAAAAGAAAAAAAACAAAGAAAACGAACAATTTGAGACTAATATGGACGGACCGAGAAATTTTGAAATTTTCATTCTGTTTTATAAAAGATAGAAATGCAAAAGAGCGGAATAAATAATCTAAATAGATGTAGACGAAAAAAAAAAATCTTCAGATATATATTTCTTTTAATATATTAAAAATTCATAATAAATATGTTTTAACAACTTATTATTTGTATTTATATTAACTTCTATATATTATTATTTAATACTTAAAAAATTATTAAAATTAAAGTGAAAGTAAAGAAATTCACTTTCATTTCTATTCTGTTATCATAGACTAGACAGTAATTTCCTATCAAATCGGAGTGAAAATGATTTTTTGATGGTGGGAATCAAATTTTACTATATAAGATTAAGTTTCTACTAAGACAATTTTAAGTTCTAATCTTAATTTATGGAGTAAAACGAGTTGCCCTATCTTTACTTGGGCAGTCACTTTCATATGCCCAAAAAAGAATATTGCACCCATTTTGATGCTAAAAACTGATAATCAATATGATGTAATCTAGCGATTAAATCATTGTATGAGTGAGCGCTATAATTCAAATTCATAGAAAAGAATGAAAGAATCTAACATTTACATACAAATAAGTAGGGAAACATGTAATATTAATTTCTTCAAAATTGACTCATCGGGTCAAAGTCACAATTACAAGATTCTTTTTTAAAGAAAAGTCTCTTACAATTTGGTCCTAAAAGTTTAAGGAATGCAAACTGGCTCGATCCAGTGCTCGAGCTTGGCTTGATTTAAATATTTAAGCTTATTTATTTGACAAGACTGTAAAAAAAAATTAAAACTTTTTTATTTTAAGTTTATTGATATTTATATTTTTTTATTTACCTTGAACAGAGTGAATTGATTATATGCTCAAATTATAAATAACTATTTAGATAAGAAATATCACCGTTGAGTAAAAACAATTATTATAAAGATTTATGCCTTTAAATTGGATATGCTAATTTTAAAGGTGGAATCTAAATAGTCAAAACTTTATATTAAACAACTAAGGCATTATTACAACATGAATCACATTTTAAATTTCTACCTAAAAAGAAAAAAAGAATTATTGTTGAAAAAAAAAAAATTTATTATTAAAATAAAATAATTTTGCTAACAAAAAGCATTTGAACATATTAAAATTATATACTGAGTTTCTCAGCGATTTCCTTGCAGATCACCGACGCCAAAGGTGCATTGCTCCAAATAATAATAAAATCATTTAAAAGAAAAAATAAATAACTCAGGAAAACCAAAACCAGCAGAGGATAATTTTTTGCTTAAAGCATGCAGGGCCAAGTGGGGACACCGCCAAATTAAGCGGTTGGTAGAGACAGAGAAAAGAAAATTGGCTGCATGTATTCTTGTCGGACCACCACACCACCACCACCGCCGCCACCTCTACCACCGTCACCACCACACTACTACCATAAATATATATTTTATTAAAAAATTCTTGCAGCTTTTCATATACCATAATCATAAATATATATTTTATTAAAAAATTCTTACTGCTTTTCATATGAATTACACGTATTCTAAATTATATTTCGATAATAATGTAATCAGATATTAAAAAGATAAGATTAATTTTAAAATCTTTGATAGTATTATTTTTTAATATAATATTATTTAAAGTTTAGTTTTTCATCATGTTTAAATTATTAATTAAATATTTCAATACAAATTTGAATTATAAATAGATGTGTTAAAATATTTGAATTATATTTAGAAATTAAATTTTCAAGTAAAGTAATTTTTCTAATAATAAAAAAGTGATTTATATTTTAAATTATATAATTATTTTATAATTTTCCTTCATCCCTGCAGTGAAAGGATAATAAAAGAAGTTGTTATTATTTTATTCAATATATAATTAACCAACGCCTTTTACGCTTAGAAACATACTCTTTTTTTTATTGTTGTCAGCAACCAACCCCACGACAATGGAATGGTTACTTAAATCATATGTGTTCTTACAACTTTAATCATTGTTAGTTAGTTAATTAATTATGTTGTCCTTAATTTCTGTCTTCTCAATATGTGAAGGCTTTATGATTTTTAATTATTATAGTTTCTTTATTATTTTTGTTTGGTAGGGCACTTTGGATAAAACAGAACAATCTTTCTTTCTTTTTGGTTAATGGTTTCTTTAAAAGTATGCATTTTGGTCTTATCAAGAAATTAAAAAAAGAAAGTGTGCATTTTGGTAGAGGACAAAAGAGGGTTACATTAATATTTAATTCCAGACGATAAAATTAAATAAAGAGGAATAGGTTGAGGGTTACATTGATATAGTAGGTTGTTTTGGCAACAGGGAATGTGTATTATTTAGTTTATTACATGAAAGCTCATATATAAAAGAGTTGTAACCCTTAAGTTTGGACTTATTCATAATTAATTTATACATAAAAATATTGAGAAAATTACATTTTCCTCTCTATGTTTGACTATATTTATGGTTTTCTCCTCTCAATTTCATAATCTAACAATTACATCCTTGAGTTTTTATTTTTTTTAATTATTACTTAATCCAAGATTAATTTTTGGTGAGGTTGATTAATATTGAATTAAAGAAAGGTTATTAGACTTTTTATAATATAATTTAATAATATCTAATATAATCTTGCTCATCTAAAATTAAATTGTTTTCAAATTAAAGTAAGATATTTAATTTTAGCAACATTAAATCTTCTTTTCTAACAAGAATTATTTAACTCTTAATTTCAGCATAATTCAACAATATTTTTTAATTATATTAATAATTAAATAATTAATCTGATATCAATATTCATTATATTTTAAATTAATAAAATAATATATTTAACAATATTCTTACGAGATTGGATTATATAATAAATAAAACAGAAAGTTTAAAATAAATCCCAAACTCATCATCACCATCATTATTATTATTATTATATTTTCATATATTCATTAAAATAAGAGAAAATAAAATATCTTAAACTCATAAATATCTCAAAATAGAAAAGTTTCTTTATTCTCGAAAATATTCTAATGTGTAATTCTATTCTTTAATTATTTTTTATCATGCATTATATTAGGTCAATCCAAAATTCTAAAAAAATTAATTTGATAATAGAATAAATCATTATCGTTAAATATTTAATAATAATTTAAAAATAATTTTATAAACCCTTTAACAGATCTAAAAAACTATCATATATATTAAGTAATAATTAACATATAATCAAAATTTAAGAATTAATTTTTAAACAAGAGATACGATAAAACTACAGGTATCGTCACACCTCGAGGGAAAAAAAAAGAAAAGCAATCCACTCCATATACATAGGTTATTATACATTTTAAATACAATAAAAATGAAAATCAGGGATTTTAATAGATTAAAATAGTTGTAAGGGTGTATAAAATTAAAGGTTTTTATAAAGAGAGAAGTATTGTGTAGTAGACCATAGACATACATAAAACAAAAGGGTGCATGTTTTAGGAGGGAGAGTCAGGTGGCTGATTCTTGAGGTCCACCGCCCGGACACATACTATAGGTGTCTTTCCGGCCGACACTCTGCTCTCAATATTTTTGGCTACCTTTTTCTGTTCTTGTTCGTGCGTGTATGTGTGTGTATGACTCCTATGTCTTATTGGATTTTATTTTATCTTTCTTGTCGTGCAAGGTCTTTTTATCGAGTATTTTCTTTCCATATCCATACTTGTATATTAAATCTAGAGATTATTGAATTATATCTATTAATTTAAAAAATAAAATATTAAAATATTTATCAAATATTCAATATTATATATACATATTGCTCTTTTATTTAAATAAATTTTTTTATAATATTTATAAAATTTAAAATTTTCTTTTTTCAAAAAATGTTTCTATATTTCTGCTGCTTAGTCAAATTAGAGTAATATTTCTAAAGACATGTATTGTATTACTTGAATTAAGAGGGCTAAAAAATATATCAGAATATGCAAATCTAATTTGTGAAACAATTAAAATTATTATGTTAAGGTTTCTCCTAATTGCTGAACGTATATAGTCGATTGTTTAAAAACCATATATTGTGGTCGCTAATAAAAATAGCAATCACAAAGCCGTGTAATCGCTATATATAGTCTCTAAATATAGCGACCATGACTTATGGTCTCTATTTTGCTACTCATATGATCGCTATTTGGTATCTAATTGATCGCTATAGTACTGATATGAAAGACCATTTGAAGATCACTTAGCGACCATATCATGTGGTCTCTAAATAACGATCATATTATGTGATCGCTATTTATATCATTGCAATCGCTAATTGAAAACAATGGGAGATTAAAGACAAAATAGAGACCACATAGGACCAGATTATGTGATAGCTAAAGTTAAAAACTACTAGATATGGTAGCTAAATTGCTCTTCACTTTTATTTTAGAAATTGATTTCTAATTAATATCTTATTATAATTTATATAATTTTTTAAAAATAATAATAATCTATCTACATTTAATTTTGGTATTATTATATTTAATTTTCAGGTTACAAATTAAATATTGCAATTAAACATAAAAATTTAAATTAATAAATAATCAAATATATTCTATTAAAAGAAATCATAATATACAATCAGCCAAATCAAATATGTTTAACTGTCATATTACATAACTTTAATCAAAATATACAAGATTATAAGATCTCATATCTCGTATCACTTAATATTTGTGCAAAAAATAAAGTAGTTAAGAATACCTGCAAAACACAAAATAAAAATATTATATTTGAGTTCAAACTAAATATTTCAGCAACTCAATTTAATAATTAATATGCATAAATTCTAATAATTTTTTAAGTGTTAAATGTATAAATTACTCACAAATTTTAATAATCCTTTTAACTACAATCAAAAGCATCTTACAATTATAAGAATATTTGACTATCACAGTTGAATAGAAAAGCTGAAATGCATTTCATATACAAATCATAAGTATTTTGTCTTCAAAATGTTTGTATCATGTGACAACATATTGCAAACAAACCACAAATTTATTTTCTGCAGCCATCTCATACGCCAAGAATCACTTAACTACTTTAACAGACATTTGAATTATGCTAAAGGCATGAATTTTTAAAGAGAAATCACACTGTTTTAGTAACCTTTACCTTGTAAATGACAGAAACCCACATCCATTTGCACAAGACTCGAACCTTAAGACAAGCTAAACTCTACAAATCCAAAAAAGAAATCATCACTGAGGTTTCAGTGAGATGCAACTATAGAATTTATGCAAATACACTGAAATTACTAGATTATCATGATAACATTTCAATTAACTTATCACTAGCAACTCGGCAAATACAATAACACATGAAATGGTAAACAAGAAATTTACAGTAAGCAAAAATCTCATAGACCGTTGTCCTTTATCACCTAATAAACAAGTTCTTGTTTAGTTGCAGCACCACATATATGGAATGTTCACAATGATTCATCATGTACAGGTGTTAAATGTGCTAGAAAATCTATACTTGTAAAGATTGAGTCAGTTGATAATGATGAAAAGGATGGGGTGGGTTCTTGGTGCAGGCACTACTTACTCTTAATGATAATGCATATTATTATTTACTAGTTTTTGTGTATTAATGAACTTAGCCAACCCACACAGAAAGTGCCCTTTTATTTATGAAATTAGTCACTGACCAAACTTTATCAATTCATAGGTAACATTAAGCCAATTTCAACAGAAAAGTACAATATCTATGAACTTGTAATTATTATTTTTATTTAAAAGACTAATTAGCTTTAAGGTGATCAAAAGTAATATAAATGTTTAATATTATTTCTTTTATAAAATCTATAAAAATATAATTTTTAGCCAAATGTATCTTCTCTCAAATTAATTAGAGCACTACTAGATAATTACAGCACTAAACAAAATCAAATCAAGAATTATAATTTAGCCATCTCAAGCTAAAGCAAATCAATCAAAAGGGGATTGTGTTGCTACAACACAAAACTGAATGCAACAAAAATAACTAAAAGAAATTATAAAAAGAAACAATTACTAACAGAGTATTTACCAATTGCCAATTACAATATGGATCCTTACCAAATGCATATTACTGGCAATCAATCAAAAAAGCAATTGCTACATTACAGTAATTACTAACTATAAATACACGACTTTTTATTCCCATTATTGATACAAAATTATCCTCAAATTCATTTTGAAGCCTCCATAAATTTCAGAAAGGAAGAATATGAATTCAAAGAAAAAACCCTTCTCTATTTTTTTTTCTTTTTTAACTCTGGTCTTCAAAGAATATAAGCAACTAAAATACTAGATATAAAATGTTTAATGAAAACATAAGCAACTAAAATAGTAGATATAAACAGAAACAAATAGCAAAAGAAAAGAAAAAGAGTGCAGTACCTGAACCCTGTTATTGAAAACAATTTGCTTCAAAGCATATATAGTTTTCTTAATAAAAGAATTCGAATATAAAACCCAAAATCCTGCCTCCACTAACAGTAAAAGCGCAAATCTTCTATTGACCAAAGCAAGAGAAAGAAGTGGCAAAAATTTTGAGGAAAATATGCAAGAACAAAGAAAATGGAGAAGTAATGGAGATGGAAAGAGAGGCGCTGAGAGTAGAACAATAGGAAAGAAAGAGTAGCGAGGGTTCAAAGGAGTGTTACGAGAGTTTTTTTGTGAAATGACATGAATAGGTAAAATCATGGCATGCTATATGACACTTTAAAGGGGCAATTTCGTTATAACACCTAAAGAACTAATTAAAGGAACATGTAAAACGTGGTCTTTTTTTTTTTTTTTTCTTTTTGAAATGTAAAACGTGGTCATTTTAAATGCTGGGTTAAAAAAGAAGGAAATTTAGACTTTTGGTTGGCGCGAAATTGAGATGCAAATTTTACTGTTGATGAACAATAAAATTGGTATTCAACTTTAATGTATTTAAAGATTATTATATTATTATACGGTATATATATACTATATATTATTATTTATATTATATGAATATTTATATAATAATTTATTTATATTAATATATTCAAAATATAATAATCCAGCTAATTTTAGGCGTGCCAATAGCGACCACTTAAAGACCATATTTTATGGTCTTTAAAGTTGTGGTCATTAAGTGGTCTCTGTGTGATCTCTATTTTTCATAAAAGAGATTTGGTCTCCAAGTGGTCTTTAATAGCAACCATATTTTGTTTGGTCTCTAAATATGGTCTCTATTTTATAATTTTTTATAGTGGCTCGAGCTTAGGCGCACGAGCCAGTAAACGAGCAGGTTCATGAGCTAACGAAGCAAACTTTGTAAACCTCAAACTTGGCTCGATAAAATTATCGAGCTTAAAATTGAGCTCTAGCTCGGCTAGTTTAAATTAATGAACAACCTTGAACGAGCTTTTTGTCGATTTGAGCGCCAAATAGCTTGCGAGACATTTAGTTTATTTATAGTCCTAAATATTACCTAACTTTTGACCATCCATTATGTAAGCTCGATGATGAGATCATGATATATTTGGTGGAGTTAAACTTGAGTGATAAACAATGAAAACCTCATAATACACCTATAGACACCAGGAAACCTTATAGTGGACCGTTAAGACAGTAAAATTTCAAAAACCTTCAAAATTCCATTCACCAAACCCTAAAATCCTTCCAAAACTTAAAATATACTGAAGATACACCCATATACCCTATATGGGGTAATGCTCAACTTACATGGACCCAGCTAAGCCCATATAGGTTTAGTTGGGGCTTACCTTACACAGGGTAACTAAGTCCATGCGGGGTAAACGATTACCCCATTTGGGGTAAAGGTGCCCTCATCTCCCTTACTCTAAAACACTTAAAAATATATTATTTGCCCTTCATTTGATTAGCCAATCACAACACACTTTCTTAAAACCTTAAAACCATCCTATTTTGGAATGTATTCATCATTTTTCTAACACTTATCAACTGAGGAAACACCCTACCAACCAACATTCTCTTATAACTTATCTTCTCAACTCATATACACTCTTTGCACCTACCATTTTCCAACAACACACAAGAACCCTAAAGTCATCACTTTGAACCTTTCTTTTCAACACTTAACATCTCTCAATCTCCATCAACTTCTCAGTCTCTACATATAGCACTTACCCACGACCTTTCAATCTTTACAATATCCATCACAACAATACATACCGGCAATAAGAAAGCCACCAAACTATAAAGCCCGCACCTTTCCTTCACTAGAAAACCAAAACCCACATACCCATCACGTTAGAGCAAACTTTAAGGGGAATATATATAAAAGAACTCACTTCTGACACTTAAATCTCCTGAACCAAACGTCCATTCCATTAATACCTAACATTCCTTTGGTGTTCATTGGCCTTGGAGACCCTTCTTCCTACTCAAGTTTCCTCCTTTACATTGAATCATTAAGGTATAACCCCAAGGGTCTGAAATTTAGAGTATTACACGCTTTTAGTATTTCTTTTGTTGGCATCTTATTCATCAATTTTGACTGATATTTGTGCTAAAAAAAACCTTTATCGTTGTTGTCTTAAGGCTTCTGTAAGGTTACACCATGTGGGCTAAGGCTTAACCTGCATACGGTAAAGCTAAGCCCACGTCGGTTAAGCTTGTAGAAGCAAAAAAAATTGCTTTGATGATATCTATGGCCTTTAATGCTTAAACCAATGTTTAACTTGATAAAAATGATGTTACGAGTATGTTAGCTGCTACTTATATATGTTTAACATTTTCAAGCATGACTTCTATTGTATTTATCATATATATGTTAATGCATTATTCATATCTCATGTCTTGTTTTGTCAGCATCATTTCCATGTTTAAAGCATGTTTTAGGGTTAAATAATTATTTATATTTCTTGTTTATTTTCATGATGATTTAGTTTTAGGTTATCCATACAAGGATCATATTTTTTATCTATCATGTTTTCAATCATTGTACGTTAAAGTTGCTTCTTTTACATGTTTAATGTTTTAGCTTATTATGTTTGGATGAAATGCTAACTTAATCTCTTTAAAGTACAAATTTAGAAGCCTCTAGTGGCTTAATCTCTAATATTTGACTAAGACCTCTTTAATGAGGACCTTCCCTTTTATATTTACTTTAAGTTTAATTGTGCTTATTTCATGTTCCTTGCATGTTTGAGTATAGTTTATATTAATTAGGCTGTATAGAATTTTTTTAATTCCCCACATTTGTCTATTCAAATCCCTATTCATTACCTTCCTTTTTGCCATATATTTAACTTGGTATATTAGATTTCGCCTCACATGTTCAAAGGCTAAAGCAGACTAGGTTAATTTGAGTGATCACTTCACATGCTTTTCTTTTTTTCCTAATTTTTTTTATTAATCCAAGCTTTGCATCATTTTCATTAGATTTAAGACGTCCTTATCTACCTCGGTGGCAATAATGTGCGAGATATCCAAATTCCACTTGAAATGGAGACGACATACATTAGTGATGACCACTACCTTTGCGTACGTATTAAGGGGGCAAAGGACTTATTGTGTCAAGTTGTGTAGACACTCACTTATGTAGAGCAATAAGCCTTAGAATTCTTAGAACAATAGGATAGAAGACATTATTGATAAAGGTCATAATCTAATAGTCATTAGTGGTGAAGGTTATTAAACTTGATACAGAAATCATAAAGGATTTAAAATTTTTGTTAAGTTAACTTATGATGTTAAAGTGTTATTTATTTTATAAGTTTTTTTAATTTATAAAGTTTAAATGTTAAAGTTACTTTATGAATCCTATAAATACCTATGTATGCAAAGTTAATAACATCAAGTTATTATTGAGAGTTAATGAAATTCTTTAATAGATTTCTCTTTATTCTCCAATTTTTGATATTCTTTTAAATTAATGAATATTGATGCCTATTTGTTTGGTATTCATGTATGAATCAACAGACTAATAAAAAGTTGAACTTCGTGCTATCTTTTCATAAAAGCTTTTGCTACGTACTATCCTGACAATAAAGCCGCCTAGGAGACAAAAATGCCGCAACAACATAAAGTTTATGAATGTAATAATATGATACAATGGGAGCAACGACTTGAGCAAAAAAGGCATGGAAGAGATGATGCAGAAAATGGATGATTTGCTTGCATATTAGAATCGGGATAATCCAAATTCTAATGGGAGAAAGAATCGTCATTAAGATAATTATTATAAGCTGAATATGGGTAATGAAGATGAAAACGCCTAAAAGGAAATTCATCAGGTTTGTCGTAAACAATAAAGAGCTCAATAAAAGATGATAGGAGAAGCTAGTAAACTAGCATAAGAATTGAAATACCAAAGTCTCATGGTAGCCTTCAAGTTAAGAATTTCCTTGATTGGTTAGCTATAAGTTGAGGAGATTTTGGAGTTCAAGAGGGTGCTAAAGGATAAACATGTACCTTTAGTGGCGACCAGGTTTCGGGGAAGGGTGACTACATGGGGGCAGCAATTGAAATTAACCTGTAACAGATTGGGTAAATCCAAAATCATTACCTAGGAGAAGATGAAGAAATACTTGCGAGTTATGTTTTTCTGATAATTTTTAAAGATTGATGTATCAACGATTGTAGAAGTTGAAGTAGGGCACTAGATCTATAAATGATTATACCACTGAATTTTACTATTTGGTCATCAGAAACGAGATTCAAAAGATAAAGGACCAATTGGTGGCACAATTTATTAAGGGATAAAGGGTCCAAATTCAGGATAACATCAATATGTTTGATCCTATTTCTGTTTTAATTACACATTATATAGCTTTACTAGTTAGAAAACAGACACGTGTACTAATGGTGGTAGTTCGAGTAACTCCTTTAGTGCATGCAGTAATACCAATGTCCATGGTAACAATATGGGTCATGCAAGAGGGAGTGGTAGTGAGGCAATTGGTAATCAATTAAATAAAGAAGCTTGTAGTAGAAATAGCACCTTAAAGTGCTTTGCGTGTAATGAGATTGGGCATATGCAGTCTGAATGTAAGAAGGTTGGCAAAAGAGCTTTGTTTGTTGATATAGATGAAGGTGATAGGAGAATGCAATAATTACTAGATAACTAGTTGTTGATGGTGAAGAAGCAGTTGATGAAGAGGTTATAAAAGGAGATATTAGGACTATATTAGTTGTTAGAATATCCTACTTGACACCAAAAGATACAAATGAAAATGATAGGCTGAAGAGCAATATTTTTCAATCTATATGTACCATCCTGGGTAATGTGAACATTTGATTATCTTATCCACTCTGAAACATATCATAAGCACTCAATCGAAGTAGCTCGCGTCAAAGATGGGGAGATCAGACATTAGAATGGGACCAAAAATGACAAAACAGAGGATCGATAATGCGGACCTGGCTTGTGAAACTGGAGGCCTCTTATGCAGTTCTATAAGACCAGTATGTAGCTGGATTGCAATACCACATGGACCATGCGGTTGCACAAGCTAATCGTGTACTGGCCTTGTGGAGTTGCACAGAGGCCTTATGGTTTCATAGGGCCATTACATAGTTTAAATGGCAGCTTCACACAAAAATATTGACTTAGTCCAAAATGGAAAACTGATAGGGAGTTCTTCTTACTCATTGGAGAGTATGTAGATGATAGAAAGAAGAGGAAAAAAGACTATAAAATCCCAAGTGAGCCTACCCTCTAGATAATAGAAAGAAGAGAAAAAAAGACCATATAATCCCAAGTGAGTCTACCTCTTCTACCTTTGAAGGCCAACCCTCTGTCTTTTTTAAAGACAAGGTTCTCAAGCAAATAGAGAGGACATGAAACTATCTTCACCATTTGCATACGGATTTAGTGAAAATTTAAAAACTCTACAAGATTCCTCATTGCCATATTGATGATTAGAAATAAGAGGAAGAAGAGGCACGGGTTTCCACTAGTATGTTAGTTCAACCAATAGAGGCAAAGAAAAGGAGCCTATAGTTCAAGAGAAAGAGGAAGAAGAGGAGGATGGATAAGAAGATTGAGTACTCTTTTCTTATTATTTATTTATTTAAAATCATTTTCATGCATTCATTCTTATTTGATCACATATTTTCTTTCTATTATTAATGCAATTTTCTTTTCCTTAATTGCTCCTTTGTATTATGTCTATTATTTTCTCTTTTTCTCTTACTCTTTATCTTTGCTTTTGCCAAAGGGGGAGAGAATGATATAATTGATGAAATATAATTACTTATTTAATAGCTTATTTGGAATATAGAATAAATATCACATTAAGCGGAAGCAATATAGCCAAGCAATAATGATCATAGTTTTCTATTTTCTCTTTGCTATTTTGTTATCTTATTATGCTACCTTGTTAGAACAAAAAGAAATGTCTTTCTATCTTTTAAACCATGTTCATTACTTAACTAATTGCAGTTATAAACATTCAGTTTTACCTTTCTTATCAATTTGATTGTCAAAACAAAAAAGGAGGAGATTGTTAACCTAAAGGTCAATTAATCTCTATTTTGAATCTTAACACCCAAATTGATTGTTGCTAATTTTATGTTTGAGTGTCTATATGATAGTGCATTAAGGGTTCAATCATTAGGCAAGAGTTCCTCAAGCTTTCAAGTAAGGGTTGTAAAAAGTCTTCAAAAGTACGAGGATACTTTTCAAATGGTCAAAGTTGACCAGCCACTTGAAAAGACTTTCTGGCAAACCCCCAAAATGGAGAGACAAATGGAAAAGTCATAGGCTGAGAAGCGTGAGGGCGCTTCTCTTTTAAGGAAAAATGATAATTCAGTAGAATGTATCATGACTACAAGTGCGAGGCGCTTCTAAGTGTGCCCAAGCCAAGCACGAGCACAATATCCTAGTTCGAGGCAGTTTTCGCATTTAGTTTGATGTCAATGACCGTTGCGTCTTAAGCCACTAGGTAAGAGCCACATGCCTAGAGCTGTTAGAGCCCCAATGACTCTTTTCTGAAAGCATAAGGGCGCTTTCCATGATTGCAAGCATCTTTTTACCATATCATCTAATTTGCATTAAATGAGTTTTAGGACCATTGTAACATCTCTAAGGGGTTCGTATGTGTACAAATACCCCTCATAAAGAAGCAAGCATTAAGTGTGTGAATTAATTATACCCAAACTCTTGTAAATTTATTAATTTTCTTCTTTGTATAGTGTATTAAGTTGAATCTCTTTATTCAACTAAATTCTAAAGTATTGTTGTGTGAGCCTAGATATTAAAAATATAAGGAATTGATTGTTTAGTAACCATTAATACTCAACGGTCAATGGCCTCGGTAAGGGATTAGTTCAATAAGGAAAGAAGTTTAGTGTTAGCTTTAGAAAACACTAAGTTGTTGGGTGAACTTGTAAAAAAATCAAAGGTCGGAATCTTAAAGAATATAGTGGAATACTTGAGTGCGATCTTGAGGAGTGGATATAGGGAGGATAATTCCTGAACCACTATAAACCTTTGTGTCAATCTCTCCAACCCTAACTCTCTTCCAAATTTCTCTACTCTTTCTTAAAGTTCTTGTGTTTTTCATATCTCAATTAATTTTCACGATTTAAGATCATCAATTCAACCTTTTCTTGGTTCCAAGAGGCAATAAGAGGTATCAGAGCTTAACCACTCTTCTCAAGCTTTATTGAGAGTGTAAAGATCAATGGCAACCGATGAAGGAGCTCAACACCTCAAGCTATTCTTTGATGGATCCGACTATGCCTTTTGGAAATTTTGTATTAAAATCTATTTGAATTCATATGGTATTGAAGTATGGGACTATATGGTGAAGGAATGGAAGGCTCCTGCTGAAATTAAGAATGGTGAAGCAAGAATACTTTCTAGAGAATAGTAGATAGATGATCACAAGAAGTATAATCACAAGAATAAGCAAACAATGGCCATTCTTGTGAGTTGTCTATCTAAAGAAGAGTGTGGGAGAGTATAACATTGCAATAAGGCTCATAAAATTTGGACTACCTTTGAGAAATATCATGAATGCATCAAGCAAGTTGAATAAAGAAAGATCTAAATGTCACCGGATATGAGATGTTTAAGATGAAGTCAAATGATTATATCACCGACATGACTAATAGGCTTCTCACTATCATCAATAATATGAGGAAGCTTAACAAGCATTATGAGCTTATGGACAGTGGCTAGCATTGAAGAGGCAAATAAGGACCGTGAAAAGATTCCTACGAATTTCCTCATAAGTGAACTTCTAACCCATGAAATGTCTATTGTCAAGGATGAATTTGATATAGATGGGGGAAAGAATAAGGCCCTAGTACTCAAGGTAAGCACTAGAGCTCAAGAAGAAAAAGATGCTCAAGTGATAATGAAGACCAAGGGGAAGCAAATAGTGAGAGTGGGATATGACCCTCATCACTAAACATGTCAAGAGGATTCTTGAAGTCAAAAAGAGAAGAAGCAACAAGCCATTCACAAGCAAGAAATCCTTCTGCAAATTAAGGCTTAGCAATGACAAGAAGGATGATGCTACTTAGTGTGAGTATAGAAAGCAAGGATACATCAAACCGGATTGTCCAAATACTTGGAGAGTAAGAAAGGAGATAAAAAATATATATTTTGATCGCTATTTGGAGTAATGCATCTTCATCTTCAAACAACGAGAGTGATAGAGATGAAGAAGCAAATCTTTGCTTCATGGCCAACTTGAAAGAATCTTAT
This sequence comes from Ricinus communis, assembly GCF_019578655.1. Taxonomy (NCBI): domain Eukaryota; kingdom Viridiplantae; phylum Streptophyta; class Magnoliopsida; order Malpighiales; family Euphorbiaceae; genus Ricinus; species Ricinus communis. The sequence continues at coordinate 15,819,643 of NC_063259.1, read as the reverse complement.
GAGGTATGCTCAACTTTTTATTCATGTAATCCTTCCTCTTCATATTCATTTTCTCATTCTTTTGGTGATGACTTGTTGGATGATGAGGATGAGCTCCTCAAAAACATGCTTATAAAATTTAATTTTTATAAAAACAAATGTGCGATTTTGAAGAAAGATCTTGAAGTTTCAAAGAAAGAAATTACTTTTTAAAAGACTTCCAATGATGACCTAAAGAAATGATTGGATGAGATTTTAAATGAAAAGCTTCTTAAGGAAAACAATGCTTTAAAAAATAAAGTTGAGGAGCTTAGAAACTCAATTTCAAAGTTTCACAAGGGAAAAGAATCTTTTGATACACTAGCTGTACGCAAAGACCTCCTCTTCTGAGATATGGACTTGAGTCCAATGGAGCTTCATGGTCCACATATCCAACATCTCATACCATACATTCTGTTAAGGCCACTCAACCTCTAAAGGTTGAAAGAAATTCTAAAACATTCTCGAAGGGCAAAGCACACATTAAGCTTCCCATGTTCCAAAGGCTAAGCCTAAATGAACAAAACATGCATTTATCTATAAGCAATCAAATGTCAAAAAACCTTGCTCATGCATGTGCAACAATGATTGGAAAAAGGGGGCATTGTAGATAAGCAATTAACTTGCATTTTCATGTTATTTGAAAATCTAAGTAAATAATATTTAAATTAGTTTAATCACTAAATTTTTTAAGTAGTATTTAATCATTATGATACTAAAGAAAACACAATATATATTCTTTGTTACAATATATATTTTATATGTTGTCTTTTACTCTCCCCAAATAGTTTGGATTATGAATTGAAATGTTATATTAGATAGTAAATGTTTTAGGTCTAAAAATTGCTACGTTTAAAATAAGAAAAGGTTAGACTGATTTTAAAATATAAAAATTTAATAGTTGATTTCCTTATATTTTCTCTTGATCTTCATATTAATTCAAATTCATAATTTTTTTTATTAATAAAAATATTTTAATTAAGTCATTAATTCAATGTGTTTGGTAACCGTTCGTGCACATAGGAATAGTGTAGATGCAGCTAGGTCACGAAATAATTATATAAGTAGTCATTAAATTTTGTGTTTAGTTTTATTTTGATCATAAAATGTTAATTTATTTTATTTTAATCATTCAACTTTAATTTTAATTATAATTTCATCACATTGCCAATAAAAAATTGACATGTCATATTTTTTTATTTAATTATATTTTTTCTTATGGGTTGTTCTTGCCACATCCGAATATCACAATTCGAATACTTCTATAGAATTTTAAAAATCAAACAAAGTAACAATTTAATCTCCTACGTTTACAGACAATGCCACAATTAGTTCTAAAATTAATTTTTCTCAATCTAATTAGCTCATAATATTTATAAATATAATAAATTTTTAACAAAATTAAGAAAAATATGAAACACGCATATAAAATTTATTTTCAAATATATATATTAAAAATAAAGTAAGTTATATTAATTCTTTATTAATATATTGTTTGAATAATTATTTTATATTTTTAATTAACATATCCTCCTGCATCCTGTGTCAAATTCTAAAACATAAACATAATTCTGAAAAATAAACGCATAATTGTCAAGGTGAATAGAGCACAAAAAGGGTGCAATGTACAAGATATTAAAAAGAAGTTATTAGAGTTGCTTATATTAGCCACTAATACAAGTTTACAACATGAAAAATGCAAAGCTAGATCCTATTTCCTTCATTACCCTACTATCTGGAATAAACTATATAACTATAATAGATGAACCTAATAATGTATAATAGGCAATTCTAACTAAAAATAATTACACCACTATTGCTGCTGAGAAAATTAATTTCTGATCCTTCTAAACATATCCAGGTTTGGATCTAAACCCTGACCAAACTTGCTAGTCAACAATGTTGTAGGTCATTCAGGACAAAATTCACAATTGGCATGTCTTTCTTCTAGTAAAAGAAGCTTCGAGCCCATAAATCCACTCCGACCGCAAACACCACATACCAATGTAAAAGGGTGCAGGCTAGTATGCGTTTGCTGGCTCAGTTTCCAATTGCTCAAGAGATACATGGTTTGGGATTACCTGCCAAATGCACACCAGAAAAGACGGAAGGCAGAGACAGCAGCCTTCTCTAGCAATCAACAGAAAAATTCCGGGAAAGACCACATTATGAACTTTGCAAAAATGTCAGACTCCAAGAACTCAATATGGGCAGCGCGCCCAATGAGTGCATTAAAGCTCCTGCCATAAGAGGAGGTATCGAAGTTGACATCACAACGCATGAAAAGACGATTCTCAGAGGTCGGGGCTCGTATCTGGTCTAGGCAGTTATTCAGCATCTCTAGGAATACTGCACCCTTTTTTGAGTAGTCCAAAGAAGCAGCCTGGCACAATTCAATTCTGGCAGAATGGTGTGGAACATAACCATCCTGAAAGATGCAATAAACTAAATAAGCATGTCGGTATAATGAAGATCTTCCCATTTGTGTAATCAATCCCATGCGAAGGAATCGCTATGTATACTAGGGGCAATAAATATCGCGAAAAATCAATTTTTCTCCAGAGAACTTCACAACAGTTGAGTTTTTTTCTGAGATATAAGTATTTATTTGAAGAAATCCTAGTATTTTAACTAGGATAGGAAGAACACTCCATATCCTTCAAACTAAGCTGCCATTTAAATTTTTTAGTCGAAAATTATAAATAGCTTAACTTTACAAACTTTTCTATTTTAGTGTCTCAAATTTTATTTTTTTTCTGTTTAGACATGGTGTTTCTTGCAGGTTTTGCAAGTTAAAGTGAAAACTTAACTGATTTACATATGAAATGAATTAAATATCCTTACTCATTACTTAAATTTTTTTTCTCTTTTCAATCCTTTCTTCATTATTTTTTTTTATCTTTTTTCTATTTTCTATTAAGTTTTTTAATCATTAAAAAAGTAAAGATGTTTGAATTAACTTTTCTTTTTCTATTTTTTTCAAATTCTTCTATTTATTTTTTTATAAAAGAAGAAATTTACTCGTCACTTTTTTGTTTCTAGAAATTAGTCTTTAAAATAAGCTCTCGCATCCTTAATGTTTTTTGAGGTGAAAGAATTTTTTTTTTCTCGAGTTAAATGCAAGAAAGTAAAGAAATAAGAAAACAGTGCTTAATTTTTTCGATTTTTTAATTGGATGAATTGAGAAAAATTAAATTTTATTATTTTATATCTTTTAATTCCTTGAGAAACAAAAAAAAGAAATTAAAATAGTGCTGAAAATTTTATAGAAAAAAAGAAAAGAAAATGAGATTATTTAAAAGAATGATATTTAAGTCAAATTATTGATCAAGATAAATTTTATAAGCACTTTAGGCTGTAAAACCAACTAGAGACACTATATTGAACATTTTTTAGTCAGTTACAAAGACTTAATTGAACAAAAAAGCAATTTACATGAAATAGTGAAGACCAAAAGATTAAGGTACCAGATTTGTAACCTTTCTTTTTTAATTCAAGTATGGCATGGATAGTGCCTCCATTTCTTACACCACCAAGCATGCACTAACATTTCTAAATGATACAAATGCCAACTCAATAAGCCCCCGGCTTCAGTTGATGCAAGTATATATAAATGTAATTTTGCTACAAGATGAAGTACGTTACCCATAGCAAACAGGATTACCAAACAACATTTTCAAACAAGCATCAGCAATCCCAGCAAATATTGTCCAACAGAAAATATCTTTAAATAAAACTAAAACTGCCAGCTAAAGTAGAACAATCACACAAGCAAAATTGCTGGCATAAACAAGAAATATGACTACATATTTAGAGTTTGAATAAGTATTTTTTTCATCTTTTGTATCAGAGAAAGCATAAGGAATACCTGGGCTGAAGATAGTAGTATAATATGCCTGAAATTCTCAAGTGTCTTCTGCTGAAAGAACAAGAGAAATTGTTTTAGAACTTCAGTTACCAAAACAAAAAAAGTTAGCACTTGGCTCTCTCTTCCATACACACTCTACATAACTGTAAACTATCTAGCTGAAGAGTAATCAATAATTTTCACTTCTTCCCAATGGGCAAACAAGACTCGGATACATCAGGTCAGAGCTTGATAATTTGGTATTGGATGTTTGGCTTTGCCAATAATCTCCCTCCCCAAGCTCATAAGAGGGAGGGAGGGAAGGAGGGAGAGGGGGAGAGAGAGAGAGAGAGAGAGAGAGTTAAAAAACCATGCTAAAAACAATTATACAAAGCTTGAATTACCTCACAAAGCCTGTACATGAAAGTTTTCCGAAGATCTGGGTCATCAGTAAACGTAAGCTGATGAATGCACTGTGATCCCTTGAGCTTTTTCAAAAGCCACATCCCAGAGTTAAATAAAGAGTTCGAACTGTAAAGGTAACCCAAGTGTGGGCCAGAAATAGATACATACGTGCAGAGGCATCTAAGGTATGGTTCCATAATGCTTTCTGTGAAAAGTAATTGCAGATCCAGCATCAAATTATAGACTATCTGGAAATAGGGATCTCTAGTGAGATGAATGTATACCTGCTAATGCTGTTCTTATGATTATATTTCCAATTGAATGCCCAACAAAGCTAAGCTTGATACCTCTCAAGCTACAGGATCTAGAAACTTTATCCATCTTCTTTTTAAGAAAAGAGATAACTTCCTGAGCCAACCTCTGTCCCATTTCTCTGAAGTCTCCAGATGTTTTGTCTTCATTTACCTCTGACATGAGAAACTCTATCTTGGGGTCTACCAAAAGCCATTGATTTCGAACAAGTCGTAAATCCAGATGATGTCCCTGATGTGTTGGATATGTGAGAAATACAATTATTGGATATGCTTAAAATGTCAGATAGTTCTAAAAAGAACATATACTTCATAAAAGTCTCCTAGTAGAAAACTTGGCTGGCAACAAAACATGAATGAAATAGAATGATAAATTAATTACCCAAGATTTTAATTGATATTGAACTCAACTTTCTGGAAGAACAACTAGTCTGTGGCAAGAGGAGTAAATTATTTATATAAGAAACTCAAATGGTCAAATGATTTATGTGTCCAAACAGCAAGTCATCAGGTGATGATTAACATAACTAGCCTAAATCTACAGATGAAACAAAGTTTCTATTTCTCAAGTTATCTGAGCACGGAATTTGAGCCTTCAGTTTGCATTTGTGGAAAGGCTAAATACACAGAAAGATGTAAGAATTGGATATTAAAATATTCAATTCAACTGAGAACTGAATTCTTAAATTCCAAGATTAATGGGCATGCTTCCTTAGGAAAGAATCCAGCAATTGTATCAAAAAAGGGTTGTTTGACCCAAATCCTGAACAAGAATCATAGATATAATGCTTCTTTAACATAATGTTGTAAATGTACAGTTTGGCCAATGCTTGTTAACAGCTGATAAATCATGACTTTCCACTGAACACAATTAGGATGAATGGTATAGGTGTAGTATAAAATAGACATGGCTAGTAGCACGTACTAATTTACTTCTGCATATAGGACACTAGTTCTGCTACAAGTTCTGTTTATGTTCTGAAGGAAATGGAGTGACAAACAAAAATAAAGAATCAAGAGCCAATTGATAGAAGCAACAGCCATTAGAAATTCAAATGAATCCATAGGAAGGCAAGACTTGCCTGAAAACCATGAACGAAGACAACCACCTTCAACTCATGACCATTTTGCTTCAGGTTATTGCCAGAAAGCCTCTTTCCAGCTTCCATGCTGGGTTGAGTGTGTAAACTAGGCGAGTCTATTAGGTCCAAATTTGTGAAGTAAGAATTTTCACTTAAGGTACGCCGCGGTGCATTCATGACGCGTTCCACAATTATAATAGGAATGCGCAGAGGATCTCCAAAAATATGCATGTCTTGAATTGATTGATTATTAATCTGTATCAAGATAAGATTTGCACTTAAGAGATATGATACACAAACACTATCCAGACAACATTCCTATCTATGTGGAGTTGATAGCTCACCTTCATTTGGGCAATACTTCGCCGATGAAGCTCAGCACGCATAGCAGCAGTTTGGGCAGGCTGCATGGAACGGCAAAGAAAAATTGCAAATTACAGACCATCTAATGAAAGATGTAGTAATGTCTATGACTGACATTCTAAAGAAATCTAATTTTTACTATAAAATGAAACTTGTAGAAAGAGAAAAATTTACATCATCGGGTAACTTCCAGAAAGTCAAAACTCTTCTTGAGCCAGCATAGTTGGAAGATTCATCATTTCGACTACTTATGTAATGATGAGGCATCTCAACCTTAGAGGATACTATCCATATTGACCATTCAGCTCTTCGATCCTTAGCCCATGCCATACGTAGAAAGTCCAGTATTCTTGTTCTGTTTACCCTGGATTGGGGAAAAACAGATAAATAAACAAATAAGCAATTGAATTAAACAAGAGCACATAACATAATAAGGTAAAACGTAGACTTACCAACTCCCCCTATCAAGTCTTCTTTCTTCTCCTTACCGAAGATAACAAAAGAAATTATTACTTTATTTAGCTGTTTAAGGAAAAAGGACTACTTTGATTATTTATATAAAAGTTTAAACTGCTAAATCAAACTTGTTAAATCTTGATCTGAACTAGTGTAAATTACAAATATCCCCTTGACATTTATCTCCACTAACACTGTTCATGTTCTTTAACAGATGAATTAAACTGTCATTAACTTTAGGACAATCAAACATCCTAGTTCCTAAATCACAATTGAGCCTCTTACCTTTTAGGTATAACAACAATTTAATCCCTCCCCTTTCAAGTACAAGAACAGAGTAAATTATTTGTTTAACTTTGCATTGATTTCCATTGTGATCACAAAGCTTTCATTATTGCAATTAGGTCAATTTAATTTATTGCAATTAATAAGATCTCATCCAATTCTGAAAAATTCTTTCTAGAATCTCACTAGAAATCTAAAGTGGCATATGAATCTACATTTCAAAATAAGTGATTTTACCTCAGATGCAACAAAATTAAAGCTTAATGAACTTACTGCAACAAATAAATGTTTTGTGGTCACAAGGAAAATCAGTGCAAAGTCCATGGCCATTAAAAATCACCTTGTCTTCCACATGAAGTAAGGCAGTCGCTCACCTTTTTAGGGAATAAAACGCTGTTCAAAGTTCGGACTTAGGGTCTATAGAATACATTATCTTAATAAATGAGTGCAGTGAAATAAAAAGGTTCAAGACTATTTTTTTTTTTTTAAAAAAAGATTTAAATGAATATGGCATTAACAGTTAAAAAGGTTGGCAAGTTTCTTTCTGAAATATCTTTATCCAATTTTGATTTGTTATGGAAATTGTATAGAGTTGTATATGGTAATTAGAAGACTAATTTAATTAAGAGTCCTAATTCTACCTAGATTAGGATTGTATGTATTGTGTGTATATATATATATAGGTGTAACCCCATTGATTAAAGAATAGTATTTTTTGAATTCTTCACCCAAATTGCATGGTATCAAAGCAATGTTGTCGAACAAATTTTGTGCTACTTAAAAGGATCACCTGGGTGAGGAATATTATATGGTAACCATGATCATACTAGAATTTAATTTTTTTCAGATGTTGACTGGGCGGGATCCAAGGATGATCGAAGGTTTACTACAGGATATTATGTATTTGTTGCAGAGAATTTGGTTTCATGAAAAAGCATGAAGCAGAATGTTGTCTCATGTTCAAGAGCGGAATCAGAGTATAAAGCTCTGGCCAAATGGTGTGTGAAATAACATGGATATATCAGCTTTTGACTGAAGTAGGTCTTCAAACTTCGTGCCAGCCAAGTTGTGGTGTGGTAACCAAGCTGCTCTTCACACTACATCCAATCCTGCATTTCATGAACGAACTAAGCATATCGAGATTGAGTGCCATTTCGTCCATGAAAAGATTCAGCAAGGTTTGATTTCCACAAGTTATGTGAAAACAAGAGAACAACTGGAAGGTATCTTAACAAAGGCTCTCAATGGGACTCAAGTTGATTATCTCTGTAACAAGCTAGGCATGATTAATATCCATACTCCAGTTTAAGGGGACTGTTACGGAAATTGTATAGGGTTGTATATGGTAATTAGAAGATTAATTTAATTAAGAGTCCTAGTCCTACCTAAGATTAGGATTGTATGTATTATGTACATATATAGGTGTAACTCCATTGATTAAAGAATAAGATTTTTTGAATTCTTCACCCAAATTACATCATTCTTTAACATCATTTCGGACAGCAAATATATCATTAGAACCTTTTTGTTTCATCAGATGGTAGGTCAGCCTCTCTCGAACGGTAAATGGGCTGAGACTATCTGAAAGAATATTACATAGTAGTAATAACTATTATTAAATGTTTGAGGCTACATTAACTGATTTTCTGTTGATGGTTTAATTAGCTCTCTTCATTATAGCTAGCTTCTTTTGGGTGTGAATGCAACCAACGAGAAGCTCTAGGGAAGCAGATGAATTCAGATGAACTAATTCCTAACCAGAGAAATAAATATCTTTAGAGCAAATTGCAAAATTAAGAAAAAGGTTAATTTTCATAGTTTTTATTTTTTTGCTTTCCCCTCTATCCCCATCCCTACCCTCTCACCCTCCTTTACACCCCAAACAAACCCCTCTCATTTTCCCTCTCTCTCTCTATCTCCTTCCTTTTCAGTTCAAACTTCTATACAGACATCCAAATTCCTTAATTTAAAATGGACCATTAGCAAAACAAGTTATGGTAAATCTTTATCAATGTCGTCTAGTATAAGACGAGCATACAATCCATAAATAAGTGATGCTTTGAGCTATTGAAGAAAGTTGCTCACATTTCATAGTAATTTCAGATAAAGCAAATCAAAAGAATTGATCGTGCTAACAATAATCGCATTAATAATTTTTACTAGTTTATCCTTTTTAATACGCGCCACAGATTTATGAAACATAAAACAAGGCAATAAACTTATGTTCCAGCCATCCTATTGATTAACCAAATTGTATGGCATTCTTATCTGCGAATTGAGAAAGCTTAAAGAGAGTAGTGCTTTGTTTGATTACTTTTTAAACAATGGTGTTCACCTGCAATGCATCTAAACAATAGCTGTGGCATAAAACCATTCTCAATACACAAAAGAAAATATAGCACTCAGCTTAGCTGATTGTTTATTATGTGCAAAAACAAACCTGTGAAACTGCAGAAAAACGCCCCATAAGTATGACAACTGAGCACCAAGGGAATGAAAAATGTTCACTGCAGCAGCCTCTGACATTATGCATTGCAACACATCACTTCGAAAATATACACCGCCATTTGCTTTCTGTTTCAAGAAGTGAGGAACATCGGTGAATAAAAAGAAAAAGAAAGGCTAACAAAATCATAAATATCTACTACACAAAACAAAGTAAAGACCTCAAGAACATTTTGTGGCTTGCCTTGTCCGGAAACTTCACCATCTGCGGTACCCAGATTTGACCCCATGATAGAATCAAGCATCTCCACATCATCCATTTTTGAAGTAAAATCAGTTAAATCAATAGCTTGCTCAATAGCTTTGCTAAATTTTTGTAGCTCTTCAAGCAGTGTTTCCCGAGCAACTAACAGTGCTTTAACAAGCATAATCTGTTTCATTTCTACAGAAGCCATTGAACCTAATGTCTGTGTCAATCACATGAAAGAAGCAAGTGCTAAGGAACTGAAACCATAAAGCGTGGTAGAGGCTAGATAAGCATAAGACCACAAGTTCCTTTCAGTTAACTTATATGTTTCTGATTAAAAACTTGTGAATACATCTAGATTAGTTGCCTTCTACTGCTATACTACAAAAAAATACTTTAAACCTCTTTACATGTGGGATTACAAAAAGAATAGCCAAATGTTTCTGCAGGAAGAGGACCTAAGCAGAACTCCATGCTATATGCAACATGTCAGATCTTAGTCAATTATCCTTCTATTTTACATTGGCTTTTAAATTTTAAGTCTAGCAAATCTTTTAGGCAAATCCGGATGCTTCTAAATTCAAGCATTAAATAAATTGGAGAGATGTAAAGCATTTGTTAGAATACTAATTTGAATTAGCTAAATTACTACATAAATGCAGGTAAGAGTCATAACTTCACCACTCAAACACTTGCTAGGCAAATATGCAGTATTATCCAGACCAAGGGTAAAGGCATAGAAAAGATTAATTCATCTGTGAGTAAGAGCATACTGTATTGAACCCATCAATCCGTTGGCGAGCAATATCTTCAGGGATGCATGAATAACTGTAATTACTGAACTTAGTGAGTTAAATATAGCAAGCAATAACCAAAATTGCTCGACTGATTGATTTAAATGAATAACAGAAAGGAAACAGACCTGGGTACCTTCATGTATGAGCCGGCCTTCAGTAGACTGATATGAACAGTTAGATCGACTAGCACAGCATGAAAAGCATCAAAATGGACGGGGCAATATGAATGCAATCCCAAAAGGGCTTTAGGGGGAATTCGAAATTCATGGACTGCAACAGAGGAAGCATCTAGATAAGCCAGCAACTCAAGTCTGCACAAAGTGCGTCACAATTAGTAAGAATATTAAAAGTTTTAAATGGTTAATTACCATCTTTTAGGGGTAAACTGTTAACCCTTTTAATGTTTTTCCGTTCCGCCAAAACATACCAAACCAGAGGTAGACGCACCCTTAGTGGTATTTCTTAGTTTCAGTCAACTCCTATATTCTGAAATTTAAACAACCCCCTTTGACTGTTAACTGCATAAATGCAACTAGGATTTAAATCAATGCTATCAATAGGTTCATCCTTTTATAAAGGTCACATTGGATTTAAAAGATATGTAGAACTAGAAAGGGTTTCTATGGCTTGGCCACAATTAAACCTTATAACTGATAGTCATCATGTTTTAAATGTGTCATCATAGCAAATTATGGAAGAAAACAAGTCGAAATCTTCCACTGTAATTATTTCAAGTTCAAATTCCTATTCCTGATTTTAACACGCAAAGGAAATGAAAGAATCTTTAACAGAACACTTGCTAATTAAAAGTTTCTCTCTAACTTACTGATTCTCCGTTATCGGAGCTTGCAAGAGCTCAAATTTCAAAATAACAGCAGATGTAGATGGACCCTGTAAATTATGCCTCATCAGTATGAAAATATTATAATCCAAAGACAATAAATTCTAAGGTATTGTAACTATATATGCATCAAATTTCTACAGGAAAAAATATTCATTAATCAAATACTTTGCGACTACTATCACTTATGAGGGGAGAGACCAAAACATGAGCTAGACACAGTAATCCTTGATTTAAGAGATGATCAGGGAGATCTGGCCCGGAGGCATATGGCAAGAAACATTGAGACTTCCTTTGACCTTTCATGCTTCACGATAGGGCTTGAATGCAGATCATATATCTCTAAAGACAAATCCAGTCCAAGACTCTAAATTCTATAACTTTAAGTTTGTGAATATTATATTGCTCATGATTAATTAAATGGCTGTTCATGCAGACAACCCACTGGTACAACTATTTTCTTGGAATTTATAGCTTGTTATATTAAACAGGTAAGTAGAGAGGGAGAGAGAAAAAGAAAACTTACCATATGTCCACTAAGGGATAGATTGAATGAGATCATGATAGATAGACAAATATCTTGCTTGGCGTATTTAATTCGAAAAGGTTGCGTGGAGAAACTGTTGTCTGTATCATCAATCCTCCATACTCCATACGTGTTATCAGAACCCAAGTCATGAGCTGGAACACAAGCAAATGAAAATATTTAATTTTATGTAGTCCCAAAACATCAAGCTTGAGAAAATCACCGAAAAATCTATCAATTAAGTGAAGCATTTTGCATTTATACACATGAACAGCGAAATACAGAAGAGAAAAAGAAAAGCATTTAAAGGCTCTTCTTGTTTCACAAAAATATTTTCCTCAAAAAAAAAAAAATGGTACTCAAATGAAATTGGGCAACATAAGCTACTTTTCTAATGAAACAAAGCCATTTGTATCATTTCTTCCAAGTGAAGAGATTCTTTAATTTCATGAATTTTCTAAAGTAATTTGTCAAGGATAGCAAGCCAAACACAAACCTAGGTTTAAATTCATTTAACGAACAAGCTCAATCTAAGCTCAGTGATGCTTGGCTAATTTAAACTTGAGACCAATTTTACTCAAGCACTCATCAACAAGCTCACCTGCAGGCCCATTATCCGGCTAATCTTATGAGTTTGTAAGATAGATGCTTGTAAACATACTAGTACTCGAATAAAAGCTCCATTTCTTATTAAACTTATAAGTTTATTTAGTTTATGACCATAACAATTCAAGCTTTAGCCAAATTTATAATGACAACCAATCCTTCGGAAATGCATTCTTGTCGCCTGCATGTATCAGTTTCCATAAAAGCCAAGGCCAAAATGTTCACCCTCTAGGTGCTACCATGGCCATTAAAAGGAATAGTATTTATCAAGTAAGACGTGTTCTTTTTTTACTAATGGAATTAATACTGAAAAAATGAAATTTCTTTATTTATTTTTTAATGTAATCATGCTGCTTTACAAACCTCAATTTTCCACTTAATCGTCTACCATTCTAGCCTTAGAAACTAAAATACAATTAAACGCACACCTATCTATCTGACATCACAGAGCTCAATTTATTAGTCAAGTTGAATGAGTTATGACAATTAACTAAAGGTTTAATTTATTTGATAAATTAAATAAGCTGAATATGAACCAAGCCCATTAGAACATGCCTGGCTTGGATCCTCTATACTTTGTCCACTAAACTAAACTACTAAATTCAACTGAACTATGCACATTTTTTCCTCCATAACCATGCAAACAGACAGCCTAGACCTCCTCAATCTCAATTGAGCATTAACAATGGAAGAATTTATTAATTACAATAAAAAAAGAAAATAGCTGCATCGAAGTTAGAATTTATATCTTACATCACCCCTTTAAAATTTAGCTACCAAACTTTTATCAAGCATACAACTCACATTTAAGTATCCAAAAAGAGCAAATTAACAAAAATGTATTTGAAAACAAATAAACAAGTACGACACTAATTACTTACAGTCATATTGGACAACCCTTGCAGGAGTTCCAACAGAAGTATACTCACTATCTTCCCATCTCACACTGATCTTAATTTGATACCATCTAAAACAAGTTAAAATATAACAAAAGAGAAAACAAAAATGCACTATCAGATAAATAAACAAATTGAAATAAGCAAAAAAATTAAAAATTATAATGCACGTATATACCCCTGCTGGAAAAGGTCAAGATTGTGAAACCTATGTATGTAAATAGCAATTTCTTGAACAGTATCCAACATGGCAATGGGCTGAATTTTTTTAGCCTGGCATGGCTTTGGCGCATTAAGCAGCCTCTTCTTCTGTGTAGTACCACTCTTATTAAGATTAAAATTAATACCAATTGAATTCTGAAACATATATTTATATTTTATATCCCAAAATCCTCAAAATTTTAGCATTTCATAAATAATTCTCACTCGTACAATTCAATTGAGAGAGAAAGAGGTGCAATAACCACAAGTCCTCTCTCTCTCTCTCTCTCTCTCTCTCTAGACAAAGATTCTCCCCTTTCGCCAAAAGATGATTACCTAAAAGCTGCAAAAACCATGTCAAATTAGGGCACCTAGAGAATAATAATAACAATGACAATAATGCAGAGAATAAAGAGCAAAGACTGCGTCTCGACATACCTCGAATCACAAAGAAAGATTGCTAGGGTTTGCAGGAGAAATGGAGAAAGAGGAATAAAGATGTCAGGGTCACATGATATGATGATAGGTCTCTTCGTAGTTGTCGTTTTATGCGTTTGGTGGTGCAGTTTTAGTTCAAAAGTTCTGTTTTTCCTTTTCGTTCTTTAAAATACAATTATTCGTTTTTTCGTTGGTTACTTGGAGATGGGCATGTCTGTTGCAGTCGCGCCGAATCCCAAACAAAACGGCCATTAAAAAATAATAATATTCTGTTACAGACGGCCTTCGGGTTTTTATCTGGTGTTATATAAATTTTATGTTTAATAAAAAAATAAAATTAATTAGTAAAATAAAATATAAATTTTATTTATATTATTTCTAATCAGCATAAAAAATAATTTATTATATTATTCTACAGTTATAATTATATTTAATATTTTAAAGTATATATGATATTGGTATTATGGGAATAAATTAATTGTCCTGTACTGATATAGAAATGAGAAACTAGACCAGTATACTTATGATCTCTACCGTACAAACAGTTTTGGAGAAATATCAGCCATTGGATTTGGTTTGCTGTTTGGCACATGAAGTGAAACTCACAATAGTAGTACACGCTTCTTGGTTTTAACAGCTCTTTTTTCTTTTCTTTTCTTTTTCCTTTTCTAATGGCAATTAGCATAAATTTTAATTCTTTTAACTAATTCATTCAGCAGCTTAATAAAAATTATCAATTCAATCCAATTAAAGGACTTATTTAAAATAAAAAATTCAATTTAATTCTTAAATTTTATATTAAATGCCAAATTATATAAAATAGATTGCTTTTAAGTTAAAATAAAATTATTCAGTTTTAACATAATTTACACATTATTTAATCAAAACAATTATATAATATTTTTAATTGAAAGTTTTAAATTAACTTCAACTAATAGTTACATCGTTTTAAATATTTATTGGAGTTAAAATATATCAAAATATTATTTTATACTTTTTTATATAAATCATATATTTTATTTTATTTTTATTTTATTTTTATTTTAGATCTTTCTTTAATAATAGTTTTTATCAATAACTATCAGTTAATGATAATTTATGATATTTATAAAAATATAAGTAATTTTAAAAATTAAAAGAAATATTTTAAATATGTTTTGATAATATTAAATTAAATAAAGCATAATCTTACGTTGGATAATATTATTTAATTTAAAATTTTTAATCAAAATATATTACTTATTTATTTTATGAGATAATAAAAATAAATTACATTAAAGCTAATAATTTTATTATAATTTAATAAAAAATTATTTTTATAAAATTTTACATTTAGTATGACGTTTAAGGATTAAATTAAACTTTTGTATTTTAGTTAAATCTTTAAAATGAGTGAATTAATTATTTTTATCAAATTCTTAAATAAATTGATTAGAAAATTAAAATATTAGACTAATTGTCTATTGGCTCCAAATTAATGAAATAAAATGACTCTTTAACCGGTGAAGATGGCTCATCTATTTTTACTTTAAACTTTAGGTTTACTACATATCTTATTTAAAGTAAAAATATTTTACATTTTTTTACAATTTCATCTCTATTCTTAAGAAAGTTCATCACTGAGAAAAAGATAATAGTATCATTAAAAATTAATAATATAAAATGAGTGTATAAAAAAATTTATACATTCTCAATATTTAATTATTATTTATAATATTTCTAAAAAATAATAATATTTTACAATATTCTTAAGTATCTTCTTTAGTAAACTTTTAATACTATAGGATTTTATTAATGAAATAAATTGAAGAATTATTCTAAAATACTTATTACTTGATTTATTAATTATATATAAAATTAATGCTACAATTATTATTATTATGCTACTTTTTTTAAAATTAGAAATTATTACAAAATTAGTTTATTAACTCATCAGTTAATATAATATTAAAAGTTTAATTAAAATAATTTTTTATGATTAAAATAATAAATTAATTAAAAAATTAATTATTAGTTCATATATTGATTATATAATAAACTTAAAAATTATACATCAACATAGTACTTATATATTTAAATAATACACATATCAAAAGAATTATAGATAAAAAATAAATAAAACTTTCGAAAAATCTTATGTTTTATATTAATGTGCTACATTTAAGCTTAGTAATCATTATACGATTGAGAAACTAACTTATTAATTAATATTATATTTGAAGATGATTAAAATGGAGTTTTTCTAAAAGTATTAATCATTGTTTAATTAGATAACTTATTAATTACAAAATTAAGGTAAAAACTATAAAATTACATATCATATTGAATTATATAAGTCAAAAATAAGTATACATGTCAAAAATAAAATCTTATGTATCAAAATAGTAACACATGTCAAAAATAAAATTTTATGTATCAAAATAATAACACATATTAAATCATTTTATATCGAAAAACTTTTAGTATATCTATGTATAATATTTACAACATTAATTTATATAACACTAAAATTAATTAATTAATATTTCTAAAGTAAATTTAATTTTATTGCATTAATTTAATCTAAAATGCTAAAAAAATTAAGAAAGACATCTACAAATATTTAATTTATTTTTAGTTTTTAAAATATTATATATTGAAACTTTTATTATCTTTTATTTATAAATTCAATTTACATTATTAATTATAATTAAAATAATAATAATAATTGTGCAACGCAGGATAAATAATATATATATATATATATATATATATATATATATATATATATATATATATGTATATATTAAGTGGTAAAACATAAAAAATATCTAACATATATGACTATATTTCGGCCACAAATTTTCTTCTTTTCTTAACATATATATTTATTTTTGATATATGAGACTCAAGCTTGTATGTAGTTTTATCATTTTTTTATTAATTGATTAATTAATAAATTATATTCTTAATTAAATTATAACTCTAATATTATAAAATAACATTTTTATTATATTTTTAATATTATATAGTAATTCTCTACAAACTAATAGTTAAATAATATTAAAAAATGTTTTCATTAATAAATTAATTTTTAATTATAATAATTCTTAATCCGAAAAAATAGTAACATAAATAGTATTAATTTATATAATGCTGAAAATCAATTAATAAATATCTTTCAAATAATTTTTATATTATAACCCTAATAAAACTTTTTAAAACCAATAAAAGTTTATTATATTAAAATTAGTAAAACATTTAAAAACATTTAAATTTTCTATTATCTTTAAATATTATAAATAGTTATAAAATGTCAAAGTTTTTTATAAATTTTATCTATAAACTAAATTTATATTATTATTTATAATCAAAATAATCACAACGGCAATGCAACAAGCACGTAAAATACTAGTATAAATTAAATATTATTTATTTCTCCTCTCCTATTAGATTCAAGAATGAATCTCAATGTTCATATGTACACCAATACTATCAATCTTAACATTTTAAATTATATTTAATATTTTAATTAATAAGTTAGTTTTCTAATTATACAATAATTTTTAACGTTAAAAAATAATAATTTTAAATAGTATTAATTTATACTAAAGACTAATTAATAAATATCTTAAGATAATTTTTATATTATAACATTTATTAAATCTTTATAAAACCAATAAAATTTTAAAATATCGAAAAATATTTTAAAATATTTATTTTTAAGTCTTTTAGGATATTATAAATAATTATAAAATTTAAAAAAAATCAAATTTTATCTATAATAACTAAATTTATATTAGTATTTATAATTAAAATAATTATAATAATTGTGCAATATATAGATAATGATTAGTATAAATTAAATCTCATTATTCATTCCTCCTCTCTTACTAAATTCAATAATGAATATTAACGTTAATTATCAATAGAGCAAAAATGTCAAACTGCAAAGCTTTTCATTCACAATTATATTTTGGTGAAAAGCATCTTTGGCCTTCAAATTATTTGTGTTTTGATAATGAGATCCCTTAACTTAGTATTGTTCAATTTAGGTCCTTCAACTTTCAATTTTGTTATAATTAAGTAAATCTTTTAGTGAATGTTGTTAAAAAATAATGTTTAAAGTTCCATGAAATTGTCTTTTGACTATCAAACTCTAAACTTTATAACTTTATCTATTAAGCCCATTAGTTCCTTTAATTTAATGAAGTTTGATTTTGATTTTTTTATTTTTAAATGATTTATATAATTTCATTTAATATGATTAGATATTTTTTTTCACATTCTCAACCTTTAATCAGAATTTTAAGGCCTTAGTCAACAAATTTCTAAATCGCACACCTAACTAATATTAAAGAAGAATCTAATTAAAATAATATTAAAAGTTTCAAGACCTAATTACCATAACATCGAAATAAGATTAAAAGGTCCTAGTATAAAAATATGCAAAATTAAAGAGTCTAATTATGTTTTTGCCTTAAATCTTCAAAATTTTCAAAAGCATGCTTATGAGTGGCAGTTTCGGACGTACACCCAAGTGTCTTTAATGATTACGACACTGCTAGTCACTAAGACTAGTGCGGAGATAGGAGTCGCCACTCGAATAATCACCGAATATTTTTATTAATGAGTGGCATTTTTCAAATTCCATAAGGAAGCTATATACTATAAATCCAGAGATAAATTGAGAAGCCAACTTCTTTATTTGTGTATATTAGTCTTTAATTTTATTGTTTAACAAATTATTCCCTATAAATTCAAGCAATTTATACACAGACGTACCAAATAACACACATAATACACCTAAGTCTAACCCATTTTATTGAAGCTCAGCCCTTATTGGAGTTGTTAGTCTAGTTTACTAAATTAATTATGTGTGTAGCCCACCTACTCTGGTCTAATCTTATGCTTTTGATTTCTAGCCTTTAGACATAATGGACTACATATTATGATAAGGTACATTCATTCTGATCCTAATTGTAATGAAGTCCAATCCTAACTAAAGCATGCTAAGGCCCGCTAAGACTATTTATATTTTAGGGTTTTAGACCCAATTAATATTGAATAACCTATTGGACTACAAAAAATTCATGTTGGACTCAGTTTTAACCCTAAGTCTATATGGCCTATCTTAATTAACCAATCACATAGTCACATATTTGATAATCACACAGTAAATATAAATAAACAAAATAAAAGCAGAAAGTAAACCTAATTATTACAACCTGGTCTACAATTACGATTGTGAAGGAAAAAGACCTAAAAATTATACAAAACATCGAAATACATAAAATCATCCAAAAAAAAGGATGGCCTTGCTCAATTAATCGACTCTAAGCATAGAGCTAATCTGCTCAACACAAAGCCAATTGGCTATGCACTAAGCCCATTGGCTCTAGGATTCCAATTTGGTCTTTTATCTATTCTTCAATGTATTTTTGCACCCCATAGCCGAATTTCACATGCACAAACAGAGAAATTAATTAGATACGAAGGAGAAAAAAAATAAAATAAAAACAATAGGAGTCAATTGAATGATTAAAACCCTAAAACTGATAAAAGAATCCCTAAAAATTGAAAGTGCAGCAAACAAACAGATTATAAATCAATCATAATCAGTATTAGTGGCTTGAGTCTTCTACCTAAATAAGAACGATAGTCTTTTTTTTTCTTTTCTCTCTAGTTTTTCTCTATGTGTTTTCTTTCTCAGTGTTTTCCAAGTGTTGTTGTCACCTGTTGCCAAATTCTAATTCTTAATTAACTCCTTTTAGCTCTAATCACCTCTTTCTATTATAGAGGTAGGGTTTCAAGAGAAACCCTAAAGGTGATGATAGATTTCAAAATAATATCAACAAATATCCAATTTAATTTTTAAAATTTAAATAGTTATCAATAAAAATCATGATTATCGTCAAGAAAACCTTCTAGAATCTGCATCTGGATGAGAAAAATGACATCAAATTGCAAAAACTTAATCAGTTCTACACAGGGCCGATTGGCTCTATGTAGAGAAAGTTTGAAAATCCTATAATTAGGTCCTTGAATTTATAAAAACTATCATTTTGACCCTTGAATTTTATTTTTCTTGACAATTGAGTCACAATTGATTTTGAAAAGATAATTCCAGCTAGATTACCCTCAATCCTATTCGTCTGTCCTTCATCTCCTCAGACCCAAGAAGGTAGTAACTTTCATCATAGGATTATTCATTTTCTTCTCGATATCTAGATCCAGAAAATGGATGCTCACAATGCTAAGTTTGATATTGAGTAGAAATCTAGTCTATAATTTAGGAAAACCAATATAAAAAATCTAATGTATGGAGTCATTTATACATAAGTGTTTATAACTTACTGTATGTATTTCTTCTTATGTCATAGACAAAACAGATTCTAGAATTTCAAGCAATAACAATTAATATATTTATTACTTTAAAATTGTAAATAATTAAATAAAAACATCTCCTACAACTTACTAAGCAAATACGTTTCTATTAGACTACACTAAACTTAATCTAAACCAAATATTCTTACTACCAAAAATCTTAAGGGATATTTATATGAATGTCTAAAAAACTAGGTCAATTAACTTTTATACTCTGACTTTCAAAGTTTTACAATATTACTCTCAAACCAAAATATGTTACTTTTATACCTAAAATTGAAAAATCACGTTTCTTCTTCTCTCTTTCTCTTCTCCTCTTTCTTCTTCTGATATACAATTTTATTATGAAAAACAGATTGTGAAAAGAAAAAGAAATTATAAATAATGAGAAAATAAGATTAAAAAAGGACGCAACTATAAAAAGAGGAAAAAAATGTAATAGAGAGAAGTAGCATTGAAGAGAGAACGAATAGACATGTTAATGGAAGAAGAAAGTCTGCGAAGTACCATCGCTATTATCATTTCTTATTCTTTGCCTTTCTAAGTGTTTTCTTGTTTGCTGTATTATTTTATTATATTTGAATATTTGATTTTGATACATAGTGATAGAAGATGGATTTTGATGACTAAATAATTTTTTTTAAAAAAAAAAAACAAAAGAAGATAAGAGTAAAATAGCTAAGGCAACTTGAGTTTGGATTGATTTAAAAGAATCTAAATTGGACTATTTCATTTTATTGTTGTTGAGAATTGCTTGAGGCACTAATAAAGATTTTCTTGTAAATAAGGAAACATAATTTATATTTTCTTTTCTATTACTCTTTAGTTTTAGTTTTTGTATTTTGAATTCTTTTTTCAGATGAAAAATCATGTGGACGTGTAATTGCTTTTTTTGAGTAAGATACTGCAGTTTAGAAATTAGTTTTATTGAATCAGATATTGCAGTTTAGACGTTTAATAAAATATTTGTATAGAGAGAACCAAGTAATTTTTTTTTATATTGTTATTATTGACCTGAACGACTACAATAAATAGTATATAATGAATTTATTTTAGATATATGATATTTTGATTCTTACTGAATCTTCTCCATTCATATTGTAAAATCATATTATATATTTTTATTTAAATATGAACATAATACCTATTTTAGGATATTGACAAGAAAACATGAGATATGTAAACTTTAGTATAACATGCATATCTTGAGTATACAAAAGATATTATTGTAGTATATTCTAGTCATATTCAACTTATATTCAAATATGCTTATATTCAAAAATATTTTTGATGACAAAAAGACTAACATTTTAGACTAAAGCAATAAACTTATTACATTCATAACAAATTAAAACTTAGAAATTAAAATATTCTCAGAGAAAATGATATTTACTTAGCATCAAAGTAAACAATCATATTACTAAATCTAGTAATTAAACCATAAAACTACTTGCACATAATTCAGACTCACTATCAAAGTCTTCAATTTTTTTTTTTGATTTTGCATAAGAGAACAACACAATCACAAGCCTCTTCTGATGTTCATCAGCTTGTTTAAAAACCATAATTGCATATGATCTTTATCCATAAAAAAGAACAATACATTTGTAAAACTAGTAAAATATAAAAAAATATTAAGAAAATTACAAGTTTCATTTTTTGAAGATCTAATTAAAAAAATCTAACAAAATTTGCATTTTACTTCCTTAAAATCTAAAATTGTAGTTGTCTTATACATGAATTAACATGATATAACAAGATCATATCACATGAGTAGAAAAACTAGACTTTTCGCTCAAGTTTCTAATCAATAATTAGAATTAACTAAGCAATAATTTTCAAGCAAATACAAAAATAAGATCAAAAAATGCAGTTAATAGTATATAGTATGGGCCAAGTATATTTGAGTACCTACCACTATTATGGTTATAATAACTAAAATCAAAACAACAATAATAAAGTAAAAGAAAAACATAAAGAGCATGATATAAAGTTTAGGTCATAGTGCCCATAAATAACAACTAAATTTCTCTCTAAGTCTCTATTTAAATGTCTTTATTTTTATAATATAGCAATCATATATAATATATCTTTAAAGTAATAATTATCCATTCGATAATAATTGACCCATGGTTTCTCTAAGTTTTGGCCATTATTGATTTATTAAAGAGCATCAAAGCATCAGTCAGCTACTTTTTCCATTATAACTGTTTGCATTTCATCAAACACTTGGACTATATTCATCAATAATGAGAATACAAAATCACAAGTTTCATATCAAATCTATTATAATCTAAGACATCATAAACTTTAAACCATCAATACAACATAGAGCAACTCTCTTGAAATAACAAGTATTAAATCCTTCTTATGCATTAGCTTCGAAGCCATCACGATATACAATATGAAAATCATCATTACGTGGTTAACAAATGGTTTAGAAATGAACATGTACATATAGAGAAAAATAACAATGAAAGTGAAGTTAAAGAAGAAAAAAATTCATAATATGAAATTAGTCGTGTCTCCTCTCCCATTCCATATCCAAATCAAATGATTTTATGCAATTTCTCATCAGAATTATCTTAAAAGAACTCATTCTCGTCACGCTTCTTCTCTTATTTTCTATCTAAATTAGGTTGTTCTATTGAAGATAAATCCTAAAATCATATCCAAACCACCACCAGCAATATACCAACTATTATTTTTTTCTTCTTCCTTTTCTTCTCATCGAGACAACAAAAATTAGTTTTAAAGTTGTGTATGATTGATATATAATTTCTAAAATAATTGTATATTGATTATTATATTAATAAAAATATGAAAATAAAAATAAATCAATAATAAATTATAATAAAGAAGTTTTAAATAAAATTTAAAATATACAGTAAAAAGTATATGAGTATTTAGAAATATACAATAAGTATATATCTCCAAAATCTAAAAGACTTGTTTAAAAGAGTAGGTGCATATATATATATATATATTAAAATATTTGTATATTGATTATTATATTAAATAATAATATAAATATAAAAATAAATCAATAATTGATTTAAAATAGAAGTTTCAAACAAAATATAAAACAAATTTTAAAATATACAGTAAAAAATATATAATGAGTATATAACTAGTATATTTCAGATATTTATAATCTAATTGTTAATAATTTTTCTTATTCAAATTTTAAAATTATTTTTTCTTATGTATAGACATGGACATAATATTCTTCTTTGAAGAATAATCAACGATATTTTTGTTCTTACAATCAAAATCTTAATAATTTTTAATAGAAGAATATGAACTTTGCATTGTCTTTTTCAATATCTTATCCCCCTTTTTCACAAACTTAGCATCCTTTTTCATACCAATTAACTCTAAAATCTCTACTAATAGAAGAATAAAAAAATTATAAAATCTCTAAGAATTTATGAATTAAAATGAAAATTATGCTTAAGAGAAAAAGACAATCGAGTATTAACTATCCTACTCACAAAAAATCGAAAATGGAAGTTACAAAATTCAAAGCTAAAAAAAATACTTACATGAACAAGTTAACCATCGATTTTCAAGTAACAGTAGGAAGTTTCAAAGTAAATAAAAGATAAAAAATAAAGAAAGAAAAAGAATGAGAAAAAATTACAAGAACATAAAGTACTAAGAGAAGAAATCATGAAAAAAATAAAGGATTAAGTCCAAAAAATCACTGAAAGATAAAAGGAAAAACAATATCACTCCGTTAGCGTAAAAAAAATGAAAGAAAGTAAAAGCATAAAAATAAAAATCCAAAGCCTAGTGTATAAAAGTAAAAGAGAAGAGAAATAGCGAGAATGATGTAATTTTCTCAAATCTTAATTTATCAGCTTAATTGCCAAATAAATTTTATATTTTGAGCTTGTTTCTAGATCTAGTACCTAAGTTTTAAATTTCTTAAAATTTTAGCAATGTAATTTGACATTAACTTCTATTTTAATCTCTATCAACCAAAATTTATTAATATGGCCACAAATATATTGATAATTAAAAAAAATTGAGTTAGCATTAGAAATATTGACTAGTTTCATAATAAAAAAGTAGTGTTACTAACATATAATTTAATAGCTGATAATTTTTTTCTAATATTTTACTCATTTTTATTATAGTTCAGAAGAAGATATAATAATCTAAATCTTTATCTATCTTTTGCTCTTTTTTCTCTATTATTTGTTACAACATTTAGAAGAATTTCAAGCTTTAGATTTTAAGAAATGGTAAAAGAAAATTATTTAAAGTGTGATGTGTCTAAGTTAGTACTCACAAGTGCACGAATTATTCCTATAGTAAAGGTAAGTTCACCATGAGGTCGCGCTTTAAAGGAACTATGAGCCACTTGTTATAAAGACTAATTATTAAACACTCTAAATCAATATTTTTGAGAGAATAATATTCATAAAATAAAGTAAATAAGTATGCAAATGCTTATGATTTAAAACTATATGCTAAAGAGAGTATTTAGCCTAGCCATTTATTTAGTAATCTCTTTATTTTACTTAAAGTCTAGATCTAATAAATGAGATAGTGATGTGCCTTTTCCTTTAGTCACTCAAACTAATGATGCAATTAAAGTTTCTTCTACCAATATAGATTGAAGCAAAGTTGGTGTCTCTAATACATTCAACCTAAATATGTTTATAATAATTACTATTGCTAAATTAATATGATAATTAACTAACAATAATAACTGAAACTAATAAAGATATGAAGGTAAAGAAATCATTCATTAAATAAATAAATAAGAAGATTCATACAAAAGTAAAAAAACTAAACTAAACACTTATGAAATCTAGTCTAACATACTTAATGATGGGTGCTAATCATGTTAGCTACAATCTAAGGCAGTGTACCTATCGATGCAGTCTAGCACTAATGGCGAGTATCAAGGTCGTAATCCTAGGGAAAGTGAAAGCCCAGAGTTACTCCTTTGTTCTTTGTTATATTAACCTAAAATGGATAGTGAATAATTTCTAAACTAACTATTAACTACAAGCTAAGTTCCGAGGGAGATGCAGGAGTAATTGATAAATGAAATAATCAAGACAAGAAGACAAACCCAAAGGGAATCTAAACTAGTTGGCAACCGAACAAAAGATAAAGGATCGGTGAGTCTAATTATGCTACCCGTGGACGAATTCTTAACCGAATTCGGTTTCTCTCTCTCGATAACCGAATTCCTAAACCTAATAACCTAAAGTTAGAATCTCTTCCAAACGATTGATTCTTAAATTAGCATTAAGCTTTAATCCGCCTCTATTAAGCTTTGTTAATTCTTAATCTGGCTAATTAATTATCCTTATCTCTAAGCGATTATTAACCAGTTCTTGTTATTCAAAATTCCAATTGCCAAACGGATTTCTCAATCTCATAAAGCAATCTAAACATCACAATTCACAACGTCTCATGAATAATGCATAATCTTATTCATACTGAAAACAAGAAGAATACAAAACCAACTCGAACAATCCAACAATATAATATCAAGCCAACATAGTAAAGAAATCCCAATGGATTAAATCAATCTAGCTAATCATGTTCATGTTTAAAACAATCTAGGAAATCAATCACAATGAAAGAATAATGAAAATAAAACATGTACACCCTTTTCTCTCGAATTGGATGAACAGCTCCAAATATGGATCTACACTTTGATTAATCTCCCAAACTGCCTCTTGAATTGCTTCCACTACTGTTTTGCACTCAGAACCTTGTGATTCCGGGATTCTTACTCCCCGCAACTCTCTCTCGCACTCAATACTGTGCAGAAACCGAACCAGCCACTAGGGCTCAATGTCACTCTTTTTCCCTCCCCTTTCTCTAAGAGAAATGAATTTTTCTTATATATTTAACTCAGCACGGCCGTGGTCAAGGCCGTGCTGGTTAGCACGGCCGGAGTCCATGTCGTGTTGAAACTGTGGATCTCACCAACTAGGGTTTCACCATGACCGTGTTGCTCCTTGTGCTGGCCACTACGGGCCGTGCTGGAGGCCGTGGTGGCTACGGAAACCGTGCCCAAACTATTATTTTGAAGACCAAGTTTTGATGGTTGGTCACGGCCAGAGTCTAGGCCGTGATGGTCAGCACGGCCTTGACTCAGGCGGTGCTCAATATGTGCAACGTGGGCTCTTGTCCGATCTTGATGAATTCTCGTCCGTTTCCTCACGTATTGATCTATAATTGCTTAAACACCGATGATGGTCCTATAAATGTTCCTGAAATGCAAAAGAACATAAGACACGGGTGATCTGGGAATAAAAGCACAATAATTGCTAAGAACATACGCAATAATATGCAAGCAAATATGTGTAAAACTATGCTCATCAAATTACCCCACACTTAAGCTATTGCTTGTCCTCAAGCAATTAACAACTCAACCCATAAAACTACAGTTAGCAATTCCTTTCAGTTTATGCCCCTAGTCCACAATGTGAGAGTATTCAACACATCTCAAAGGATACTCAATCATAAATCAAATTACAAATCATTAACAAAGAATGGAAATAATATTAATGCATGAGTAACTTAAATGATAACTCAACACAAACATCATGAACCAATGCCTCACAGGGATCACTCAAGTCGCTCAAAGTGTATATTAGGTGAATAACAAATCCCTTAAAGCAAATGCACAAAACCCGCTCACCATAAGCTTGCTCATAAATCATTTCTTTGCTACTGTGAATAAGTAAATACCAGAATCAAAGGGTCTTTACCAAGGTTGTAATGGGGCTAGGGCAAAGGTACGGAGATTTGGATAGAAGTATGAAAATGCTGGAATTCGTGCGATAAACAATAGTATATGCTCAAAGGATTAAATGCCTAAGATCACAAAAAGAATCATTCACTAAAATCCCTACTTCATAGAATAACGCTCGCAAATGCTCTAAATCCAATAAAAAGATAAATAATTAAAGAGATTTGTTTATTATATATTCTTTTCTTTTTCTTCTTTTTTTCTCTTTTTTATTTTTGTTGTTTTTTTTTTCAAAAGAAATGAACTAGCAGCTTATTAGCGACCGCTGCATACCACTCGAATAAACATAAAGAATATCAAATACAAATTGGATCAAAGGGAGCATTTAAAATATCAAGAAGATTTAGTGAATTTACCAACATAGCAACTAGGATTTTAATCCCACATAAAGTTGAACATATCACATAAAGAAATTCCAGCATAAGGGTAAAGGAAAGATAAATGTAAAGAATGGTATATTTGAAGTGTATAGGTGTAGATTATGAAGAAAAGGTTAAGGCTCAAAAACTGGCTAACTAATGGAAACATAAGGTGATAGGCTTTTGTTCAAATGTGGGGAATCCTAAATCGCCTAAATCATTTCATGGTATTCACAATATTCATGTAACTTCAACACGCATTACAAAGCAAGTTCTAGAAGCAAAGTTAAGTACAATGCACACTCAAACAAGAAATATAAAGAGCATAAGTATAATGAATGCTCAACTGGCTCAAAATCTCACTTTCAGTGTGGTATTAGGTGCGCTTGGTTCGCAACATCATTAATTGAATCATTACTTAAGAAACACATGCATATGATATTATCAACGTTCTAAGTTAAAATTCGACAATTCGAAAAATAATTAAATAACACCGGTTTAACCCGGTAGGTTGATGTGTAAAACACCATAAATTGTTTTCTAAGGACAATGAACAAAGAAAGAAAAGTAACTACAATTCTATAAATCAAGTCATCAATCACCAAAAATAGCATACTCAAGTGCATAAAAACACAAAGTGTCCTAACATCCTCTAAAAATACACAACACCTAGCCATAGCAATTTCGGATATATTAAAAATCCATATGAGAGATTAAGGTTTATCCATAAGCACCCCACACTTGAAGAACACAACGTCCTCAGTGTAAAATGTTATGGATACCCCGCATGGAATGCTCAACTCAGAGAACAAAGGCAATACAATCCAAGTGCATGACATGTATGAAAAATAAAGTAAATAAATGCGGAAAAATAAAAAGATCTAGGGACTACCCCGATCATCCATCGAGGCCGATGTCAGGAAATTCAAAGGTGCCTCCTGTAGAATCCGAAAATAATAAAATAAAGAAATAAAATTAAAACTGAAAATATGAAAACTAAAACTAATAAAATGTTTCAAAACAAAAGGTTAAAATATTAAAGATTAAAGATAAAGTTTGGGGTGCCTCCCAAAAGCGCTTCTTTTTTATGTGATGAGTCTTCTTAGCTGGACTCATGGTGAAAGGCAAATGGACGTGATCGATGACTATCCATCCTTCTTCCAAGCAAATGTCTTCAAGTATCCGCTTAGAGGGATAATCGTCAATTTCCTCTTCCCGACTATCAAGCAAGCTGCCAATATGATGGGCAAGACTCGCTCCTCGTATAATTGGACGTAGTTATGATGCTCTAGGGGCTCTTCCAATTTGAAAGCTGGAGTTTCAACAATTGGAAGGATCGATGGTTGGGCAATCTCTTCAGGAGTGTCGATGGTTTTCTTCAGTCCCTGGCTTGGTTCACTTGCTAGGAGAAACTCGAGCTCCTCCAAGACTTCTTCATTGGACAACTCGTGCTCATCTTCCATCATCGAGGGGACTTGTGGAAAATCTAGCAACAATTCCTCTAATCGCAACTCAAAGATCATCAACTGTACATTCCTGTTGATAGTCTTTCAGAGGGATCATGTTTGCCTCTTCCTTTTCTGGTTCTATCTCCATGTTCAAAGAGTCGTCCTGCATATAAGCATCATCGTCAAACATAATAGATAAACCAGAAAAATTCTCACCTGAACGCAAAGTGATGGCGCTCAAATGTTCCTCGGATTCAGCAGCGTTTGATGGAGTTCTCAATTGCTCTTCCGCTAGTAACTTGAAGATTAAGCCTACTTGATGCTCTATGTTGTTAATCGAGGCTTGTTGATCTTCAAGTATCCTCTTTGTTTGTTGGAATCTCTTCTCAAGACTTGTTATGAACCTCATCATCAGCTCCTCTGACACTAACTCTTCATCTTGAGTTGAAGGTGCAACATTAGGCTGCTGATGTAGTTGCTGAATTCCTAGTGGTTCTTGGCCATCTAAGCTCCATCCAAAGGGTGAATGAGTACTCCACTCTTGATTATAGGTACTTCCATACGAGTCACTTGGCCAACTTCCCGTATAATTCACCTGTTCACAGTTATAAGAACAATGAGCAACATCACTATACAATGGACAATCATTACACATATGTAAACCACAACAAAATTCACAAAAGACTTGAGATGAAAGGATAGGTGAAGAGAGTTGATCGGTAGCCCTACAAAACGATTCCACCCGAGCATCTAAAGATGCACGGGCATCTCAATTTTTAGCACTCTCTTGGTGCCTATTCTCATTTTCCAATGCGTCATACAAAGATTTTGGGTTTAGCATTGAACCTCCTTATCATTCACTATCTGAATCATAAACTTAAGCTAAATAAATATGTACAAATAAAATAAAATAAATAAATAAATAAAAATAAAAAAATCATAAAATAATAAGAAAGAAAAAAAATGGCTAAATTAACAAATAGCAAATTTCACTCTAGTTTTCAAACAATTCCCCGGCAACGGCGCCAAAAACTTGATGGGTGCTAATCGTGTTAGCTACAATCTAAAGTGTACCTATCGATGCGCCTAGCACTAATGGCGAGTATCAAGGTCGTATTCCTCGGGAAAGTGAAAGCCCAGAGTTACTCCTTTGTTCTTTGTTATATTAACCTAAAATGGATAATGAATAATTTCTAAACTAACTATTAACTACAAACTAAGTTCCGAGGGAGATGCAGGAGTAATTGATAAATGAAATAATCAAGACAAGAAGACAAACCCAAAGGGAATCTAAACTAGTTGGCAACCGAACAAAAGATAAAGGATCGGTGAGTCTAATTATGCTACCCGTGGATTTATTCTTAATCAATTCGGTTTCTCTCTCGAGATAACCGAATTCCTAAACCTAATAACCTAAAGTTGGAATCTCTTCCTAACGATTGATTCTTAAATTAGCATTAAGCTTTAATCCGCCTCTATTAAGCTTTGTTAATTCTTAATCCGGCTAACTAAATTATCCTTATCTCTAAGCGATTATTAACCAGTTCTTGTTATTCAAAATTCCAATTGCCAAACGGATTTCTCAATCTCATAAAGCAATCTAAACATCACAATTCACAACGTCTCATGAATAATGCATAATCTTATTCATACTGAAAACAAGAAGAATACAAAACCAACTCGAACAATCCAACAATATAATATCAAGCCAACATAGTAAAGAAATCCCAATGGATTAAATCAATCTAGCTAATCATGTTCATGTTTAAAACAATCTAGGAAATCAATCACAATGAAAGAATAATGAAAATAAAACATGTACACCCTTTTCTCTCGAATTGGATGAACAGCTCCAAATCTGGATCTACACTTTGATTAATCTCCCAAACTGCCTCTTGAATTGCTTCCACTACTGTTTTGCACTCGGAACCTTGCGATTCCGGGATTCTTACTCCCCGCAACTCTCTCTCGCACTCAATATTGTGCAGAAACCGAACCAGCCACTAGGGCTCAATGTCACTCTTTTTCCCTCCCCTTTCTCTAAGAGAAATGAATTTTTCTTATATATTTAACTCAGCACGGCCGTGGTCAAGGTCATAAACTGTGGATCTCACCAACTAGGGTTTCACCATGACCGTGTTACTCCCCGTCGGCCACCACGCGTCGTATTTGAGGCCGTGGTGGCTACGGAAACCGTGCCCAAACTATTGTTTTGAAGACCAAGTTTTGATGGTTGGTCACGGCCAGAGTCTAGGCCGTGATGGTCAGCACGGCTTTGACTGAGGCCGTGCTCAATGTGTGCAACGCGGGCTCTTGTCCGATTTTGATGAATTCTCGTCCGTTTCCGCACGTATTGTTCTATAATTGCTTAAACACCGATGATGGTCCTATAAATGTTCCTGACATGCAAAAGAACATAAAACACGGGTGATCTGGGAATAAAAGCATAATAATTGCTAAGAACATACGCAATAATATGCAAGCAAATATGTGTGAAACTATGCTCATCACTTAACCTAATGATCATGGTATTAAATAGAAAGACATAAAACAATAAAGTAAAAGCTCACTTTAGATCTAGAATTTCTTCAACTAGGAAGGTGATTGGTCCTCACTCTCAACTTCTTTAAAAACTCCTTTGATCTTAAAAAGAGTAATAAAAACTAAACTAAAGTGTAACTGAAGTGTTTATGTAAGAACTATGGAAAAAATAATGGTGGACAGATGTAGAGAGCATATCACGTCCCGATTTATGGGCCCGTGACCGGCGCTAGGGAATGGATAGTCGTAAGACCACCGAATCCGGTAGCAAGCTTGACTTTTCGCTAACTCAATCAAAGTATAATCCAGATTCTATCAATTATAACACGATTTCATAACCAACTTTTAACTACCCAGATACTACATATTTAATTCAGTCTGCCGGCATAAATAGGCAATACCTGAATTCACATGCCATTACAAAATGATAAGTTTTGAAATTATTACTGTGGAGAATCTAGAATTTGAAAATCAAACATACCAATAAATCTGTTACATTAAACCCGAATGTGAAGGAAGTCGGGCTGATAGGGGAAAAGAACTGCGGAAAACTAACAAACACCTATAAAACAGTTAAAGTTGAGACTATCAGTCTCGAGAGTGAGTTAAAATCATATATCCAAAAATGAATACAAACACCTCAATAAAATATTTGTTTAATCAAAATAAAATATTAGGTCATGTAAAAATACGTGTCATGCCATGATTTAACAAAATATATTTTACATGCTACGGGACGAGTATCTTAGCTGAATCCTAATCCCAACACTAATAGCTTTTTTTGCTCTCTCATTCCAACAGAACTGGCACCCAGTGAGCGGAGCTCAACCAGGGTCCTTAAATCTAGTATGATTACTTAATCTCTGATAAAGCCGGTGCCTAGAGTAACGCTCGACCAGGGATATTTAATCCGACAATCAAACTCTTTACAGCCCAGAGAGTTGAAATTGACCAGGGCAAGTCTTAAATTATTCTTTTACTACCTGTCTCAGATTTATACCGGTATGCACGCGGTCCTGATGCAACTCATCAAGTGGCATGTTCTACTGCCATCTTATCCCGAGTCAACAAGCATTCACAATATTAATGATGTAGAAAACGATATAGGAATAGTAAATAAATACCTAATTTAAATCTTTAGATCAATAAATCAGAATTGCTATATAAAACTTTAACATGACACATGTATAGCAAATATATGACTTTAACTCAGAGATCTGATGACTCCCTTGCTCTGCTCATATGCCTTGGGTGGAGCGAGTTGAAATGATGGATTATCTATTCACAGAAATCAATAAAAGTAAAACATTTAATAAATAACCCTAGGCCTAGACTCCTAGAATTGACTGTCTAAGAATTTTGACTCGAAAATTCTATCAAAAATTTGGCAAAACATCCCCCTAAATTACGGACGTTTACCCCCAATTTAAGGGGTCTAGGACCTGCCAAAAATACTTCTAATATTCATCAATTAATTAATGGAAGTCGGGCCACCAAAACTACATTATTTTTTCCGTCTCTGCAACACATGAGAGATCACAATTATCGGTTGATGGTCTCATATAAAATTTATTTTGACAATTAATCCACACATAATTTTTTTGGTATTTAAACTAATTCAACTTCATCACATCCACCATAAAACAACACAATAATTAATCAATATAAATTTTTAATTAACAATTTCTAAAATTAACAAGCTAAGAATTACCGAGACGCTTGAAAAATGGGTTGACTCGCCTTTAACCGTGAGAGTCCGATAGACGATCCGAGCGCGCCTACGGACTTGAGATAATGCGCAGACGATAATTCTAGCACCCGATTCTCCAATCCAGCCCCCCGATCATCCGAAGAAAATCACAGACAGTATCGACCGTCGATTTTCAAATGGAATCCGATCGCTGCAAAATTAGTGCCATTGGAAAGCTTGAGCCTAGAGGAGTTCATCCATGAACTCTGATCAAGCATACCTTGGCGGAATTGCTACTATACTATTCACCTCATTGGATTTTACAATTCTGGTGGCCTCAAGGGGGTGATGATGGGCGGAAAAGGAAGCCCAGAAGTTGTTGATCATTTTGAGACTGAAACCGCCGCTATTGGTCGCCGGAAATGCCAAGAACGACGTTAGAGAAACGACTGCCTTCTTCTCCATTTTTATCTGCCCTTCACCGCTCGTAGCTGCTGCCGCCACTGCCACTGCACTCACTGGCGCCTCCTTTGCCTCCAACAGTTGCCACCATGCCTCGGATAGCCTCCTCCGCCATCCGCCATGGACGACAACTCCTTCCTTCCTCTCATTCTTCTTCTTCTTCCCCGATTTTATTTCTTTCCTTTCTTTCCTTATCGCAATTTAGTCCTCCAACTTTTACTTAACAACCATTTAGTCCCTCATCTTTTTAATTACTAACTATTACCCCTTGCAAATTCCTGTTTAACCTTCCAGCTTTTCTTTAGTATTTCACTTAAGCCTCTAAATACTCATTTTGGGCCAAATTAAAATTATTAAAAATAGAGTCACTTATTTACTTAATGGTGAAATTATTAAAAAGCCCCTACCAACATATTTAATTACAAGAATACCAACCATAAAATTTTTTATTTAAACCCCATATAAATGCAATTATACTTTTAACCCCTATCTCATAATTAATTGTCAAATTAATCCTAATACTTAATTAACTTAAATAATCAATTTGTTGACTATTTTTTCAATTTAGTCCAATACCATTTGCTAATTAAAATTTGCCATTCTCCAAATAAATTCTTTATAAAAATATTATTCACTATTTCTTTCATAACTTTCAAATATATAATATTTAATTCATAAATTCATATCGAGAGAAAATTGAGTGTGACCTATACATATAAAAGATATAATTTATTCTTTATGGAATTCACTTAATTAATTTCTTGAAAATCAAACTAATTAGATATAGTTAAATACATCCCTTTATTTTTATCTAGCATTAAGATTCTATTCTAAATCATCCCAATTCAATTAATTAAAATAAAATTAAATAAAAACTCGTTA
Source organism: Ricinus communis (assembly GCF_019578655.1). NCBI lineage: Eukaryota > Viridiplantae > Streptophyta > Magnoliopsida > Malpighiales > Euphorbiaceae > Ricinus > Ricinus communis. The sequence goes on along the minus strand of NC_063259.1, from coordinate 15,785,344 downwards.
TTCTAATCATATCCATTAAACCACAAGACTTTTAGTTTTATTATTATCATCATCAAAATTCTTATTAGTTACTATTATTATTATTATTATTAAAAAGAAAAATTTCAAGTATTACATTCTTCCCCCCTTAAGAAAATTCATCATCGAATTTTTAAAAGAAAAAGGCTACATTAAGACCGAAACAAATGGGAATAGGAATCTCTTATCTCCTGCTCGGCTTCTCGGGTACATTCCTTTATAGAATAATTCAGTCACAACACTTTGACCATCGGTAAAACCCTAGAGCAAGGTTGGCGAGCCTGAGTATCCACGATCATGACTGGCTGCTCCTCGTAGGTCAAATCTTTACTTGCTTCCACATATTGAGGTTGCAACATGTGTGAAGGAACAAAGATATACTTCCTCGACATGGATATACAAAATACCGGATTGACATACGAGAAATTTGGCGGCAAGTCCAACTTGTATGCCACCCTACCAATCTTGTCGATAATCCCAAGGGTTCCACACAATAAGTGACCAACTTGCCTTTCTTACCAAACCGCATCACACCTTGCATATGAAACAGCTTAGGAATACATATTCTCTAATACTAATCTCCACGCCCTCTCGCTTCGGATCCACATAACTCCTTTGCCTATTGAAAGTTGTCTTCAATCGCTCGCGGATAATAGGAATCTTCTTTGAAATAAATAATCTGAACCAACTCTGTTCCAGCCAAATTTCATTCGCCAACTTCTTTCCTAATGACGCGTCCCTTACACGTACTGAATATCCTTAACATTCACATCATATCATCCATCTGGTGGCGATAATTGATACAAGATTATTTAGGTATTGAAATCATGTCATCTCGAAACAAAACTCCACCTCGACTGGAATGTAGAAAGTCTCCCATGTTTCTCTACAATCCAAAATGGAGCTTGCTGAGCCACAGATCCATTCTCACAGCAACTAAGCTTGTCATCCAGAGAACCCCAAGCTAACATAATTTACTTATAATCATTATTAATAAAAAATTATTTTTAACTTGAAAAAAATACCTTTATAAAATCGTAAAATCTCTAGTCATTTTCTTTTTATAGAATTCTATGATATTGCGCACCACGGTGATGACACCATTATCACCAAAGAGTTGCAATGCATGATGCATGTCCTGAAAATGAGTTATGGAGATGTGCATGCCTAATAATGAAATTCCATAATGAGTTTCTTGCGGGACTAGGCGCAATATTGTATTTTAAAACACTTTTTGTTCTACTTAGAAAAATATAAGTAGCATTCGCTTAAGCTTCTCTGGATTCCGAGCGCCCGAAAGATACACCAACCACCATTCTTATTCTTCTTACAACTACAAAACTCAACCTTAACCTCTGCTCGACATTCTAAGTACTGATGCCGTCTTTACTCATTAAGACGATACATGACATAATGACGAGGCAATTAAGGCATGACTGCAACTATACTCTACATCAACCCTAAAATGTATTGCCCACCGTCAAAATAACAAATCGAAGCATCTAAGGCTGGTTTGCACTAATCACTTGTAGAAACGGTAATGAGTCTACCGTGCTTCCTAACATCTCGCAAAAGAAAGTGCACCACCACTGAGTAGAGAACTCACCACAAATCTCTGACCTTGCTATCGCTACTGCGCTTATTCTCAATACAGTATCAAAGATAAGCTCACAAGAAAGAAATAACAGACTCTCTAATGGTAATGTTGAAACTAGAGTCAATGAAAACAAAGACAGACTTGATCCTAGCTCTATAGTGCTAAGAATGGTAACCTAAATTAAAGAAAATCCAAACCTAGGCTTTGATACCAACTTTGTCACGACCCGATCTGTGGGCCGTGACCGGTGCTAAAGAATGGGTAGGCGTAAGGCCACTGAAACCCGTAGTAAGTTTGATTTTTCGCTAACTCAGTCAAAGTATAATCCAGATTCTATCCATTATAACACTATTTCATAACCAAATTTTAACCAACCAAATACTACATATTTAATTCAATCTGCCAGCATAAATAGGCAATACCTGAATTTACATGCCATTACAAAATGATAAGTTTTGAAATTACTACTGCGAAGAATCTAGAAATCAAACATACCAATACATCTGTTACATTAAACCCGAAGGTGAAGGAAGTCGGGCTGATAGGGGAAAAGAACTGCGGGAAACTAACAAACACCTAAAAAATAGTTAAAGTTGAGACTGTGAGTCTCGAGAGTGAGTTAAAATTATATATCCAAAAATGAATACAACCACCTCAATAAAACATTTATTTAATCAAAATAAAATATTAGGTCATGTAAAAACACGTGTCATGCCATGATTCAACAAAATATATTTTACATACTACGGGATGAGTATCTCAGTAGAACCCTAACCCCAACACTAACAGCCTTTTTGGCTCTCTCATTCCAACAAAACTAGCGCCAAGAGAGCGAAGCTCGACCAGGGTCCTTAAATCCAGTATGGTTACTTTATCTCTAATAAAGTCGGCGCCTAGAGAGTAACACTTGACCATGGACCTTTAATTCGGGAATCAAACTCTTTACAGCCTAGAGAGTTGAACTCGACCAGGGCAAGTCTTAATTATTCTTTTACTACCTGCCTCAGATTTATACCAGTGCGCATGCAGTCCTGATGCAGCCCATCAAATGGCAATGTTCTACTGCCATCTCATCTCGAGTCAACATGCATTCATAATATCAATAATGTAGAAAACGACATAGGAATAGTAAATAAATAAATAATTTAAATCTTCAAGTCAATAAATCAGAATTGCTATATAAAACTTTAGCATGACACATGTATAGCATATATATGACTTTAACTCACAGATCTGATAACTCCCTTGCTCTGCTTCTATGCCTTGGATGGAGCTAGTTGAAATGATGGATTATCTATTCACATGAATAATTCAATCAATAAAAGTAAAACATTTAATAAATAACCCTAGGCCTAGACTCCTAGAACTGACTGTCTAAGAATTTCGATTCTACCGAAAATTTGGTAGAATCTCTCATAAATATGGACGTTTACCCCCTATATAATGGGTCTAGGACCTGCCAGCAACACTTCTAATATTCATCAATTAATTAATGGGAGTCGGTATACCAAAACTACATTATTTTTTCCGACTCTGCAACATATTACATATCATAATTATCGGCAGACGGTCCGTCATAAAATTTATTTTGACAATCAATCCACACATAATTTTTTTGGTTTTTAAACTAATTCAACTCCATCACATCCATCACAAAACAACACAATAACTAATCAATATAAATTTTTAACTAACAATTTCTAGAATCAACAGGCTAAGAATTACCGAGACGCTTGATAAATTGACCGACTCGCCTTCTGCCGTTGGAGTCCGATCGATGATCCGAGTGTGCCTACGGACTCGAGACAACGCACAGACAATGATTCTAGCACCCGATTCTCTGATCCAGCCCCCAGATCATCGGGAGAAAATCACAGATAGTATCGACCGTTGATTTTCAAACGGAGTCCGATTGCTACAAAATTAGTGCCATTGGAAAGTTTAAGCTGAGGGGAGTTCATCCATGAACTCTGATCAACCATACCTTGCCGGAACTCGCCGAAAATCAAGAAAAACCTAAACTGCCTAAAAGTAAGTCTAAAAGTTGGTGATCATTTTGAGACCGAAACTGCCGCTATTGGTCACCAGAAATGCTGGGGACTACGTCGGAGAAACGGTTGCCTTCTTCTCCATTTTTCGCCGCCCCTTGTCGCTCGTAGCTGCTGCCACCACTCCCACTGCACTCGCTAGTGCCTCCTCTGCCTCCGGCCGTCGCCACCAAGCCTCGGACAGCCTCCTTCGCCATCCATCATGGATGGCAGCTCCTTCCTTCCTCTCCCTCTTCTTCTTCTTCTTCTTCCCCGATTTTCTTTCTTTCCTTTCTTTCCTTATTGCAATTTAGTCCTCCAACTTTTACTTAACAACCATTTAGTCCCTCGTCTTTTTAATCACTAACTATTACTCCCTGCAAATTCCTGTTTAACCCTCTAGCTTTTTTTTAGTATTTCAATTAAGCCTCTAACTACTTATTCTGGGCCAAATTAAAATTATTAAAAATAGACCATTGCTTTTAATGGTGAAATTACTAAAATGCCCTTACCGACATTTTTAATTACAAGAATACCAACCATAAGAAAATTTCATTTAAACCTCATATTAATGCAATTATACTTTTAGCCCCTATCTCATAATTAATTGTCAAATTAATTCTAACACTTAATTAACTTAATAATCAATTTGTTGACTATTTTCTAATTTAGTCCAATACCATTTGCTAATTAAAATTTACTATTCTCCAATAAATTCTTTATAAAAGTATTATTTACTATTTCTTTCATAACTTTCAAATATAATATTTAATTCATAAATTCATATTGAAAGAAAATTGAGTGTGACCTATACATCTAAAAAATATAATTTATCCTCTATGGAACTCACTTATTAATTTCTTGAAAATCAAACTAATTAGATATAGTTAAATTAATCTCTTTGTCTTTATCTAGCATTAAAAATCTATTTTAAATCATCCCAATTCAATTAATTAAAATAAAATAAAACTATATTAAATAAAAACTCATTATTCTAATCATATCCATTAAACTATAAGACTTTTAGTTTTATTATTATCATCATCAAAATTTTTATTATTATTCTTATTATTGTTACTATTAGTATTATTATTTTATTAAAAAGAAAAATTTCGGGTATTACAAAGCAGATAGGAGAAAATTCTTCTTATTTCCTCTAGAATTAAGTTCCTATATAGAGAAGAGTCATCCTCCAAGTAAATCTCCCTAAAGATAAGTATACCCAATATAAGTCTATCTAACTGATAAGACTATAAGTATACTTATCTCTAATAAATACTATCTCATAAATAACTCTTAATATAAATCCTAATAATTATACAAAATGACTAAAATATTCCTTGAGCCTTGTAATTTTCGGTCAGGCATTGCAAATAGCAGTCCATGCATCTTAATCTTGGGCTTTGACACGAACATGTCCAATTAAGCTCATTTTTTTAGTATTTTTTTCCATATTTTTCTCTCTTGGCTAATATTACTTGAAAATAGATAATTAAGCTTAAATGAGGTATAAATACTTATTTTCAACATATTATATATAAAAGACATATCATTAAAGCTCTAAATTACCTTAAATATCTATATATAATTTAGACTTATCAAAGTGTCAAAGGATGAGCTAATAACTTTTATAACTCAATTCCTTTTTGTTTTTTTTTAATCGTTGAAATTGTAGCGATGTGAGTAAAATTTTAGCAAGATCTAGAGGACCCACCAAGCCTCTAACGGATGAATTATTTTGGATCCCGATGGAACCATTAGTAGTTTGGTGGATTTGCTAGGATCAACACTTCAAGCAATTCTTATAATGTATTTGGATATTTTCTGGTCTCTATGGCATTTAAGAGCCAATTTTGACATGTACAAGGATCATAAGGTTCCTATGTGAATGTTTAGGATAATGTTGTTATGATAATGTTATTATCGAGGGATTCCTACACTAATTGGATTGTAAAACTCGAGTATTTATATGGTTTGTTATCAAAGTTGATTATATGAAGTTACTTGAATAATAGCAAACACTATGAAACCAATTTTTTTATCATCTTAGTGGCATAGTAAAGGCTTGAAAATACTCAAAAAGATGCATGGTTTTACCAACTGTTTGATTTATTTGCTTGTGGTTTAGACATGTTAATTATGAGATGTGCATTCAGTTTAACACATTCATATATTTTCCATTCATTCAGAGACAACGGGAATGGTAAATGACCTATTTCTCAAGAATGGTCATGGTGTAATCAAGTTGCTCGAATTTAAAATTCCAAAGTCTATGATAGCTTGTACTCTCTTGATCATATGCGGCATATCAAGTACGCCCTAATGACTTTCCTAATTTCAGTTGCTCCGCTCGTTGTGCTCTTGTATTTAATTATAAACTTGGTTGAATGGATCCCCATGGACAATCGAGAAGACTGAGGATATTGTTTTGGCACCATTTAAGAAGACAAATTACTTTTGTAAGATAAGGTCTCAGGTTCGAGATCTCCATCCATTTCTTATGAGGTTAATTTCTCATGAAATAAGAACTTGATAAAAAGTGTGAGATTCATAATGGCTCACCTAAAAAGCCCTCGTCCCTCTAATACTAACAACTAAAATATACTAATCATATCTCTTATAAATAAATAAATTCGGTAAGAGGATTTCTGCCTTTATCTCAATGGGCTCCTATGTGACCTCCCTTGGAGTTTCAGACAGAGGAATGAACGTGGAGGATCGCCCTGCAAAGATTGTTAAAGTTCCTACTGATGGGTCAGTCGCTGCCTGATAATTCTTGATACAAGGGTGCTCCATTGACTGTCATTCCCTTCAGGATCCCCATATTGATAGTTTCAGAATGTCTGGAGAATTTAGTTATGACTCTACACTTCCCTGCTTCCTCATCATTGGAACTTTGTGGGAGCTTTGAGCTATATAACATTCCTGCAGATCCTTGTCTTGATCATCCTTTATCTCCCACCAATTTGACAATGATTATTTATCATATGATCCGTAGCAAATACTGCAAGTGATCAGGCTCCAAGGAAACGCAAAAGGCACAAAGTTTCACATAAGTGTGTGTACAGTTATCACTGATCCAATAAGTGTAACATGTAATTTTGTTTTTTTCGTATTTAATTTATATTTTTTAATAGATTTTAAGTTAGGTGCAAATGATTTAAGTTAAAAAATATCACTTATTATCAAACAAAAATAAAAAAAGATCTCCAAATCTTTATTATACTATACTGTACCTAACCGTTTCATTGAACCAAATTTCCGAATCGAACTGTCCAAAAAAATTGAAACAGTACAGAACAAAGATTTTTATAGTACAATATGATTCTAAAGATCCAATTTCTAAAATTTCCAATATTCAGTTCAGTTCCGAAGATCCTCTAATCTCCGAATTTCCCCTAATTGTGCTCACATACATCACGGTGTATTCAAGCACGCTGCAGCTTATAAATTTCACCATTGGTGTAAATTTCAAGCAGAATTGCACAACATTCGCCATGGATAAGGAAACAACACAACTGTACAAATTTCATCAAGTGAACATACACAAGTAAGCAAATATTTCACTTGCATGCAGATTCATTAAGCCTGTAAACTGAACAACTTGTTTCTAACCAAATACACACAAATTTGATAGATTGCTTGTTTCTAACCAAATACAAATCACATTCAAATTGCATATCATTTTATAAACTATTTGCAAACAACACAAATTACATGTCTCGCTTACTTAATATTTCTCCGAACTATTTGTGTGAGCCTAGAAAGCTCCAACTTCAAGCAGGCAAGTAACCATGCATTTCAAAAGTATTTGCTAACCACACATCATATAAGTTTCTTTAGGATCATTGGGCCTCAGAAACTCTCTTGGACTCTTCAGATGGTGACCATAATAATACTAAGGGGAAATAGTGGGGAAAACAGGCGATTTGGGAGAACTGTTGAAGCCCTTAAGATAATTAGATAAAGATGGGGGAAAACTGTTGCTATATGTGAAACAAGCAGAGGCAATTAGCTATACTCTATGTTACATATCAATCGGTGTTGCTCTTTGTTTCTCACCATGGAATACAACATTTCCTACCAGCCTGGGACGGAAAATTGTTGAACCCCATTATTACTGATGGGAACAGCATTCCATAGGCCTTCAATCTAATTTAATAATGATGACTAATAATTTTCCAGATTCAAATCCAATCAAAACTCAGTTCATTGTATAGTAAGAACCGTGTGTAGAAATGAATCCTAATGATCAGCAGCAAACTGACCTTCTTTTCTTCCATGTGTCCTACTAGTTTGTTTATTCTCTAGTTGTCCTGAAGTTTCTCCATCTAGCCTAGTTACAATTCTGAGAGGATGTGCTTCTGTGTTGAAAACCCATTCATTTAATGGGATGACTGAAGGAGGTGAAAACAGAAGATAAAGATACTTGAGCGTCTCTGCAAGGAAAAAGCTCTGCATCATATTGTCTTTAACACCACTATTGACCTGAGAGACATTAATGAGAATTACATCAGTGAGTTATTTCGCTAAAAATAATTATAACAAGTTTAAATAAGAATCCAGTCATATCAGTTACAATACTAGTTTCTTTCCTATGAGGCTAAGACCATGGCAACATTTTATGCCAAAAATAGAGACTCAAAGCATACAGTATGAAGACAAAAAGGATCAGCAATTGTGTTGAGTTTATCAAAAACTAGCAGCTATTTAATGTTGGTAAATAATATGTGTCAAGTCTTTTCCTTTATTTTTTGGTCCTGATTCAGTGCTTGGAATTGTAGTTCAAAATTCGAGAACTATTAATAGCAGCTATTAAGGTCATTATATCCTACTTGATATTTCACTATCAAACACAAACACTGAAAAGTTTCACTGTCCAATCACAAACCCACAGTCACTAAAGGTAATGGAGGTACCCTATCAAATTCTACCACTATTATAAATTCCACTAGTTTTTGGCATTTCAAGCAATCAGTCTACTGCACCTCAAAATATACAACTGTTCAGTATCCTAACACCACTAAATTAAGATTTCTTTCTGGTACATTGAATCTTTCAAATGGGAACAAAATTAGCAACCTCGTGCCCAACAAAACATCACATTTCTAGTCCAGGAGAGATCTCTATCATGAATCGCACGAGAAACATCTCATTTGCTATCAAGTTTCACTTCTTTTTACTAGTGAAACCCAAAATACCCCCTTGAATACAGAGCAATCAGTTCTGCTCAGATTTTACTACTCATACTAATTGCTTCCACCTAAAGTTGGCCACAATAAGCTTCTTTAAACAATTGTCACCACTTGCCTTTATTGCGTGAAACACTTTCTTTGAAACTGATTCTATAGTAAGCAAGGTCCCAGCAAACAGAAGAGCCACACTAGAAACTTGGTGACGATGATTGACAAATAATTAATCAAACAATAAGCAAGCAACATAAATGACCTTTTTAAAACAAGAAATGAAGAAAGGTTTCTAAAAGAATATGTTCCCATGAAAATGTTAACCCAAATTAAATAAACAATAACTAAAGAACTAACATCACTTGGTTGATTGGAGGAATGCTTACATCTTTCAGTCCAACATATCCAGTCTCAATGCGTGAGTTCTTTTCAAATGCTTGGAATATATTCCAACCCCACTCCTGATATGTCTTGTTACCCGTCAAACGCCACAAGTAAAAGAGCGACTCAACTGTTTCTGGTCTTAATATATTCCATGATGTACCTACAGTCATGTCCTGAAAATGTAACATGTGGAAGGGTCATCACCGTTCAGTAATGAAAACAATTTCAGTATGAGGTAACATTTCCTGACAAGAAAAGATTTTTAATTGAAAAGGAGAGCAAGCAGATTCCAACATAGAATATAAGAAATCCTTCTCCAATTACCATCTTAGAAAACAAGAAGAAGTGAATGTCATTCAATATAGCAGCATAATACTTAATGATAGTCCTCTGAAAAATCGTGAAGGAAATGCTTATGAAGCCGCCAGTAAATTGAAGAACAAAGTTTTGAGAATACTTGCATTCCTCTCCATCTAAATAAATACTTAATTTCAGAGAACGACGGCATCTGCCTACCTCTAAATATTCTCCACTTAAACCAACAAAAGTCTTTAACGCACTGCACCAGGATTTTGGGGACTTTTGTTTTCTTTCTTGTTTTCTCTGGTTTCCTTTAAACCATAGTATCTCATGGATGCTTTCTTTAAAACCACAATATCTTGTAGCTTTACTTTTTCTTTTTTTTTTTATCACTGGTAATTCATATACTATGCACTATATGTTTATCAGCAAAACTATTTCAAGGCCTATATGTTTTAAATTTTTTATTTGGACCATTGTACTGGGTTTTATTTTTTTTAATCTTCTGTTAGGAGTAATCTACGAGACCATCTTACTCATAATTTCATCTCAGGAGATAGTTATTGTTGAGAGTATCAACATATTGTATGTTTTAGTTAAGTATAAATTATGATAATGATATCATTTTGTTTATCTTGAAACTTTCAATGGTAGTGTGAACTGATAGTTCAATATGGTCCAACACTACAATATTGCAACCATGGCTACCATTATTGAAAACACCGCTATTACCCCACTGCCCCTGAAAGAGTCTAAAGAAAGGAGTTGCAAAGTGCCCGAAAAACGGATGAATAAGGCCCACTGTACTTGCAAGTTGAAACTGATGGGACGTCCATGATCCTAATAGACATCCTTGTGTTTGCAGCATATTATTATTATGCACATTCTAAGAATTATAAGCAATATAAAAAAAATAATGCCGTGATGCTAGAGGGTAACTAACCTGGCCAGAATGGAAAAAATAGTTTTCTCCAGCCAATTTAGTTGGTGTTGACTGATAAAAGTTGTAGCAAGTCCAAGCAAGCTGCAAAAGAGGAAACAAAGGAGATTAAGGGCGTGTCCAAGGTCAAGAACTCAAGACTAATAGAGTTTTAAGCCCCTAGGTGGATCTGAGAAGCTCATTCTTAGAGCATATATAATGCTTTTCAATATGTTTGTAGCATTAAGTTTTTCTTTTCCCACAAGTTACGGTATATTAGATGCCTTTTTATTTCCTTGCAAAGCAGTCTAGAAGACTTGGACAACAATAATAAATAATAAAAGATCAAAAATGTTCCCTCAGACTTGGAGGCAGCATCATATTATCATATTACTTTTACCATGTTACATCATCACTAGCGTTATTATGTATAACTTATATACAGAATTTTGATAATTTTTCTGCTCTATGGTTCATTACAGAAAAGTACTAAGAAATTCAAATAGCTTGAGCAGGAGCTACAACTTTGTGCAATACCATAAAGCTCACCAAATTAACCTGCGTATTAGGTTAAAAAATTTTATTTTTATGTATTTCTTTTAGCTTTCTCCTTTAGTTATAAAGATAAATATGTACATAACTTCTCTTAAGTTTGCATCTACACTCCTGCATGCAATAACTCGTAGTTAGGCTACAATGGCCCTTAGTGACTGAGTGCCTGGGAGAGTTAACAATACTGCAATAACTATAAGAAATATTCTCCTCTCTTATGCTTGCTTTGCCCCAATGTATAGCAACACAAGTACAAGCTAATTTTATGTATGTTCCTTACTGATCCTAAAGTCTTGATAACCAAGATGATGGAAGAAGTGAGAAGATAGCAATATCTAGAGAAATGGTACATGCAAAATTGCTGATAATGAGAGATACGAACCAAAGCAAGAAATATGGCTTTGTATTGCAGGAGTTCTGCAAAGAAAACTACATTGCCATCATGCAGAACTTTGTACCAGATTCAAAATTTTTTTAACTGTATCATAAATTTAGACCCAGCTTCCAAAGGTTATTCCAAGCTCTTGGGACATATGTGGCAATAGCGTAATGAACATGAAACTTGTCCTGAGAATTTCCATCATTTAGCAAGAGAAATCAGATGCTTGGAGTTATTTAGTGTGATTAATGATTGGCAAACAAATCTCATCTTCTTATGTCAATTAAGGAAGATCAATTGGGAGATATATTTGGCAAAGCTAGTCAAGTGTCTTGATTGTGTAGCAGGCTCGGCGTGGAAGATGTTTATGCATAAAAAATGCGTCTTTGGGCACATGCATGTGCATATGCATGTCTAAATATCACAATTGCAAGGCCGCCCTATCCAAGCATAAAATCTCCCTGAAATTCTCACAATCATAGGACTCAAAGAATGGAAGAGTTGTATTATTTGGCATAAGGGAAGAAATTACATTCATCTATGCAAGGTTCATACTGAAACTAAAAGCTAGTATAATTTGTGAGTGCTACGAATTTTCAAGTTTTATAACCAAAGAAAAGTAACTGGAGCATTTTTTTTCCACAACTTGATGAGATCACTTGAGAGCTGAGCATCTGTCCATTAAGTTTATGCGGTACAAGCAGGCATTCAAGCTCTTGTGTGGACGTGTGCAGTTGCAGGGACACGAAAGACATGAGTTTTCTTACAAACTCTGTGGTTTTATCACCTCTTTTAGAAATTTAGGTCTCCACCAACCTCCGAAATGAACTTATTTAATTTACTGACTTCTTACAGATGTATGTTTTGTGTGAATGAATATAGTTAGATCTTGTAAGTCAGAAAGATTTGCCTCTTAGAAACTTCCGACAAAGTTAAAGTAATCAAACATCTTCAAGATTCAACATGATGATGGACTTCAAACTTAGAGAGAGAGAATTCATAGCCAAACGAAATAAAAATAGTTTCAAGACTTGGATTTGGTGACAATCTATACCTCCTCTGCAAGTGAAAGAATTTTCTGAGATTCATCAGGCCCATAACCGGATGATCCTAAAGCCAGCATTCCTGGAGCAAAGCATGCTAACTCATCCATCTGCACAACAACAATCATACATAACACGCTATTAATTTTCTTCAGATAAGTATATAAATGTTAGAAGATGCTAAGAGTACCCATTCACTATCATACTGTAAAATATCGCTACAAATCCAAAATTACCTTGTCTGTCAACACATCTCCACTCTTCTCACATATGTATGTGAAAGATGACGGTGTTGTTTTCCTGACCAAGCTTAACAGGCCTTTCATTGATTTCTCCCACATTTTTCTGCTACCAAGATCCCACATAGAAGTTGGGCATTAGGAATTCCACAAAAAATGACAGTGCCAATACAATCTTCAGATTCAAATTACAACAGCATCAGTGGTTAAAGGAAGAGAAAGAAAGAAACGAAGCAGAGGAAATCCCCATTAAGTTAACATGCAAGTACTTATCAATTAAATATGGCAGGTGACAGTGGATGGCCATATAGAGGATTACAGTAAGTACCAAACTGATGTAAGTCACCACAATAAAAGTTTTATGAAGGGCCTATTAAAGTAACTAATAGAATCTAAATCAAGTGAAAAACTATAATGTTCAAAGATTTTGGGATTCTCAAGGTTATAAATAAAAATAAAATTTAGGCTTATGTATGCTTTACTTTCAGGTCTGCACGATAAACAGAAACTATTAACAGTGTTTTACGAGTAATAATAAAGGAACTTGGGTTGATTGACATAGAGGCTGATTAGGGTTGTCAATGGAACTTTTTATGATTTTGATACATTAAAAATCCAATCTCCAATTTATAAAAGAAATTTGTAAGATAAAATAATTGAGTCAACGTGAAAAATCACATAGCAATGTAGATGTACTTAATCTTAAAACTCTTATTTTTGTTTAGAATAATTGTATAAAATAGTATTAACAAAATATTTATCAATATAATCTGAAGTCCAATCAGAAAACTAAAAAGAAAGAAAAAAATACGGTAGATACAATGTCCCCAACCTTCAGATGATTTCATTGGATCTAAACTTAGAATTGTTGCAAGTTCTCCCTTGAACTCTACAAATTTTTATAATTTAGAAACTCAACCCATTTTCTGTAATTTCTGTCAACCTAGTTTTGTTTGATAAAATTGGCCTAGGATATCATTACTCATATAATATATATGGCGAGCAAGCATAGATTGAGAATTATGTCATAAATCATAAAGAGAAATTTTAGATTTAATGGCTTTATCTTATAACTTTAATCTGCATAGCAATAGTTATTACTGATATAAATTGAACTCATCAACTTGTTCTATATGAGAGCTTATGTTAAGCATCTCATCTGCAACTCTAATAAGGAAATTCATAGAATTTTAGCACAGAGAATTGGGTGACGTACTCAAGGAACAATTTGCTATGTTTACAGAGAGATTGTAACAATTTAAAATTTAGGGCAGTTAACTGTCAAATATCTAAAGCCAAATCCAAAACCAAAAAAAATGGCTAAATGCATATTTATGCCCCTGAACTTGTATCGATTAGTTAATATAGCAGTTCAACTTTCAATTTGACCTAATATACACTTGAATTTTATTCTTTTTAATATTTAATACTTTTAGCTTTCAATTTAACCTAACATACCTGAACCTTATTTTTTGGTTCACGGATGTATTAAATGGAGACACATGTCAAAGTGTTAAAATATCATAACAAAATAAGTTTAGGTATCTGTTAGGTTATATCAAAAGTTAGAGTGTTAAATTGACTATATGACCAAAGTTCAAATGCATAAATATGCAATTGGCCAAAAAGAATGGAAACCTACCTTTCTCCTCCATAAATTTTAGCATAATAACTACCTCCAAGTCATAGAGTCAAAAGAAAACATTTCAATGTGGAATATTGTGTTGCTTACATCCAAGTGATAAAAATATAAGACAAATTTTAACAGTGCATTTGTACAAGGAAAACCAAAAGGATATGTTCAACTTGAAATTCCTCACCTATAAAGTCTCACAGATGAAGTTTTGTTTCCTTGAATCCAAACTTTAAGCAAATACTCATAAAAGCTGCAACAAAATTTTTAAAGTCAACCACAACCATGTTATTAGATTTTGATTTCCGCAGTTAATCTAGACAGGTAAGAGGACACGATTATAGATAATAAACACCGATACCACATTAACTTGAGAGATTTCAAATTTCCAATACCTGTCACCCATGGCACCAAAAGTTATGGTTGAGAATGATCCAACAGTTCCTCTATCTGGATTAATATAAATTGGAAGCAAACCATCATCAGGAAAGGTTTTGTTAAGCTCCAAAATAACCTTCTCCGCCTGAAACATATCAACTCACAAATCAACCAATTATTCGCCAGCATAAATGATTCTTTTGTTTAAAAGAATAACCCACACATTAAGCTTAAACAATTTTGCTTTGCAAACAGAGCTAAGTTTATGTGATTGCACACCTTACACAACAAACATTAAGAAAACAAAGGCAAACCCAAGATGCAAAAACACACAAGGAAGATACCTTCAGCTGATACTTTGGATCTCCTGTCCTTTGAGAAAGAGCAATAAATTCAAGCTGCTCTGTGCCAGAATCTGCAAGAATACTTTCACCCTAGAGCCAAAAATAAATAAATAGATAAATAACTGCATATTTCCATCAATGTACTAGTTACTAACTAAAACTTTGATATTTGTCAAAAAAATACTTAGTCAAACAATAAAGCTTCAAGACAGGTGATAGATGAGGAAACTATCTACTTGGACTAACTTATAACTTTTTAAATACCTAAAAAGCATGAAATATCATTCTAAATCTCAGATACATTTTGGAGATATCAAATATATATACATCATAAAAAATATCACAATTAAGACCAAGTATATTCTACAAAGTTAATAATAAAGAAACAAAATAAAGGTAGTTCAGTAAATTAAGAACCAAGAAATAGCAACCCCATTAAGCCAACCAGATTCGATTCCCTTGCGCTACCCATTGATGATATTCTCATCTAATAGCAAACATATGCCTTTAAGTTACAATACCAGTAGTATGAGAGGTCAAAGATCCAGTCCAGCCATAAGTAGTTAAAAAACATGAGGTCACTTAGGTGGTGTTTCGTTTAGAAAGTGGAAAAGATCTCTTTTACTTGGAATATCCGACTTTTGTGCTGGATTTGTGCAAAATATCGAATTACAAATACTCTCAAATTCTTTGGAATTTCAGTCTATCTAGGAGGACTATAATTCTCTAACTGGAGGGGAATTTCAAAATGTCACATTGACAGAAGTTTGGAATGTGAGAAAAACTGTATGGTGAAAGCTAGGTCTCTGTGATTAATTGTATAATTTAGTCCAAATATATATATATATAAAAAAGAGGATATTATAAGATGGTAAAAATATATATATTTTTAAGAAAACATTACCTGTAAATACACCTTTCCTGTTAATTAGCTCAAACTTAAAATTTTGCAAGGATAATAAAGTAGCGATATTGTCTAAATATATCCATAATGCCAATAATAAAAAGAACCTAGCAACTTAGACTTTTAGCAATATTTCGTTTTCCACAAACACATTAATGATTGTTTCCTGGGAATATGATACCAAGTAATCAGACCCATAGGGAAGTGATTACAAGAGATAACATTCCATGAACTCCCTACCAATACAAAAGAAGGGCGGGCAAAAAAAATTGAAAGCAAAAGAAAATAACTAGTTTAGATATTACATTGTAAATAATTTCAAAACAACTAAAATATTATCACTTGTATAAGTAACTGCAGTTAATGCAAATAGAAAAAGTCCACTACTTACACCAGTCCATCCAGGGTTATGTGCATTTCCATGTGCCAAGTTAATGACGTTGTAAGGGATCCCTGTCTGGGAATCCCATGCAGGCAGCAATCTATCTGCAATGTCTTGAGCCTTTTCAAGGAAAACTTTGTCCCCGGACAGATCGTACGCACTGAGTAGTCCACCTACAACTCTGAATATAATTTAAAACAATCATTTATATCAGCAAATAATTAGTCAGTCGTCCTAGACTTGAAGGAACCATCAAAATATGCCGGAGGTGCTGATAATTACTTGATAAAATTAAATAAACTACATATTAAACCTGATAACGCAACCTTATGGTTGTTTCAAACACACTAGCATCATAATCCTTGTTAAAGTCCAATGAGTTTGCAACCCACCTACAAGAATTGCAGTCACATCAGAAAGGATCCATCCATAATCATTAGCCAAGAAAAGGCATTAGCAGCACATTAAAATAAAATAAGTGATGATGGAAAATAAAAAAGAAAATCTATGTTAAAAGAATAAGAGGACAACAAGACCTGAATGAAAACATGCACTCACAAAGATATGAATAGGCATCCCCTTGATTGAATTACAGGTAGATATCAGCAGTATGGAATCTCATCGTGCAAATGCATTTATTCGTTTTTAAAGAAAATTTAACATCATGTCCCACTCAACAATCACTTTTTGTTTCATTAGCAGCCTATCTATAAAGTAGCGGGTGTACAAGGGAAACTTTCTAGTACAGTAGACATACAAAGCTTGCAACGATAAAATTTGCAAGTTCAGGAGAAGGAAAATAGCCATCTCTTGCAAAATTATACAAGAGCAAAAATATTTCTAGAATTCCCTTTCTATGTAAATGTGCATAATTTCATTACCAGTTCAGGCATTGGAAAATGCAGTTATCTTTTAGGTTATCTGCCTATCTATCTCTTCTAAAACATAACACTTCTTTTGAATAAAAATGGTAACTACTTTGTTCCTGAGTAAGTTGATATCATGAATGTTATAAACTATATATTTATACTACTGCTTCAAAATTGTACTGTCCCCTAGAAATCAGAGGAACATATTAAATGCTACTATGCACTGTGATATAAGTCAAGAGCATAAGTACACAAGGCTATAGGGAACTAAAGAAAACAAAGCTCATATTTCCAAATCAACGGCACCAATACAGAAGACTAAACTCACTCTCTAGCTCTTTGAAACTGCTCATCTAGACCCATTATATATAATGTGTCGAGGGCATCAACTAGAGTTGCTCCAAGACCACCAAAGCTATCAACACCATTCCTTGTTTGTGGCTGATAAGCACAAAACAACAAAAATTAACATGGTGATTACAAAGCTTCTACCATAACATACAATAACATGACACAAGAAGATAATGCCAAAATGTTACTAAAATATTTAGATATTAAATTGTATATGAACCAATTTCAGACTGAAATGTTTTGATACTATATGAGAATCGAACATGTAATCCTGATATACCCATATATAAATTAATGAGAAACCTTCCAGTTTTCTTAGTGGGACTAAACTATACTGGTGCAGACTGCATATCAATCTGTCATCTCATTAAAGCCAGAAAATTTTGTAGCTTTTCCTCATCAAGCCAGTGATTGCAGCTTATATATGAGCCATCATGAAAATCCCATGGTAGTATAAATAATTATAACTCAAACTACAAATATTGGTGAATCACCAAGAATGTATACCCTGTTTGTTTTAGTACCCACAATGGCAAGAGAATCAGACGAAGTTTCTACAATCAGATGACATTTTTCTTGATAAAGTATTCATTAGAAACTAGTAGCAGGTTAGAAATAAAAGAGTCAAAATACAACATGTTTAGCAGCCACCTTTTGGCAATTGCTGCCACTTCCAGCCAGCTGACTTTCTTGGCAAGCTGATTATGAGCATTCTCACATTTACTTTATTGTTGAATGTTACCCCAAGGAAAGGTTCAAGCAATCATAGAACTTGTGAGTTTGTAACTAACTCAGACCCAGTATATATGGAGGCTGAAGAACCTAAAAATCCATAAGTACTTAAATTGGAAAAGAACTACCACTCCCTAGATTTGCTTAAATCCCAGTCCAACCAAGAACATATTAAAAGAATAAGAATTTGTTCAAAAGAAGTGGAGTCATCAACAGAAAAGATATGGAAAATTTACATGATCATAGCCAAATACCACACTTTAATTATCAATACCAAGTTATTTGCAGTAGAAGTAGCATTGGTAATTCTCTTGGCTCCAAGCATGCTTACTTTTCCTTACTACTCCTACCATAATCCCTAAAAAAGTTGAACCAGTATATATGGAGGCTGAAGAACCTATCCACAAGTACCTAAATTGGAAAAGAACTACCACTCCCTAGATTTGCTTAAATTCCAGTCCAATCAAGAAGAACGTATAAAAGATTAAGAATTTGTTCAGTATCTGAAAAAAAGAAAATGTGGAGTCATCAACAGAAAAGATATGGAAAACTTAGATGATCTTAGCCAAAAACCACACTTTAATTTTCAATACCAAATCATTTGCAGTAGAAGTAGCATTGGTAATTCTCTTGACTCCAAGTATGCTTACTTATCCTTATTACTCCTACCATAATCCCTAAAAAATGTTGAGCTCTTTAGGAAACAAGGCCCAGAAACTGATAAATGCCAACCACAAGGCTAACGGAAATGTTGACTCTTATTTTATAGGCCTCCACTTTTCTTACATACTGCAGAAATTGCATTTAAACTAGAAATAGACATTCCATGCACAAAATAATCCAATAGAAACAGATATAATAATTAATGGTATCAATTTTTACTAGACGACACTAATTATACCTGAAGTTCATCATGGCCCCACGCATACTTCTCATATGAACTCCATGCATGAATCATAGCTTCCTTTACTTTCTGTTGCCGCTGAATGTCAAGAGGATCATCAGGAACAGCCTTCTGGGAAGATCGAGATTTGGTGCTAATCAAACTAATTGCCTCTCCATGCATACTTTTTAACTCTTCCAGCTGAAAGGACAAAAAGATTGGCATTATACTGAGTTGATGAATGAGATTCTCAAAACTTCATTTTTTCCTTTCCAGTAACTAAGAAGATTATCAAATCAGAAGGGAAAAGTGAGCAACTGACGTCGGAGAGTTAGCAGGTTAGAAACTTTAGGAATGAGTTCAGGTTGATCTGAGAGCTAGAAAGACTGAGACCTAATATGGGTATATCTGAAAGCTAGAAAGGACAAGAATTCATATGGACGACAAGGGGTTTGTGAAAGAGTTTGATTAGAATACAAATAACACAAGTACATGTCTTAAGGGCTGTTTAGCAGTTAAGTATGCTCTTTCCATAGAAGAGTGTTTTGAGGAAACTCTGGCAAATTTGATTGGTTTGATAGAAGGAAATTTACATAAGAAATTGAAGAAAAATTATAAAAAGCTTCGCACGTAAAATTCCACAGGCATCATATAGAAAGGTTCCATGGGGACTAGACTTGAGGTTGAAGTGCACAACACAATCTTAGAAGGGTCTGTTTAGATATTAGAAAAGCAGGTTTGGAATTTTTTTTGATTTAATAGATTGATTTTTATAATTTTTTATAAACTGCTTTTGTCAAGCCCGCTTTTGGAAAAGCATCAAACTGTTTGTTCTCTACAAAAGTAGCTTTAAAAACTCAAAAACAATTACTAAAAACTTCTTTTGAAAAAAGCTTTTGCTAACCGCAAATCTCAAACAGGGCTGAAGTATATTTTGGAAATTCTCACTAACTCTATTGATTAATTATGCATCCTAATCTTAACCCTATTAGATATTGGACTGCCAAAACTAATCCCAACATCAAGATTTCAATAGAAAAGTAAACAGATCAATGCTTTGTGAGACCAACAATAAGCAAAAACAATATTCAAAATCGAATCAAATATACTAACTTCAAAAGAATTATAGACATCTTCTGAGCCCATTCCATTAAAGTTGGAAATTAAAATAATGCCCCTCTTTCTAATCAAAACTCCTGGAACTTCTAACTTGCAATAACATCAAAAAGAGACTTGTGCCAATGACAATGCCGATGTGAAATTGAAAAGACATAATTCTCCGTAAAGGTGATCTTATATGTTTCAACACTGCCACCCCGTGACAAAGTAGAATAGCAGCCTTGACCGACATATCCATCACTAATGCTGCAATTCAAAATTCACCTTTTCTAACAGAACTTTTCAAAGCAGCAAGAGCTTGTAGAAAAGTCACAAGACTTTAAATCCCCTCCCCCTTCCGGATTATTTCCGTACTCATAAAAAGAGTAACAACCCACTATTTCATTAAGACACTTGATCTACATGCTAGAAAGAAAAAAAAAAAAAAAAAAAGCCTCCCTCTTAAGGCATTTTATTTTGTTTAACCTTTATAACTAGACAAGGGCCAAGGTTAATGAACTTACCACTTTGCATGTATGTACCCTACACTTCAATTTTGTATCAACAAAATCACTGAGCTTTGATTTAATCCAACAAGGTAACTAATATAAAATTTGAGCTATGTTGCCCGGGCTCAGGTTCGGGCATCTGATACGGGTACATATCCAGGTGTTGGACTTTTCATTTTCCAAAATTTAGAATACATGGATACGGCTACAAAGGATCTAACATTTGGATATGAGATAAGAATACGTATTATATTTAAATATATCTATAATATATAAAAAAGTACAAAGGAGGGGAAGATTTTTGAACTGACTAAAAAATCCTTACAATTAATTAATAACTATTCAATTAAACGTCTGTTGCACTACCATTATTATTATTTCGACTATAAAATCAAGTTCATAGATACAATTTTAATAAAAGTTTTAATATTTAATATTAATTTATAATATTTTAAAATAATAGCAAATTAATTTAATAAAATTTTTAATTTTATTAGTACAATAATATAAAAATTATTCTAAAAATATTTATTAATTAATTTTAGTATTATATAAATTAATAGTATTAATATAACTAATATTACTATTGTTTACAATTAAAAATTTATTATATAATTAGAAATTAATTTATTATTGAATATAATATTAAAAATATAATTTAAGATATTATTTCTAAAATTAGAATTATTATCTAATTTGAAAAATAATCTTTTAGCTAATGTTATATTAAAATATAATTATATGTTATTTCTTAAGATAGAATTAGTATCATTATCTGATTAAAAAATTATTTATTAGTTAATATAATATTAAAATATAATATGTTCTTAAGATTAGAATTAATTAGTTTTTCATTAAGAATACAACTTATTACTCAATAAATTAATATAAAAAAACTATAAAATTATATATAGGCTTGAATTTCATATGTCAAAAATAAGTACGCATGTCAACACAAAAATCCTATGTGTCCAAAATTAAGCCCCCGTGTCAAAAAAATTTTAGGTTTTAGAAATTAATATATATACATATATATATAGATTACTAATTGTATCCTAATCCTAATAGAATTAATTAATGATTAATCTAATTAAATCCTAATCCTATAAGAAATTGATGAATTACTATATATCACACAATATATATATAGCTATAATAGAGTTCAAATAATTCAATACAAATTTTTGCAAAAATTGAAGACAAGAAGTCATAGAAAAAAAGTATGATACTTTCAATTTTATTTTACTAATATATTAATTCAAGTGTTCATTATTATTATAATACTTCGTTAGTAGGATAATTTACTATTTTATATTATACTATATATTAATTTATTAAATAATTTTACATTATAACTTTTATAATAATAATTTGCACGCCTATTAATTAAAAATTACTATTAAACTCGCCTACCAATAAAAAACTAGAACCCAATTACATAACAAAGCTCATTAACCCACAAAAAAAAAAAAAGTAAAATTAGATGACAAAAACAAACAAAAACCTAATCCATCTTTTCTCTACTGCCCACATTCTTCTTCTTGTTGCTCATCGTTTGTTCTAATCTCTCTCTCCCCTTCCTCCACTTTTTTGCTACACTCCTGCTCATGCTCTATCCCTCTGTTCTTCCATCAGCTGGAGTTTGAATGGATGGCCTATCCCCTTTTCAAATAAATAATCCAGAAAGGATTCCGTATGGGTACCTCTTCAAAAATGAAGAGTACGAGCAACAAAGAATATGAGTAGAAATTTGGCCAAACTATCAACATTCTAAGTAGGAGTGAGAAAGAAATCGATCAAAAGATTACTAAACCAAAACCGATCAAACTAAACTGGAAAAAGTAGTTAACCGAAGCTACAGACTAGTTTTAGGTTTTAACTTTGAAAAACCAATGGTTAACCAAACCAGAAAAGATAACTGAAATACTAACATTCATATGTATTTTATACACTTCATATACGAAAAAGTTAAATTAATTAATTTTCTTAGTTTTTAGTTTTAGCTATATTTCACTATATGATTAAAGTGTTTAACATGTTATATACCTAATATAAAAAATAATATATGATTTGATATGTGCGATAATAATAATAGTAATGAACATAGAGAAAAAAACATATTAACGAAACAAATCAACTGGTAAACAACCAGTTAACTGAAATAAACAATTAGACTTGTAAAATTGCTTAAACTGTTTAGGGTTAACCGAGCAGTACACACCACTAATTCTAAGTGAACTATTATATCACAATATTAAGCATAGTATAAATAGAAAATCACCATTGCCATATTTGGAATAACATTTAGCCAAATCATTATCACAATAATAAGTTAAAATTAACCAAATACGGCAATTGTGAATTTATTTATACAGAATAAAGATCATATCCAAGCAAAAATTCCATGATAAGTTTCATGGCTATGACTAAGTGTAATTGAACCACTAAATAGTGGGTAAAGAATGGACATAAATAAATAGCAAAATATAGAAGTGTGATATAAGTGAAATTAAGCCTACCCCTCAAAGGTTCAAACTAATTCTTCTTCCACTTCAGAAAAGGAAATTCATGGCAGTCTATTTTAGATTCAGCAACCAAAGTTGGATCTAGACAAGTGATCAGAAGTATGCCTATCTCACACCCAAATGACTTCTTATTTGCTACACCTTCAAACCAAACACTACCTCGAGAGCAAGAAGAGTACGTTTTAAGAATAAGCTTGGATTGACCTCACAAATTAAGAGTACACATTTTAAGAATATGCTTGGAATTAACCTCACAAATTATGACAATCATCTGTAAATAAAATATAGGAGGCTCTTGACTTCCTCAACATGCAATAAAAAGTAAATCCTTGTTAGCTATAGAAGAAACATAATTAGATTTGGAATTCAAAATGGAAGTACCCAGTGAGCACTCTTCCTGCCACTATAAACAAATAAATAAACATGAAAAGAAAAATTTAAGGTTCTAAAGCAGCAAAAGAAAAGTTAAAGCCATATCGTCAGTCCAGAACTCTTACTGTTGCTTTTAATTGATTCACCTCCTCATTCAGGTTGGAAACTTCCACCTGCAAGTTAACACTAAGATTAATTATGCTACGCACAGGCATCTAACCAAGAAAATAGTAGCACAAACACAAATAAGAAAATTAACTTTGGGAAACTGGTATCTGCTTTCTAGTTTCATTGAGTATTTAGTAATTTGAATTTCAAAATAAAAATTACTTAATGGAAAAAATAAGATATTCTTTTAAGACGTAATAAGGGTCCTAAAAGATTTCCTCCTTCAATGCAATTTGAATTATATATTGCTTAGTCTCTGCAGCTTAAAAACCTCCTAACTCTAGCTACTTTAAATTTTTCTTTAATTTCACTTCATAAGAAGGCAAAAATTAGGATCAAAACTATCTATTTAGACTTTTCAACTTTATTTTAAATAGGTGAATCACTTTTGCTTTAAGGTTGCTCTTTTTGCAAATGTATTGTAAAGACATTTAGTTTATGCTAGATTCATGACTCTTGTGGTAGTGATGAGGTTAGATCACTAATAGCCAAAACACTAGTTGTTGAAGTTGATCATAAGAATGAATTTATAAATTATTAACTTAATGTCTTCACTTGATATATTTATGCTAGTTGCATTTCTTACTCTTGTTCAGATTTCTGAAATTTTGATTCAATATTTAACTTCATAATTGCTGAAAAAGAAATTATAATTGAGAACGAACAGGCTGCAACCATTAAATTAAAACCACAAGAAATGTTCCTGTCACACAAAACTTCGATTACAATCGTAGACTGAGCTACAATTCAAAACAGCAACTACAATGGCTAGAACTATGAAGTTACTACAATGCTCATACTATAAATATTCCACATAGGGATTTCCTTTACATCCTTCTATATAGAAATCCAAATCTGGAGTTTGTTATTAACTGCTTAAAAGAATAATTATTAAAAAAAAACCTAAAATTTTGTTCCAGGTGTTGATATATGGTTGAATCTAACCTATTACATACAAAATATATCATCTCCCTACAAATCACTGCAAAAAATAGCAAAAGAAAAACAAAAGAAAAAATTAATGTCCCGAAGAACAAATAATGAAAGAAAAAAAAGTATCACAATGTCCCAAATGAATTGCATAATTCATAATCACCCATTCAAAAATAAAATTAAATAAACATAAAAATAAAATACCTCGTGTTCTCTAACGAGAGTCTGGCGATCCCAAAGGAGCAAAGAAGCACAAACAAATGCTATGAAAAGCAAAGCTAATCTTTTGGGTCTTTTTAGATAATACGACGGATTACAATACCTCCACTTGCTTGATGACGACGACGACGATGATGATGATCTACTGCTTCTCCCCATTTCTAATCTCCCAATCGCATCCAAAATTCTGATGAATTACTATATTTTAATTTATTATATAACTTCCTCTCTTTCTTGTATTTAGATATAAAAATTATTTGCAGCCGATCTATCCAACAAAATAGGAACGAAAGAACAAAAGAAAAATCTCCCGTTTCGCTGGTGGAAAGGAAACGGGAATTGAGGAAATCAGGAGAAGTGTGGAATGAAAAATGTTTTAAAGAGGGACAGATTGGCGAGGAAATGAAGAAAGAATGGCGGATTGAGGAATTTGGAGGAGTTAAAGAGGAGAAGAGGAGGAGACCTGACGCTAAATTTTGAAAGCAGACTCGTACAAGAAAATTTATCAGTTCTGTTTTGTTTTTTTTTAAAGAAAAAAAGATTTACCAATCAAAATATTGTCTTGGACTATTGCTTGTCCAATTAAAAGAGTTTGAATTTTATATTTATTTTTGTATAGACTTTTTTGTATAGACTTCTTTGCCGTATTTTAATGGGAAAAAGATGGTAGTTTAAAACTCAATCCATCCGAATTTGAATTATAATATAAAATTGAATATTAAAACTCAAAATAATCTGAAATTAAAATCACGCTAAATTTAAAATATTTAAATTTAAAATAATCTGATATCACAGTGATTCAAAATTCGAATGGTCCGAATCAAAAGAAATAAAAATAACAATTCAAACTCAAAATGATCCGAATTCAAAATTAACATATGATCATTTAAATTAATAACCGATACAGTCCGATTTAAAATCTGAAATAACTTGAAATATAATTTTTTATTAAAATAAATATAGCATTTTGGTGATATTTAATTATCATTGTACAACTAATTTTAATACTAAATTTTTAATATTTTTTATTTCCAATTAGTATTTAAAAAATATCTTTTGTAATATCATCTTCAAATTTTTAGTCTCAGTTATTTATTATTTATAAATGGTTAATCATTAAATAAAATAATTAACTTGAATATATAAAAATTTATATATATTAAAAGTAAAAACATTAAAAAGTAATTCATAACATAATTAAAGATATAAAATAATTAAAGTTAAAAATTCTGTAATTTAGTTTAATTTTCATTTAAATTTTTCTTTGAAAAAGTGAAGAAAGAATTTATGTTATATTTATGAGGAAAATAATATTTGAGACTGAAAAATAAAATTATATTTTAAGTAAAAATGAAATTATTAATATTAAGATATTTTTATATAAGTCAAAAAATTTAATTGATAATTAAAAAATTAATTAAATTTTGATGTTGACACCATTTTGAATTTAAATTTTTTTATATTACATCACTTTCGTAAGTAAATAAAAAAATTAAGTTGATTATTCTTAAAATTAATAAAATTTATATTTTCTTATTTTTAAAGAAAAGTACAAGATAAATAAAAATGATAGTTCAGCAAATATACGATTTTATAAGGTAAAAAATAGTCCATCACAATATAAAAAGTTTAAATTTCAAGGCTTCAACTAGAAAATTTTAAAGAAAATAAATATATATAAATTTATTACATAAAATTTCTAAGATTGAAAAATAAAATTAAATAAATTGATCCAAAAATTAATTCACACTTGATAAGCTAATTTAAAACTTGACATGAAATTCAAGGCAACCTAGACTAGATTTTATCTGAGCCCGACTCCAACCGAACATATAATAATCTGAATCTGAAGAAGAAGCAGAGGTAAAAAGACTCAAACTTAAACCCGACCCAACCCGAAACTAGCAAAATCTGAAATCATTTGAATCTGAAATTATCTAAACCTAAGAAGATCTAGACCTGAAATGATCAAATCCAAAATTATATGAAATATGAAATGATCTTATTTGAGCCCGAGTCTACCTGCCTGTTTGTCATCTCACATTAATTCATGCCAATATGTTAATTTAATGGACTATAAAATTCATGCCAAAATCCAAGTTTTAGGGCCTAAGTCTGGATGTCCAATTTTAGTTAACAATCATATAACAATTATTTGCTATTACCAAAATAAAAAAAAAAAATAAAAAAACAATAAATCTAATTGTTATAACCCTTCTTACAACTAATAAGCTTAAGAAAAATGACTCAAATAAGTCAAAATTGGCAAAAATCAATAAAAGGGCTAAAAAGTCTGCGAATTAGGGCAATTTGGGAAGAACAACCGATTGATGACATCACAGAGCCGATTCGGCTTAGCGCACAACCGATCGATGATATCACAAAGCTGAATTGACTTTGTAAGGAGCCGATTGGCTCTAGGGCTTGATTATGATGGTTTTGCAATTGTCTCAATCCTACCTCACCCATAAGTCGATCTAACATGTATAAGAGATAAAAACATGATTAAAACTCGAAAAAATAAGGCCAATGATATAAAAAATTAACTGAGCTGAAATAAATATAAAAATTGTATAAACATGTAAAAGAATGAACTTACAAAAGATAAAAAAAGAAAAAGCTTTGCATAGAAAATTCTAGATTTGAGCATGCAATAGTAGGAGATTGATATGAAAACATGAATGGAGATTGATATAAAAACATAAATCTAGCATATTATTCTAATCATTTAAGCCATCATATATAAAATCCATCATATTGCATATTATCATATTCAATTCCCATCAGATTGCATGTTATCAAATTCATTTCCCAGCATAATAAATATTGTCGGATCTAATATCCAATATATTGATTCATAAAATTCTAAATCTAATTATGAAAATCATGTGAATCATATAAAATCATTAAAAAAAATTATCGGAATCATATTTCTAAAATATAAAGTAAAAGAACTAGGTTTAAAGAGGTGGAGTACATTTAGGAAACCTTCAGGTTGGCACTGTAGAGTGCTAATATTTGAGTCTTTAGAGATGATAAGGGGGTGGAATCGAAGATTCGCTGAGAATCCAGCGTTGCTTGGGTTTTGAAAATCTTCTGTCTTTTAAAGAAGGGTTTCCAAATTTGAAGCTTTTTCTTAGTGACTTCCTCTATTTATTTTCTAAAGCCTCTACTTTTAATGAACGTATTTAAATTTATGGAGGTCTAGTAGTTTGTGGCTTAATGAATGTAGCTAACCATAAACCTAGGATGTATCATTCTATTTATAGCAGTAGGGTTTCAAGAAACCCTAGAGAAACAAATAATTATTTAATTATTTAAATTAGAAAGAAACAATAATCTTCTCTTTTTATTAGATAATTAAATCTTTTTTAAGATTAATATCTAATAAAATAAATTAAAATCTTTAAAATTTAAATAATTATCACTAAATAAATCTTAAAATCTCAATAATTATCACAATATCTTCTAAAAACTTCCTTTTTACCAATTTTGACGTTTTAGGTAAAAAAGTACACATAAAACGACGTCAAATTTCAGAAAATAGCTGATTAGTATTGTGTAAAACCGACCGGCTCTGCATAGAGCTGATTGGTTTTAGGGCAACAAAGTTATAAATTTTTGACAATTTAGTCCTTGAACTTATAAAAACTATTGTTTCACCCCTCAAACTTAATTTTTCTTGCTAATTGGATCTAAATTGATTTTAAAAAAGTAATTTTGCTTCAAATATTCTCATTGGATTTGCCCGTTCTCGACCTCCGGAGACTCGAGAAAGACAGTAACTTTCATCATAGTATTTTTCGTAATTCTCTTGATATTTAAATCTAGAAAATGGGTGATGACAGTATCTAAGTAATTTTACTCATTTTACTCTACTATATAGGTTGGAGCCATCTGGGTTTTGTTCTCGCAAGATAAGAAAGATTTTTTAGAAGAAGTTGGATTTAGATGGGTTCAAGTGGAAGAATGTTTCTAAGGAAAAAAAAATTTATTAGGATGAGTTTAAGTTACGGAATTTGTAAATTTATTTTAAGTTATATATTTATGTATTTGTCACTTATAAAAATATTTTGTTTAACTTTGTGCAGAAATAATGCTATTGGGACCAGACAATAGATGCACTAATCTGGAACACACTAGAGGCTAAACTTATTTCTAAGCAATACTCAAAGAATAGAATGTTTCAGGTATTAACGGTTCGAGAGCATCAACCCATACTGGCGGCTCTGCAACATATTATTAGCCTGGGTGACAACTTGTAAGATTTATCATAATTTAGTTTATCAATACTTTAAATATTTTTTTATAATGGTGGTTTTTAAAGACTTATCAGATTCATGAAATAGAATTGGTAATTTATTTATTATAGTCATTTTTTAGGGTAAAAAACTTGGACGACAACCCTATCCGTAGGAAGTATTCGTGGATGTCCACACGAAAGGACGTGATAGGAAGACTTTTATTAACGATAGGTCCAACGCTGTTAATGTAAGTTATCAAAATTCCAAATAATATGTCTTTTATTCGATCTTATTAACACTTTACTTGTTTCAAATGTTACCAGGAAGAAATTGAGTCTTAAGCAAGAGCAGCTGTCACAAAATAATGAGATAGTGGATGAGAATGAATTATATATGTAGTCTTTGGTTGGACAATGCAATAGGTGGGTTTACGATCTTGGCTCAGATGCATCTGAGTGTTTCTTCAGCAACATTTCCACTTGCCCCACCTGCCTAACCTACAGAAATAAAACCCGAGTTACTGAACACATTAAATGAATTGCAACAGTAGATTATCCAGCAGAACCAATTAATTCACTTTCTTCAAGAGCATGGTGAATGTCTAGAATAACACATGGTTAGGCCCGGTAATATAAGATCTCATCCACCTGCATCAAAAAATAATGATGAGCCTCCTACTCACTACTGAGTAGGAGGCTCATCATTACTATTTATGCTTGACATACCTTTCTTATTAGTAGCATTTGTACTGCTTTGATGTTACTTGACATACTTTTATTGTTAGTAGCATTTGTACTACTTTGATGTTGGTATTTTCTATTGTTCGTATATTTTGTCTACATTATGCACATGTACTTTAGTATCCTTTTTTGTTATTAATGGCTGCAAAATTGTCACTTTCTATTATATTATATTTTATTACTTTTTATTCTTAGGCTAGTATTATCAAAAAAATATAATAATAAATGTCAAAATAATTACTTATAGATTATTAATGATTTACCGATCAATTATGTCTTATTAAAAACCATTTGCCAACAAATTATTGACCAAATGTTGAAAATAACTTTTTTTTTCTATGGCCAAATTTACTAAAAACAAAATCTCATTGCTAATTTACCAATGATCTACCTACAATATATTGAAAAGATAAGATGGAATATTACAAATAAAAATTATTGTCGCTAGGTTACTGACAAAATTAATTATTGCTAATTCATTATTTTTATTAAATTAACCCAATTAATTACCGACAATACTGTAATATTTTACCAACAACTTTCTTACTGGTAATTTACCGATAACATTTCTTTTTCGTTGTAAATATTTCCCTAAAAGTGATTTTCTCATGATATTTACTTGAAAATCGTGGGTAAATTGAATTACGAACAAAAATTATACTTTTACCAACAATATCTTTTGTAGGTAAATCGATAGATTCTTGTAGTGATAAACATATTAATAGACATAGTGAGAGACATGGAAGACGAATATAGTATATGTCTAAACAATGTAAAAGTATGGAGGTATAAGGAGAAAACTATAGAAAAAAATAAGAGAAATACCACATGAATCTTATGCTCGGCTACCAAATTATTTATATATGCTAAAGACAATAAATCTTGAATTAGTTGTTTGGCTACAAAAATCATATTTCTTTTATATGTTTATTACTCTTGATCCATATATAAAATGATGAAACTACAGCACATAAATTATGATTGTAAATAGTACCTTTCAGAAAGGAAAGTGTATGGTACATACATTTAGTAACCATGCAAGATGAAGCTAGTGAGGTTTTTTTCCCTTGAATTTTATATGGTAAATATAGAAAATGATGCTTTTTATAAGTGATTCTTTACATAACTAAGAAAAAGATATGAAATAAGTGGGCATCAGAGCAAAGTTAGGAGGTCGTCAGAGCTGTGAGTTAAAGTCATATATCTGTTATGCATGTGTCATGTATAAACTTTTAAATAGCAATTGTGATTAATTAATTATAGACTTAAATTATTTATTTATTTATTATTCATATATATCATTTTCTTCATCATTGATTTTATGATTGTATGATGACTCGGGATGAGACGGCAGTAGAACATGCCACCTGATGGGTTGCATCAGGACCGTGTGTGCACCGTTATGAATCTGAGTCAGGTAGTAGAAGAATAATTTAGGACTTGCTCTAGTCGAGTTTAACTCTCTGGGCTGAGTAGGGTGTGTTTGCCGGAGTAAAGGTCCATGATCAAGCATTATTCTCTGGGTGCCAGCTTTATTGGGAATTTAAGTGACCAGACTGGATTTAAGGACACTGATCGAGCTTTAGGTGCCAGTTCTATTGGAATGAGGGAGCCGAGATTGTTAGCATTGGGGGTTAGGGTTCTACTGAGGTATACCGTCCTGTAGTATGTAAAATTTATTTTATTTTACAGAAGCATAGTATGACACGTATTTTTACACAACTTAGTATTTTATTTTAATTAAACAAATGCTTTACTGAAATAATTGTATTCATTTTTGGATATATAATTGTAACTCACTCTCGAGACTGACAGTCTCAATTTAACTGTTTTTTAGGCATTGTTAGTTTTTCTGCAGTTCTTTCCCTCTAGCAGCCCACCCATATATGTTTGTAAGTGAGCTAACTGTCTCTTCAATCGAGCTGCCAGACTCCTTCATCTTCGGGTTAATGTAACTGATTTTTGGTATGTTTGACTTTTAAGATTCTAGAATCTCCACAGTAGAAATTTCAAACTTATCATTTTGTAATTACATGTAAATTCAGGTCTTGCCTATTTATGCTGGCAAACAATATTTAAAATGTAGTATCTGATGGCTAAAGGTTAATTGTGGAATAGTGCTAATGGTTTGAATCCGGATTACAATTTGATTGAGTTAGTGAATGGTCAGGCTTACTATAGGATTTGGTAGCCTTAAGCCTACCCATTCCCTAGTGCCGATCACACAGAACCGGTCGTCACAAAGTTGGTATCAGAGTAGGACCCCTCTAGTAGATGTGTAGTTCGAGGACGAATCAGGCGGAAGCTGGTGGGCATGTGACAACCTAGCATAGAGAAGCGGTACGATAAGGGCGGGAAGTGGACGCTAAGGCAACAAATAGGATGCTTGGACAAAGAGCGGCTTCTGCCAGGCTTCTAGGATGGCAGCATTCTAAGGTACGGGGGTACATGAATGAATCGAATTGCACATCGAAATAGGGCGGGAATGGTTAATAACATATATGTAAATAGTTGGAACTAATCACATGTTGCACCTTTTGGTTGTTTAGCCGTGGAGTTATAGGAACTCCAAAGTTGAACGTGTTTGGTTCAGATAAATTTCAGGATGGGAGACCTCTTGGGAAGTTCTCGAACCCGCAAAAGGGACAAAATCGTGAGGCTAGTGGGGCCCAAAGCGGACAATATCTCATGTGCTCTGGTTCTGGATCGTTACAAATGGTATCAGAGCAGGACCCCTCTAATAGATGTGTAGTTCGAGGACAAACCAGGCGGAAGCTGGTGGGCATGTGACAACCTGGCTTAGAGAAGCGATCCAATGAGGGGCGGGAAGTGGACACCGGGGCAAAGATAGGATGCCTGGACAAGGGGCGGCTTATGAGAAGCTTCTAGGATTGCAGTACTCTAAAGTACGGGGGTACATGAATGAACCGAATTGCATATTGAAATGGGGCGGGAAATGATTGATAATATATGTAAAGAGTTAGAACTAATCACATGAGACGCCTTTTGGTTGTTTGGCTGTGGAGTTATAGGAACTCCGAAGTTAAACGTGCTTGGTTTAGAGAAATTCTAGGATAGAGGACCTCCTAGGAAATTCTGGAACCCGCCAAAGGGTAGTTGGGGGCCAGAGTGGATAATATCTCATGTGATCTGATTCCGGGTCATTACATAAGCCACAGCTAAATCAAGAAAATGTAAAAAAAAGTTCAAAAATTATTCTTGCAATGGCTAAATCCTACATAATATAATAATTTTAGTCCACAAGTCGTAGCTAACGAAGTAAATAAACGTCTTTGACTATCTTAGCAACATTGGATTTCACAAATATAGAAAAGTATATGTTATGAACAACAAATATTCAATCAAACCAATTACATTCATTTTGTGAATAGTTCAAATCTAAAACCACATTAATGA
This sequence comes from Ricinus communis, assembly GCF_019578655.1. Lineage (NCBI taxonomy): Eukaryota > Viridiplantae > Streptophyta > Magnoliopsida > Malpighiales > Euphorbiaceae > Ricinus > Ricinus communis. The sequence goes on along the minus strand of NC_063259.1, from coordinate 15,751,999 downwards.
AGAAGGAAATTGTCGACTACAATTTAAATGGGTTAGATTCGGTTTTGAGGTGATTTTTCAAGTTAAAAAATAAACTTTTAAAGAAATTTCATGCGACACTATTTTTTAAAAAAAAAAGAACTATTTTTTTAGGTTTTTTTTTATGGTTTTTCTTAAATTTTTTCGTTTTATAGTTCTTTCTTTTTTAAATTTCATCAGGAAAAAGAAACTAATAGTATATTTAAAAAATACTGAAATGATATTCTTTTAATTTTATATTATTGTAAAATAATTTTTATTTTATATTTCTTTTATTTGTTTTAGAATTTATCAGAAAAGAGACACTAAAAGTATACATAAAAAATACCCAAAATCTATTTAGTTTTAACTTGTATTATGACTTTCATTTTCTGGATTTCGTTCAAAAGAAGATGCTAAAGTTATACCTAAAAACACTCAAAGAATATTATTTTTTATATTTTTGTATTTTTTTTAGAATTTCATTAGAAAAAAATCAAAAAACTATACTTAAGAGATACCGGGAATTTATTATTTTAACTTGTATAATTATGAATTTTTTTTTTAGAATTTCATTTGAAAAGAGATATTAAAAGTATATCTATAAAATACTAAAATGATATTATTTTAACTTGTATTATTATGAAATCGTCAAATGAGGTAAATTTATTATTTTTATGGGATATCTTTATGTTTTGGTATATATGAACTGAATGATATACATATTTTTTATAATAACTAATGTGTTTTAATAACATGAAAATGTGTGTTTTAAAAAATATACCAAATACAGTTTAAAATACATAAAAATATAACTAAAATAAAATTAAAAAAGTCATTTAATGGTAAAAAAAATCTACTAAATGAATACTAATAAAATATCAAAAAAAAATACTTCAATGGAATTCCAAAAGAAACCGTATAAATAAAATTTTGTGAAAAAAATCATAAAATTTTTTTAAAGTAAAAATAAAAAAATTTGACCGTAAAAATAAAATCTTTCCCCACTTTTCTGTACTTCTATAAAAAAAAATTCTTAAGAAAAAACTTCATCCAATTAACTGATATCAAATTAATTTCATGAAACAGTAAAAAAAGAGAAAACAATTGAGATCAAGTGAAACAAAACTAAAACAAACATGCATGAATAAATTTTATAAAAAAAATAATAATTCAAGTCTCTTGTTTGGTTCACCCTCTTCTTCTATATTTCATCTATTCATATTAGTCTAGCATTTTCTTAATGCTTGTTGTTTTACTATATATACAGAATGAATAGGTCAAAGTGTAGCAGCGTAGAAACTAATAAGTGGCGTAGGATTTTACACTTGAATGAGGCTGATATGAGAGAAATTATTGGTAATTTTAAAAATGAGTTTTGATGGAGCTTGAGACGTGCAAGGATGGTACTGTCTTTAAAGATTTACTCTGTAATCTCCTAGAATTCAACAAGCAGTAGTAGAAATTTTGTAATCGAGCAAAGCAGAGAAGGAGAAGAAGAAGAGAAAGAAGCAAGAAGCTCAGTGTCACGACCCGATCTGTGGGCCCGTGACCAGCACTAGGGAATGGGTGGGCGTAAGGCCATCGAATCCCGTAGTAAGTCTGACCATTCACTAACTTAATTACATCTCAACTAATATCACTGATGTCACAATTTCTTAACCATTAAATTCTACATATTTAATTCGGTCTGCCAGAAGAATTAGGCGAGACCCAAAACTACATAAAATTACAACTAATAAGTCTATTACTTCTACTATGGAGAATCTAAAATTTTACAAGTCAAACATACCAAATCAAATACATCACCCGATGATAAAGGAGTCAGGTTGCTAGATAAGAGTTGTAACACCCGGAATTTTTATATATTTAATAAATGAGTTATTTTCTATACCCAATTAGTTTGAAATTTTAAGAAATTATTCAAGTAAATTATTTGAGAAATGATTATATTTTGGTCATTCAAATTTTCCCAAATGCATATTTATATAAGTAAAATTATATATTGGAAAATTTTGGAAGAAATTATAAAGGATGTTTTAATAAAAGAATTTTGGAAAAATTGATTATTTAATTTAATTTAATTGTGTGAGGACTAAATTGAAAATTTATTTTGGAATAAGGATTAAAAGTATAATGTTATTTTTATGGAGTTTTAATGGAAATTTGTGAGCTTGGTATTTTTGTAAATAAATATGTCGGTCAGGGGTATTTTTGTAATTGTGTATTTTCAATAATTCGGATTTGGCCCAAATTAAATAGTTAGGGGCTTAATTGAAAGGCTAAAAAGAAGTTTGGGGGTTAAATTGGAATTTTAATGGATGAAATTGTAAGTAATTAAGAAAGTTGAGGGACCAAATTGTAATAAGGAAAAGTTCAGGGGTCAAATGTCGATATTGAAGGGAAAGAAATCGGGGAAGAAGAAGGGAGGAAGAGAGATGTCGGGGGAGAGAGAGGAGCGCGCGGAGGAAGGAGTTGCGGCGTCGGGGCCGTCTGTCCGGTGGTGGCCGTGAAGTTCTGGCGGCCAGCGATGTCAGCGGCAGCCAATGACGGCAGCTCAGGAGGAAGATGGCCGAAGCTTCCTTGCCGTCAGGCGTTCCGGCGTCGGAGGTCGGCCGATCTTAGTGCCGATCGACTCCTCTCGGTCTCGGCTTTGTTTTGGCGGCGGTGTCGGCAGTGGTGGCCGGAAGCGGAATATCCGGTGGAGAGAGAAAATGGTGGCGGTACCGGCGTTTTTGGGCTTTTCCGTGAGCTCCGGCCGGAGGATGGACGATCGGAGGACGTATCCCGACTCTCCTCAGCTCAAGCTTCGCGATGGCACTGGTTTCGTGGCGATCGGGCTTCGTTTGCGAATCGACGGTCGAGATCGTCCGCAAATCGCTCCGGATGATCGGGTGTCAGATCGGAAAATCGAAAGCGGGGATCGTCGTCAGCGCGTCGTTGTGAGTCCGATGGTGTGTTCAGATCGTCGATCGGACTCCGGCGGCCGGAGGCGAGTCGACCGAGCGATCGAGCGTCTCGGTAATTTTCTCTGGCCGTTGATCTTAGAAATCCTTGACTTTAAATTTGTGTTTATTGGGTTATATTGAGTATTTGATGATATTTGTGAGTCATAAATAATTGTCCTCGGTTTGCCTCGTATTTTGTCTTTGTGTGGCGAGTCGGAAATAGTGAAGTTTAGGGACCCGACTCCTATTGTTTGAATCGTTAAGTATTTGAAGTGTTCTTCTGGCAGGTCCTGGACCCGTTTTTACGGGGGGTAATGTTCGTGTTGTAGGGAGGTTCTCACGGGATTTTCGGTAGAATTCTCCAGTCGAGATTCTTAGGCAGTCGGTCTAGGAGTCTAGACCTAGGATTAATGATGGATTGTCTCAGGGTATTGATAAATTGTTTTCCGTGACTAGATTGTCAGTTCGTTCGGCTCGCTCCTACCGAGGCACCGGAGCAGAGCTAGGAGGTCGCCCAATTCTGTGAGTTAAAGTCATTTAATCATTGCACTATTGCTAAGTCTGATTTTAATATGCTATTTTGGAAGTTTATGTTTAACATGGTTACTAATATCTCAACGTAATTAATTATTGAAGATAATATGAGTATTATTATAGTAATGTTATAATAATTCCAAATATCATCAGTTTTCCACCGACACGATGTTTTACTCTTAATTGTTAATCATTAATTTGATATGGTTGAATGACTTCATTATACAATGATATTTATTAAATGGATGATTGTGTCTTGGGAAACGTGGCTTGTAGAACATGCCACTGATGGGTTACATCGGGACGGCGTCTTAGAATGATCATGGACATGTAATAAGATTTTCATGGGTTTGCCACGGTCGAGCATGGCTCTCTGGGCTGATTTGTGTAAATTCTGCCGGAGGTAAGGTCCCTGGTCGAGCATTGCTCTTGGCCGGCTTATTTGGATATTTAAGTGACCGGTGGAGGTAAGGTCCCTGGTCGAGCATTGCTCTCGGGCGCCCGATCTTATTGGATTAAGAGAGCCGAATGGCTACTAGATTTCTTATTTGGATATTTAAGTGACCGGTGGAGGTAAGGTCCCTGGTCGAGCATTGCTCTCGGCCAGTCTTATTGGATTAAGAGAGCCGAATGGCTACTAGATTTCTTATTTGGATATTTAAGTGACCGGTGGAGGTAAGGTCCCCGGTCGAGCATTGCTCTCGGGCGCCCGATCTTACTTGGATTAAGAGAGCCAAAATGGCTGTTAGATTTTTGGGGTTTAGGGTTCTATCGAGCCACTCGTCCCGTAAAAGTAAATATATATTTTTATTTATTTATTTATTATGGTATTTGATTATAATGTGATTTGTATTTACGTGCATGGTTTGATATACTGATTTGAATAATTTATGTTTTCTGAGAAGAAGCAATAGTCCCTAGATTATTTGATTTTAACTCACTCTCGAGACTGACAGTCTCCATTTATGTTTTTTCGGATTCGTGTTAGTTCTCCATGACTCTTATTCAAGTAACTGACTCCTTCATCATCGGGTGATGTATTTGATTTGGTATGTAAATTGGTAAATCATAGATTCTCCGCAGTAGTAATAGTAGATGTATCAGTTGTAAATTTTCTGAGTTTCAGGTCTCGCATAGTTTTTCTGGTAGACCGAAGTAATTTTGTAAAGTGTAACTATTAAGATAATTTATGGTTTTAATAATATTAATTTGAGATAAGATTTGTTTAAATCAGTGAGTGTCAGGCTTACTACGGGTTTCGGTGGCCTTAAGCCTACCCATTCCCTAGTGCCGGTCACGGGCCCACGGGTGGGGTCGTGACAAGAGTCGCGGGAGGACTAACAATCACAGATATGAAAAACAGTAAAATTGAGACTGTCAGTCTCGAGAATGAGTTAAAATCATATATTCAAGACATTTACAACACTTCCATAACACATTTATTTAATTTGAAATAAATAATAAGTCATACAAAAATATACATGTCATGTCATACTTAAAAAATGACTTTCACATACTACGGGACGGAGTATCTCAGCAGAACCCTAATCTCAACACTAACATCTCGATTTTCTCATTCTAACAGAACTGGCGCCTAGAGAGCGAAGCTCGACCAGGGTCCTTAAATCCAGTTCAACCACTTAATTATTAATAACACTCTTAGCCTTTCGGCTCTCTTACTCCAATAAGATTGACACTCAGAGAGCGAAGCTCGACCAGGGACCTTAAATCCAGTCCGATCACTTAAGTTTCCAAATAAGTCGGCGCCTAGAGAGCAATGCTCTACCAAGGACCTTTACTCCAGCAAACACACTCTACTAAGCCCAGAAAGCAATGCTCAACCAGGGCAAGTTCTAAATTTACCTTTTAAAATTTACCCTTTTATCCCTTTGTTATCAGTCTCGGACTCAAATCGATGAACTCATCAAATAACATGTACTACAACCGTCCCATCCCGAGTCAACACGAAACAATAAAATCATACTGTAGAAAATGAAACTTATATAAATAGCGATTAAAGTAACTGATTAAAATATTAAATCATTTAATCAGAATTATTTCGTAAAATCTCAGCATAACACATGTAAACAGACATATGACTTTAACTTAGGTGGAGCGAGCGGAACTGACGGATTATCTAATCACGGAAAGCAATTAATCAATAACGTTGAAACATTTGACAATTAACCCTAGGTCTAGATTCCTAGGACTGACTCTCTAAAAATCTTGACTCGGGTAAATTCTACCGAAAATTCGATAGAACCTCCCCTAAAATACAGACATTTACCACTATATAACGGGTCCAAGACTTGCCAGAAAATACTTCAAATATTCAATAATTTTTTTTTAACGGGAGTCGGGTCCTCAGGACTTCATTATTTTTTCCGACTCCGCCACACATCACAAATCACGACCTAAGGCAGACAATCCGACAAACAATTATTTTTACTTATAATATTTTATAATGCTCAACACAATTCAATAAACACATAACTTTACCAAAAAAGAAATTAAAATCAATAGGCTAGAGAATTACCGAGACGCTTGATCGCTCGGTCGACTCGCCTCTAGCCGCCGGAGTTCGATCGACGATCCGAATGCACCAACGGACTCGAAACGACGTGCTGATGATGATCCCCGCTTTCGATCTCCTGATCATCCAAAGAGATTTACGGAAGATCTCCGGCGTCGATTTTTAAACAAAGTTTGATCATCACAAACCGGTGCCATTGGAAAGATTGAGCTGAGGAGAGTCTGAATATGCCCTCAGATCATCCATCCCTCGCTAGAGCTCATCGGAAAAGCCAGAAAACACGGCTGCCAACACCTCGCTGGAACTCCCTCCTTCAGCCACCAAAGCCAACGCTGCCACTCCCAAAAGGAAGCCCTCAACTTACCGGTCAAAACAAGACTGACCCCACCGCCATTGGATGTTGGAAACGCCCGGAACAACGACAAGAAAGCTGCTTTCTCTCGTGATCACTGGATCATTGCTGCCTTCTGCCATGACCTCTGCTGCGCGGCTTCTGCCACGCCCCTTCTTTTCCTCCTTCTCTCTTTCCGATTTCTCCTTCTTCTTTCTTTTCTTTCTTTTCCTTCAATATCGACTTTTGGTCCCTGAACTTTTCTTCTTTACCATTTAGTCCCTCAACCTTTTAATTACTAACAATTTTATCCCGTAAACTTTCCAATTAACTCTTAAACTTTTCATTAGCTTTTCAATTAAGCCCTTAACTATTTAATTTGGGCAAATTAGAATTACTGAAAATATATAATTACATATTTACCCTTGCTTTTAAATTTAAAATTACTAAAAAGCCCTTGCCGACATATTTAATTATAAAAATACCAAACATACAAATTTTCATTAAAATCCCATATTAATAAAATTATACTTTTAATCCTTATTCCAAAATAAATTTTTAATTTAGTCCTAACACACAATTAATTTAATTAATCAATTTGCTAAATATTTTTCAATTAAGATTTAACATCACTAGCTAATTAAAATGCCATTTTCTCCAATAATTCTTTTATAAAATATCATTTACAAATTCTTCCATAACTCTCAAATATAGAATTTAATTTATATATATTCATTTCGAGAAAAAATTTGAATAATAAAAAATATAATTTATTTCTCAAACAATTTACTTAATTAATTTCTTAAAAACAAACTAATTGGATATAGAAAATAACTTTCTTATTTGTCTAGTATTAAAATTCAAAATTGCATTTAAATCATTCCCATTAAACCATATAAAAATAAAGTAAAATTTATTTAAATAAAAACTCATTTATTAATTATTATTAATATTATCATATTATTAAATGAAAATTTTGAGTATTACACTAAGTGTATGAAATACTTAGTAAAAGGGGTGTATTTATAGTGTTAATTTTAAAATATCATAATACAATGTCCATAAAATATTTAGGAGATATTCTCTCCATTAATTGAACGTTATAGCAAAAGAATAGGTGACTGAGTTATTAAAAATTACTTAGTAAAAAATAAACGTTTTAAGGTAAGGTAAAAATAAATAAATAAAAAATAACTAAAAATTGGGTTCGATTAGGCCTGTGAATCCTTTCTGTAAGGTTGTCCTGTGTCCGTCATATTTATACAAGACTTGTGTAATTGATCTAAAGACCAGTCCTATTGGTTTTGCAGCATTTGCTATCATGCTTTGGCAAAAATCATCTAAATCTTTTGTGAATCGAGCCAAATACTAAAAACTAAGGGTTCAAAATTGGAAATTTTTCTGATCTAGGTTTATTTATTTGCTAACTAGGATAAAATAAAGGAGTTAGCAGCACATGTGGCAAATGGTCTGTGGTCTTTTGTAAATCCAGTAGCCATATCATCAAATAACTGACGAAATCCTCATTGGTACTGGCGGAAGTAATAGAAATAATAGGAGGGGTACCAAAATGAAACAAATTGAAGGTTTAGTACTAAATGGATATAAGTAATTAAGGTTTGGTACCAGCAGGGCATTTTATCCCATTAAGTACATCACTTTTCAAAGCATGAAACATATATGCACCACTATGATTAGCATAACCAATAAACATGCAATTAGATATTTTAGAACCAATTTTTCTTTTATTAGGGTCAGGTAACAAAACCTTAGCAAGATACCCCTACACTTTTATATATTTAAGGTTAGATATGTAGTCCTTCCACAACTCATATGGTGTCTTAATGATTTTCTTATATGGAATCCTATTTTGTAAATGACATGCAGACAAAATAGCTTCACCCTATAAATTATGAGGTACAGAAGAACTAACAAGCATAACATTCATCGTTTCTTTTAATTTTTTTTTCCAGCTGCTCCATTTGATTCAGGTGAATAAAGGGGAGTAATTTTATGAATTATTCCTCTTTTTCATAAAAATCATTAAACAAAATATATTCACCACCTCTATCCGATCTAACTCTTTTAATCTTTTTATTTAATTGATTTTCAACTTCAGCTTTATATAAAAAAATATGTCAAAAGCTTCATCTTTATTCTAAGTAAATATACTTTAATATACCTAGAAAAGTCATCTATAAAGGTTACATAATATTTCTTACCTCCTCTAGTCATAGTTTGCTTTAGATCTCCTAAATTAGTATGAATTAAACTAAATAATTCAGATTCTCTATGGAGAGAAAAATATGTTCTTAGTTAACTTAGATTCACAACATATTTCACATTTATTCGTGCATGTACTATTAATATAAGAAACTAGGCTCATAGATTGCATTTTTTGTATATAACTAGCATTAACATGTCCTAATCTAGCATGTCATAAATCAATTGAATCAATCAAGTAAGCTGAAGAAGATGCATTTTCATTCATAACATTGAAAAAATATTGAGTACAAAAAGTCCTTGATTATAATAACCTTTACCCACAAGCACATTATTCTTTGTCATCACAATCTTGTCAGATTTAAATGACACTTTAACTCCAATCTTTCACAATAGAGCCAAAGAAATTAAGTTTGCTCTAATATTAGGTACATGGAGTACTTCATTGAGAGCCAGAGTCTTGCCAGATGTGAGTTTGAGAAGAACTTTCCCTTTACCAAGAACCTTTGCAGTTCGAGAGTCACCAAGATATACATGTTCTTCTCCATCTCCTACTTAAGTGTAGGAGGTAAAAGCATATTTGTTTACACAAATATGCCTGGTAGCACCAGAGTCTATCACCTATTCTTTAACATTGGCTACAAGATTAGCCTGAGAAATAACCACATCAATTATGTCATTTCCTTCAACCAAATTTGCCTTTGGCTTAGGAGGATTGTCATTTCTCACTCTTCTGATGCACTGAGGTGCATGATGACCCGACTTTCCACAAACAAAGCAACTTTCTTTTTTCTTGAAGGTATTAGAGTTAGCAATTTTGGGTTGGTAATTAAAGTGAGGAGGTTTATTTTTATACTTTCTATTGTGAGCTTTCTCTTGCACTAGATTTGCTTTCGAAGCTATCTCATTTGCTTTAGTTACTTTGAGTTCCCTTCAATTGGTGTCTTCGATTATGATGTAGGTGATTAAATCTGCAAGTGATGGTTGTTTGTGCTTATGCTTAAACTGTTGCTTGTAGTCCGTACATGAATTTGACAGCTTCTCAATTAAAAGGCCAGCAACAAACTCCTATTGAAATGTAATACTTTCAGTTTTTAAATCTTCCAAGAGTTTATGGTATTCATTTATTTGCATTTTTTATGTCTTTGCCATATGTCATCTCCTATTTATAGTAGTTTCCAATCATAAACTTTTGTTTTCCAGCATCTTCAGCAGTATACTTGAGGTTGATGGAATCCCATATTTCTTTTGCTTCTTTGTAAGAATAGTAGACATAAAAAAAGTTCATTACAAAGATTAATCATAATTATATGCCTACATACCTTATTAGCATGATCCATAATTTGATTTTCTTTGAATCTGCATTTGGCTCGGGTTTGGGGTTTGTTATGGCAGAAGTAACGCCATGCATGTCGAGAATAGAAAAAATTCATTCTTGCCATATTTTGTAGCTTTGGCCACCAAAGACTTCAATTTTAGAGATGCCAGGAAAAGGCGTGGCATATGGCATGGACGGTACAAGATGGACAACAGCAACAGGAGCAGCAAGGGAAGAGTTATCGTTGATAGCATTGGCAATAGAGGCAGCAACATGTGTAGAGCATGATTCCTATCATAACTCATCTTTGCAAAATAAATTCTTAAGAATATTAGTTTTAAAAACGAGTTTTGTTGGAGCTTGAGGCATGCAAGGATGGCACTGTCCTTAAGGATTTACTCAGTAATCCTCTAGGATTCAACAAGCAGTAGCAGAAATTCTGTAACTAGCAAAATAGAGAAGGAGAAAAAGAAGAGAAAGAAGTAGGAAGCTCAATGTATGAAATACTTAGTAAATGGGGTATATTTATAGTGTTATTTTTACAAGATTATAATACAACATCTATAAAATATTTAGGAGATATTCTTTCTACTAATACAACGTTATAGCAAAAGAATAGCAAAATAATAAGTGACTGAATTATTAAAAATTACTAAGTCAAAATTAAATGTCTTAAGGTAAGGTAAATATAAATAAATAAAAGGTACTAAAAATTAGGTTGGATTAGGCCCAAGCCCATCTCGCGAACAAGTAAGGGGGGTAAATCTACGAATTCACATTTGAATAAGACTTTTAACCCAATTCTAGTGCATGTGAGCCTAACACTCCCGCAAGACTCTTTACAAGCCCAAAGATAATGCCTTCTTTATAAACAAAGGAAGAGATTTTCACTTTAGAGATGTGAGATAAAAGACTTTTTGAAATATAAGTCATATATCCAACAATTATTAGGTAGACTCGATCTACCACATCATCCATAGACCAAACTAATTGCATAGTGATACTTGGCATTCTTTATTAGGTGTTACAATTTCATTGGTTGATTTATTTATTATAACTAACCACCATAATTAAAAACCAACTAATATAATTACAACACCTAATAAAGAATGTCACATGTCATTGTACAATTAGTTTGGTCTATGAATGACATGGTAAACCGAGTCTACCTAATAACAATATAAAAGTAGGGCCTACAAGATCATAAGTTGCATCTAAATATAGTGGATTCCTTTAGATGTACCTTAGAGTTATAGTACCCCTATAAAATTATAGTCGTTGATTATATTATTTTAAATTAAATAATGTACTAATATAACTATTGCTAAACAAGTTACATAAATAATTTTAATAACGGGCTTCCCACTATATAAATAATAATATTTTTTTTCTCTCGCTATTAATGAACTAAATATTGGCTAGAGTAAACACTGTTATCCTAGAGAGCTTTACCTTCATTTTCTACAATAAAGAAATATGAGAAACTAGAGAAAGAGATCCATAAAAGAATTATAACCTTGAGTGGATGTTTGCTGCAATAACTGCGCTTCCATTCGATCCTTGTTTAATAACGTGGATGTTTTTGGTACTTCTTTTTGTTCAAAGGTTCCGAGATTCTTTCATATGGAATAGGTTAGTTTAGGACTTAATTGTTAGGTATATAGGGTACCTTTATGGTTTGGGTAATTATAACCAATTGCTTTTTTTTCTCATTTTAGATCTAATAAAATAAAGTATTTTATCAAAATCAAAATGAATTATAAGCTTAAGTTTGTCTCTTTGATATAGAGCTCCTCGGATGTTGCCTAGATCTACTCATTACATCGGATATACAATCATGTTATATATCAATTACTGCTTTTAGAAGCCATATTATAAAAATAAAAAATTCTTACTTAGGTTTGGTGTATGTTTCCACCTCTATACCAAACCGATAGATGATTGTCATATATTCATTAGTTTTAAATGATAAAGTATGTGTCAATCATCCAATACCAAAATGTAAAACATTTATACATATGTATCACTCTCCTATTAGTTGTGGTGTATACACCAAACATAGATAAAAATATCCATAAAGACAATGAACTACTCCTTATTAAAAGATTGGACATGCTAGGCAAATTCTAATTAAAGAAAACACTCAATTTTGGGGCCGAGAATAAAAGTATACGTTTAGAGAGATAAAGATGCATTAAGTTTGAAATGTTATCATTTTTTATTTTTTATTTAAAAATTGAATTTGATAAAGTAGTTGAGTATTTTATAACCTCCTATTCACAATTAAATTATAATAATTTTTTATTAAATTAATAAATTAATTAATATGTCATAAATTAATTACCTATAATAGTAGGTTTAATTTTTAGTGGCATTGTTGCCATAATAGTATCTTAGCAAAACCCAATATATTGAAAATCAATGGATGGTTATGTGCGATTTTGACTAAAAATTAAATAATGAATTTTCTAATTTTATTAACTGAACTGAATCAAAATATTATATGTAATTGAATCGAACTAAAAAATTAGGTTCGGCTTGGAATTTTTTAACTTTCTAATATTTTTTATAATTTAAACTATAAATATTTATATTTAAATGAGTAAACATACAGAATATTCATTCAATATCAACAATGATAAAAAATAAATTCACATATATAAATAATTATATTTTTATAGTTAAATATATTGATTTTCTCTTGATGTAAATAAATAAATAAAATATTTTAAATATTTATAGAAATATTGATTGGTTCAGTTATAACTAAAATTTTTTGAAAAAATTCAAACCGAATAGAATTCGGTTTTTCTATTTTTAAATTGAATTAAATTAAATTTTTAAAATAACCGAACCAAACTTAACTGAATTAGTCTGTTTGATTTGATTTTTCAGTTTCTGTTCAGTTTTGCTTACCCTAAGGTATTTTTCACAAATTAAACATATATAGATTGGCCCGAGTTGAGTTTAAATAGATGGCACAATCTTAAGCCTCAACTAAAACCGAAAAAGAGTAGGCTAATACCAATCTCACCCACAGTCGACCCAAATTGATTGAAAACCACAATATGTGTGACAGTTTTACTACGTTCCATCGATTTCAGCAGCTTGAACGGATTTGTAATTTTGGAAAAATCAGACAGACAAGTCTCAAGAAATGATATACATTTAACTTCTACATTTGTTATGTGTATAGATATATTATACTTACATTGTTTATATCTTTAAAAAAAAAGAAAAAAAAATGATATACATTTTACATACTTCAATATATGTCTGGCCAAGAAGTTTGGACTTTATGAAAATGGCAGAACCCGAAGCTGCTTTTTTTTAATTATTAATTATAGCCATTAACAACAATGAAAGAAAAAAAGATTGTAGCCTACGTAAATTCCATGGTAGTCATTAACCAATTTGAAATGCCTCAACCTTTTTAGAACAGGTCCGGGTCAATAGCAATGGTTTGAACCACTTCTTTTTACACTATTTCGGAAACTCAACCAAATTAGAACTACAGCCAAAATGTCGACAGAAGTAACACCCTTCTCTTTGGTATATAGGTATAAGTAACTTTTCCTATTGAACTAGATGAAAAACTCATTAAATGATAGGATTCAAGAGCACAAATGAGCTGAAAAGAGAAATGCACAGCTTATCGATTAGATAAAAGAACCATATATCACAATCAACAATGTACTAAAAAAAAAGCAGTTACAGCTTTCAACAAAAAAGTGAAACACAGAATAGTGTTTGATGCATCTCACTTATCAATCACAACGATACTATTAAAGGATGGTAAAATTTTTCAACTACAAGAAAAATGATCGTGATTTAAGTTCGTAACTATGGTTGCCTTTCGGAAGCCGATCCCCACCACCAATTCAAACAATCTGTGAGCCAGTTTGTGCTTTAGGCCGGTCTTTTAGTTATGGTCTAGACACTTTTAATTTAAGCATTGTAGGGGAATTCAGGACCAGTTATCTCAAACAGGTCAGAATTCCGGGCTAGCATCAAAAAACAGAAGATTAAAGCTCCTGTTTGTTTTCTGATGCTGAAGGCTCAAGGACAGTCTTGAGCACTTTAGCACCATCATTTGCATGTCCCTGAACCTTCTAACTAGTCTCCAACATAATGTGCAAATATTTATTCGAGACAAATATTCACATGTTTCAATTTCTGAACATGATACAGAAACATCATGATCTTGCAAGTTTACTGTACCAGGAGAACTATCTTAAATGGTGGTTATATTTGAACTTGCTAAGCTATCGCATTATACCTTGCACCTTCATTATTTTACATTACAATCTAGCGTGTTTCGAATTTTCTCAGAGGCCAAAGAAATGTCTCATCAATGTTATGTTATGATAATATAGACAAGTCTAGTAGCCCTTCAACTACCAGTTAATGGTTCTTCGATGCCAACTAGTACAAATGATATACTTGAATAAATTTGAAGTTTACACTAACCACAAGAAATAAGAAAGGTCCAGATGAAATCAAATGCAATAAAGAAGCAAAAACAACAACAAAAAGAAAGAAAAGAAAAAAAGAAAGAAAGAACTAACCAACAATGTAAACCCTATCAATTTGAACCCAAGTTTTCGAAATGTCAACAAATATTTAAAGATAAATAAAAACAGAGATAAACCACTAAGCCCTCATAAGCATAAAAGAAAATATAGCAGAAGATTGGGTTATTGAGATGGAGTTTTTAAGATTTTAGCGAAAAACATAAAATGATAACCTGACAAACCAGGCGAATTGGTAGAGAATAATTAAAGGGGATAAATTAGAAATGAAAAGAAGAGGCTTCTCTTATAGGGGAAACCATTCAACAGAATCTGACATATGCAAAAGGAAAAAAAAAGAAGCTAAATCAGACTCTTTAAAAAAAGAAAAACATAAGGAGAAAAGAAATCGTATCTAAGAAAAAGAAGAGAATAGAAGAGCACCTGAGCTTAGATTTGGGGTCCATGAGAAGAAGTGTGGTCATATTGGTTCTGTTACTTACAGTCTGCAATCACCAAGGGAAAAGCTTTGTATTTTATTGCAAAAAGAAAAAAAGAAAAAGGAAATCATCCAATACAAAATGTTCCAGAGAGGTTGGAACTCTGTTTTGAAGGAGACACTGAGCTTCACAATCTATAGCCAACTAGGCTAAAGACTGTGCATCCATATCGCCACTTCACCCAACAAAAGAAAGAAAACACCAGAAGAAAAGAATTACAGAAACTAGTAAGGTCTTCAAAAACTGCTGTCTCTCAAGTTCCCTCTTCAATAAGCTCTAGAAAACAAACATGGAATTACCCTCTATAACCACAAACGGCCATCAAATAGGATCAACAGATTCCCGAGCTATTCAAAGTGCCATACATTCTGCTAGAGCCACACCACATCTTGACCACCAAATTTTGTCAGTGACCAAAGAAATTGTGCATCTGCATCCCCAAGAACAGGACCTACCACAGAGCTACCTGCTGCCAAATTGGAGGCTGCAATAACCTTAATGAAATCCATCTCAGGAACCCTCCATCTAATCTATTGGTCGACAAGGGCCGGGTTCAACTTGTTGCTGGGCTTGGCAATTCTGCATAATAAACAGGCTTCTGATTTGAGAATTACATGCATTGTCTCTTTTTCCTTCAATGATAAACAAATTGTAACTATTCCAAACTCCCCAAAGCAAAACTAGAAATTTTTCAAACTTAGAAATTGGTAATAGGATTCCCATCTGCCAATCCACTCAGTAGAAGAACAATGAGCAGTAATTACTTGAGTACTCGATGGCGAAGAGAGAAACTATTCAAGCATGGGAGGAAATAATCCAGGCTGCTATCCCAACTTTTTAACATGGCGGCAGCTTCAAATTCCATGTCAACTTCCACACGAAATTAGGAAAGGGTGAAGAAATATTGAAGTTTCTTGGAAAATAAAGTGATATACAGACTTCATCAAAAAAAGGCCCTAGATGAGGTCAGAATCAAGTAGCACACATCCTTAACCTGTCTGCTGCTGATACAAACGTTAAAAATAGCTTCCATTAAAAATTTGCCTCACAAGGTCTTTGTTCTAGCATCCATTGCCATAATCAACTAACTTCTGCACTTTAAACTCCATCTCCATTCTTGCGCAGGAGCAGATCTATTGCATAGGGACCCATATATCTCTATAAATACAGATTTTGGTTCCATTCTCACCCTCCAAAGCACACCTTTTTCCAGAATCCACCTTGCCTCCATCAAACTGCGCCACATAAATGATGGGAATTAACGTGTGGCAGCTTGCAGAAAAACTGAATATTGGAAATCAGGTTCGGCAAGCAAACTTCATCCTTGCTTGGTGAAAAAGCAAAGACTAAAGAGAAGAGAGCAGTGAGAGTTCTGAGAGAGGAATGAAAGCTTTGAGATATTTGGTTAAAATGGTAAAGCCAGTTCCCAACCATCAAAAGTCAAACTGACAAAAAATATACTCGTCTAAAATAATTTAACTGACTGAATACCAAGTGAATTTCAGAATGGCACAGGTGTGTTTGGTTAAGCCGAATTTTGAACAGCCCTAGTTTCTGCAGCTTGTTTCAGAATAGGATCAACAGTAAAATGGCTGCTACCTAAATCAACTAGTGCATCTAATTCCTTGTTTACAGCGACTGCTAAAGAAACAGCATGATCATGAATTAAGGAATCATGGGGTGGGCAGTATAGCATGTCAATCAAGGCATGGTTATACTGAAGTAGGCTAATAGACGGCCTCCTATACCCTTTCTCATGACATATCCTTCTAACTTTAATTACATGCTCACACAAGTTGCCCATTTCTGCCAGACTGCAATCACAAATGGCAAAATCTGAACCAGGATTCCAGACAACATGAACCTTATCCCGGTCAAACTGGTCATTAACTTTCGCACATCTGCCTTCCATGACAACATCAACGTCTGGAACGTTTAATGCTCTGCGCCAAGCTGTCAAACCAGTGGCCCATTCATCTTTCCAGTATCTTACAAAATCATCCTTTTCTGAATACTCATCAAGCCAGAAGTAGGAATGCACTTTTGTACCCAACTTATCTACCAACCAATCAGCACGCTGATATACACCAGGATCCTTCTCACTCAGTAACCTCACTTTCAATTGATTGTGGTAAAGTTCCATTGCAGCACATGTCTCCAGGCTGGCCAGTGGAAGAGCTTTCAGTGCAGCTGTCCAAATCCCTGGTAACAAAGAAAAGATTATTTTAATTTCCAAAAATAATAATCCTCATTTAGAGTCAAGAGTCATTTTTCAAGTAAATTCGAGTAGTCTTTCATCTTCTCTGCAACTACAAATCATCCCTTGCTCTTAGTCAAGGAGTCAAAGGAACTAGAAAAATAGAAAAGGAGAAAGAAATGGTAACACTCCACTTAAAACGGAAATTAATTACTTGAAACAATAAAGAAAAGTCAGCAACCTATTCTAGGATACCAGACTGCCTTGAAGTAATCCATGAAATCAGAGCCATCAACAAAATCTTCAATAAAAACTTCAAATAAATCCAAAGTTCCATGCCCACTGGAAATATCATCTACCACATCTCCAAGCCGTCTTGACATTTGAACACGCATCTCTGTTTCTGAGCATCTCTTTACTAAGTTCTTATGCCATGCATGACGGACCCGCCAAAAAGATATCAGTACAGAGCACTCAAACACATCCCTGAGAACAAAGAAGCCATATACATAGAATTTAAATTCGCAAAAGTACTATTCACATAGAAAAACCAAGTAGAGAGGATTTATCCTAAATTATGCTGTCCCTCAGCTACACAATAAAACACATTTTGATTTAGATAAACCACTCAAGGTTATCTCGTAACTTGAAATAGAATAATTCCCATCATCCTGATCTAACAGACCCACATGAAAAACTATTTACTTATTTAACTCCAGCACTTTATATGTTAAACACTTTATTGCCTACAAAAGTGTAAAATATGTCTGAGGTAGATAATCTACTACAACAATAGTTGTTAAGTTGGAACATAAACAATGTTAGTTTTAAGAACCAAGTGTGCAAACGGTTTGGAGATCGCTTGCGTGATAAACTCAAATAATAATTCCTGAGACACCATTGAATTTCTAAAAACAGGATGATAAACAGTGTTTGGTATACTGATAAACATAAACAGGTCAATTTTGACAATATCTCCTCATCTCCAGTTGACACAAGTCCCAGAAAATTTTTTCTACCAACCACTACTGAATATCCTGGAACCTCGCATGCATCAGATAAACTATAAATTTAAGAACTTAAAAAATTAGTTACCGACCTGATTGTATGGATGTCTGTTAAAGGATCATCCACTATGAAACCAGCCAACTTCCATGTAGGGTCTTTTGTACGGACCCTATTATAAAGTGCCCTCATCCATTTATGTGCATCTGCAGTAGCAAATCTTGGTGTAATAATCCAAGCCACTGGAATGACCTTCTTCTCAGAGTTGAACACAACAAGACTGTGAACGGGATACTAAATAAGATGAACAAAAAAAGTGAACAGTTAGCCTCCTAATATTTGAAAGCCATCTAGACACTGACAATGATGTTCAGCTAGACATAAACAAAAAAATACAAACCTTCAATTTATTTGTCCCAAACCTCGAATCAGAAGCCAGAAGACCACGATTGCCAAACTGAATCATTTGCTGCAACTGCCACTCTGTTTGAATACCCAAAGTGAAGGGATCTGAGTTATTAAAATCCTCATAGAAGAATACATGATTATGGTGGCTTTCAACCCACATGCTAATGCTAACTGCATCATCTGTGTCCAGTTCATAAGTAGAGCGACGGATGCTCCTCTCTTGTCGCCGCACATACCTATGAGTTAAAAGGTCATCACGATTACATGGACCACCTTGTCTCTCTACTGATTCATTGTGTCTCTGCATTATTGTCTCCACAGAGACCCCAACATACAGTAAAGAAAGAACACGAAGCCGAAGCTCATCAGAGATGTATGGGGCATACATGGCACGCGTTCCTTCAGCCTTCTTGTCCTGTGGGCCATGGCATGGTAAACCTTTCTTATCCACATGCTTGTCCTGATTATATATGATAAGTGCAACTGATGGTTCAGCAATTAAACGTTTTACAATAAAGTGGCAGGTGCATCCTCTTTTAGTATTTGGTCGACCAGCATTTTTCTTCTTTGGAACGTACGTAGTCCTACTTGGTCGAACAATGCCACCTTTCCGATGATCATCAGGACCAAACGAACACCAATACCTAAATATTCAAGCAGATAAATTCAAGACAAATCCCAAGACCGACCAATGAGAAAAGCTGAAGTAATACTTACAGTATATACTCAAGAATGCCATCAACCTTTTGCTTGTAAGAAGCTTCTGTAGGTCGACGTCGTCTTGCTTCAACATGAAATCTTGTTGGACAATCTTTGTTGGCAGATTCACCCCTTACAAAATCAGCCACCCTATCAAACGGGATAAGAGCAAGTCTATCTATATTGTCACGCCAACCTTCAATCTTCGACCAAACAAGATCATTGGCAGAAAATTCCAAAGTTGGAGGATTCTGTACTGGAAGGGACAGGATCTCATCCCACCTGGCCATCTAAGCAAACAAACACAGCTTCAATTCATAATCAGAAACATAGAAACACTAAAAATGAGCTACTAGTTGAACTTGATTAACAACAAAAGAAATAACACTCAGCAACTAACATTTACAAGTTGCGTTTGATAAAAAAAAAAAAAAAAAAAACCTATTCGATTCATTTTTCAGTCAAATACTCAGCAAAATGAACTCGATCAATCAAATAATCAGAAACATAAAAAGGAAGAGGAAAATTACAATGCCAGTCTTGAGGAGTTGCCTTATTCCGATGACAAAGAGTCTTTTAGGGTTTTAGTGAATTTCCATCCAATCTCAGAAATTGGTTTTTTCTCTAATTTTTTTTTCCTTTTGAGTAGGGAAGAGACGGAGAGAGAAGGGGCCGTCTCTTTATAGTTTAGGTTGAGAAACTGCGGAAGGATAAAAAGAGAAGAACACGGAAGAAAGAGGTGGTTTTTTCTTTTTTCTAATTCTTTGCCACAAAGTCACATTTATTTGTCTTTTAAATTTTTGAATATATTTATCAATTCTTTTGCGAGTTTAATATGAAAGCAAAAATTTCTTTTTTTTTTTTCAATTTGTTATAGAAATTAAAAGGCTAAAAAGGTCAATTTCCATCCTATAATTGGACCCGACAAACAATTAACCCATATTTTAACTTTATAGTCAATTAGGCCACCGTAAGTGGCGCTTTAATGTGCGTACACAAATGTTTTTAGCGACTATAATACTGCAAGGCTTTTCAACCTAATCAGGAATATGCTAACTAGTCACTAAGACTAGCGCGGAAATGAGAGTTGTCACTGGGTAATTACTGGAACACTTTTACTAATGAATGACATTTCTCAGATTTCATAAAAAAACTACGTCACAAATCCAGAGATAGATCCGAAAGCCAACTTTATTATTTGTGTATACTAGTCTTTAATTTTATTATTTAACAAATCATTCCTTATAAACATAATAGTTCATATATAGACATACCAAATAACACATATAATTTACCTAGATCTAGCCCATTTTATTAAGTTCAGCGCATATTAAAGTTGTATATCTAGCTTACTGATTGATTATGCACATAATCCACTTAGCCTAGCCCAATTACAAGTTATGCTTTAACTTCTAACTTTTAGGTCTAATGGACTACTTATTATAACAAGGCTCGTTTTGTGTTAACCTAATTCTAATAAAGCCCAATCCTAACTGAAACAACCCTTAAGTCTACTTCAATTTTAGATTTTAAGCCTACTTAATGTTGAGTAGCCAATTGGAATCCAGTTATCATGTGAGGCCCAATTTTAGCCCTAAGTCTATATGTCCATTTTTAATTAGGCAGTCATATCATATTTATTTATTACATATTAAGCAATGAAATAAACAAAATAAAGAGCATAAATATAAATTTAGCTCTTACAACCTAACCTACAACTAGAATTGCAAAGAAAAAATCTTAAAATCTAATACAGTATACAAAACCTATAAAAATACATCAAAACTCATAAAAAGTTAAAAATTGGGACAAAAAGGTGTAGAGGCGATTGGCATTAGACATAGAGCCAATCGGCTAAATGCATAGCCAATTGGCTCTGGCTTGAGCGATCGGCTCTGGGATATCAAGGCTGACTTTTTCAACTTTTAGTGTATTCCTTGCGTCTCCAAAGCCAATCTTAACATGCATAGAAGGTAAAAACACAATTAGAATGTGAAAGAAATAAAATAAAATAGAAACAACAAAAATCAATCGATTGAATCAGAAACCCTAAAAGCTAATACAAAATCCTAGAAACAAAAAAAAAAACAGTAAATAAAGATAGCATATTAATCATATAATCCTAATAAACATATTTAATTACAAAATCATATGAAAAAAAAAATCTAATCATATAATCCTATGCATGTATTTAATCAGATTCAAAACCTTAATATTCTTATTATCAAATTTCAAAATCTAATAAATTAATAATATGCAGATTCATAAAAAATCCTAATCTAATTCTATTAATCATAAAAATAAAACAATAAAAGTAACCCTAATCATGTTTCTAAGGAAGAACATAAAAAAATTAAGGAAACCAGTTTAATATGATGTTGATGATGATGGATGCATGTTTGGAGAAACGCTCAGGTTGTCATCGTAGTTGATGGTTCTGCGAGTTTCAAATGATGAAAATGCAATTGAATCAAAGACTGGTTGGAAATCCAGTGCTAGATGTGGTATTGAAAAAGTTTCTGTCGACTAAAAGGTTTCTAAAAATAATTCTTACTTAGTGGCATTCTTTCTTAGGGACTTAAACCCTCTGCCTAGTACTGAACGATAGTTTTTTAATCGATATTAGCTTTTGTTCTCTCTTGTTGTCTTTTGATCTTTTTTTCCTCCCCAAAACCCTAAGCATCTCTTTCTATTTATAGAGGTAGGGTTTCAAAGGAAACCCTAGAGAGGGGATAAATTTTTTTCTTTCAAAAAGATAATAAATATCCAAATTTAATTCTTTAAAATTTGAATAATTATCATTAGAAAAACCCATGCTTATCGTCAAAATCCATTCAGAATATGTATCTAGATATAAAATCATTAAGAAAAAACAATGTGGAAGGAAAAAAAATCCTAATATGTATTGTGTATGTAGAGCCGATTGGCTCTACACAATGAAAGTTTAGCAAAAATTTGCAATTAAGTCCCTAATCTTGCGAAATCTATCATTTTGACCCTCAAACTTTATTTTTTCTTGACATTTAACTCCAAATTGATTTTTAAAAAGTAATTTTTGCTGGATTAACCTCAGATTCACCCGTCTTCATCTCTCAAGACTTGCGAAAGCAATAACTTTTATCATAAAATTTTTCGTAACTCTCTCGATATCTAGATCCAAAAAATGGATGCTGATAGCTGCCCCCGATTTATCAAAATTATAAGCATGCAATGCATTTAAATAAATTGAGAAAAATTATAAATATCAAGGATACGACAAAAGAATATCTCTATGAGCTATAAAAGTTAACGACTCATAAGCTCGAATTTCGATTATTGATATGGAGACCACACCTGCTTGAATTGTCGAGGACTTCGCCTACTTAAGTTGAGGGCTTTGCCTGCTATTTGGGAGCCACGTCCATTGATTTCATGATTATAGGACTTTCCTCTGGCTATTTACAATTCACCACTTCGGATCAATTTAGTAATTTTCCACTTTCCGGTGCTTTCGGTTAGAATTTCCCACATCAGAGTATAGTCAGATTCATCTTGATGCTTTCCGGAAGCTATACTGGTATTTGGCCTATTCAGGGACTAAAACATAATTTTGATAGGTCAGGGAATTGTAACTTCTCAAACCCACCCCCCTCCCCCGGATGCCAACTTTGCTTCTATGTGTCTTCTAAGGACTTGCATCAACTTTTTGGACTAAGACATGATTTTGACAGGTCGGGGACCTAAATGACATTTTTGCCTCCCTCCAATATATATATATATATATATATATATGTGTGTGTGTGTGTGTGTGTGTATATATATTCTTATATCCTCACTTTGTTCACCAATCTATTTTCCTTTATTTTTCTCTCAAACCCTTTCTCACTCTTTTCGTGATTTCACCCTTATTTCTTAACCAAATTCCACAGAACTAGTTTTGAAATGGCGAGCTCTTCCTTAAGTATTTGCTGGACGTACTCCAATCGCACCAAACTGGGAGTTTAGTGAAAAGAGAGGAAATTCCCCTTTTAGCAAAATTAAACACCCACCGCGCATTTCTAGCCGTCGAAGAGGTAATTTCTTAGCTTAAACTTTATTTTCTGCAACTTACAGACTTGATATATATGTTATTTATCCAAAACATGCAAAAAATTATCAAAAAACTGTGTGCCCTAACCTGTAGAGGCGATGGGCTCTGCATAGTCCAAATCGACTATGCAAAGGCCGAGCGAAGGTTTTCAAAGCTTTTTTACGAAAAATAATAACTAATAGACATATATTTACCTGTTTAGGGTCTTTTTGTATGTACATGATGTTTGATATCTATGCATTTAGCTTTCCAATGTGATGTTGTATCGACTCATTTGTTGAAATTTATTATGGTGCTCGCGAGTGGTTCGACGAGCTCTGTAGCTCAGTCTAGGCTAGGATTGGAGATACTGGCTTCCATTGGTTCGTAGCTATGCTCCCATCAGTCACTAGGAGGATTGACCATACTTCTGTCTATGCACTACACGAGAGGTGGATAGACACTACTCATACCTTTCACACCTAGATCGATGAGTTGATGCTCTCTCCTCTTTCCTTCTACGCTATCACAGGCATCAATTTCTCCGGCACGCCTATGCGATTTGAAGATGCGATTCACGATCAATGCTTCGACGTTTGGGAGCACTTCATCACTGATCCACTTGGGTTCTTGCGGATATTCAAGAACTCTCGATGTATTGCTTATCAGAGCATCCCCCTCCACTACTGGGGCTTTGTTCCTGAGAACTCTCAGAAGGTTGACCAGATAGCCCGAGCCTTTTTGGTGTACCTCTTCAGTACGATATTGTTCAATGACTCGGGAAACTTACTGAACTTCCACTATTTGGCCCTGTTACAGTATTTGGACCAGGTCTCATCCTATAAATGAGGATCTATGGCTCTCCCATACTTATATTATTAGATGGACGTTACAGTCTAAGATAGCAAGAGGATCTGCGGTTTCTAGCACGCGGTCCATGTAAGTTATGCTCTAATTTCTTTTCCTAGTTTCTTTTACAAATACAGTAAATGTTGATTCTTGTTTTATAGATTTGGGCCTTGGAGATCGGTCTTTTGATGGGCTTATAGCCCATCTGCACCTTGCTGGCTTTCCCTCGATTAAGTTATTGGGGCTCGAGTAGGACCGTCACCTTGGAGTGGGCTCAGGTTCACATGCACCATATGTGGATTAATAGCTTGACCTAGGACATGGTAAATACAATTATTAGTCATATTTGTGCTTCATTTGTATAGTTACTTAACTTTTCTGGTTTACAGATTCGAGCTGATTGGTTGGAAGAGCGCTGCCAATGGGACCCCTACATGCTATCTACGGCTGACCTCGAGCAGAGGAGGATCCTGCTGATGGGACCTACCTATTAGGCGCGGTACTTAGGAAAGAGAATCTATGATTGGGAGCAAAGCGGTAGGATACAGCGAGTTCCATTATCTCCTTTTCTTTTTATGTTTTGGATGACAAACATTGCTCGGGAGGATTTAGTGAAGTGCTTGATGGGGTATGACAAGCCCGAGGATCTCACCATCCGATCTCAGCGGACAGACTATACCTCGTTCATCCCTCGGCTATTGAGGATCATGCCCTTAGGCGATGACGCTGTTGCTCAGGTATTTTTCTAGATTTACTTAGAATTCTCCTTTGTTTCCCGCTTTTCTAATTATTTTATTTACAGTTCCCCCACCAAGCTTCTACTACTCATGAGCCAATTGAGGGGCAGTCCGCCCGACGTTCCCAGCCTTCCCACATTATAAGCTCCTCCGCTCCATCCGAGGCACCTCCTACAACCACATCTGATGTGATTCTCAGGAGTATTTCATTCCTGTTGAAAATCTAGAATATCTTTCCTGTACAACTATAAGATCTATGTATATATCCCATGATTTCTGCTCTATTTTAGGATAGAATAAATTAGCTTCTAATTTTTGGGAGATTACAGATTTCATGGAATTGACAAAAGTCAACTTCCATTTGTATAAATATTGCACAGCCTGAGCATAGAATATAACAAAATAAAAAAAAAAGCAATTTAGTTCTCTCTTTTTGTTCATGGTATCAGAGCCTTTGCTCTTGGGACCTCTTCTTGTCAGCCTTCATTGCTGAGTACTTTCTTCTTTTCAAGTCCTTATTGCCAAGCGCAATTTCTAGCCTTCATTGTTGAAATTTTCACTAGGCCCTTATTACTGTAACATGAATGAAACATTAAAAATTAACTCAAGTACCAAATCAGAAGAGACCTCAAATATTTCACATATAGGAGATTTTCATAATATACAGGCAGCCTATAGGCTCAACGGAAAAAACTATTTGAAGTGGTCACAATTTGTTCAAACATTTCTCAAAGGAAAGGGCAAAATTAGCCACTTGCTTGGAACTGGACCCGAAAATGGTGATCCAAAATTCGCTGCTTGGGATGAAGAGGATTCTATGGTCATGTCATGGCTGTGGAACTCCATGTTACCTGAAATAAGCGACACTTACATGTTCCTGCCAACAGCTAAAGACATATGGACTACTATTCGACAAACATATTCAAAGGCGGGGAGATCTGCCCTAATCAATGAGATCAAAACAAAGATCTCGGCCCACTAAACAAGGCAACCTTCTGCTACCCAATATGCCAATCTTCCCAAAATCTATTATAGGAAATGGATCGACGGTGTGTTCGGATGTTGTGTAGTGAAGATGCAGCCACCTTGAAAAGCTTTATCGAAAAGGATAGAGTTTATGACTTCCTTACAGGTTTGAACGTAGAATTTGATCAAGTCAGAGTCCAGATATTAGAGAAAAAAGATTTCCATCCCTGAATGAGACAATATCCTTGATCCGAGCTGAAGAGAATAGGCGAGAAGTCATGTTGGAGCCTAAAACATTAGAAGGGTCAACAATGATTTCTATAAAGTCAAACAATAAGGAAGTAAGGATAGGTAATGGGCGTGCAGAGTCAAATAAAAACACAGTTTGGTGCACATACTGTAAAAAACCACGCCATACGCGAGAGGATTGTTTCAAACTCTATGGGAAGGAATAAGTCCTTAGCCGTAAAGGAGGATTTAAAGGAGGAAAAGCCTACTTAGCTTATGGAGAAGACCAAACCCAAGAAAAATCCAACCATGCTGGTATAGGAGAATTCAAAAAGAAGGAAATTGAAAAGATAAGAAACCTCCTAAATTCCCTTGAAAAGTCCTCTAGTACATGTTCATTGGCTCAAACAGGTAAGTACCTTAACTCTAATGCTTTAAGTGCCTCAAGCATGCCTTTTCTAGGCTTTTGGGTCATCGACTCAGGAGCTACTGACCACATGACTCACAACCCAATCAAATTTAGAACATACAACCCATGTCTTGGAAATAGAAAAATTACTGTTGCTGATGGATCTCCTATAACTGTTGCAGGCCAGGGAATAGTAAATCTATCAAATTCTTTGTCCCTAAATAATGTGTTGCATGTCCCCAAATTGTCCTCCAATCTCATATCCATCCATCAAATTACCAAGGATCTAAACTGCAAAATAACCTTCTATTCTACTCATTGTGTTTTTCAAGATTTGATTACGGGGAGGACGATTGGACTTGCTAAGGTAAAAAATGGGCTTTATTACCTTGAGGAAATGAGTGGCAACAAGAAGAACAAAAATCAATTATTCCTCATCTGCTCCTTAAGTAGCCTATCTCCTAATAAATCTGAAATTTGGCTTCATCATTTTCGTTTTGGTCATCCATCTTTTATTCTACTTAAAAGCATGTTTCCTTCACTTTTTAAAAATGAAGATGTTAGTAGTTTTCATTGTGATACATGTGAAATTGCTAAACATCATCGATTTTCATTTCCATTGAGTAATACAAGATCTACTAGACCTTTCTCCTTGATACATACTGATATTTGGGAGCCTTGTAGAGTTCCTAGTATTTCTGGAGCAAAATGGTTTGTCACATTCATTGATGATTGTACTAGAACTACATGGTTGTTTCTTATGAAAGAAAAATCGGAAGTGTGATAATTTTTCCAATGTTTCATAAAATGATTTACACATAATTTGGAAATTTGATTAAAAAAGTAAGATCTGACAATGCAAGAGACTACTTTAATCAAGTTCTCTCATCCTTTTTCCAAAAAGAGGGTATATAATACACGAGTCATCTTGTGTAGACACACCCCAACAAAATGGGAATGTTAAACGAAAAAATAGACAGTTACTCAATGTGACACGAGCAATTTTGTTTCAACATAAAGTCCCAAAAACTTTTTGGGGGGAGGCTATTTTAACTGCTGCACATTTGATAAATAGAGTACCTTCCAAAGTGCTAAATAATCAGAGTCCCATTGCTACTCTTTCTGTTTTTTACCCTGATTTTAATGTTTTTTGCAAACTGTCACCAAAAGTGTTTGGTTGTGTTGCTTTTGTACATATTCATGCACACCAAAGAGGGAAACTTGATCCAAGAGCTTTAAAATGTATTTTTGTAGGATACTCAAACACAAAGAAAGGATACAAGTGTTATCATCCACCTTCAAAAAAAAATTTTACCTCCATAGATGTCACATTTATTGAAAATGAGCCTTACTTTCAAAGTAGCAATCCTCATCTCAGGGGGAGAGTTCTTGGGAAGATAATGAATTTCTCCTTGATTTTCAAAGTCCCACATCCAACTTGAAGTCTTTCAAACTTGACGATACACTTAACTCCAAAGGAGAACATGCCAGCAGTGAACCTGAACCTGAATTTGAATTTGAAGATGAACATGCTAGTAAAGAAATTGAACCTAATCTTGGAGCTGAGGGAAAAACTGGTTTAAATCCTACTACACCACTCAAGGTCTACTCAAGGAAGAAAGTTCATATTTCTGAACCTGTGCAAGTCCAAGAATCTGAACCACAATTAGGTATTGAAAATTTTGCTCCTTTGTTTGTTCAATCTAACTCTGCCCCTTATGAATTTAATGATTTAGACTTGCCTATTGCTGTTCGAAAAGGAACACGAGAATGCACTAAGCATCCCATCTCAAATTTTGTCTCTTTCCATAGACTCTCTCCACAATATAGAACTTTTCTTACCACCATCAACTCCATTTCAGTCCCACAAACACTATAAGAGGTACTTAGAAATAAGAACTGGTTACAAGCTATGAAAGAGGAGATGAATGCCCTAGAAAGAAATAAGACTTGGGAAATTGTAGACCTGCCCAAATGAAAGAAAACGGTGGGGTGTAAGTGGGTGTTTACTTTGAAATATAGAGCTGATGGTTCATTAGAAAGGCATAAAGCTCGATTGGTTGCAAAAGGATACACACAGACATATGGGGTAGATTACCAAGAGACCTTTGTACCCGTAGCAAAAATGAATACTGTGCGTGTTCTTTTATCTTTAGCTGCTAACTTTGGTTGGTGTTTACAGCAATTTGATGTTAAGAATGCATTCTTACATAGGGACTTAGAAGAAGAGGTGTACATGGAACCTCCACCAAGTTTCAATGAAATGTCTATTGAAAAGAAAGCGTGCAGGTTAAAGAAAGCTTTATATGGATTAAAACAATCACCAAGGGCTTGGTTCGGAAGATTTACTAAAGTGATGCTAGCAATGCAATACAAACAAAGTCAAGAAGATCATACCTTATTCATAAAACATTCAAAAGGAGTTACAGCTCTACTTGTATATGTAGATGACATCACCATCACCGGGAATGATCAAATTGAAAGAGAAACACTCAAAAAGTACTTAGCAAAGGAGTTCGAAATTAAAGAACTTGGGAGGTTGAAGTATTTTTTGGGAATTGAGGTGGCATACTCAAGTAAAGGCATCCTTATTTCCCAACAAAAGTATGTCTTAGACTTGCTTAAAGAAACAGGCAATCTTGGATGCAAGGCAGCAAGCACACCCATTGAGCCTAACTTGAGATTGAGTGAAGAAAAGGATGATAGCATGGTAGATAAGGGAAGATATCAACAGTTGGTTGGGAAACTGATATACTTGTCCCATACAAGGCCGGACATAGCATTTGCTGTAAGTGTAGTAAGCCAATTTATGCATGATCCAAGAGAGAAACACTTGCAGGCTGTCAACAAAATTCTGTCTTATCTCAAAGGGACATCTGGTAGAGGAATTTTGTTCAAGAAAAATGAAGAATTGCTCATTGAGGCATTTCACCGTCTTGATTATGCGAGGTTATTGTAGATCGTAGATCAACTTCAGGATATTGTACATTTGTTGGTGGGAACCTAGTGACATGGAGGAGTAAGAAGCAATTGGTTGTTGCAAGATCAAGTGCTGAAGCAGAGTTTAGAGTTATGGCTCATGGAGTTTGTGAATTGCTATGGCTCAAAATAATACTTGATGGCCTTAAAATCAAGTGGGAAGGACCTATGAAACTTTATTGTGATAAGAAGTCTGCCATCAACATTGCACACAATCTAGTGCAACATGATCGCATAAAGCACATCGAAGTAGATAGACACTTTATTAAAGAAAAGTTAGACAACGACATGATTTGCACTCCATATATAACATCAAATGATCAATTGGCAGATGTCTTACCTAAGGGAATGCCTACTTCCAACTTTGAAGACATTACATGCAAGATGGGAATGGAAAATATCTATTCACCATCTTGGCGGGGAGTGTTGAAAATCTAGAATATCTTTCATGTACAGCTATAAAATCTATGTATATCCCATGATTTCTGCTCTATTTTAGGATAGAATAAATTTGCTCCTAATTTTTAGGAGATTACAGATTTCATGGAATTGACAAAATTCAACTTCCATTTGTATAAATATTGCACAACCTGAGCATAGAATATAACAAAACAAAAAAAGCAATTTAGTTCTCTCTTTTTGTTCTAGATCTGATGGTCTCGTAGTGGAGCCCATACGGTGTGATAGAGTACTTGCTTGCCATGGAGCAATGCCTCCCTCCGGAATTCACTCCGAGTACTTACACTCATATAAGTTACTCTTCTCTTTTGTGTTTTCACATCTTCTTTTCTTGAAAGGTTAGTGATATATTATGAAATAACCAAACAGGTTTAGAGAGACCAGTTCGAGTACTTATATTGGTTGGTCGGTGCTGCGAGGAGATAATTATTTATCCTCAGCAAGGATTGGCGGGTAAGAACATGTTTTATACAATGCAATATGTATGCATGTATATGTGTATGAAATGCACTGACTAATCTCCTTTCGGGTTTTCATCAGAGGGACCATGAGGGCTTGCAGGGGCAAGTGAACAACCGTCAGCGATAGATTGATGCTCAGCAACGTCGAATCGACATTTTGATACTTCAACTATCGGCCTTGTGGACACAGGGGATGGATACCGACTTGGACTATGAGATAGGGGGTTCGAGAGAGAACTCATGCTTCTGATCTTTTTTTGACTCTTTTATCATTGCTTGCAGAACTTCTGATTTTTAGAACTCTTGTAAACTTTTGACTTTTTGAAGATATAGAATCATGATTTTGACTTTTGAATTACTTCTAGTTTGCTCATTTCCTTTTATTATTATTTTTAAGTAGAAATATTTATTTTATATTAATAACTAAAATTAAGTGTTATAATATTTTAATAATATTATTATAAATATAAGTAATTTTAAAACTGTTTAAAATTGCTTGAATTAAATTGTATTAAAATAAAAACAATTGAGCAAGAAAAATAATTTTAAATTTATTATTTTAATTAGACACTAAAACTAATTTGTGCTAAAAATAAGATTCTATTCTAATTTAATAATAAAATTAATTTTAAACAAATTTAATACCTGATAAAAGTTAAAAGATCAAATTGTAATATTAAATTATCAGTCTAGACTTTCGACTAAAACACAAATGAATTTAATAATTAGTTTTATTAAAACTCAAGAGAGTTTTAATATAATAAAAGAAATATAAAAATCGACTCATATATTAAATCAAACTGTAAGACATATAGAGTATTTAACCAAATAAAAGTTTGATGATAATAATAACAAAGAAAATTTAATTACTTATATGAAAACGTGTATATCTAAAGCTTTTTAAATTTCAACCCAGTAAATCTTAGGTTCTCATTATGGATTAGGGTGTTACATAGATATCCAAAATCTAAAAAAAAATAATAAAAAAAGAAAAAAAGAAAACCATAAACAAGTTTCAAATTAAAAATGGCCAAAGAGCCAAATATTCTGCATTTGGTCTCTAAGTTAATAATTATAAATTAATATATGCTAATTAATACATATGCACTAATGCTATATTATTTTTTTTTGTACTAATACTATATTTGCTTATACATATGTAATTACAGTTTTTTTTCTTTTCCTCTAGGTAATGCAATTAACGGAGATCATGAATCATCATACTATGATGATCTAGTAATAACTTTTATTATAATATGGCTAATAATTCACATTATGAAAATAAGAAACATACAATAAAACAGCAATTTTTTTGAAAATTAAATAGATGAATATTGAATACCTTAAATTTCTATTGCTCTATAAGAGTGTAAATTATGTATAGAAGGAAAAATGGCTACAAGCTTGAAAGTTATGTTAGACGTGATCTTGGCTAAATTATAGAAAAATTTTTAGGTAGACTGACTCTATCACGTCATCTGTATACTAAATAAATTGTATAGTGATATATGGCTTATTTATTAGTTGTTGTATTTTCATTGGTTGGTTTATTTATTACCATTAACAACTCATGATTAAAATTCAACCAATAAAAATACAATAAGTAATAAATGAAGTCACATGTCACGGATGACGTGATATACTGAATCTATTTAAAAATTTCTCTTAAATGTAAGGGGAGGATAAATATATATAGTGATTTAGACGTAGGTTTCTTTCTTTGGGAGGTTAGATTCTCTAAAGAGGGACGCATTAGTAATTTAGGATTATTTAGCTCCATTTAGTATCAAAATTCATGATTTTCATTTTTCTCATTGAATCAATGCCTTTTTAGGGTTGGCTTTTAATAATGCGCTTTCGCTTTCCAGCTTCCTAATTCGACCATCTGAATATTTAACCTCAACCTCCCTACCAAACCTTTCGGCATAGATATTCAGACACCTCATTTTATTGAGAACTAAACATGTTCTCTTGTTTATCCAATCATCATGCCATCTAAAGAAATTACAATGCCCCTACATAAATATAGTAAATTTCATACATCAAAGATGATTTAACAAACTTTTACTTCATACCATAAAAGTATTTTACAAGATTATCTCAAAAAAATCACAACCCCCAAATTTGTGCCCTAGTTTATTATGGGTGCAAAAAATCAATAACTTCATTGGTCTGCCACATCTGCACATGTCCACTTCCATTCTAGAAAGAAAAACACAAAAATTAATTTCAATGGTTTATGATGATCATGATGCATATATTAGATCTAATAGAATTATTTTGTTGTATCCAGACTAATATCAATCCAACCCGTTTCATGAATAAATTGTGACCAATTAACCAACCAATAAAACTACTTGTTACAAATAACATCTTGTTGTTGCATCGAAACATATAAATGTTGACTAATCCAGAAGTTTTTGCAACTCAATTATGTATAATGGAATCATCAAAGATTTGACCTTTTTGAACTCTGTCTGTAACTCACTATAGGCTCGGGAAATAATTTTTAAATTATTGCATCATATACTTTTGATGTTTGATGAGTTTTGAGCTTCGATGTTGATTCAAAGGTGAAGAATTAGTTTCAGGTGCTTTAGTGTTTTAAAACCCTAGCATTTAACAATATTGCCTTATAAAATGCAGCATTTTGTGGTGTGTTGTTCTTGTTTATAAATATATAAATTAAAATTAAAAGTATAATGAATTTATGTTTTACAATTTAACTAATTAAATATATTCGTAATTCTATTATGCTAGAAATAGTAAGTATAATAAATTTTATAAAAAGTACAATTTTATTTAAATAAATATTTATAAAAAATTGAGCAAAAGTACACTGAATCTATATGATAATTAAGTATATTCATAATATTACTAGATGTCAAGTTCAAAAAAATAATACGTTATCGATAAACTAATTAATTAATAATTAATAATTAATTATATAATAATTTAATTTATTCTTTGCTTAATTAGTATTTTCTTTGATCTCCAAACTATTAAGTTTGTAGGATTTCACTAGATATATTTCATGAGATTAAAAAGTAAAATAAGATAAATTAATCATAATTTTTACCAAAATCTAATAAATTAATTTAAAATTCGACTCGAAATTTTAATAGACGAGCTAAATTACATCCATACCCAGCTAGATCCGAATCTGAGAAAAAACAAGACAAAAATTCCAAACCCGACCCAACTCGAGCCGACCCAACCTGAACTCGATATTAGTAGAACTTGAAGTTATCCGAACTTGAAACTATCCAGATTTGAAATGATTCGAACCTAAAATGACTAAATTTGAAAAGCTTGAAAACCTAAAATGATCTTATCTGAATCCGACTCCACCTGCCCGTTTGCTATCTCTATTAACTTTTAAGCTAGGAATAAAGTTCAGTTTGGCTACTGATCTTGTCACACGGGCTCAATTTAGTATTTTTTAAAATTTATAGATTTTTTAGACCAAATCTTTATATATTTAGCTCAAATTAATATTATTTTAAAGGAAGAAGGAGAGAGTGAGAGTCGCTCTCTCTTGAAAAAAATAATTAAAAAATTTAATAATGTTATTTAAAAATTATTTTATAATTTTAGTACAATTAATATAATTAAGCAATAAGTAGCTATTACTACTATTATTCTCGCTGAAACTGCTCTTCATTCTTCTGCTCTCGGCACCACCACCATTGTAACTGTCTCCTTCACCGTCATTATTAAAAAAAGAGTGAGAAACACTATAGCAATATTTATTTACTTTTATTAATGTAATAAATTAATATTTTTTACTGTATCCACTCTCTTTCTTAGAGTGTGTAACTCACTCACTCGTTTTTTTATAAAAATAGAGCTAGTTTAAGCTAAACATGCAAAAATTTAGGTTAAAATGTCTATTAATTTAGAAAATGGCTAAATTGAACCTCAATAATAAGGTTAATGGCCAAATTGGACTTTATTTCATTAAGCTCAAATAATAATTAGCTAGTATATGTGTTTTGCTTATGTCTTTATAAATAAAAGATAAATCTTTTACATGGATAGATTATATAATATAATTCCTATCTAGAATCTAAAAACTGGAGATTTATATATGACTTAAATTTTAATTTTGATATGTGAAAACTAGAATTATTAAATAAAAGAAAACACTTAAACATATGAGACGACTGCAACTTTTATTAAAATTCAAGCCACCATTTCTCTTTTAACTTGTGACAGTCATCTCATCTCATCTTCATGTTCAATATTTTCTTTTGTTTAAGAAATAAATCACACATTAGAGACTGAGTGCAGTGACCAATGAGTAGTATATTTATCAACACTTGGAGCCTTAAAACTTCAAAAGCTTGGAATTCGATTCCTATCTTTAATCTTTCTTTTAGTTGCAAATTTTTAATAGGTAGTTTTCTCTTTTCTCTTTATCTTTTAACGTATTATTGTGTCAATATTTTTTGCTACACTCTCTCGTTAAACTTATTAATGTTATTTCTATTTGGGCGCTGAGAAAATGAAAGAACCCACCAGGAAATTGAGCTTTTAAAATGCTTTTGTTCTTATTGGGTGATTATGTGGCTACATTTTTCTATATCAGCTTGAAACTTTTTGTATTGATATGTGTGTGTAGTCTTACTCTCGATATTGGTGTTAATAGTAGATTGTTAGAATTTGTCTCAAATATTTGCATGATTTAATATTTATTTTAAATTAAACAAATATGTTATTGAAGTGTTTGTAATTATTTTTAGATATATGATTTTAACTCACTCCCGAGAATGATAGTCTCAATTTAACTATTTTTCAGGTGTGGTTAGTTTTTCTGCAGTGCTTTTCATCTAACAGCCCGATTCCTTCATCTTCGGGTTAATGTAACTCATATATTATTGGTATGTTGATTTTTATAATTCTAGAATCTCCAGAGTAGAAATTTCAAATTTATCATTTTGCAATTTTATGTAAATTTTGGTCTTGCCTATTCATGCTGGCAATCCACATTCTAAAGATGTAGAACCTGATGGTTAAGGTTGATTATGGATCAATGCTATTAGATTGAGATTTGATAAGTTAGTGATTGGTCAGGCTTATTACGGGATTCGGTGGCCTTACGCCTACCCATTCCCTAGTGCCGATCACGGACCCACAGATCGAGTCGTGACAGAAGTGATCTGAACCAACTCTGGTCCTGCTAGCTTCTGTTCGCCAACCTCGTCAACACACAGGAGATCTGCACTTCCAGTCGTACAAGACCTTATAAGGTGCCATCTCGATGCTTGCATGGTAGCTGTTATTATACGCGAATTCAATCAATGGTAGATACAAATCCCATTAACCACCAAAATCTATCACGCACATCTGAAGCATATTCTCTAAAGTCTGGATAGCCTCTTTGACTGTCTGTCCGTTTGGGGTGAGAAGCTATACTGAAGTCCAATCTGGGACCAAACTCTTCTTGTAGCTTTTTCCAAAACCTCAAAGTGAACTGCGGTCCTTTGTCAGACACTATGAAAATTGGAACACCGTGAAGATTGACAATCCTCTCCAGATACACTCATGCATACTTAGCCACAGAATAAGTAGTCTTCACCGAAAGGAAGTGCGCTGACTTAGTCAATCGGTCCACAATTACCTAGATAGAATCATAACCAGCAGAAGTCTTGGGTAAACCTGATACAAAATTCATAGTAGTCCTTTCCCATTTCCACTCTAGTATGGGAAGCGGTTGCAATAACCCTGGTGGCTTCTGATGCTCCGATTTAACCTGCTGACACGTCAAACACTTGGAGACAAACTCTGCCATATCCTTCTTCGTTCCATTCCACCAATAATTTCCTTTCAAATCATGATACATCCTTGTGGAGCCCGGATGCATGTTGTAAACTGTACAATGAGCCTCTTCTAAAATCTCCTTTATGAGATTATCCACATTGGGAACACACAGCCTAGTGCCCATCCTGAGGGTACCATCATTATCTATAATAAAATCATTAGCTCGACCCTATTGCACTTCTTCCAAGATTTTTCGTAACCGTGGGTCCTGATTCTGAGCTATCCTGGTTTTGTCCACAAGTACAGACCTAACCCTAAAATGTGCTAACAATGCTCCCGATTCCAATACCTCTTTTTGCAACCCTTGGTCGTACAGTTCGTGCAACTCCCTAGTCATGGGTCTCTTCCTTGCACTGATATGAGCAAGACTACCTACCGACTTCCTGCTCAAAGCGTCTATCACGACATTCGCTTTACCTAGATGGTAGAGAATATTACAATCATAATCCTTCAGAAGCTCCAATCATCTTCTCTGTCTCAGATTCAATTCTTTCTGTTGAAAAATATACTTTAAGCTTTTATGATCCATATATATCTCGCATGTCTCACCATAGAGATAGTGTCTCCAGATCTTTAAAGCAAAAACTACTGCTGCCATTTCCAAATCGTGGGTCGGATAATTCTGTTCGTGCTTCTTCAATTGCCTGGATGCATAAGCTACTACCTTACCATTTTGTATCAGGATGTAACTTAAACCCACTCTGGAAGTGTCGCAATACATTGTGAATCCTCCAATTCCAAAGGGTAAGGTCAACACCGGAGCTGAAGTCAAATAATCTTTCAGCTTCTGAAAGCTTCTTTCATACGCATCAGTCCATTAGTACCTAACATTCTTCCGAGTCAGCTTAGTCAAAGGTGATGCTATCCTCGAAGAGTCCTGCATGAATCGACGGTAGTAGCCTGCCAATCCTAGAAAGCTACGCACCTCAGTCACCGTGGTCGATCTTTGCAGTCAGTCATCGCCTCCACTTTTTTAGGATCCACCTGAATACCTTCTCTAGACACAACGTTTCCTAGAAATGCAACACTTTCTAACCAAAACTCGCACTTGGAGAACTTAGCGTACAACTGATGCTCACTCAACGTCTGAAGTACCATCCTCAGATGCCACACGTGCTCCTATTTGCTTCTAGAGTACACTAAAATATCATCAATGAATACTATGATAAAATGATCCATAAACTGCATGAACACCCAATTCATCAGATCCATGAAAGTCATAAGAGCATTGGTGAGTCCAAACAACATTACTAGAAACTCATAATGCCCAAAACACGTCTTGAACATCGTCTTCCGCACATCTTCCTCACGGATCCTCAACTAGTGATACCCTGATCATAAATCAATCCTGGAGAAGCATGCGGCTCCTTGAAACTGATCAAATAGAACATCGATGCGAGGAAGGGGACACCGGTTACGAATTGTCGCTTTGTTCAGTTGCCGGTAATCAATACAAAGGCGCAAAGTACCGTTCTTCTTCACAAACAGAGTAAGAGCACCCCACGGAGATGTATTGTGTCTAATAAAACCCATATCTATGAGGTCCTTTAATTGCTCCTTTAACTCTCTTAACTCGGCTGATGCCATTCGGTAGGGCGGCAAGGAAGTAGGTGTTGCACCTGGTACCACGTTGATGCAGAATTCTATCTCTCAATTGGGCGGCAATCCTGGTAGTTCTTCTAGAAATACATTAAGAAACTCGGAAACCACCTGAACGTCCTCAATGCAACCTTTTTCTATTGAGGTGTCCCTAACCAAAGCCAGATATCCCTGACATCCACGGTGAAGCATTTGCTTAGCTGTAATAGCTGACATGAGATTTGATGGAGTAGGTATCTACTCGCCTTTAAAATAGAACTTTGAGTCTCTGGGAATTCGAAAAGTTACTTATTTCTCCCGGCAATCCAACATGGCGAAATGTATAGCCAACAAATCCATTCCCAAAATCACATCAAAATCTATTACATAAAAAACAATTAAGTTAGCAAACAATTCTCGACCCTCAACTGACACCGGACATGATGGAAACACAACATTGGTCTCTAAGGCATCACTTAACGGCGTAGTAACCGACATTGGAACTTGAAATATAACGGGCTGGACATCCAATCTTAAGGTAAAACTAGGCAATAGAAAAGAATGGGTAGCCCCAGGATCTAATAAAACTCTAGCTTTAGAATAGCAGACATGAATAATTCTTGACACTACAGCATTCGAGGCTCGCGCATCCTGAGGAGTGAGGGTGAACACTCTTGCTTGCCAATGGCCTGACTGTTGAGAGCTTGAAGCTTGACTTTAAACTCTGCCCCCAGATCAGCTCCCATAGATGTACCTCCAAAACCATGGTCCTGTTAGCCGACAAACTGAAATCTACC
Organism: Ricinus communis; assembly: GCF_019578655.1. NCBI lineage: Eukaryota > Viridiplantae > Streptophyta > Magnoliopsida > Malpighiales > Euphorbiaceae > Ricinus > Ricinus communis. Next base: position 15,713,461 of record NC_063259.1, on the reverse strand, counting down.
TTGAAAATATCCCGGAGCTGTAGGAAAAGCTGGTCGGGTCGCACTAGTAGATGAGGCCTGAGGAAAAGCTGGCTGGTTGAAGTAGTGAGGGCATGCTCGAGCCATATGAATCATCTCGCCACACCTGAAATAGGCTCCGTTGGAAGCTAGGCACGGTCCCTAATATGACCTGTCGCACATCTGACAAGTGCTGACCCCAGAATTAGAGCTGTTGTATCCTGAACTCTGCCCACTACCACTGAAGCCCTATCCAGGTCTGAATCCTCTGCTACCCTTCTGATTGTGTCTACCCTTCCAATGGGTACGGTAGCCTCTTCGCCCAGCCTGCTGGTCAGAACCTCCGGAGTAGCCTCCACTGCCGTAGTACGGCACAACTGGTTGTGCACTCGATTGACCCTCAATCCTGATCTTCTTTTTCCTACCATAGTCAGTCCTCTCGCCAAATCCTCACATGGTTATCTCCATCTGTCTGGCCATGTCAGTCACTTCTAGGAAGATGCTCTTCCTAGACTGAACTAAGGAGACAAACTGTAGACCAAGTCCTAAAATATACTTGCTGTTTTTCTGCTCCTCGGTCCCCACAACATAGGACGCATACCTACTTAGCTGTACAAATTGTCTGGTGTATTCAGCCACTCATAAGTCTCCCTTAATCAACCTTTTAAATCTCTCTTTGTACTCATACCTCACGCTAAAGGGATGAAGTACTCTTCAAATCTATCTTTAAACTGTCTCCATGACAATCCATCTAAAAAGGGGCGGATATAGTCTCTGAACCACTAAGATGATATCCCCTTCAAAGAATATCCGGCCATCTTAATGGTCCTCCTGTCCGAACAGTGCAAGTCGTATGCCCTTTTCTTAACCTCGTCCAGGAAGTCTAGAGGGTCCCCAACTATCACATCAAAATCCATAGGTCTCAATTTAGTGTACTCCGACATAGGAACCTCGTCCGGATTCCTAATACTGGACCCACTACCTCGGCTTCCTGAACCCTGGGCAGCCTGCTGCTGCTGGAAGACCAGTAACTGCTCTAAGGCCCTCTACATCCGAGTCATACCGGTTACAAATGCCTCTATTGGGACTCCACCAGCACCGTGTGCCTCCTGAGTCTCACCCTGATTTGGTTGGGCTGCTGCTCGAGGCCTACCTCACCTCCTAGTACCACGGGCTAGGGCCGGAGGGGCTGTCTGAGCAGAAAACTCATCTTAGCCTTCTTAGGTCGATGCTGCAGCTGCAGTCGCTCAAGTTCTCGGCATGGTAAGGGCTGAAAATAAGCAAGCTATAAAACCTAACTGACTCTCTAACGTATAGCGCAGATACTAGAATCAACAAAACACGCAAGGATAAACTTGATTTTCTAATTTCTGCAGTAGTTAAGGAAGCTAACCTAGGTCGAAGGAAACTAAACCTAGGCTCTGATACCAACTTTGCCACGACCCGGTCTGTGGGCCCGTGACCGGCACTAGGAAATGGGTAGGCTTAAGGCCATTGAATCCTGTAGTAAGCCTTACTTACTGATAATTCAATAAAGTGCTTATAAAAATATATAATTAATCAAGACTGACATGTCACACACCAATCTAACTGGTCTTTGATAACACTTCATGTCCATTATGGACCAGAATAATCATAACAACTCAAAAGTACTATTGGAGAAGGTTTAGAATGTAAAATAACTAAAATATGAAAGTATAAATTATTACAATAAACCCGATGAGGAAAGAAGTCGGGCTGTCAAATTTCAGGACAGTGAAGAACTCTAACTATCACCTGAAAAAAAAATAAAGTTGAGACTGTCAATCTCGAGATTGAGTTAAAATCAAATAATCATGTAACTATTGCAGTCTCCTCAATAAGAAAAAATATTTATTAATTTAGTATATCATGCTATTATATATCAAATGTGAGTCACACCATAATCTAGAAATAATATACATTAAAACAAACTTATGGGACGAGTGGCTCAACAGAACCCTAACTCAAAATGCTAGTAGTCTTTCAGCTTTTTTATTCCAATAAGTTTGGCGCCTAGAGAGCGAAGCTTAACCAGGATCCTTACATCCAGCCTGGATACTTCATTCCCAATTAAGCCGGCGCCTAGAGAGCATTGCTCGACTAGGGACCTTTCTCCGGCAGTCAAACTTTCACAGCTCAGAGAGTTACACTCAACGAGGGCAAATCCAAACATAACCTTGTTACCTATCCATGATTATTACCAGTGCATACGCAGTCCTGATGTAACCCATCAGGTAGCATGTTCTACTATAGCCTCATACTGATGTCGCAATCATAACATATATGTAATACTCATAGTAGAATAATCATAGACTAACATCATTATTCAACAACATACTGAAATTAAAGATTTAGAATCTCGGATAAAGCAAGCATGCAATTTATGAATAAAATTAATAATAATAGTATTAAAATAACATTAATTATGATTTCAAGAATAACGAGTTAATTTTACTAATAATTATACTAATATTATTCATGGAAATCACTAATTAAATGAAATTATTTATAATGCGATATTGAAAATCATATTGAAACATAAATCACTAGAACATCGCATTAATTTTAGACATGTCAATAGTGCAGTGATTATATAAATTTAACTCATAGTTCTATCACGCTCTTCAATCCGTTCCTACACCTCAGGTGGAGCTGGCGGAAAGGATGGATTATCTATTTACGAAAATACTCGGTTAATAGACATTCTTAAATTTTTCCTAGACTTCTAGATTAGACTGCCTAAAATTACTTTAGACTCGAGAATTTTGTCAAAAATTCGGCAGAACCTCCCCTAAATCACGGACGTTTACCCCCCGTAAAACAGGTCCAGTACTTGCCAAAAATACTTCAAATATTCTGTGATTAATTAACGATAGTCAGGCCATCAAAACTGCATTAATTTTCCCGACTCTGCAATACATCACAATCATAAATAATTAAATCCTATTAATTTTTAAGTTATCCATCACTGATAACTAATAGCCACAATATTTTTTCAAAATTACAACATAATTTTTAGGGTATAAATAAAATTATACTGAGTCGAGATTGCAATATTTCGTGCATCCGGAAAACACCAGAGTTTGGAAGCTTATGCCAACGGTGTCAGAATTCGAATCCGGAAGCGCCTACGCGAAGCTCGAGTTGTAGGGACTCCGAAAACACAAGAGTTTCAACCGGAAAATGGCCGGAAGGCACTAGATCGGGGCTAAAAAATCTCAGCTTCGACGAGGATTCTCGAGTGTGCCGGCGGGAGATTTCACGGTAAGGAAGGTCGTTTCCGGGGTTTTCGGGGGTGAGGAGTTCGAATCCAATATTGGATTGCCGAAAGAACGCCGACAGGAGGCTGAAACTGCGATGGTAGCTCTTCCTTCTCCACGCGGACGCCGGCAGCGAGGGAGGGAGGAAAAGGAAGTGGCGCGGCAATGGGAGGAAGAGGGGAGGGAAGCTGGGCGGCGGTAGCGGCCTGGTCGGCACACGCGGGGAGGGAGAGGGAGAAGGCAGTTGACGTAGGGGAGGGAAGGGAAAGGAATGGAGGAAGGAAAATAAGGAGAAATGAGGAGAAAAAAGGAAAGAAAAGGGGAAAAAGTCCTTTATAATTATTATTTTTATTTTTATTTTTATTTTCTCTAATCTGGGTATTACACATTTCGATTTAGTCTATGTTACTTCCTCTGCTCTTTGCTTAGATCTTTTGTTGAAGCTGATAAATTCTTTTGCGATTAGAATCTGTAGGCAATTGAATCGATTTTAGAAAAAAAGAAACCTTCCCTACAAAAAAGCCAAAGAAGGATAGGAAATTTCTGCTTTATTTATATCAATGTTGGTTTTTATTTCGATGATTTTCATTGGTTCAAGTGGGTCATATTGAAAAATAATGAGAGGGCTACAAGCGTAAACTGCTTGTTATTCACTTCGATAGATTGCTTGAAACTTTTTCTGCTACAATTTATTCTTTGTGGCTTAAGATGAACATCATGCAGGAACTTTTAACATGTAATATATTGGCCCGAGCCAACATGCTATAATAAAGTAGTCGTGTCCATTTGGGATAATAGAAGGCACTAGATGAGCTTATCATATAAAATGCTCTATTGAAAGGGACTAAAGTCACCAATTATTCGTGATTTGCCATGATTTCCAAGTAACATCAACCAACAAAATTAACATAGGAGTTAATTAGTCTCATTTTCATTATCTTTAATGTATCACATCTTATTTTTGTTTAGAGGGGAGGGCGTTATTCATAGTCTAAACACATCGATATGTACTGTGTATATTGTTAATGAGTAGAACTATATATATAACTTAGGATTTCTAAATAATTAGTCTCATTGATCAATTTGGTTAGCGGCTTACTCTAATTTATCACTGATGACACCATGGGTTGCTCTAATTATCACTGATGACACCATATCTTATATTGACTAAGAGTTAAGAGGACGTCATGACCTAGTCTCTAGATTAGTCCATCATTATTAGGGTCGTTTGTGGAAAGACTCGCATCGAGCCCAAGTCCCCTTGATTAGGAGACATATGATGACATCACATCCCACATTGACTAAGAGTCAAGAGGACGTGGGTCTTATAAGACTTTATACCACCCATCACACCCGTACTCTAAGTACATATTCATTCTTTTAGCATTGCATTTTCATATAGTAACTTAATTGAATTAAGGTAGTACTTAAGTTGTTTAATAATAAATAATAGTGGGATTTAATTGGAATGAAAGAAAGAGGGTGGATTGAATTAGGATGAAAGAATAAAAAGTTAAAAAGTTTATAAGTAATATGAACAATTCATTAAGGACCTAAAAAAATATTTTACAACTAATCCTATCCTAAACTATGTCCAGAATCATCCACTCTGTACTCCTAAGTCTGTATATATATACACATATATGTGTGTGTTCACACACACATATTTAACATAAGAAAAGAAAGAGAGGAATTGAGAGAGTTTCTTCATTAAACAACCTGGTCTAATCTTTTGCCAAGAGGAATTTCAAAGTTTAAGCATTTTGTTAGCCATAACCTTCATCTACAAAGGTTTTGAAGGTTAATTTGGTAAGTATTATAGGGGTTTTGATTAATTTGAGTTAGGATTGGTGAGCTGTATTGTCAAGTTAGAATTCTCTGATTTTTCAACCTCTGTATTTATTTCATAGCTTGAGCTAGAAAAATCCAAATAGCCTTGGCTTGATGCGTAGAAAACGTCAGACATTTCTCTATGACTTTATAGTTTTACGTTTGTACTAGTTCTATCTCTATCTTTGTGGAATCGGACCAAACATTTTTTTGCTCATCCTGTCAGGATAGTTTGAGCTGGTCATGTTAAATTGTGCTTAACTCCTTCTATAGTTATCTAATTTAAGTGAAACTTTTTCTGCATATTATAGAGTTGAATATCTAGAAGTATATAAAAGATGAGCCTCAAATACCTCATTTGTAATTTCCAATAATATTTCAAAATTGGTCCTAAAATTTATCCTATCATGGTTGTTGAGATAGGAATATAAGATTGAGTTTAAAAGTATAATTTACATATCATTTGGGGGCTGCATGATAGGAGAGTATAGAAGTTTATCATTTTATTAAATTCTAAGTGAAATTTATGAATTAGGTGTTAAAAAAGGCAAGAAGAGTGCAAGTGCAAAATAGATATTTCGTGGAGCTGGTTGGGTATAACTAAAGGCCACTTTCTGTAAGTAGATATCAAGCCCTTGCAAAGTTGATTTCTTTGATTTGAAAGTTGAATATTGAACTTGAAAAAAAAGAAACTTAAAGTTATTATTTTAAGCTTATTAAATTTCATATTGGTACTTATTTTAAAATATATTCAATTAGTTTTACAAATTTGAAGTATAATTATCAAAAGTAGGTTGTTTGTGTTAGATTTTACTTGTGATAATTTTACAGTTCAACAACAATAATATTTAAGCTTTTTTTTAGTTTGCCTAATTAATTAATATATAATGTTAATTAAAGATCTTGGCTTTTTCTTAATGAGTACAAACATTGATAGCCTTAATTTCATCGATTACACATTACTTATATTTCACAATTACGGGGCAGTCTGATATAGTTTCATTTTCATGGTAAAAAGAGTATTCATCCAATGCCTTTGAGTGAGTGAAAGTATACTTTGTTTTTAAGAAATACCTCCTTGCAATGATGTGTTTGAAATGTGCTGAGATTGATATATGCACATGTGATTTGTTTGTGGTAGTTAATGCACATTAGACAACGGGGCACTTGATTGTAGGTCGGTGAAGGGAGAAGGGTCGTACCATGTTAATGTAGAGGAAGGGTTAGCCATCAAGTGTGCCTAGAGTGGATGTCACGATCCCATCTGTGGGCCTGTGACCAGCACTAGGGAATGGATAGGCGTAAGGCCACCGAATCCCATAGTAAGCCTGACACTCACTAACTCAATTAAATCTCATCTCATTTTACTAATGCCATAATTTATCTTAACCGTTAAATTTTACACAATTAATTCGGTCTGCTAGAAGAATTAGGTGAGACGTGAAACTATAAAGGATTACAACAGATAAGTCTATTAATTCTATTGCGAAGAATCTAAAATTTAACAAATTAACATACCAAATAAGTTACATCACCCGATGATGAAGGAGTCGGGTTACTAGATAAGAGTCGTTGAAAGGCTAACAGTCACGGATCTGAAAAACAGTGAAATTGAGAGTGTCAGTCTCTAGAGTGAGTTAAAATCATATATCCAAGAAAAACAGTTACAAACACTTCAATAACACATCTATTTAATTTAAAATAAAAACTAAGTCATGCAAAAATAAACGTGTCATGTCATGCTTAAATTAAATAAAATAATTTCTTACACACTACGGGACGGAGTACTTCAGTAGAATCCTAATCCCAACACTACCATCTCGATCAATCTCAACACTGACATCTCAACTAATCTCAACTCTAACATCTCGACTCTCTCATTCCAACAGAACTAGTGCCTAGAGAGCGAAGCTCAACCAGGGTCCTTAACTCAAGTCCAGTCACTTAATGTTCACTATCAACCTTAGCCTTTCGGCTCTCTTATTCCAATAAGACTGGCACCCAGAGAGCAAAGCTCGACTAGGGACCTTACCTCCAGTCTGGTCACTTAGGTTTCTAAATAAGTCGGCGCCCAGAGAGCAATGCTCAACCAGAGACCTTTCCTCCGGCAACCACACTCTACTAAGCCCAGAGAGCGATGCTCGACCAGGGCAAGTCCTAAACTTTCCTTTTTAAATTTACCCATTTACCCTTTTTCCATCACTCTCGGATTTATACCGGTACACTCATCAAACTATTATGTTCTGTTGTCGTCCCATCCCATGTCATCATGCAATAACAAAATCAATGATAAAGGAAAGGATATATATATATGAATAGTAATAAAAAAGCATGATACACATGAATAACAATTAAATGCATAATTTAAACTTGCAATCAAATAATCACAGTAGCTATTTAAAAATTTATGCATGACACGTGCATAACCGATATATGACTTTAACTCACAGCTTTGGTGACCTCCTAGCTCTACTCCAGTGCCTCGGTTAGAGCGAGCCGAACAGACGGATTATCGAGACGCTTGATCGCTCGGTCGACTCGCCTTCAGCCGCCAGAGTCCGATCGACGATCCGAACACACCATCGAACTCAAAACGACGCGCTGATGATGATTCTCACTTCCGATTTTCTGATCCGACCCCCGATCATCCAGAGAGATTTGCGGACGATCTCGGTCGTCGATTTACAAACGGAGTCTGATCGCCACGAAATCGGTGCCATTGCGAAGCTTGAGCTGAGGAGAGTCCGCATACATCCTTCGATCAACCAAAGCTCGCCAGAAAAACTAGAATACGCTGGCTACCACCACTTCATCGGAACTCCCTCCTCCGGCCACCAAAGCCGACGCCGCCGCCACCAAAAGGAAGCCCTCAACTCACCGGTCAAAACAAGACCGACCTTGCCGCCAAAGGACGTCGAAAAAGGCTGGAATGGCGCCGACAGCCACAACGCTCCTTTTTTTTCCCTACTGCTAAGGTCGGCTGCGCATTCTTTGGACTTCGCCGTGCCCCACAGCGGACTTTTTCTCCTACCGCCATGGACGAACCTCCTCCTTCTTCCCCCTCGTCTTCTTCTCTCCCCGATTCTTTCTTCTTTCTTTTCTTCTATATCGACAATGGGTCCTTCAAATTTTCTTTCTTACCTTTTGGTTCCTCAACTTTTTTTAATTACTATCAATTTCATCCTGCAAAAATTCCACTTAACCCCTAAACTTTTCTCTAGCCTTTCAATTAGGTCCCTAACTATTTAATTTGGGCCAAATTAGAATTATTGAAAATAAACAATTATATATATACCCTTGCTCTTAAATGCAAAATTAGCAAAAAACCCTTGCCGACATATTTATTTATAAAAATACCAAACATACAAATTTTCATTAAAACCCCATAATAATAAAATTATACTTTTAATCCTCATCCCAAAATAAATTTTCAATTTAGTCCTAACACACAATTAATTTAATTAATTACTTTGCTAAATATTTTTCAATTAAAATTTAATACCATTAGCTAATTAAAATGTCGTTTTTCCGAATAATTCTTTTACAAAATATCCTTTACAAATTCTTCCACAACTCTCAAATACAGGAATTAATTTATATATATATATATATATATATATATACATTTGGGAAAAATTTGAATAACAAAAATATGGTTTATTTCTCAAAGAATTTACTTAATTAATTTCTTAAAAAATCAAACTAATTGGATATAGAAATAACTCCTTTATTTGTCTAGCATTTAAATTTCCATTTAAATCATTCCAATTTAAACCAAATAAAAATAAAGTAAAATTAATTTAAATAAAAATTTATTTATTAATTATTATTAATATTATATTTATGAAAGAAAAATTCTGGGTATTACAGTGAAATTTTGAATTATGGTTGATTGGTAATAATCGTTGTAAGGATGGTTAAAATCTATAAGAATTTTTATACCATTTGAAGTATTTAATGTTGATAATTAGTATTGCTATTTTACATGAGTCTTAGAACTGTTTCTATAGTGGTGTTTTCTTGCTTGACAAAGATTAATTGCCTCAAGAATTTGATTCACAATGTTATATATTTCATATAATTATGTGGTTTTCTTCTACTTACAGTTATCTAAATTATTTTATGCTTATATATATCTATTCACTGAGTAATTTTATACTCATTCTACTCTTTTTATAAATTTTGTTTAGGAAGCAAAGCTTGATAGTGGGTGGTTAAGCTAGTAAGTATGATTAAAGGCGAGAGTAAGGTTGGCCAACATTTCTCGTCTGAGGAGTCATACATATACTTATTGTAACTTGTACATAAATGTTCATCCTTGTTCCATACCATAGTAGTTACGTACATGTAAAAATCTATGTTATAAAGTTAATGTTTAAAGGTAAACTTTGTATATTAACTTATTTAATAATGTTTAATAAAGGCATTTCTAGTTATAGTCGTTATAATGAAACATCATACTAAAAAGAATTATCTATTTTTCATAATTATGATTTCAAATACATTATTACATATAAATATAAGTATGTTATACTTCAACTAAACTGAAAATCTTTTAGGAAGTGTTTGGTTTTAAATATCCATCTCGGGCTACGTGAGATGAGGTGTGACACCACCTCTTCTCATTGAGGGCCTTTTCTTATAAAGGACAAAACTCTAAGGCTATGAGCTTAATAAATAAATAATATATTCAGAGCATGACTTAGTCTATAGCAACCCATCATTATTAGTACTATCTGTGAGAAGGCTCGTATTGAGCCCAAGTCCCCTTAATTGGGGTGTCACAACCCGATCTGTGGGCCTGTGACCAGCATTGGGGAATGGATAGGCTTAAGACCACCAAGTCCCGTAGTAAGCCTTATTAAATGATATCCAATAAAGTGCATATGAAAACATAATATTAATCCTGTCTGAAATGCCATACACAAATCTAATTGGTCATTGATAATATTTCACGTCTGTTATAGACCAGGATAAACATAACAAATAAAAAATACTACTCCGGAAAGTCTAGAATATAAAATAACTAAAAATATGAAAGTATAAATTATTTACAAAAAGGCCCAATGAAGAAGGAAGTCGGGTTGTCTAAATACAGGACGACGAAGAACTCTAACTGTCACCTAAAAAAGATAAAATTGAGACTCAGCCTCAATATTGAGTCAAAATCACATAACCGTGTAACTATTGCAATCTCCTCAATATAATATTCACTAACTTAGTATATTATGTCATTACGTATTAAAATTCGAGTCATGCCAATATAATATTCACTAACTTAGTATATCATGTCATTATGTATTAAAATTCGAGTCATGCCATAATTTAGAAAAGAAATACATTTAAAGACTTAAAGGATGAGTGGCTAAGCAGAACCCTAACCCAAAATACTAGTAGCATTTCGGCTCTCTTATTCCAATAGGTCTAGCGCCCAGAGAGCGAAGCTCAACCAAGATCCTTACATCCAACATGGACACTTGATTCTCAATTAAGTCGGCCCCCAGAGAGCATTGCTCGATCAGGGACCTTACTCTGGCAGTCAAGCTTTCACAGCCTAGAGAGTTATACTCAACCAGAGCAAAACCCAAAAATAACCTTTGTTACCTGCCTATGATTATTATCGGTGTGCACGTGGTCTTGATGTGACCCATCGGGTGGTATGTTCTACTGTCACCTCATCCCAATGTCATAATCACAACATTTTAAAAAAAGTCGTAAATAAAATAATCACAAGCCAACATAACTTACTAAATAACACAATGAGAATTAAAAGTTTATGAGTAGTGATAATAATAGTAGTCTTAAAATAACATTATTAAAGATATCGTAAATAACGAGGTAAACTAATTAATAATAATATTAATATATTTTGTGATGATTATCAATTAAATGAAATTACTTATAATAACGATAATGATATTCATACATAAATATTAATCATTAGATATCGCATTAAATCTAGACATGCCAATGATACAACGATTATATGACTTTAACTCACAGTTCTGTCGTGCTCCGTAGTCCGCTCCTATGCCTCAGGTGGAGCTGGCGGGATGGATGGATTATCTATTCACAAAACGCTCAGATGCTCGTGGATAATAGGAATCTTTTCTGAGGGGATCTAAACTAACTCTGGTCCTGCTAACTTCTGTTCGCCAATCTCTTCCCAACATACAAGAGATCTGCACTTTCGGCCGTACAATGCCTCATAAGGTGCCATCTCAATGCTCACATGGTAGCTGTTGTTATACGTGAATTCAATTAACAGATATCAATCCCATTGACCACTAAAATCTATCACGCACATCCAAAGCATATCCTCTAAAGTCTGAATTGTCGTCTCTGACTGTCCGTCAGTTGGGGGGTGAAAAGTTATACTGAAGTCCTGATGTGTGCTATTTGTGTTAGCTACAATTTAAGGCAATGTACCTATCGATGCAGTCTAGCACTAATGGCGAGTATCAAGGTCGTATTCCTCAAGAAAGTGAAAGCCCAGAGTTATTCCTTTGTTCTTTTTTATATTAACCTAAAATGAGTGATGAATGATTTCTAAATTAACTAATAGCTACAAGCTAAATTCTAAGGGAGATGCAGGAGTAATTGATAACTAAAATAACCAAGACAAGAAAGCAAACCCAAAGGGAACCTAAACTAGTTGGCAATCAAACAAAAGATAAAGGATTAGTTAGTCTAATTATGCTACCCATGGATGAATTCTTAACTGAATTCGGTTTCTCTCTCGAGATAACCGAATTCCTAAACCTAATAACCTAAAGTTGGAATCTCTTCCTAACGATTGATTCTTAAATTAGCATTAAGCTTTAATCCGCCACTATTAAGCTTTGTTAATTCTTAATCCGGCTAGTTAATTATCCTTATCTCTAAGTGATTATTAACCAGTTCTTGCTATTCAAAATTCCAATTGCCAAAGGGACTTCTCAATCACACAAAGCAATCTAAACACACAATTCACAATATCTCATGAATAATGTATTATCTTATTAATACTGAAAGCAAGAAGAATACAAAACTAACCCAAACAATCCAACAATATAATATCAAGCCAACATAGTAAAGAAATCCTAATGGATTTAATCAATCTAGCTAATCATGTTTATTATCAAAATCCATAAGAATTCAATTACAACAATAAATAAAGGTAGAGAAACCCGATTACACCCTTGGATGAGAGTAAACAACCCCAATTCCTCTTGCTCGAATTGAATCAATTCTTGTTCCTCTTGCTCGATTTGAAAACCAATCAATGAACCTTGCCCAATCTTCAATCTTTGCAGGGAATCCGATTGAAACCTTGATCCAAGTCTCCTTTTCCTTTGGTTCCAGCTCAAAAAACCTTTAGAGAGAGAAATATTAGGGTTTGGGACGTTCTCCCCCGCTCTTCTCTTTTTTTTTTCTCTCTTCATTCTTTTAATTAATTCCCCCTGTCGCCGCCAACACAGCCGTGTCCCTGGCCGTGTTTGGGGACAAGGGTTGGTGTTCCTGGCCGTGTTACTCTCTGTGGCCGTGCTCCCTAAGAACTTCTTTTTCTCTGATGTTTGATGCACCCAACACGGTCGTGTTGGGAACACGGCCAGTGTTGAAACCAACACGGCCATGTTCAACTTCCTCATGCTCGTACTTAGCTTATTTCGGTAGCTTCGGCGTCCAATTATGCTCCAATTCTTCTTTTTATCATCCTTTGACCTCTTTTGGACTTAATGCACACAAACAGATGCATAGGGTAAGTGTTGGGACCAATTCACATCCAAATGTCTATAAAATCAATCTTAAAAACTCCATTTAGATGTGTGTATTTTACGCACATCAAATAACCCCACACTTAGCTCATTGCTTTTCCTTAAGCAATCAAAAGTACAATAAGGAAAATAAACCACTAAGGAACAACACTTAAACTGACAGACAAGCTAGAGAGCTCCTGCACATATCCTTAATAAGCGTAAGTCAAACAAAAAGAAACGAAGCAATCAATTCAAGTATCACAACCAATGCCAATAATTCACAAAATACTGTCTCAACAAAATTATTCAAAACCAACTCCTCACCCGATTCACTCTAAATCACTCAAAGTGTTTAAAGGATAGTGTTTAATCACTCAATGCATCAACTACTGCCTTACTTACTATATGCTTGCTCTTAAATCCTACTCCTACCACTTATGGAGAGTCAACAACCATGTCAAGAGGTCTTTATAAGGGTTGTAATGGGGATTAGGTAGGGGTAGCTAAATTTGGTAAGAGTTGAACCTATGGTGTTCTGCAATGAAATACATGACCTGCACACAAGCCACAATGATCACAAGGGGTAAACAATGGACAATAGTCCAAGGTGGAAAATAGGTATCAAGTCAAAATGTTTAGCTCACTTACTTTCTTTCTTTTCATCACCTTTCCCTTTTATTCTTCTATTTCTTTTTTTTTTCTCTTTTTTTTCATAAGGGAAGAACATTCACATAATAGAGTGAATTTGTTTTGGATTGAAGAAAGCTGCTATAAAATTCCATACTATTCCCAAGATAAAAATTCTCAATAAAAACAACTCATGTGCAAAATCATAACCCAAAGCAGAATAAAACTAAGTGGTAATGGAATATGATAAAAAAAATAGTGAAAGAAGGGGTTATCTACAGAATTAATAAACGAATGAAAAACCTAAGTGGCTCAATCATACCAAAGTGTTAAACTCTCCTTGTGGTCCTCATAAGCATTACCGAGCAAGTTCTAAAAGTAAAGACAGTAATTGGCACTCTCAACAAGAAATAAATACAAGCATATAAAGTGTATGCTTACAATTTAGGCTCAATTTCTCACAAGTGTGCTTTTGAGTAGGTTCCAAACAAAAATCATCAAAACAGAATTAAATAAACCAAAGCAACTTAGTGCTAAACTCAAACTAATTATCTTACATTCTTCTGCAAAACTCAACACTATCGGTTTTACCCGATCACATGGACATAAACAGGATTTCAAAAGCAAGTCAACAGTAAGAGCATCGAAACAAAGTGAAATTTTTTTAAAATTTTACAAAAAATTGCACAAAGAATAAACAAATAACTGAGATGGGATAAATATCACCCACCCCACACTTGAAGGACACACTGTCCCCAGTGTACAAAATATAAGAAATGAAAAAGGAAAAAGAACTAATACTGCCCTGACTATGGCTCCATAGTGAAAAGAGGTGCATCATCAGGGATATCAGGGCGTTGGCTAGTCTGTGGTAGATGAGTGGCTGCAAATAATAAAATGAAGAATTAAAATCGAAACTGAAACAAAAATTAAATAAAATATGAAAAATAAAACTAAAAAAATGTTTCAAAACAAAAAGTTAAATATTAGAGATTAAAGATAAAAATTGGGGTGCCTCCCAAAAATGCTTCTTTTTGATGTGATGAGTCTTCTTAGCTGGACTCATGGTGAAAAGCAAACGGGCGTGATCGACGACCATCCATCCTTCTTCCAAGCAAATGGCTTCAAGTATTCGCTTAGAGGGATAATCGTTAATTTTCTCTTCCTAACTATCAAGCAAGCTGCCAATATGATGGGCAAAACTCACTCATTGTATAATTGCATGTAGTCATGATGCTCTAGGGGCTCTTCCAATTTGAAAGCTGAAATTTCACCAATTGGAAGGATCGACGGTTGGGCAATTTCTTCAGGAACATCGATGGTTTTCTCTAGTCCTTGGCTTGGTTCACTTGCTAGAAGAAAGTCGAGCTCCTCCAAGACTTGTTCATTGGATAACTCGTGCTCATCTTCCATCATTGAAGGGACTTGTAGAAAATCCGCCAAATATTCCTTTAACTGCAACTCAGCATCATCAACTGTACTTTCCTGTTGGTAGTCTTTCAGAGGGATCATGTTTGCCTCTTCCTTTTCTAGTTCTATCTCCATGTTCAAAGAGTCATCCTGCACAGAAGCATCAACGTCAAACATAATAGATAACCCAGAAAAATTCTCATCTAAACGCAAAGTGACGGCACTCAAGTGTTCCTCGGATTCAGTAGCGTTTGATGGAGTTCCCAATTGCTCTTCAACAAGTAACTTGAAGATTAAGCCTACTTGATGCTCTATGTTTTTAATCGAGGCTTGTTGATCTTCAAGTATCCTCTATGTTTGTTGGAATCTATCCTCAAGACTTGTAATAAACCTTGTCATCAGCTCCTCTGACACTAACTCTTCACCTTGAGTTGATGGTGTAAGATTAGGCTGCTGAAATTCTGGTGGTTCTTGGCCATCTAAGCTCCATCCAAAGGGTGAATGAATGCTCAACTCTTGATTGTAGGTGCTTCCATACGAGTCATTTGGCCAACTTTCCGTATAATTCACCTGTTCATAGTTATAAGAACAATGAGCAACATCACTATATAATGGACAATCATTACTCAAATGTAAACCACAACAAAATTCACAAAAAACTTGAGATGAAAGGATAGGAGTGGAGAGTTAATTGGTAGCCCTGCAAAACGATTCCACTCGAGCTTCTAAATATGCACGGGTATCCCAATTTTTAGCATTCTCTTGGTTCCTGATCCCATTTTCCAACGTGTCATACAAAGAGTTTAGCATTGAACCTCCTTATCATCCACTATTTGAATCATAAACTCAACTAAATAAATATGTACAAACAAAACATAAATAAATATAAATAAAAAATGGCTAAATTAACAAATAGTCAAATTTCACTCTAGTTTTCAAACATTCTCCGGCAACGGCGCCAAAAACTTGATGTGTGCTATTTGTGTTAGCTACAATCTAAGGTAGTGTACCTATCGATGCAGTCTAGCACTAATGGCGAGTATCAAGGTCGTATTCCTCGGGAAAGTGAAAGCTCAAAGTTACTCATTTGTTCTTTGTTATATTAACCTAAAATGAGTGATGAATGATTTCTAAACTAACTAATAGCTACAAGCTAAATTCTAAGGGAGATGCAGGAGTAATTGATAACTAAAATAACCAAGACAAGAAAGCAAACCCAAAGGGAACCTAAACTAGTTGGCAATCAAACAAAAGATAAAGGATTGGTTAGTCTAATTATGCTACCCGTGGACGAATTCTTAACCGAATTCAGTTTCTCTCTCGAGATAACCGAATTTCTAAACCAAGTTAGAATCTCTTCTTAACGATTGATTCTTAAATTAGCATTAAGCTTTAATCCGCCTCTATTAAGCTTTGTTAATTCTTAATCCGGCTAGTTAATTATCCTTATCTCTAAGTGATTATTAACCAGTTCTTGCTATTCAAAATTCCAATTGCCAAATGGACTTCTCAATCACACAAAGCAATCTAAACACACAATTCACAACGTCTTATGAATAATGTATTATCTTATTAATACTGAAAGCAAGAAGAATACAAAACTAACCCAAACAATCCAATAATATAATATCAAGCCAACATAGTAAAGAAATCCTAATGGATTTAATCAATCTAGCTACTCATGTTCATTATCAAAATCTACAAGAATTCAATTACAACAATAAGTAAAGGTAGAGAAACCCGATTACACCCTTGGATGAGAGTAAACAACCCCAATTTCTCTTGCTCGAATTGAATCGATTTTTGTTCCTCTTGCTCGATTTGAAAACCAATCAACGAACCGCGCCCAATCTTCAATCTTTGAAGGGAATCCGATTGAGACCTTGATCCAAGTCTCCTTTTTCCTTGGTTCCAACTCAGAAAACCCTTAGAGAGAGAAATATTAGGGTTTGGGACGTTCTCCCCCGCTCTTCTCTTTTTTTTTTCTCTCTTCATTCTTTTAATTAATTCCCTCTATCGCCGCCAACATGGCCGTGTCCCTAGCCGTATTTGGGGACACGGGCTGGTGTTCCTGGCCGTGTTACTCTTTGTGGCCGTGCTCCCTAAGAACTTCTTTTTCTTTGATATTTGATGCACCCAACACGGTCGTGTTGGTGCCCGTGTTGGGAATACGGCCAGTGTTGAAACCAACACGGCCATGTTCAGCTTCCTCATGCTCGTACTTAGCTTGTTTTGGCAGCTTCGGCGTTCAATTATGCTCCAATTCTTTCCTTTATCATCCTTTGACCTCTTTTGGACCTAATGCACACAAACAGATGCATAGGGTGAGTGTTGGGACCAATTCACATCCAAATGTCCATAAAATCAATCTTAAAAACTCCATTTAGATGTGTGTATTTTATGCACATCAAGTCTAATCTGGTACTAAACTTTTCTTGTAGCTTTTTCTAAAACCTCGAAGTGAACTGCGGTCCTCTGTCAGACACTATGGAAATAGGAACTTCATGAAGACTGACAATTCTCTCCAGATACACTTGTGCATACTTAGCCACAGAATAAGTAGTCTTTACTGGAAGGAAGTGCGTTGACTTAGTTAATCAGTCCACAATCACCCAAATAAAATCATAACCAGCCGAAGTTTTGGGTAAACCCGAAATAAAATCCATAGTAATTCTTTCCCATTTCCACTCTGGTATGGGAAAGGTTGTAATAACCCTGACAGCTTCTAATGCTATAATTTGACCTGCTGACACGTCAAACAGTTGGAGACAAACTCTGCCACATCCTCTTTGTTCCATTCTACCAATAATTTTCTTTCAAATCATGATACATCTTGGTGGAGCCTAGATGCACACTGTAAGTTGCATAGCGAGCCTCTTCTAAAATCTCCCTTCTAAGATTATCTACATTGGAAATACACAGCCTAGTGCCCATCATGAGAGTACCATCATCATCTATAATAAAATCATTAGCTCGACCCTGCTGAACTTCTTTTAAGATTTTCCATAACTGTGGGTTATGATTCTGAGCTAACCTGTCAACGAGCACAGACCTAACTTTGAAATGTGCTAACAATGCTCTCAATTCTAATACATCCATCTGCAACCCCTTGGTCGTACAGTTCGTTCAACTATCTAGTCAAAGGTCTCTTCTCTGCACTAATATGAGCAAGACTACCTACCGACTACCTGCTCAAGGCATCTGCCACAACATTTGCCTTAACTGGACGATAGAGAATATTACAATCATAATCTTTTAGAAGCTAAAACCATCTCCTCTGTCTAAGATTCAATTCCTTTTGTTGAAAAATAGACTTTAAGCTTTTATAGTCTCGCACGTCTCACCATAGAAATAGTGCCTCTAGATCTTTAAAACAAAAATTACTGCTACCATCTCCAAATTGTGAGTAGGATAATTATGTTCATGCTTCTTCAATTGCATGGATGCATAAGCCACTACCTTACCATCTTACATCTGGATACAACCCAAACCTACTCTGAAAGCATCACAATACACTGTGAATCCACTAGTCCCAAAGGGTAAGGTCAACACCGGAGCTGAAGTCAAACAATCTTTCAGCTTTTGGAAACTTCTTTCACACACGTCAGTCTACTGGGACCTGACATTCTTCTGAGTCAACTTAGTCAAAGGTTCTGCTATCCTCGAAAAGTCCTGCACGAATCTAGTAGCCTGCCATTCCTAAAAAACTACGCACCTTAGTCACCATGGTCAATCTCCGCCAGTCAGTCACCGCCTCCACTTTCTTGGGGTCTACTTGGATACCCTCCCTAAACACAACGTGTTCTAGAAAAGCAAAAATTGCTAACTAAAACTCACACTTGGAGAACTTAGCATATAACTGATGCTCCTTCAATGTCTGAAGTACCATCCTCAGATACCACAGGTGCTCTTCTTTGCTTATGGAGTACACTAAGATATCATCAATGAATACTATGGCAAAACGATCTAGGAATTGTTGAACACCCGATTCATCAAATCTATGAAAGCTGCAGGAGCATTTGTGAGTCCAAACGACATCACCAGGAACTCATAATGCCCATAATGCATCCTGAATGCCGTCTTTGGAACGTCTCATTCACGGATCCTCAACTGGTGATATCCCGATCGCAAATCAATCTTGGAGAAGCATACAGCTCCTTGTAGCTGATCGAATAGATCATCAATACGAGGAAGTGGATATCGGTTACAAATCATCGCTTTATTCAGCTGCCAGTAATCAATACGGAGTCGCAACATACCGTCCTTCTTCTTCATGAATAGAACAGGAGCACCCCATGGAGATGTATTGGGTCTAATAAAACCCTTATTTAGGAGGTCTTGTAACTGCTCCTTTAACTCCTTTAACTCGGCTGGTGCCATTCAGTAAGGCAGTAAAGAAATAGGTGTCGTACCTGGTACCACGTCGATGCAGAATTCTATCTCTCTATTGGGCGGCAATCCTGGTAGCTCTTCTAGAAATACATCAGGAAACTCACAAACCACCTGAACAAATTAGCTCTTATTACATGCAGTGATATTGATGTTCCAAAATCATATAAAAGGTGCTCTTTATATTCCATTATGCAAAGAAGCTATAGAACAAGAAAAACAAGCATTACATATTAACAACATCTGTCAACTTGTTCCTCAGCTTCCATACACAAATATAATCGCGTCTAAATAGATTTTCATAATAAATTTTACAGAATATAACAAGATTGAAAGATACAAGGTGTGTCTTATAGCTCAAGGCTATACACAGGTGGAAGGCTTGGACTATGAAGAAACTTATAGTCCAGTTATCAAAGTTACCTCCATTAGACTAATGATTGCAATTGCTATCGTATCAAAGTGGAAAATGAGACAACTCGGCATGAAAAATCCATTCCTTCATGGACGTTTGCAAAAAACCATGTACATGGAACAACCTTTAGGCTTCAAGGACCAGACCAATCCTACCTTTGTGTGCAAATTAAACAAATCTCTTTACGAGTTTAAATAATCCTTGAGAGCTTGGTTTAATAGATTATCTGATTTTTTAATTCATATTGGGTTTGAATGTAGTAGAGCTGATCAATCATTATTTATTTTTCACAAACACAATATTGTTATACTCATGCTAATCTATACTGATGATATCGTGCTTACAGGTAACAATGATAACTTCATTCACTAGTTGATCATACAACTCAGTTCCAAATTTGCTTTTGGGAATAGAGGTTCAACATCACCCAATGGAGTCACTCTTTTGCAAAGTCAATACACAAAGGAACTCCTTTATCGAGCCAAGCTTCTTATTAACTCGCACTTTAATACTCCTATGGCTCTCAAAACTCAACCATCCTCTCAAGATTCAAGTCCTATTGATGCAACCGAGTATCATAGCCTAATAGGAGCACTACAATATCTTACATATACTCGACTATATATAGTTCAAGCAGTGACCAAAGTATGTCAGAAGCTTCAAGATCCAACTCTGAGCGACATGAAAGCGGTAAAATGGATACTTAGATATCTTAAATGTACATTACATTTTAGACTCAAGTATACTACTTAAAGCACTCTCTCTATGGCTTTTATGATGCAGATTGAGCTGGATGCCCTACTACACGAAGAAGTACTACTGGTTATTGCATCTATCTAGGTGCAAATTGCATATCTTGGTCTTCAAAAAAGCAATCAACAGTTTCTCACTCGAGTTCCAAAGCTGAATATAAAGCACTTGCATTAACTATAACTGGACTTGTTTGGCTAACTTTTTTCCTTCGTGACATTGGCATAAAATTGAACAAGGCACCCCTAACTCTTTTGTGACGATAAAAGTGCTTTATATATGACTATCAATCTAGTTTTTCATCCCCGTTCAAAACACATCGAAATAGATTACCACTTTGTTCTAGAAAAAGTAGCTATTAGTGCTCTCATAACTTGGTATATCCCATCCACTAATCAAATTATAGACATATTCACGAAGCCTCTATCCAAGTTGCCATTTTTCAACTTTAGAATCAAGCAAATAACAAGATTCTTACTAATATCATGGAATATGTTGCACTATCTATAGGAATCAATCAAGATAGATTTAGTCCTAATAAATAGCTTAAATATTTACTTCCCTTGTTATAATTAGTATATTTATATTCTATTGTATTGCTGGTATAAATAAAGAAAATAAGATTACATTTGTTTCATAAATTATTTTAACAACTAAGATACTCGTTAGTGAGTTAAATATCCATAAAATTAAGAGTTACATATTAATCTAGTGTAGATTGATTCGGGTAGTATGCAATTATATTCTCTGGATTAGAAACAGTTTGGATAATAAAATTATTTTTTAGATGAATTTAGGATGGATTTGGGTAAGTATATTTTAATCGGATTGGATTTAGATATTTTGAAATGGTTAGGTACTTGTTGCCTAGAGATGACAGAATTTTGTCAGATCCAGGAAACCTAATCCGACCCGTTCGAATATGAATTTTAATACAATATTAAAGACACTCGAAATGCCCTGAAACCGAAACTGCTCGAACCCAAAATGACACAGACCCGAAGCAATCCTGAACCAAAGTGATATGAATTCAAGTAACTTGAAATCGAAACAACCCAAGCCCAAAAATAGATAAAAAATCAAAAATAATTTGAACTTGAAATTATTGAAATTCGAGACCGACACGATCTAAGACCCAATAATACTCGAGCTTATAACCAATAAAACTACATTCAAAATCCAAAATGACCTTAAAATTTAAAATAAAAATAATATTTTGCTGACATCTAATTATCATATATAACTAATCTTAATACTATTTTTCTTAATATAATTTATCTTTTTTTTTGTAATATCATCTCTAAATTTTTATTTTTAAAATTTTACTATATTAAAAATTGTTAATCATTAAATAAAATAACTAACTTGAATTTATCTATATAATATCAAAAAATAAAACATTAAAAGCTACTAAATAAAATACTGAAGTTAAGTATTTTGTAATTTAGTTTAATTTCTATTAGTTTTTTAAAGAAAAAAGGTAAAATTATTTTATATTATATTTATGAAAAAAATATCTAAAACTGAAAATATAATTATACTTTAAGTATAAAAATTAAATTAATAATCATAAATTTTTTTTATAAAAGTCAAGAAACTTAATTAATAATAAAAAATTAACTAAATAAAATATCGATATTGACACCATTTTGAAGTTAAATCTTTTTAATTTACAATACTTTCTTAAGTAAATTAAATAATTAAGTTAATTATTCTTAAAATTAATAAAATTTATATTATATTATTTTTTTTAATTTTTAAAAATAATCCAAGATAAATAAAAATAATAATTTAACAAAAAGGCAGCCAATGCATAAAGAAGTTCCATTCTAATAGAAAAATTTGAACTTCAAATATTTAACTAGAAATAAAAATATAAAATTTTATTGGATAAATTTTATAAAATTAAAAGATAAATTATATAAATTAATAATAAAATTTAATCTAAATTTGATATAAAATTAAAGGCAACATGAATTAAATTTTATCTGAACGACTCAATCTGAACATATAATGATTTGAATATGAAAAAAAAGTAAAACTAAAAAAATATGAATCCGGACTGATAGAAATTCGATCAAATCTGAATTCGACATTATTGAAATTTGAAATTATATGAATTTAAAAAAGAACCGAATCTGAGATAATTAAATTTAAAATGATTTTATCCAAATCCGAGTCCACGGGCCTGTAAAACGTTGCCATTTCTAATTGGGAATTAACCATTTCAGGACCGATTGTAACCGGGCCGGTTGAGAGTTAGAACAGACTCGTGGTGATGGCTAGAGCTAGACTCGTGTAGTTGCAGAGAAGGCAAACCCTTCGTCGCTTTTCGTTCTTCATATGTGAAAATATAACTCTGAACTAATAATAAGGAAAAGGGAATGTCTTTTTGTCTTTCTGTATCAACACCAATTATTTTTTCTATAAAACCTTTCTTCTCTGTAAGTCTCTCAATCCTAATAATACTATGTATGCTTTTCTATAACATTTTTGCTGCGTTTTGATGTGCGTGTAAATTTTGTTGCAGATGTTTAATGGAAAGAAAAGGACAGTAAGTAAATTGGTAGTAAAAGCAGGGCCCAAAAGGATTTGCTTTGACAAAGAATGCAGAGAAGCTTTGCAATCTGGAATTGATAAGCTAGCTGACGCTGTTTCTGTCACCTTAGGACCTAGAGGTATCAACCAACCTTATGGGTTCTTTTTTTCTTTTGTATGTTATAGTGTTACAATTTTCTTTTCAAAAAACCCATCTCTTTTTGATGTTTAATTGCCTCTATATTGTGTTTCTCCATGTAATCTTTTTTTTTTTCTTAATGCAATAGTTAATATAATTTGGCTTTGTAGGGATGTTGAATATGCTTTGTGTAGTTTGTTAATAATTAATTATAGGCTATAATAACGCATTACTGAAGAAGTGGCCACAATTTCAATGAGAGTTGGTACTTCTTTGGTTATTGACCCTTTAGCTTCTCAGGCTTAGCTGATATTTGATGTTGTTAAGTAGATATGTGTTATTCATATGTTTTAATCAACATTGTGCAGGACGTAATGTTGTTCTTTCTGATTCTAAGACATTAAAAGTAGTGAACGATGGTGTTACAATAGCTCGAGCCATAGAGCTTTCAGATACAATGGAGAATGCTGGAGCAATGCTAATCCAAGAGGTTATTCACGGTTGCTACATGATCCCCTCCATAAAAGTATTCATAAATATGTAGTGCAAGTAGACAATAAATATGTAAAACGAAAATGCTCGCCTGCAGGTTGCAAATAAAATGAATGATTTGGCTGGTGATGGTACTACAACTGCAATCATTTTGGCTCGTGCAATGATCAAAATGGGCCTGTTAGCAGTTGCTTTTGGGGCCAACCCTGTTTCTTTAAGGAAAGGATTAGATATGACTATAAAAGAATTAGTTGAAGTCTTGAAGGAGAAAAGTGTTTCAGTGATAGGAAGGGATAACATTAAAGGTCTTTCCTTCACCAGTAGTTGGATTTAGTTAAAATGTTAAAGTTGATTTTACAAATCTTGAAATTCTTCTCCCCCTCGCCTCCCCTTCTTTTTCCTCGTATTTTGCAGCGGTTGCTTCCATCTCTGCTGGGAATAATGAATTTGTTGGGAACTTAATTGCGGAGACTATTGACAAGATTGGCAATGATGGAGTAATCTCAATTGAATCATCTTCGACCTCTGAAACTTATGTGATCATAGAAGAAGGAATGAAGGTAATTTACTGGCAATTGAAATCTAAAACTGATTCTGGTTTTGATAATTGTTTGGACATCTGGTAAGATATACACAGGCTTGGTGAAATTTTTTTTAACTTCACATCAGTTTCATTCATAGTCAAAATGTAATATAGTCTCTCAATGTCCAAGAAAATAAATGCATGAGATTGTAAATTTTTTGCATTGCCTATGCTAGTGCTGCAGATTGGTTTATTTGTAATTGAAAATAACATGTATGCTATGCTGCTTACTTCGTTCATAATCAGGACACTGGTATAAAAGAACATTCTTTAGAAACAGCACTAGCCTTTAGTGTGTAGATGTATTTTAGCACTCAAGCTTAAAGTGCCTTTACTAGTACATTTTCAGGAGAATGCGTCATCTCTGGTCTAAAAGAATAAACATTTCCAATTGTAATTGTTTTAGATGATTAGATGCTACATCCATTTTGCGGATCTTTTCACTCTATCTTTTGATTTTACTTTTGATTCCCCGTGCGTGAACATCATATTATTCCAGAATTTTTATTTTATTTTTCATTTTGTTATGTTTGCTGCTGTTGCTCTACAGATTGATAAGGGCTACATGTCTCCCCAGTTCATAACAAACCAGGAAAAATCTCTGGTAGAGTTTGACAATGCCAGGGTACTAGTAACTGATCAACGGATTGCAACTGTCAAAGAAATCGTCCCTTTGTTGGAAAAGACTATGCAATTGAGTGTCCCACTGTTAATCTTTGCTGAGGATATGTCAAAGCAGGTACTGGAAACACTAGTGGTGAACAAAATGCAAGGTTTATTGAATGTTGCTGTTGTCAAATGCCCTGGATTTGGAGAGGGAAAGAAGGCTTTATTGCAAGACATTGCCCTTATGACAGGTGAACTCATATCTTGCTTTCTAACTTAAATTTGGTCAGTCCATTGGCAGCATTCAGTCGGTTTGGTTTACTTGGTCCAAAATTGCTTTAAAATCTAACCAATCTAAATTATCATTAAAACTGAATTTATTGAATCATAATAATCTAATCCAGTTCAGTTGGCTATTCAATTTTTTTTGCTTCTGTTGGGATTTTACTCTTTGGCCCAAAAATACACTAAAATAAATGGATACTTTTGGGTTGACCTGCCATTTTAAATAACACCCCCTCCTTCTGTAAATAATCCCTTATCTTATTAATATCTCTTTCCAGATGTTTCTGTTGAAAGAAAAAGGGAGTTTTGCAAGTATTGTATAACATGAATTTCTTCTCCAGACCCAAGGCTGTCAGTTTTCAGAAATTCCTTAATGATAATCTTATAGTAACACCTCTTTGCCTGTCGCTTCCTCTCCTGTCAATTTCTTGGGGTAGTAGTTTTAAATGCTTGTGCAATCAGAAATTTGACCAGCTACCTCATTATGTTCACAGCAAATATAAGATATCGCTTAATTACAAGTCAAGTTCGTCATTACGTCATGGCTATATATAGCAGGAACCTTCCCTGCATCTACTCTTATATAACTGATTTCATCTAAATGATTTCAGGTGCCGATTTTCTTTCTGGAGATTTTGGTCTGACTCTCATGGGCGCAACCTCAGATCAACTTGGCATTGCACAGAAAGTTACCATAACAAGTAACTCAACAACCATAGTTGCTGACTCTTCTACCAAAGCCGAAATTCAAGCTAGAATTCTTCAGATGAAGAAGGACCTTGCTGAAACAGATAATAAATACTTGTCAAGAAAGCTCTCAGAAAGAATTGCCAAATTGTCTGGTGGCGTGGCTCTAATCAAGGTTTGTATCATGATAAGCTAGTGTGCAACGCCACTTCCGAGGAATGGTGTGGCTCTGTGTGCTGAATGGATAAATCTTATAGTATATGCATCTTTTGCACGAACTGCTTAGCAGTTGGATTTAGAGTATGCTTGCACTTAGTCTGAAAGTGTTAATATTAGGCACTAAATAATGTGCCATGATTAGGATTGATCATTTTGTGTTCAACAACTCTAGTTCTAAAGATAGTATGCATTATGTCTTATCAACTTTGATTTGCTTTTTGTCTTTTTTTATAGTGTAAACATAATAATTGCCATTGTAGACCTGCCTTGCATAATGCTTTGAAGGAACCTTCTGTCTAGGTAAAAAATTGATTGGTGTGAAACATCTGCACAGCTTGTGTTATTAGGGCTGTTTGGTAGCATGACTATAGCTAGCTTTTGTTTCCAAAGAAAGAAATTCAATGTGAATATTTGAGTTTTCACTACTTTTGACCACTTCCCATACAGTGTAACAGCTGCCAATCACCATCCCTCCTCAGTCACCACCATCAGCACTGAAAGGAGTGTCCTAAAAGATCCTGGTTGATTTGTCCACGAGTGTTCTGGTCTTCATGTAGAAGCTCGTTTGATGATAGGCACCTGTTGTCCCCTTGTGGCTCACCAATTAAAGATATGCCTTCAAAGCAGTTTTCATTTGCATATAGTCATATTGAAGTCCCTAACGACCTTTAGTTGCTTCCATATCACCACATGGGAGTTCATGAAAACCTTACAATAGGCGTACTAGTGGTACCCTGGACTGGATGTTTCTAGTCATCTAATATCCAATTTAACTGAGGGTTCCCATTTGTTTCCCTATATGATTTATTTCTTTTTCTGTGCTAATATGTATTTTCTGCCTCCAATCTAAATGGCATTCAAAAGCTATTATAATTGAGATTGGCCTACAATAAAAATCTGGCTTTTGCAATCTTGTGGAAAAATTCCAGTTATGCGAAATTCTTAGTGAGACTATATGTTGTGCATCAATCACTTCATGGTGTATGAAATTTGTTTATGCTATAGAAGTGTCCAATTGCATAATGTTGATAAGCTCATTTTTGCTGATAATATTGGCATGTATGAGAGATAAAAGAAATAGAAAATTGGTACGCCTTCATTATAAATTGGGAGCAGAGAAAAGGAATTTGGTGACCTTTATATTTTCGAAGATGTACATGTTAAACTGGTAGGAATGGAGGGAAAGAGACACAAATTACTTTGCAATTAATGTTTATTTTAGTTGAACATTCGAAATCTGGTCATTCTTTCAACATTAAGGCACATTTGCCTTGAAAATTATCTTCTAAACCATTTTTCAGAGTTGCTAGTGTATGGTGCACAGGAGAACTTGTGAATGGAAGATTTTTCTTTTCCTAGTCAAAGGGAAAAGTTTTTCATTTTTAAGGAAAATGACTTCTCATTTTCAAAAGGAGAAACCATTTCATGGGCAGAAACCTAAAAAGATAAACCACACAGCTGCAGACCCATTAGTCCACTGCTGTTCATCATTGATGGCAGCGGCCATCAGAAATTACTGTCTGCCGTTGTCAACCACTATGATTACTCCTGTGTAGTTTTCTTTCAATTTTAATATAAATGAAGAAATATGGAGCTTTTATAGGTTCAGATAATTTCAGGGTCTTCTTTATTGGAGAAATTTCAATTGTACTTCAACACCAAAAAATGATTTCAGGTGTGATTTCATTGTTACAAACAAATAATGAAAAATAATTTGTTTTAAAAAAGAATTAAAGTTTTCACAGTATGTTTGCTGACAAGTTATTTTATGCAAAACAAATGAAGCTGGTATGCTTAAACTCTATGGAAATTTAATTTTACTACTCACAAAAACTGAGTTATTTGGAGGTGGACTGCTTGCAAGACGAGACAACAAAGTATTGGGAAACTTTGTCTCACATTAAGATCTTAGACTTTCAGTTAGTCAAGTTAAAAGGAGAGAATTAATTAACTTTCCTTTGCAAGTTGTATGACAAATGATAAACATGAGAGGAAATTTTATAGTGAGACTGTTGATGTTAAGTTTCTTGTTTGACTTTTTTATTTGGCTGTTAATAAAAATGCGACACGCAATTCAGGTAGGAGCGCATACAGAAACAGAACTTGAAGATAGGAAACTCAGGATTGAGGATGCAAAGAATGCAACTTATGCTGCCATGGATGAAGGGATAGTACCTGGTGGTGGTGCTGCATATGTACATCTCTCAGAGCAGATTTCCACCATACAGGATTCAATGGAAGATGAAAATGAGCAGATTGGTGCTGACATTGTGGCAAAGGTTTGTTCTCTTTGCTTATTTTCTTTTCCTTCAACTAATAGTTCATCCGACAATATTGGTTATTGTCTGCGGACTTGTTTGAGAATGATATAATATAGTCAATGTGTACTATCTACAGTTTTCTTTCTCAGATAGTAGTTTTGCATTTCTAATATGCGCAAGTTGCCTTTGAGTGAGTAGCACACAAGGGTTATTATATTTTGACAAAATTGCAACGTCATGCTTATGAAATGATGTATGCCTGTTATATGTTAAATTACATGCTCAGGCCGAAGTCCCTTTCATCACTCGTAGCTGTTCTGCATTTACTGATTAGGTTAGGTGCTCTTGTCAAATAGGCTCAAAGTGCAGTTTTTGGCTTGGAAAAGTTCTAAAGTAGAAGGTGCCTTAGATAGGAACTAAATTAATCTAAGTTGAAAAATCTGCCAAGACATGTAGTTGTAATTTTTTGAGATAATGATATAAATGGTCATTGGAATTTGCACTCAGTTTCATTTTGGTCATAAACATCTTAATTTATTTCATTTCAATCATTCAACTTTAACCGTGTTTAATTTAGTCACCTTTGTAAATGAAAAATTAGCACGTCACAAAAACAGCTAATTGAAAAAGAGTAATCAAGAGAGAAATGTGACGCGTCAATCTATCATTTGTAAGATGACTAAATTGTAACCAGACTTGAAGTTGAATGATTGGAATGCAATAAATAAAATTCTTGTTCCCAAAGTAAAACTAAATGCAAAGTTTAATGACTGTTTTTATCTTTTTCTCAAATCTATTTAACTGCTCCTACAATTGAAGTTTTAAAAAGTAGCTCCTAAATAATTGTTTGAAGAAATTGCATCACCCATACAAGTTTTATGATGCGGTATGGCAGGCACTTCTTGTACCTGCAAAAACAATTGCAACTAATGCTGGGGTTGATGGAGCAGTTGTTGTGGAGAAAATAAGATCTTCAGACTGGAGAATCGGTTTCAATGCAATGACTGGTGAATACGAAGATCTTTTGGACGCAGGGGTGGTAGATCCTTGTAGGGTTTCACGATGTGCACTTCAGAGTGCTGCATCAATTGCTGGACTAGTTCTAACAACTCAAGCTATATTGGTGGAAAGAACAAAGAAGCCTAAGCCCGCTGTTCCTCATGTTCCTGGAATAACACCATAGGAAAACAACTGAGCCTGGAGAGGAACTGAAGAAAGTTCAATCTGCATTGGTATGAAGAAACATACAGCTCAAGCTAGCATAGTTAGACTAAACTTGAAGATTAAAGAAGCTTCTCTTTTTCTTTGGAACTGTCTTTACTCTTGGAATTGCTGGACAGCTATGGCTTCTTATCAACACAAGCGAGAGCTTCAAGTGCCATGTTGGTGGAAGGGTTTCAGTTTTCTGGGTAAACTTTTGGGCCCTGCGTTGGTAGTTTCACTCAACAGGTTATCAGTTACTGATTTGATACCGGCAGTGGCGTCCACCTGATCTGTTGTCTTCCTATTTCATTTTTGTTAAAAAAGATTGCGGCTTATTCAATCTTGTACATGAAGGGAAATGATGAACATTGTGGTAATTTTGCTTTTGATAGCCGAGAATAGCTTTTGAAGTTGCTACTGAAGAAGTAGGGATAGCAGAATAGTTGGTCATTGGCAGGATTGCTTATAGCTGTGCGTTTATAATTATTACCAAATATGGTTGTTTTGTGCTGTTAATGAGATTATCAATTCAATATTATCATCTGCTGATAATTGAATGCTTACCCTGGAAGCTATTTTCTTGCAAGATTGTTCCCTTTCAGTAGTTCCGCACCTGCGCATATGCAATGGCCAAAGAAAAAGATAACTTTTTTTTGGCAGGATGCGTACTTGTACACTTAAAGTTTGTTATTTAAATACTCTAATTTTTTTATCTAATTTTTGAATTTTATTTTTATAAATTTTAAGTATTTTTAAAAGAAAATTACAAATTTGATGTTTTAATTTTTTAATTTTTTTAAATTTAATATTTAAATTAATATATTTTTTTTCAATTAAGTATTTAAATTTGTTAAAAAGTTTGATACGGTGTATCGAACTGGTTTTCCAAATTACGGTTTTCCAAATTAAAGGGTTCACGAGCACTATAACAGTAGGTATTGTAATCATTTTCTTTAATATAGCCACACTAATGAATAAGCCTGAGCATGGATTTCGGTGATTTCCGTCCGAACCGAATAACTGTACCGAAAAGTACCAGAACCGAAAAAAACCGAAAGTTTTTATAACCGAATTGAACCGATCCGAATTTTTTTACTATTACGGTATGATACTGGTTCTTTAGTAAAAACCGTATCGTAACTATACCAGAATTAATCCGTCTTGTACTGATCCGGACCAAACCGTAGAACCGAATTTTTTATATATATTTATAAATAATTATTTATATTATATAAATAATACATATATTAAAAAAAATACATATACTCTATAAAAAAATATTTTATATTTATCATTTATATAATTCAAGTAATTGTTATCGAAATACAAAAACAATACATATTAAAAATAACTATAATATTATAATATACTTTATACTCTATAAAAAATATAAGTTATATATATTAATATGTCACATAGTATATTGATACTAGTAATCTAGTATACATACTATAATACTAGATTTAAAATTTATTTACAATCTAGAAATTTTGACAAGTTAATTAAAAAATTACTTAATTTAATAAAAAGTTATATAAATTAGTAAAAATTATAAAAGATATTATTATATAAATATAATATTATTTACACTATATTTATTAATAAATTAATTTTTAATTATGTAATATTTTTATTTTAAGAATAATAATATTAATTATACTAAAAGTATTAATTTATATAAATATTAAAATTAAGAAATAAATATTTTAAAAATAAATTTTATATTATTATACTAATAAAACTTAAAAATTAAATATTTAGAAATAATTAATTTATTAACATTTAAAATATTATAAATTAATATTAAAATATAAAAAAATATTAAATTATATTTATAAATTTTTTTTTTTTGAAAAGGATCAAACAAAACTTGAGAAAAAATTGTCAAAACATCTTTTAATAATATAGAAGTTCTTTACTTCCTACAACAGCGGAGGTCCTCATTTGTTGTCAAGATTGGCTTAAAAGTTTAAATAAACCTATTCAATTAGAAGAATCAATAGAGGATATTGAAAGCATAGAGTCATGTAACATTTCTTTACTTTTTACATATGTTTATTGTTGATGCTATTAAGTCTTATTGACATAATTTTTTACTTTTATTGTAGAAATTATTCAAGATCCTAAGATTGGCGAGTCCTTTATGCCAAGATTAAATGTGGAGTGCTAATTTTGATAGGAGGTAATAACATTCCTTTGCTAATTTTGGACATGTATTTTAGTGCTACATAAAATTTGTAAATTTATTTATTTTAATGATTACCATCTGTAAAATATTTTTATGCTAGCAGTAATATATATTTTAATGGTTTGTATTTGAATATTGAATGAATTATTGTATTTGCAAGTGATTGAATTGCAAAACAGGTTGTTCAAGAATGTGATTGCAATTTTAATTCAAATTTTCATGCTACTTTTTTTAGGTTGGTAATCATATTTTCTCTAAATATATTTGATTAAAAATGAGATTAAAATTATATTTTTTAAATTTTTTAGAACCGAAAATAGCACCACACCGAACTATATTAAACCGTAAAATTGGTACAATACGATATTGGATCATTTTATATTTGGTACGGTACTAGTACCTTCAATTTTAAAATAACTGAAATTTGGTATGGTACTGGTGATTTATAAATAACCGAATTAGACCGATCCGTGCTCAGCCCTACTAATGAGGGGCAAGCAAAAGCGTGGCCATATGCGTGGCTAAATGCTGTGTCGGGAGCAACACATCCACACTTTTATCCTGCTTTGGGGTGCCTATTTTCGTCTAATCTGCCACTCTTTATCATGACCACTATTTCTCCACACTAAAGAGTATGGCCATGTTTATGTCATGTAACTTAAACACATATACTATTATGGCAAAATGAGTAATATGAGAGGTATAGTATTAATTCAATCTTTATCATCTGCCTATACACTCGCACATTCATTTCCTTTACTTGAATCTATCCATTAATTTGCTACAGATTAAAAAAAATAAATAAAAAAAAATTGAACAATATCAATATAATAGGTCTTGTATACAGTATCAATATCAATATCAATAGTCCACATTTACACCATTAGCAATGCCTGATATTTATGAGGTTCGCCATTTGTGATGCAAGTTGCATAGGATCAATCCTGAATTTTATTAACTCACAGCCCTTATTTGAAGTGTTAGATGACGACACCAAATCCAACAAATCAAGCATTTCATCATCAGAAAAAACTCCAATCTGCAAGTTAATACAACAAACTTCATTATTTCGATGAAAAGAGATGTGTACTTAAAAACATTTCAGGAAAAGAACTAAGTACTTATAAGCTCCCACATTTTCATCTCTATCCAAATTTAACTCAGACTTAGATTTTCAGAAATTACACTTCATTAATAGAAGAGTAATGTGGGAAGTTCAAATATTTTATCAAACAAAAAAGTTCTCTAGTATATACATAAATGTTATTCACTCTATAAAACTCTCATATCCTAAGCATTTCATAAACTAAAAAGTGAAAGAACACAAATTTGAAAAAAAAGAACACTCAATAACATTGTAGCAAAAAATTCACCTCTTTAAAAATAAAATAAGATAGATAGAGAGTTCTATAATTCAATTTAAATACTAAAAATATTTTAAAATAAAATTCTCAAGTAAGAACAAAATAACACGAAACAGCTACAACGAAAAAACCAAAAACCTGTAATGAAGACTGCATTCTCTCAAGCATTAAGAATTTAACACAGCAAAGGTATGCTTTAAGATGGATACCTTCTCATAAGGAAATTAAAAATGTAATACTTTAGGGAAGAGGAGAATACCATATAGTGCTAAGCAATTTTATTGCTGTTCAAGTTCAGAACTCTTGGGACTTCTACAGTAGCCTGAAAATAACAGGAAAAATCAAATATCAATAGGCTAGCTATACAAAGTATACTAAAAGTTGTTCAACTACTATTTGCTACACATTGTAACCAACAATGCACTTTTTATTCTTTTGCTATGCATGCACATTTTACAGCTACTAGGCACAACAAGCTAAAGCAAAGTTGATTGTCTTGGTAATGAAACCCTGCTCTTTAGCTATACATTTTTCAACCAGCTTAGCCCCATGCCTAAATATTCTAGCAATTATAGTTTGAGAGGTGTAGTACATGATTGGAAATTCTATTTGATTATTGGGCTTGGGAACAAAGAAAGAGTAGTTAAGAGGAAAAAGAAAAAGAAAGTATCCATCCTTCTAAAGGAACAATAGGTGATTCATAAAGACACGATCAACTCCTCTCTTGTAGAGGTGTAAGAACTAAGAAGTGAACAGCTTTAATTGTGTCCCCAACTTTAATCTGCAAATGGGAGAGATTACAAACATGACATTCACAGGGATACCGATTGAAAGACGGAAGACTAATATTCCCTTAACCAAGACACATGTATCCTAAGAATCCTTATACGGGTCATAATGGGGAGAGACGGTCATGACATGATGACCTCTTGCTTGAACAACAAATTGAATTTAAGCATAAATAAAAACAGAGACTTGTTTTATTTATTTTAATATATAAAAATAAAGTTTTTCCTATTTTAATATATAAACTCACAGCTACAAAAGGAAGGAGTCCATCAGATACATCACCAAGAATCTCAATCCAATCTGAGACGACTCATGGCTGTTCAATTGTGAGCTTCTTAACACGAATTGTGGAGCTGTTGTTGTTATACTTGCCAATTTAAAAATGCATTATATGTCTATAAACTTGAGAAATTAAATAAATATTAAGAAAGTATATGATAAACTAAAGAAATTAGTAATCAAAAACCTCAATAACTAAAGATATTAGCATTCAGAACTTCATATAGCAATAAGAAAAACCTCAGAGATTTACAATTTTAAGCAGCGAAATCCTAAAATTTCAAAATCGTCAATCCTTAAACCATTAAAGTCCAAAATTACTTCTTTAAATATGATTCTAAACCGAAAGCCTAAAAATCTAAAGTAAAATTCAAGATTAAAATGAAATCCCTAAAACTCTAAGCTGAATCCAGATTGCACACTAACCTGTGTTGAGAGAATGAGAGGAGTGTGTTCACAATTGCTTCATACGAGGAGCTTTGCTATGAGATTTAGAGTTGTCAAATCTGGAAAGTGTTGATAAAATCATCATTTGAAAGATATATCAGAAGGTTCACAAGGGAAAACTTTAAAAATAATACAGAGATTTAGTCTTTATTTATTTTAGATTAAAAAATCATTAATAAATGAAAGCCCAGTTTGCTGTGGGCCATCAATTCCTCATATAGTAGTTGGCCGATCAAATTAACTGTGGTAGAAAATAAAAAAAAAATCTAAATTTCGCTGCGCTTATACTATGCGTGGTGAAAAAATGGTGGCCAAAAGCTGAGTCCGCTGTCGTGGCGACTTGTTCTTTCTTTTTCTTTGTTTCTCTTATTTCTTTTCTTTTCTCTATTCATTTTTTAGAGTTTTCTTTTAAATTCATTTATTTATAAAAAAACTAAAGAAAAAAAGACAATAAAATTCTCTTTTTCATTTATCAAAATAAAAAAATAAAAAACTTAGAAATTATTTCTTTTATTCTTTACAGTCATCTAAAATAAATAAAAATAAAATACATTTTTTTACTCTAAAATATTAAATAAAAAATAAAAAAATTAATCAAACACTTTTATTTTTTTAGTATTAAAAAAATTAATAGAAAATGGAAAACGTTAAAATATAAAAAAGAGAAAATATGAAAAAAATTATGAGTAACGATAAATATAGATATTTAGATTATTTATATATAAATAAAATAAATTATTATTTTAATTTATAAAACCTCTAAAATTTATTATTTAAACATATAATTAAATAAAATATTTAAATATTAAAATAGAAAAAATAAAAAATTATGATACTAAAATTAAAATTATTCTATATTCTTAATAGCAATTTAATTTAATTTATTTATTTTTTTTTATAATATTAAAATACTTAATACTAATACTAGATATATAACATATAAAAATGTAGTTACATATATAAAAAAATATAAATTTTATGAAAAATACAAACTATCAAATTACATTTAAAACGTTAAAAGTTGATCAACTGAAAGTTAAAAGACGTTAAAAAGTGATCAATTTTAGAATGTGGCCGACATTTTTCTAGTAGAAAAGCCAATCCAGTCAATAAGATGTCAAAACATTCAAACTGTTGAAGTTGCATAAAATTATTTATAAGTAATTAAAAAACCTCAATGAGTTAGCCTAAGGCCCACCTCTTTCTCTTTCTATTTCAATTGTATTTTTAAATGTTTGATACTAAACTTTTTGTAGTTATACAAAATTTTAATTCTAATTTGGGTGAATTAAAAATAATATTAAATTATAATTATAATATTATAAGTTTCATTTTAAAAAATATCTGCATAGTAATAATTAATAAATTAAGAAAATCTCATTATACTATATTAATAGTTTAAAATAAAATAAAAAATAATTGTACAATAAAATAAAAATAATTATATAATAAAATTTATATCAATTATTTATTTTTTAAAATTATTACCCATTCTTAATTTACTGATATATAACAATTTTCTAGTATGAGCATTTCCTTTTTGAAGTTAAAATATTTTTAAAATAATGTCTATTTCTTTTTAATTATAATTCTTTTTTTAAATCTTATCTATTTCTTTAAGAATTTTATTAATTAATTATATTAAAATAGTGCATGTTTTACTTTTATACTGATTAGGATAAGAATAATTAGATTTAAAGTAAATTTTTGTTTCCTAAGACTGCAGATTTGGATTTGTGAGTGCGCCACGTGTGTTACACAATCTTTGTTTGAATATACTTTTTGACTTTTTTCTAAAAATAATTATCAATTTCAAATACCTTTAGCCACAATTTGTTTGATGATTTATTTAATGGCTATAAAATTACTGTAAATTATAAATAAAAATTACTGGAATAATATTACTTGGATATAAAGATAATTTGATTGCATAAAGAAAATATAAAAGAAAATTATTATTCTTGAATTTATCTGATTTTTGTTTGTATTGTGTTGGTTTTCCTTGTCATCGTATTTCTTTTTTTTTTTTTTTATTTCCTATATTTCCATAACTCCCATCAAGGACAAAATTGTAACTTGAAATCAGCAACCCATATAACACATGTGCGTACCATGAAGCTAAATTCCATAACTGTTATAAAAGGAATTTTAAACAACTTTCCATTTGAATCTCTTTTCCTACGTGTCAAGAAACTGCTATCTAAAATAATTATTATCCAGTATTTTAATTAAATTCTTTTATTAAGAATTGGACCTAATTTTGAACTGGACTTATTAATTATTTATCTACTAAAAAATTATAGTGTAAACAAATGTCCCCTCTTGTATGTGTATAACTTCGCTAAAAGCCAAACTTATATACATCCAACAATTCTTAAGCCTAAAGAATAATTTTCTTTCTCTGTAAATGAAAACCACATCAGAGCCAAACATAAAAATTTCAATTCTAAAGTTCTCTTTCACACCTTTGATGAAGAATGGAATGCTACAGAAGAGGTCCATTCCTACACCCAACAAGCTCCTCAACAAGATCTAAATTTGAATTTTTTTACACCTCTAAATTCTTCATTTATTTTTTTTCCATTAATTAGTCTTAATCCTCATTATATAGTTTTGCAAGCTTTTCATCTTCTTTAAACCTATTTACAATCCTTGATATTAATTAAACCAACTCAAGCATCACCTATTTGATAAAAACTTAAACTAACAGTAATTGTACTTACTAATTATTTGATAAATACCTAAACTGACAACAATTATATTTACCAGTAGGAAAAAAGATTATTCAAATAATATTTTTATTAAACCTAGAAGTCTCTGTATGTTGGGATTGTTTGCTCAAAACAATTCACTAAATGCTCATTTAAATTTCATTTTTCTACGAGGACCTTTTTAAAATTAAATTCAAAACTTGTAATTAATTTTTTTTGTGCATTTGTGAGTATAAGAAAATATTATTAGTAAATTATTTTTAGCTTATGAGAGTATGTCCAAAAGACAAAGAGTCTTTAGATGATCTTTATTAATTTATACATCACAACTGAAGGCATGCAATTATACTAAACGCATTGTTCGACTCTAATAGTACGAGTAGTCAGGTATTATCAAGGAATAATTCAAACCATTAGAGATGAATACTATGAAATGTGTTATGAATAGATCAAGCTTAAAGCATAAAGATAATGGGCTTAATGAAAAGGACCAATAAATAAGAAAGGCTAGGATTGTCAAACTTGCCATAAGGTCCAATAACAAGATTTTGAGCCAAGAAACTACAACAAGCCTTAAATGGCTTCTTCCAAGCATAAGCCAACAAAGAAAATCCATTTGAAGGTACAAGGTCCACAACTGATGTAAACTTTCTATGGAAGAGAAGATTACATGCCAAGATACAAGTTTTGCCAAAAGTTATTTGTGGAACTATCACCCTTATTTATAAAGAAATAAGATCAATAGCTATAATGAGATGACTTAATTAATCCTAGAAACTAACAAGTTAATAGAATTAAATTAAGGTAGAAGTGAAATCAAAACTTAAACAATAAGCTTTAATCTCAAGAACACTTAAAGAAACTCTTTAAGCAAAAATAAAATTTTTTTATTCAATCAATCATATGCTTTTGCCGAATTACATAGCTCTATTTATAGAGTTAAAAAAAAAATAATCCTAATCCTAGAATGACTAGGATATGCGGCCAAGATTCTCAAATCAACAAGGAAACAAATAACTCCTTAATGAAAGAAAAAAAGATATGGTCTAAACAAGGAAACAAATAACTCCTAAATACATGTCATCAGGACTCCTTGCTGGATTAGGATCTTTAGTGGAATTATGATTCTTTGTTGAAATAGGATTCCTTGTGCTACATGGGCTCTCATCATCAGGACCCCTTGCTGGATTAGGATCTTTAATGGAATTAGGATTCTTTGTTGAAGTAGGATTCTTTGTGCTACATGGGTTCTCATTATTTCCTCTTTCTTTGAAAAGATTCATCCTCAAATCTTGCTCGAATATTGTGAAAAAAGCAAACGTATAATCTCAAAGAACAATACTAACTCATTATCAACATGCAGGTCTTTCACAAAAGTTGTTAGAGGAACTTTAGAACAAATAATACTTTCAATGCCAATAAAATCAACATGTTCCATTGGCTCAATGGCATCAAGTAAAACATTTTCATCATTCACAAGCTTAACTTTTGCTTCATCTTCAATAATGATCTCTTCATTTTGGATTTCGCTCAAAAGTTGCAAATTACTATCTTTTTCACCATCTTCATTCATTATGCTTTTTGTATCTTTATTGACTTCAGTAGAGCAATTTACCTTTTCTATATCATCAAATTTTAGTTTCTAAAGATGGCTTAGACTCAGCTTTATCTTCAAGATGCTCCAATCCCTTTAAATCTTTAAAATTATTTTTAAGGATACTCCTTAAAGATTTTATATCCTTTGAAAGTTCATCAATGAAATCTTGACGTGATTGTCTTTCTATCTTCTTTGGCTTAGGTTTAGGATTATAAAATTTTGCAAACACTTTTCATAATAATCATCATTCTTTCATCCCCACAATCTATCATAAGATTGATAAAGAAGATCTCGACGTCCTCTAGCAAACTCCTCCTGACAAAACATATCTTACACACAACCTCACGTGTTTAACACTCAAAGTAAAGACATTTACCCTCGTGTTTCACTCAATTAAAGAAAGAGTTTATCTTTGTGCCCTTCAAAATTAACTCAAATTGTAAAAGTTAAAAACACAACCAACTTAATAAAACACAATTAACAAGCTAGAACATAAATTAATTAAGCTAAAGATGAATTAGAGGAAAATGATAATAAAATAACGAACTAAGAATAAGGATGGAAGTAGAAGAAATAAAGAATAATGGAATGATAAAGAAGAATATAAGAAACTGAATAGGAAAAAATTAAGGAAAAGTAGAATAGGAAAAGGAATTGAAAAGAGAAGGTTATGTGATATCTTCAAACCTTATTTTCTTTGAATTTTGACCTTGATTAAGTCAATTTTTTTTTTAATAAGCTTCAAATCTTGCTTTCTATACTCTTTTTTTTAAGTCTTACTTCAGATTAATAATTTAGATCCACACATAAACTTTTTTTTTTAACAAAACAAGAACAAAATACATAGAGCTTAATTTGATTGAAACATCTCGAAAACTTTAATCAAGCAAACTAAAGAAAATGAAATAACAAAATAAAGATATCACATACCAATTTATCTAGAACATCTCGAAGACTTTAAACAAACAAATTGACGAAGAGAATAAGATGAAGAGAAATCTGAAAATAAAAGAGTATGTGAGTAGAAGAACAACGAAGATAACAAATAGGATACGTAACCAAACCTTGTAAGCTAGCTCTGATACCAAATGATGTAAACCTTCTATGGAAGAGAAGATTACATGCCAAGATTAATACTTATAAGGTTTGTCAAAAGTTATTTGCGGAACTATCACCCTTATTTATAAAGAAATAAGATCAATAGCTATAATGAGATGACTTAATTAATCCTAAAAATAACAAGTTAATAGAATTAAATTAAGGTAGAAGTGAAATCAAAACTTAAACAATAAGCTTTAATCTCAAGAACACTTAAAGAAACTCTTTAAGTAAAAAC
Source organism: Ricinus communis (assembly GCF_019578655.1). Lineage (NCBI taxonomy): Eukaryota > Viridiplantae > Streptophyta > Magnoliopsida > Malpighiales > Euphorbiaceae > Ricinus > Ricinus communis. The sequence continues at coordinate 15,673,299 of NC_063259.1, read as the reverse complement.
AAATTTTTTTTATTCAATTAATCATATGCTTTTGCCGAATTACATAGCTCTATTTATAGAGTTTAAACAAAATAATCCTAATCCTAGAATGACTAGGATATACAGCCAAGATTCCTAAATCAACAAGGAAACAAATAACTCCTTAAAGAAAGGGAATAAGATATGGTCAAGATTCCTAAATAAACAAGGAAACAAATAACTCCTAAATAGATGTCATCAGGACTCCTTGCTGGATTAGGATCTTTAGTGGAATTAAGATTTTTTGTTGAAGTAGGATTCCTTGTGCTACATGGGTTATCATCAATAACTATTGAAGAGCATCAAGATTAGACCTTATAAAATCTTATTAAGGTCCAAATCCAAAGAGAACAAGGCAAGGACGAAATCTATGGCCCATGAACTTAAGAATAGAATGAACTTTGTTTAATGAAGGGATATTTTAGTCTTTTCATGTTTAAGTTGTCTTCTAGGGTTTTGTTTTAGTCTATAAAAATAGACCCTAGCTGAATTCATTCTAAGATTTTTTTAGATAATAATTAAATTGATGTTTGTTTATTCAATCTTGCTTGAATTCTTGTATTCTTGTTGAATGCATTTAACACTCATCAAAGATTTGATCCATCTTTGTGGCGTGCTAGGATTAGGGTTTAAAGGCTTGATTTTCTTTAAGTTCTAATTCCTAATTATCATTTATAATATGATATAGAGTTGATTCTAGGGTTTGAATTCAATTTGCTATAGAGTTTGTATATTAATGTTATACGGATTTGTAACTGAAAAGTGGTTCGTATAATCTATTCATATAGGTTCATAACAGAATATAAACACAACTATAAGAAAAATTATAAAATGAGTTTATATGATGAGGTTCTTATTACATATGTTCTTAAATTTAATTTATATTTGATGTTTGATCAAGAATTAGATATTGATCATTGGATATTGATCAAACACTCGAGACTACCATAATGCGTTATCACTTACTTATGAAGTAAGCAATTTGTTTCAAAAGATTGAGGAATATGAATTCTGAGATAAGCATATGGGTGCTTGTTACAAGAATAAGTTCATTAACATGACCCCACTGAGTAGTCCAAATGAAATTTACCCTAAGTGTCTATGGACTATACTCTTGTGAAAATAGTATGTCATAGGACCTTATCTTGATGACTTTTGATATGCTTATGAAAATCCTTGGCCAAGGTTATATGAATGAAGATTAAGAAAATTATTTCATAAATCTTATTCACGATGTTATATGCAATTATCAAGAACAAATATGATTGGTTCAATTATAGAGTTGACACTTGCATCCATGCTATATGTATCAATTGGTACAAAAGTACAATGAAAGGATTAAATTACATTATAAGATTATTCATTGCAAAGGTTGCTTAAAGAACTTTAATCATTGTTACATATTTGGGTGGTCATTATGCATTGTTAGATGCCAATCTTGATATATGAATATGGATTAAATTACATTAGAGAATTAACATTGAATTAAAGGAGTTTAATTCATAATCCATATTTATTGTCAACATATTAGAAGCCTTTTTAGTCATGCACAAATAGGCTTTAAGTGAGGATTAAGTGAGGCTTTAAGCATTGGACTTAAGCTCATATATATTTGGCCTAATCAAAGATTAATTAATTAAGAGTTAATGAGCTTTGTATAAAGGGCCTCTGATGGGTTATTATTCATGAATTAGCTCTTATATTAATTAAAGTCCATTTAGGATAACAAAGCCCAACTTAAAGTAAGTTAAAATTTTGTAAAAATCCTAAACCTATAAGAACTTTGATTAAAGGCATATAGAAAAGGATGCATGTGGGGCGATATAAAAAAGGGTTAAGGAAGAAGGTTGGTGTAGCATTCAATCTCCAATATCTCTTCTCAATCTTCTAAAAATAGTTCAGTGAGACCTTTACTTAGAAGCTTGTGTGGATCACCAAAAGAGGCTGATCACTTGAGTAGCTTTAAAGTGCATCAACCATCCTTGAAGAATCAAGAATCAATAAAGCAAGAAGCACCCATTGGATTGGCTGAAAAGTCCCTTTGTAAGCCTTCTCCATCTTTTGCTTGTTTTGTATGTTATGTCTATTTAATCAATAAGATCCTCGGTAGAAATTAAGAAAAAATTTAAATTGCTTCCATTGCGTCTTTTCATAAAGAATGAATCTTTTGGTTAGAAGTTATACAGACCTTATAAAAGGAAATGCCACTTCCATCATTGCCGCCAACGATGGCCGATGCCCTCCTCTCTCTTCTTTTTTTTTTCTTCTTCCTCTTCTCTTTCTTTTCTTTCTTTTCTTCCTTATCGATATTTAGTCCCTGAACTTTTCTTCTTTACCATTTAGTCCCTCAACTTTTTTAATTACCAACAATTTCACTCTATAAAATTTTCGATTAACCCCTAAATTTTTCTTTGGCTTTTCAATTAAACCCCTAATTACTTAATTTGGGCCAGATTAGAATTATTGAAAATAGAAAATTACTTAATTGCCCTTACTTTTAAAAGTGAAATTATCAAAATACCCTTACCGACATAATTAATTATAGAAATACCAAACACACAAATTTTCATTAAAACCCCATATTAATAAAATTATATTCTAAATCCTTATTCCAAGATAAATTTTTAATTTAATTCTAACACACAATTAATCTAATTAATTAATTTGCTAAATATTTTTCAATTAAAATTAACATCATTAGCTAATTAAAATGCCATTTCCCTAATAATTCCTTATAAAATATTCTTTACTAATTCTTTCATAATTTTTAAATATATAAATTAATTTCTATATTCACATTGGAAAAAATTGAATGATCGAAAATATAATTCATTTTTCAAAGAATTTACTTTAACTAATTTCTTAAAAATCAAACAAATTAGATATACAAAATAACTCCCTTATGTTGTCTAGCATTAAAATTCTATTTAAATTATTCCAATTAAATCAAATAAAAATAAAAATAAAGTAAAATAAACTTAAATAAAAATTCATTTATTAACTATTACTAATATTATTATTATTAAAAAAAAATCTCGGGTATTACAGTTTAGGAGCAAGTTCTCACTTCCATACTCCTATGGCTATGAAAGTACAATAAACCGGTCATGTAGAAAGTCTAGCCGAAGTTTTCCTCTATCTAACTCACACCCGGCCAGACAGTATTCATGCTTTGCACAAGATATACCTAAAGTTTCAAAATCCAATGGTAGATGATTTCAAAGCAATCAAGAATATTCTTTGATATGTTAAAGGCAGACTACATTTCAGTCTCTAGTTCACTCTATAAAGCTCTCTCAAACTATATAATTTTGTGATGCTGACTGGGGTGGATGTCCTACAACAAGAAAAGTACTTCTGGTTACTATATTTATCTTAGAAGCAATTGTGTTTCTTAGTCTTTAGAGAGGCAACCAATAGTTTCTAAGTCTAATTCAGAAGCAGAATATAGGGTTATAGTAGTAGCTACAGAAGAACTTTTTTGGATTATATTCATTCTACTAGATATTTGGGTTAGATTGAATCAACTTTTGCAATTATTCTCGAGCAATTTAAATGTATTATCTATGACTATAAATTTGATTTTCCATCCTCGATCTAAGCATATTGTCATTGAATACCATTTTGTAATTGATAAAGTTGCTTATAGAAATTTAGTTACAAGATTTATTCGATCTTCTCAGCAAATAACCAACATTTTTATTAAACTATTAGCCAAAGCTACATCTCAGAATTTGTGTGACAAGCTTGGAGTTCATGATCTCCTTCCATAATGATTCAAAAATCAAGACAATGGTACAAGATTAGAAATTGACACAATTACAAACAATTAATTTCATATATATCACCAACAACTAGTTTTTTTTTTTATTTCATTTCATATTAGTGGTCCTAGAATCATGGTCACCGTTTATTAACCGGCTCTTTTCTTTTCCTTTTAGTTTTTCTTTTCCTAAAATATCTCTATTGTGTATATGTATTTATAGGAGAATCCTTCTCCATTTGGATTAAGGAATGAGATTTTATCTTTGCTAAAATCCTCTTTACCTACCACCACTATAATAACCACCATCAATTTACAACTACCGTAACAAATCAAATTTCATATATATCTTTTTTCAGAGTTAATCTAGCTAATTTTAAATGTATTGGGCAGGACCTTTACGTATGGTAAAGTAGTGCTTTTGAGAGGTATAGATTTTTGAGTTTAAATCTTTACTTCAACACTAGATGAATGTTTACATTTATGGCGAGTGTAAGGAGATAGTAACTCCCTATTGTATAGCATATTCCCATTAAACTTACTGTGAATTAAAAAAAAAAGTCTCAATTTTAATTCAATTTCCTCTAAAATATGAAAGAAATCATGCGTTTGATCTTATGAAGCTTTGATAATATATTATCAAATATAACTAACTTAAAGAAAGACGAAGCTGACGTAAAAAAAAGAAACACGAATCTAATCTACAATAGTCACAATTCAACGCTGCTGCCATTAAGATTAATCATGGGAAGATGTTTTGATCAAGCAGCTCAATATTTGAAGCAGATATACATATATATATATATATAAAACCCCTTTAAGTAACAAATTTCATTATGTTTTATTGATTTGATACCCAACACCCAAAGCCCATTGATTACAAAGATGCAGAGACCCAAGAGACAACTTTAAAAGGAAAAAAATAGAAAAAACAAACCTTGAATAACATAGGATGCATCTTCACTCCTACTAAATGTTACAAGGTGAAAGAGATTTTATTCAAATTGGGATATGTATAAATTTTTAGATTAAACCTGGGAGTGATCAAGCTCACATCTATGCCGGATCAATCAATAGAGCCGCAACGGAACCTTTCATCAGTTCTCCTACATGCGTGTATTCATCTCCATCCTTGTATAAGTAATCAATAACACGAGCAAAATTAGCCACACCTGTAAGGAAAGGCATTGGTACATTGTTTGGTTGAAGATGTTCCTCATTTATATCCTTCCAAGCATCAACTATTTGTTTATTGAATTCATTTCTTATTGCTTCCTCTGAGACACCATTTTGCTTCATATAGCATTCAACACTAGATGCAACATGCCCTCTTTTCTGCTCGAACTGCAAAAATTGATACACTTTTTTTGTATTAAAAGGAAAGACAACTTGGATAATAAAATTGACAAAATGATTTTGTCTTAACTATATACCAAACTGATAATTAATAATACATTTGATTGAGATATGTGTTAATCATTCAAACTTCAAGTAAAAATACTCAAATTACATGGCACTCATCTATTCAGTATAATGTATCTGCTTATAATATATAAGTCTTATTTCTCTCTTCTTAAGAAGATATTTCATTTTTCCTTTTTAAATTTACATGGACACATATAAGGCTTAATTACTAAGTAAATCAAGTATTATTCATTTACTTTAAAACTAGCACATGTTTTTTTTTTTAATTTTTAAATATTAGAAATCTCCTGTGACATTAATTCTAATTTTAGCTTCTGGCGAAATTATTAATTAAAATCGTCGATTTGGCTATAATTTTGGTAATAGGAAATAAAATTGAATAGTGCTAGAGTTCTAACTCATCTCTAGACATTTCATAGGAAATTTCTTCCCTACTATTTGTGTTTGAAATCTTAAAAAGCTAATGCTTGAAATGCCTTCAAGTTTCCACCGTTACAACTGACGACAAAGAGAAAACAAAGGAATAGAGATGGATAAGAGATTAAATTGTTAGTATCTTCTTATAAATCATAATAAAAATGACTAAAGTAAAATATTTACTAGATTTATACATCAAATTGTAACTTTTAAAAATTTAAAGACTTAATTATCAAATTTAAATAAGAGCACATATCAATTTTAATTATCCAGCTTCTTTTATATAGGTGACCGATTCCAGACACTTAAATGTTAATAATTTTCAGTTTTACACATCAGATTGTAACTTTTAAAAATTTAGGTATTTAATTGTCAAATTTTAATAATTTTTACATATTATTTTTACAATTATTACATGTTAAATTTAGAAATAAGTTCAAAATATATAATTTATTTGGCAACTATCCTATAAATATAAATACCTCAAAATCAGTGGTGAACATAGAGGAGAAAACGGAGCCGCCGTCCCCTTAAACTTCTAAAAACAAAAAATTAAATATCATTTCTAAAATTCTTTATTCGCCCTCTAAATTTCTTAAAAATTTTCTTATTTATTCATATTTCGGTTTTTGCTCTAATAAATTTCTTAAAATATTTAAATTCGACTTTCTAAATTAAAGTTCTACTTTCGCGACTGCATAAAATACATCTTCATGCACATATGTTAGATTAATGAATTACCACATACCTCATGGGATACAATGTCATCCATCAACCTACAAATGATAGATGCAGCTCTCACGATTTTAGGGTCATTAGAAGCCCACTCAAAGACCTCCTTTGTTGCAATATCACCCATGCCAACAAAAGATGTAATTGTAAGCAGAGGGTAGCCACAAGATACCAAAGCAATGCTCATATACTCATCCATTGTTGGTACATAATTTTTGTTCATCCAATTGGCTTCAACCAAGTATGCTTGGACAAGCTTCTTCATCTGGGGGAAAATTTATCAAACAATTCATAAGCACTTTTACTTTTTATGCTAATAAGTATGTGAAATTTCAACAAAGGAAGACATGAGTACTGCTTCTTTGGCATAATGAAGGCGGTAAGATCTTCCTTGCTCTGATAATGCCCTTTCGATTTCTTCATACACATTTAAGAGTGCTTTGTAGCACACTTTCATGTACTCGGGGAGTTGGTCTATGCAATCAATATCCCACCTAGAAGATGAATTTCCAAATGTTATGTGATATCTTGAATCAAATCCAGTATTTAATAACTTTTTGAATTATGTTAAAACTTCATTCAATATTCTTCATTATTTATTTTTCTCTTCTTGAAAATTTCTCAAAAGCTTTCTAAAAGTTTCTTAAGAATTTCAAAAAAAATAAAAAATTAAAAACTCTTTTTTATTTCAGAAAAGTTTTTTTTTAAAAAATTTTGATGTCCGAAACATATCCAATATAAAAACGCTGCTTCTTTAGAAGTTTTCTTGTAATCTAATCTTTTATAAATTAGATAAGTAAAGCAAACCTGTTAATTGCATCAGTAAAGACTACAAGTTCTTCCAGTGTGCCGTACGCGTCATATATATCATCTATTACTGATACTACATTGATTACTTTAGTTAAAAACATTCTGGCACGATGGTACTGAGACTCAAAATACACTCCCAATATCCAAAAGTAACCCTCCACGACCCTGTCTCGTGTAAAAGGGAGCTTGTTTACAAAATCTAAATCTTTCCACCACCTAAAATTGACATGATGCAACATAAATCAGTAATCATCCACCCCATAAAAACTGGAAGTCCGGTTAATCAGTTTAGACTTTTTGAGTTTTTTTATTTTATTTTTTATACAGAATGTTTGTATTAAACTGATTTTCTTTTTATTTTTTAAAAACTGAATCAAACCTAAATGTTTTATTTTTTGAAGTTGAAATAAATTATTTTTCTTTATATAAAAACAAGTAAATTATATTTTTAGATATTAATAGATATTTCAGTTTATTCAGTTATAACTAAATTTTTTTGAATAAAAATCGAAACAAACTAATATATTATTTAGTTCGTCCCATTTTAACCGAACTAAATCCAAATAACCGATCCAAATCAAACTAATCGGTTCATTTGGTTTTTCAATTTCGGTTTGATTTTGCCCACCCTTATCTAATTTTGAACTTTTGTTTTAAAATGATACTATTTTCTTAATTATTTTTTTAGTAAATAAAGATTTATTTTTATTTGAGGCAAAAATCACTTTTAGAATCATGATTTATTTTTGTGACTTAAGATATTCTAAAAATATACTCCATGTCAAACACCACTTTAACGCCCATTTAAAAGATTTTCTTACGTGGAATGGGACGGGATTTTTAATGAAAAAACACATTTATAAAATATCTCTTATGTGCATGTTAATATGAGGTTTGACATAAAACATATTATTAAAGTATCTTTCATCTAGTGCCATATCAGCAAAAATGTTTTAGCCTACCATATAAAACAAAAATAATTTAAAATAAAATAAAATTTAAAATGTTGCAATTACAATAATTTTTTAATATTTTTATTTATTTATTTATAAAAATTTATAAAATCTGAATTAGATTTACATAAATAACTTTTATATAATATAAAAATATTTTTATGTAAAAACCAATTAGATAAATTAATCTAGAATTTATTGAAAAGTCACAAATTTACCTTAAAACAAAAGCCAAAGTTAGATGATGGTACCGAGAAGAATAATAATTAACCCTCCCAACCTGACAGGGGACAATGTTTTAGGCAGAGAGATTGAACCAGAGAGACAAGGAACCTACAATGAGATATATTTTAGCTCCTTCTGGTGCAGTTTCTGCAACAGGTTGAAGTCCAACTTTGCAAAGGTTAGTAGTACTTCATTGTGGGAAGTATCTTCTTGGTAAATGGAGATAAAATGTCTTGCCTCCACTCTCGCCAAGCTCTTTCTCAGCGGTTGCCTTAAGGTGCGACTGATTTGGGCTGCAAGAGGAGGGCTTAAATTGGGGACTATGGACTCCAGATAAGTGGTAGTGAAAGCAAGTGCGTCGTCAAGGATGCCTTCTCCATGGACTCTGAAATGTGCAGCTTCATACAAGCTCAACATTCCCTGGAGATCAGTCTTGAGCGTCTGAATGAAGTGCCCATTTCGATCCCTGAACTTGTTAAAAACATCTGTTTCACCATTCGACATAAGCACATGTTACTGATGTAATAACTGTAAAGGTCATTGAGACCTGTTTCCTAGGAAAGAACATACCACAAGAGACATTGAGGCCTTGTTCTCTAAGTAATCGAAATCGGAGAGCGACACTATGAAGGTCATCATCCTTGTCAGAATCACTGTTCATATTCAACACTTGCTGCAATGCTTCCTCAATCTCTTTTTCAAAATGGTAAGACACACCTAATCGTTGGAGAAGATCAATCAGATTGAGAATTTGTGAGGGTTCATCAGCAGAAGCAATCATCTTTTTCACTTCCTCCTTTAATCTCTCAACTTGTTGCTCCATATCATCCTCAATATCCTATGCAAACCCAATTATGAGAGAATTATACGAATGGTAATTAAAATTTTCATTAATTTGGTTTGTCAAAAAATATTAATTTATTTTTTTAAAATTATTCTATTTTAATTCAATTATCTTCATAAATGAAATACTGTCACGTCGTATTAATATCTAATAGAATTATAATCAAATTTAAATTAAATAATTAAAATTAAATTAAATTAAATTTTATACAAAAATAAAATTAAATGTAAAATTAAATGATTTATATCATATTTTCAGAATTATAGAAACATTATTAATTTATCAAAACAATCTCTAAAAGCATGTAAAATGTAGAGACCTTAGTTATAAGGACACCTCTGAATGATACACCAATGTGTATGGGAATAGGATTGGTAATGGACAGGATATCCATTCATTTAAAAATTTCCGAACTCGAATCTGATTAATATATATATATATATATATATATATATATATATATATATATATATATATATATATATCCTGGATCCATCTCAAACCCGTTTAAGAAATTGTCTTTGTCACCCGAACCCATTCCAAACTCGAATAAAAATACCCATGCTATCTGAATCCAATTAAAATCTATTTAAATTAATTTATTAGTAAAGATATTTATAAATATTTAAATAGATAGTGGTACGCTATTTATTTATATAAATATTTGGATAATTAAATATATATCCGTTTACTGAATCCGTTTACAATAAATAAATTTTAGAATATATTAACAAAAATCAATGTAAATAAGAAATAAAAATATAGACTAATCAAATTTAAATATTCAACATTAAACATTCAATATATTAATACTATCCGAACATAAATTTAGTAAAAAATATAAAATAATATTCTAAATAATAAAAATATATAATATAATATAATAAATTTTAATATAATTATATTCACGTAATGAGTACCATGGATTTAAATCTAAATTCGAACTAAACTTAATATGATTAGTAAATTTAAATTTCAAATCTGTCTCAAATTTATTATTTATTATTTGAATTCGTTCTATTAGGATTTAGTCGGATTGGATACTAAAAATACCCGTCCAACTATCATCCCATGATCGGAAATATTTTATTATTATTATTATTATTATTATAAAGGAGGAAATGGGAATCCGTGATCTTGCTCAAGCCGGATTATAAGCCTGTAAATGCTCATGAGGAAACAGTTTTAAAACAAATATATATATATATATAAGAAAATAAGCTTTACCGTGGATTCAGCAGCACATGAAAGAAAGCGATCTCCCCAAATATTCGGATGAAAACTCGCCAAGTGACGAGTAGTATTGGGGTTTAAATTCGAAATTGCCAAAGTTTGAGCCGACATTTTGTTCATGCTGAAACTTGACACTGCTCCAACTATATTTATCCTAGCAACAGAAGCGGGAGAACCAATAATAATAATAATAATAATAAAAGAAAGAATTAAAGACCAATAACTTGTGGCACAGAAATAAGCACATGTTTTAATTGTCCAACAAAGAAATAAACAGAGAATTTTTCCAGTCCACACCAAACAAACAAACAAAACAAATAAATTACAGAATTGAAAATGAAATAAATCTACTTACAATGTGTTTTAAAGCTTGGCTTCCTTCAATAATCTAGAACATTTTTAACTGTAGGATCAGTTTTGCAGAAATGGTTAATAAATTATTCTGAAAAATTTACAAAAGAAATCAAATTATATTTTATACTTTGCCTTCATTGCGGCAATTGTTTATCTCAATTAGAAAATAAAAATGAACTAGAATTTCACAATTGAAATAAACATAAAACACAACATGATACCAAACAGCCATAACATTACTCAAATTTGAGGATTCTTTTCTTAATTTAATGTCATTGAAAAAGAAAATTTCTCACTTATGGTCAAAATAAAAATAAAAAAAAGAAATAGTCCGCTATTCCTAAGGCGGACAAGGCCAAATTTTTTCAGAGTGTTTTACCACTTTTATTATATTTTGATTGGTACACTTGCCGGTATTAGTTTAAATTCATCACATATAAATTATAACTCAGCCTTGCCAAGACCATAAAAATTCTTTAAAAGAATATTTTTAACAAAATGTATTATTAAATTCTTGAGTTTTTCAATTTTATTAAACTTTTAAAATTTATTTTAGTAAGTTTTTCTATTTTTATTTATTTTAATTAAAATTTAAATAATTTTTAATAAAAATATAAAAACTTAATAAATCAAAATCAGATCTAAAATTTTAATAAAATAAATTCAAAAGTTTAATAATGAGTTTGCCAAAAATCTAATATAATTTTTTTGACATGCTCATGCAAAAGAATTTTTTAATCTCAAACAAAAACAAACAAGGAGATGTAAAGCTAGAAAACCTAAGTTATTATTGAATATCCACAAATAAAGCTAAGATAATATAAGCCACATATGTTAAATAGCCAAACAACCAAAATCAACATATAAAGCACGTTTCAAGATAGCAAAATGATAAAAGATTTTTCAACTACCATTAATGTAAGGCTCAGAATTTCTGCAAATTATAATAATAAGACAACATATTTAAAAAAATATCAATTTATTGATAAAATATAAAAATATAAATAAAATGACAACTGAATCGCCGGATAAAAAAGAAAATCGGCGGTGTCCAAAAACAAAATCTTGGTGAAGTATAATAAAGAAAAAAGAGAGTGGAGAGGTGGGTATTAATTCTAATTTCTTTTGTTATGGAAGATGTTAAAAAAGTGAAATGATCTAAGATGTCTTTATCAAATTAAAACACTTGCAAACCTGAAATTTGACATGAAGAGCCGCATCAGGAGATATGGGACCCAAAATATTCCCGTGTATGTTCTACTATAAATATATAATGATTTCTGATATTTAAATATTTTTTTATATATGTATTAACTTTTTTTATAAAATAAAATTATTGTCTTGATATACGTATTTATTTTTTTGACACATAAAGTTCAGACTTATATATAATTTTATAATTTTTATTAATTTATTTATTAATAAATTACATTCCTAATTAAATATTCATTCTAATCCTAAAAAATAATATATTAATTCTCTAATTAGATAATAATTAATTTTCTAATTAGATAATGATTATTCTAATAATAACATTAATTATTATATTTTAATATTATATTAACTAACAATTAGTTTTCTAATTAAATGATGATTATAATTATAGAAACTAATATTTTTAAATATTATATTTACTAATAATTTTAAAAACTTTTATTTAAAAAATAATATCAATTATATCGATAATATAATTTATATAATTTTAGAATTAATAAAATAAATATTTTAAAAATAAATTTTATATTATTGCACTAAAAAAATTTAAAAATAGAATTAAGGACATTTAAAAGTAGTTAGTTTATTATTTTTTAAAAATATTATAAATCAATATTAAATATTAAAAAATTTATTAAATTATATTTATAAATTTAATCCTATAATCAAAATAATAATAACGGCCATATAATATATGGATAAACGAGTAGCAAAATCTAACTTTTTAAAATTAAAATTCTTATTTTAAAAAGGGGCGAGTATAAAAAAGTATATATAATTTTATTGTTTTAAGATTTTTTATAGATATATTAACTTTTTTAAAAAAATAGAATTACAAATTGTAGTAATATAAAAATAGCAAGAATTGAAAATTCAGACTCTTAGTACAAATTTTTATACACTTTTTCAATTTTATTTTAAAAATAAATAATTTTTATTTCTGTTTTATTTTTATCTATCTCTTTTCATACTTTTTTAGACTGCACTCGTTAACCATTGTTGCTTTTGGATTGAGGTTCGGACAGAGTTAGCGACAAAACAACAGAAACGAACCTAGAAATCTACAAAAATATTTTAGTCTTTGCTTAGAAAGAGGTTTTGAATGCACACGTTTCTTAGACTTTGTTTGGTTTATTTTTATTTTATTTTTTAATTATGGTTTGAAATATCATCGTTCATATGTTCAAGAATCCATTGACAATTGAATGGACACCAATGCTTCCATCTATGTAACATGCTGTAAGTCCCACGTTGGATTATAAGGAGGCTTTTGGATTTTAGTCAAGGGGGAATCTTGTGTCAGGATGGCATGGTTTATATCGGTTGATGCGATCAGATGGATGTTATGTCGAGGATGATGTGATGTAGATGTTAAGGATTTTTCTATACGTGCAAGGGGCACGTCATTAGGAAGGAAACTTGGTGAGTGGATTTTTGGAAGGATCAGAATTGGCCCTTCTTGTGTGGAAACCCTTGGTTTTGTCGGCAGGTTGGTGAGGTGGAATGTAAGTTGGACTTGCCGCCAAGTAATGTTCTCTGAGGTCAAATCCAGTTGTTTGTAAGTCTAAGTTGAGGAAGTATATTTTCGATCTTTGCTCGTGTTGGACCCTTAGTGTGTGGAAGCAAGTGAAGATTTGGTTTCCGAGGAGTAGTAAGTGAGGATCGTGGATTTTCAGGTTCGCTAGTTTTATTTAAGGGTTTTGTCAATGAGTCTTGTGGTTTGTTTTTGCCGAGAAAAGTTCTCGAGAAGACGAGTGGAGATGAGAGGTTCCTAATTAGTTTCAGTCTTTGAGTGTAGCCCCTTTCTTTTAAAAATTCGAGGATGATTTTTTTTTTAAGGGGGGAGAATGTAACACCCGGAATTTTTTTTATATATTTAATAATGAGTTTTTATTTAAGTTAATTTTAGCTTTATTTTTATTCGGTTTAATTGGAATGATTTAAATACAAATTTTGAATGTTCATGTTAGATAAATAAATGAGTTATTTTCCATATCCAATTAGTTTGATTTTTAAGGAGTAATTAAGTAAACTATTTGAGAAATGATTATATTTTGGTTATTCAAATTTTTTTCCAAATGCATATTTATATAAGTAAAATTATATATTGGAAAATTTTGGAAGAAATTATAAAGGATGTTTTTATAAAAGAATTTTGAGAAAATTGGTATTATAATTGATTAGTAGTATTAAATTTTGAGTTGGAAATTGATTATTTAATTTAATTGTGTATAGGATTTAATTGGAGGATTATTTTGGAATAAGGATTAAAAGTATAATTTTATTTTTGTGAGGGTTTAATGAAAATTTGTGAGTTTGGTATTTTCGTAAATAAATATGTCGGTCAGGGGTATTTTTGTAATTGTGTATTTTCAATAATTTGGATTTGGCCCAAATTAAATAGTTAGGGGCTTAATTGAAGGCTAAAAAGAAGTTTGGGGGTCAAATTGGAATTCTGCGGGATGAAATTGTAAGTAATTAAGGAAGTTGAGGGACCAAATTGCAATAAGAAAAAGTTCAGGGGTCAAATGTCGATATTGAAGGGAAAGAAATCGGGGAAGAAGAAAGGAAGAGAGAGAGAGGCAAGAGAGAGAGAGCCGGAAGAGAGAGATGGGGATGCAGCGGGTGGCGGGCGGCGGCAGCAGCAGGGGGGAGCGGCGGAAGAGCGAAGCGGCGTTGTTGGCGGCCGAGTCGGGTGGCGATCGGCTCTCGGCGAGCTTTCTTTAGCGGCCTGTGGTGGCCGGAGACGGAAGATCCGGTGGAGAGAGAAAAAGGAGGCAGCCGAGATTTTCTAGTTTTTCCGGCGAGCTCCGGCGGAGGATGGACGATCGGAGGACATATCCCGACTCTCCTCAGCTCCAGCTTCGCGATGGCACCAGTTTGGTGGCGATTGGGCTCCGTTTCTCTCCGGATAATCGGGTGTCAGATCAAAAAATCGGAAGCGGGGATCGTCATCAGCGCGTCGTTGTGAGTCCGATGGTGTGTTCGGATCATCGATCGGACTCCGCGGCTGGAGGCTAGTCGACCGAGCGATCAAGCGTTTCGGTAATTTTCTTTGGCCCGTTAATTTTAGAAATTCTTGGTTTAATTGTGTCTATTGGATTATATTGAGTATTTGATGATTTTGTGAGTCAAAAATATTTGTCTGTCAGTTTGCCTGCCTCGTATTTTGTGCTGTGTGGCGGAGTCGGGAAATAGTGAAGTTTGGGGACCCGACTCCCGTTGTTTTAATTGTTGGATATTTGGAGTGTTTTTCTGGCAGGTCCTGGACCCGTTTTTACGGGGGGTAATGTTTGTGTTGTAGGGGAGGTTCTGCCGGATTTTCGGTAGAATTCTCCCGAGTCGAGATTCTTAGACAGTCAGTCCTAGGAGTCTAGACCTAGGATTAATGATCGATTGTTTCAGCGTTTTGATAAATTGTTTTCCGTGACTGTTAGTCCTCTCGCGACTCTTATTCAGTAACCCGACTCCTTCATCATCGGGTGATGTATTTGATTTGGTATGTAAACTGGTAAATCTTAGATTCTCCGCAGTAGTAATAGTAGATGTGTCAGTTGTAAATTTTCTGAGTTTCAGGTCTCACCTAGTTCTTCTGGCAGACCGATTAAATTATGTAAAATGTAGCATTTAAGATAATTTGTGGCTTTATTAATATTAATTTGAGATGAGATTTGTTTAAATCAGTGAGTGTCAGGCTTACTACGGGTTTTGGTGGCCTTAAGCCTACCCATTCCCTAGTGCCGGTCACGGGCCCACGGGTGGGGTCGTGACAAATATCCTATGCAAACCCAATTATGAGAGAATTATACGAATGGTAATTAAAATTTTCATTAATTTGGTTTGTCAAAAAATATTAATTTACTTTTTAAAATTATTCTATTTTAATTCAATTATCTTCATAAATGAAATCATCACGTCGTATTAATATCTAATAGAATTATAATCAAATTTAAATTAAATAATTAAAATTAAATTAAATTAAATTTTATACAAAAATAAAATTAAATGTAAAATTAAATGATTTATATCATATTTCGGAATTATAGAAACATTATTAATTTATCAAAACAATCTCTAAAAGCATGTAAAATGTAGAGACCTTAGTTATAAGAACACCTCTGAATGATACATCAATGTGCATGGGAATAGGATTGGTAATGGACAGGATATCCATTCATTTAAAAATATCCGAACTCGAATCTGATTAATATATATATATATATATATATATATATATATATATATATATATATCTGGATCCATCTCAAACCCGTTTAAGAAATTGTCTTTGTCATCCGAACCCATTCCAAACTCGAATAAAAATACCCGCATGCTATATGAATCCAATTAAAATCTATTTAAATTAATTTATTAGTAAAGATATTTATAAATATTTAAATAGATAGTGGTACGCTATTTATTTATATAAATATTTGGATAATTAAATATATATCCGTTCTGAATCCGTTTACAATAAATAAATTTTAGAATATATTAACAAAAATCAATGTAAATAAGAAATAAAAATATAGACTAATCAAATTTAAATATTCAACATTAAACATTCAATATATTAATACTATCCGAACATAAATTTAGTAAAAATATAAAATAATATTCTAAATAATAAAAATATATAATATAATATAATAAATTTTAATATAATTATATTCACGTAATGAGTACCATGGATTTAAATCTAAATTCGAACTAAACTTAATACAGTTAGTAAATTTAAATTTCAAATCATCTCAAATTTATTATTTATTATTTGAATTCGTTCTATTAGGATTTAGTCGGATTGGATACTAAAAATACCCGTCCAACTATCATCCCATGATCGGAAATATTTTATTATTATTATTATTATTATTATAAAGGAGGAAATGGGAATCCGTGATCTTGCTCAAGCCGGATTATAAGCCTGTAAATGCTCATGAGGAAACAGTTTTAAAACAAATATATATATATATATAAGAAAATAAGCTTTACCGTGGATTCAGCAGCACATGAAAGAAAGCGATCTCCCCAAATATTCGGATGAAAACTCGCCAAGTGACGAGTAGTATTGGGGTTTAAATTCGAAATTGCCAAAGTTTGAGCCGACATTTTGTTCATGCTGAAACTTGACACTGCTCCAACTATATTTATCCTAGCAACAGAAGCGGGAGAACCAATAATAATAATAATAATAATAAAAGAAAGAATTAAAGACCAATAACTTGTGGCACAGAAATAAGCACATGTTTTAATTGTCCAACAAAGAAATAAACAGAGAATTTTTCCAGTCCACACCAAACAAACAAACAAAACAAATAAATTACAGAATTGAAAATGAAATAAATCTACTTACAATGTGTTTTAAAGCTTGGCTTCCTTCAATAATCTAGAACATTTTTAACTGTAGGATCAGTTTTGCAGAAATGGTTAATAAATTATTCTGAAAAATTTACAAAAGAAATCAAATTATATTTTATACTTTGCCTTCATTGCGGCAATTGTTTATCTCAATTAGAAAATAAAAATGAACTAGAATTTCACAATTGAAATAAACATAAAACACAACATGATACCAAACAACCATAACATTACTCAAATTTGAGGATTCAGTGTGTAGGTGTGTATAAGTGCAGGCGGCGTCGTATAAGTGCAATAATAAAATTGATGATAAAGGAAGAACATATATAAATAGTAATTAAAAAGCATCATGCATATGAATATTAATTAAATGAATAATTAAAATTGCAATAAAATAATCACGATAGCAAATCAAAATTTTATGCATGACACGTGCATAGCCGATATATGACTTTAACTCACAGGTTTAGCAACCTCTTAGCTCTGCTCCGGTGCCTCTGTTGGAGCGAGCTGACAGACGGATTATCTAATCACGGAAAATAATTTATCAAAACGCTGAAACAATCGATCATTAATCCTAGATCTAGATTTCTAGGACTGACTGACTAAGAATCCAGCTGGCCTTGCCACGCCTCACCGGTCGTGCACGGAAGGACACAGCCGCGGCTAGCACTCTCTCTCTCTTCCCTGCGCTCCCCGACATCTTTCTCTTCTCTTCTTCTTCTTTTTTCTTTTCTTTCTTTTTCCTTCCATATCAACATTAGGCCCTTGAACTTTTCCTCCTTATAATTAGGTCCCTCAACTTTTTAATTACTTACAATTTCGCCTTGCAGAATTTCAATTTAATCCCTCAATCTTTTTTTTTTTTTTCAGTGTGTAGGTGTGTATAAGTGCAGGCGGCGTCGTGTAGTTGTGCAGTGTGTATGTTAAATGTTAGTGATATAGAAAAATAGTATTCCAGCTAGTGTCTATGCATGCAACACTCTATTTAAACTTTAAAAATAAAAGTTAATGTTCAACCCATAAATTCTCCTACTCTAATTTATTTCTTTGGTTGGTGAAGAATGAAAATTTTCTTCATTCTTCTTTAAAGTTTCTTTTTTTTTTTTATTTCTTTCTTTTAGTGGAGTTGAAGAAATTTTTTTATATTTATTGCTTTAGGAAGATAATAATTGTAAGTATTAATATTTTTATAAATATTTAAATTTTTTTATTTTAAAATTTTTAGTATATCATTCTACTCATAATATTTATAATTTTGAAAGTACTATTGAAGATATACAAGAAGTTGTCATATAAGGTAAAAAGTTATACTTATAATTTTTTAAATTAAATTTATTATTTTTATTTATTATGTTTATATTTGTGTATACTATATAATTTGTCATTTATAAATTTTTAATATTTTACTGTAATTTTATAAATCTTTTGTGGTAGAAATAACTATAAATTGTTGTGTATTATTATATATTATGTTATATAACTTTTTCTATGTTTTATTGTAATTTTATAAAGCTAAAGTAACGATATAAAACTAATAATAATAATAATAATAATAATATAATATATATTATATATTTAAAGTCAAATAATATAATTTAAATATTTTATTTATATACAATAAAATAATGATAAATTATCTTAAATATAGATAAATTAATTCATATATAATATTTTTGCAGTATAATAATATTGAAGTTTTATAAGGATAATTATTACTGCATTATTTTTATTATTATTATATAATGATATTTGGATATGAATGAATAAAATATTTTGTCAGTATGATAAAATGTACAATGTTTGCAGTCAAATTTAAATGTATTATCTTTCGTAATAATATTTAAAAATAGATGAGTAAGCAATTATGAATAAGTATGATGATATTTAAAATTTGTATAGAAATTTTTTTATTAATTTTTAGTATGTTATTATATAATAATTTTGTGATATAATTGAATAAGAAATTACGCAAGTTTAAATAATATTTGTAATTTTTGTAGGTCTTTGTTAGTTCTAAAAGAAATAGTCATATATGGTATGAGATTTTACTTAGTATGTTCTTTAGATATTATGTTGTTATATTTGATATTTTAATGTTCTTATTGAATGAGTAGTTTAATTTGTGTTTAAAAATTATATTAAAATGGATTATTATAACATAAATCATATTAGAATTATGTGTAAGTTGAATTTTTTATTTGTTGCAATTAATTAATAATTAGTCTAGATTTTATTTAATAATTTATTTATTTATTTATTATGTTATTAATTATATTTATATTATTGATATAGAAAATTATAATATGGCTTACTGGAGTTCCTATGGTTATACGTACTAGTGAACTACGAAGAAAAGTGCAAGAATTATTATGTTAGAAAATATTAAAATCTTGAGGACAATAATAATCATTTGACTCGTTTAGTTAATTATATTATAGAAAATAATAATTGTATATAAGAGATTGTTTAGAAAGGAAGTTTAAGGGCGGACAGTGAAAAATATAAATTTATCTATGAAGATAGATGAATTTATAGAAGACTTGTTAAAGAATTTATTAAAGAGTGTGTAAATTGGGTAGCAAGGAAGACATTTAGTTATTCTATTGGCAAGCGAAATATATCACAATATCCTATATTACCAAAGGTGAATTATGAGTTGCTCGAGAAAGATAAGGAAAGATTAAAAAAAAAATTAATTCCTATCTATAGGATGGATTTGTAATAATTTTCATGTTAATAAAGTTTATTATGTTTGAAAGTATTTATATTTGAAGCATATTTTAAAGTATAGTTATATTTATAAAAGTTTACATAA
This sequence comes from Ricinus communis, assembly GCF_019578655.1. Taxonomy (NCBI): domain Eukaryota; kingdom Viridiplantae; phylum Streptophyta; class Magnoliopsida; order Malpighiales; family Euphorbiaceae; genus Ricinus; species Ricinus communis. Next base: position 15,653,134 of record NC_063259.1, on the reverse strand, counting down.
CAGAAATAATGTCCAATATATCGTCATTACTTATTTATTAGGATGGTGATATCATTTATACTCCAATGAATACATATTTTGTTAATGGATATTCAAAAATGGTAATGCTGAATGAAGAGCTAAATTTTATTGTATTACTATACAACATAAAAAATACTTTGTAACTCACTTGCAATGCTGAAATAACTAATATTTTATTTAGAGCACCAATTTTTAATTATGGTGAGAATATGATATTTACAACATATCAAATCTAGGGGGAAGATGATTTTGCGATTATCCATCACACTGCTAATCAATTTTCGGAGTTACAGTTTGTGGAGTTATCTGTCGAATATAATGGTGGTAGATCTACAAAACAAGCAGTACAACCAGCTGAACCTCCATGTCGTAATTTGCGTGAAATGGGCGGTTATAGTCAGAGCTTAACTAAGAATGAGAATGATAATAAGGGTGAGGACGTAGATGACGATTTTGATAATGATCAAAATTTTAATACTGAATGTAACGTGGATAATAAGGAGGAAAAGGATGATGGTAATTATAAAAATGAAACTGCAAATAAGAACGATGAAGAAGACTACTATGATGAGGATGAAGAAGATGATGATAATACGGCAATAACATTACAAGTTCACCAAGCTTCGAAACTATGAGTGAACATACTTTTCCGAATTGGTTTAAAAGTGCCAATATAGAAGAGATGATTGTCCCTTGTGATGAATCGGATATAGATGGCGTGTTGTGGAATTCGTCTTCTGAATTTCATATTGGGATGTTCTTTGAATCAAGAGATACTGTTAAAGCAGCAACAAAAATATACTCAATTAGAATACGTCGACAATTTCAAAGTGCAAAAGCGAAAAACAACACCATTATAATAATTTACAATTGTCTAAAAAGCTACACAAGAAAATTACATGTAACAGTAAAGAAACTAAGTGGATTTTGGGAGATTACTAGATATAATGGCCACACACATGTAGTTCTCCTATTGAATCATAAAATCACAGAAATTTTGACTCAACTTTAATATCAGGATATAATCAAAATATGTTAGTCAAACAACCATATATCAAGGTGAAAGCTATATTGGCACATTTAGCATAAATATTTAGTATAAGAGCAATATATTAGAAGTTATGGAAAGCGAAGCAAAAGGCTATTGCTAATGATTTCGGAGACTGGGATGAGTTATGCAAGCAACTCTATGACTTCATGCACGCTGTAGTAACCTTGAATAGGGGGTATGTATAGGACATTGAAAGAGAGGAGTAATGCGTCAATAATTAACTCATTCATAGCGTCAAACACTTTAAGAGAATATTTTGGTCATACAAGCCTTGCATTGAAGGATTCAAGCATCATAAGCTTGTATTATATATTGACAGTACATTCTTGTTTGGAAATACAGGAGTATATTATTGACCGTTAAAACAATAGATGGTATTAACAAGATATTACCAGCTGCCTTTGCTATTGTTGAAAAGAATAGCAAGGATAACTATGAGTTGTTTGACACCGTGTGTCATGATCCCATCTGTGGGCTCGTGACCGGCACTAGAGAATGGGTAGGCGTAAGGCTACCGAATCCCGTAGTAAGCCTGACACTCACTAACTCAATTAAATCTCATCTCAAATTTTTCTATTATTAAAGCCACAATTTAGCATAACATTAAGTTTACACAAATAAATCGGTTTGCCAAAAGAATTAGGTAAGACCCGAAACTACAGAAAATTACCACTGATACCCCTACTGCGGAGAATCTAAGATTTTTTTTCAATTTAGCAATACCAAATTAAAATATATCACCCGATGATGAAGGAGTCGGGTTTACTGGATGAGAGTCGTGGGAAGACTAACGATCCGAAAAGCCGAGTGAGTTAAAATTATATATCTAAAAAAATATGCATATACTTCGATCATACATTTATTTAATTGAAATAAATATAAATCATGTCAAGACGTACGTGTCATGCCATGATTAAATAAAATAATTTCACACACAACGGGACGGAGTACATCAATAGAACCCTAATCCCAACTCTAACATCTCGATCAATTTCAACACTTACGTCTCGACTAACCTCAACTATAACATCTTGACTCTGTCATTCCAACAGAACTGGTGCCTAGAGAGCAAACTCGATCAGGAACCTTACCTCCAGTCTGGTCACTTAATTATCACTCTCAGCCTTAGCCTTTCGACTCTCTTATCCGATAAGACTAGCGCCCAAAGAGCAAAGCTCGACCAGGGACCTTACCTCTAGTCTGGTCACTTAGATTTCCAAATAAGCCGGCGCCTAGAGAGCAATGCTCGACGAGGGACCTTTACTCCGGCATCCACACTCTACTAAGCCTAGAGAGCGATGTTCGACCAGGGCAAGTCCTAACCTTTCTTTCTTTAAAATTTTATCTAATTACCCTTTTCTATCACTCTCGGATTTACATTAGAACACTCATCAAACTAATATGTTCTACTGTCGTCCCATCCTGTGTCATCATGCAATAATAAAATTGATGATAAAGGAAGAACATATATAAATAGTAATTAAAAAGCATCATGCATATGAATATTAATTAAATGAATAATTAAAATTGTAATAAAATAATCACGATAGCAAATCAAAATTTTATGCATGACACGTGCATAGCCGATATATGACTTTAACTCACAGGTTTAGCAACCTCTTAGCTCTGCTCCGGTGCCTCTGTTGGAGCGAGCTGACAGACGGATTATCTAATCACGGAAAATAATTTATCAAAACGCTGAAACAATCGATCATTAATCCTAGATCTAGATTTCTAGGACTGACTGACTAAGAATCCAGCTAGCCTTGCCACGCCTCACCGGTCGTGCACGGAAGGACAAGTAGCTAGCACTCTCTCTCTCTTCCCTGCGCTCCCCGACATCTTTCTCTTCTCTTCTTCTTCTTTTTTCTTTTCTTTCTTTTTCCTTCCATATCAACATTAGGCCCTTGAACTTTTCCTCCTTATAATTAGGTCCCTCAACTTTTTAATTACTTACAATTTCGCCTTGCAGAATTTCAATTTAATCCCTAAACTTCTTTTTAGCCTTTCAATTAAGCGCTTAACTATTTAATTTGGGCCAAATTAGAATTATTGAAAATAATTAATTACATATATACTCTTGGTTTTAAATGTAAAATTATCAAAAAGCCCTTGCCGACATATTTAATTATAAAAATACCAAACATGCAAATTTCCATTAAAACCCGAAATTAATAAAATTATACTTTTAATCCTCATCCAAAAATAATTTTCCAATTTAGTCATAACATACAATTAATTAAATAATCAATTTACTAAATATTTTTCAACTTAAAATTTAATACCACTAGTTAATTAAAATACCAATTTTCCAAAAATTTTCTTTATAAAAACATCATTTACAAATTCTCCCAATATATATAATTATATATATATATATTTGGAAAAAAATTGGAATAACCAAAAATATAACTTACTCTTCAAATAATTTACTTAATTAATTTCTTAAAATTTCAACTAATTGGGTATAGAGAAATAACTCATTGATTTGTCTAATATTAAAATTCAAAATTGCATTTAAATCATCCCAATTAAACCGAACAAAAATAAAGCTAAAATTAATTTTAAAAAAGACTCATTTATTAACTATTATTAATAATAACACTATTAAATAAAAATTTCGGGTATTACATGCTCTCCCCCTTAACAAAAATTTGTCCTCGAATTTTAAAAGAAAAAGGGGCTCACACTAAGACTGAAACTAAAGAGAATAAGAATCTCTTATCTCCAACTCGGCTTCTCAGAAACTTTCCTCGGCAGAAAATAAACTCAATCACAAGACCTGTCGATAAAACCCTTAAGCAAAACTGGCGAACCTGAGAGTTCACTATCCTGACTGACTACTCCTTGGAAATCAAACCTTCGCTTACCTCTACACACTGAGGGTCCAACACGAGCAAAAGATCGAAAATGCACTTCCTCAACTCAGACCTACGAACAACTGGATTTGACCTCGGAGAACATTACTTGGCGGCAAGTCCAACTTACGTGCCACCTCACCAACCTGCCAACAAATCCAAGGGTCCCCATAATTTTACTTCCTTACCAAACTGCATTGGCATAAAAGACGCTTTAGGATTACATACTTCTCTATTACAATCTCCACGTGCTCCCACTCTAGGTTCGCACAACCCTCTGCTTCCTGAAAGCTGTCTTCAGCCGCTTGCAAGAAAAAAGAACCTCCTTTAAAAGATCTGGACTAACTTTGGTCCTGCCAAAAATCCATTCACCAACTTACTTCCTAATGACGTGCCTCTTGCACGTACAGAAAATCCTTAACATCCACATCACATCATCCACATCATATCACCCATCTGGCCGCGATAACCGACATAAAACCATGCTATCCTAACACGAGATTCCTCCTCGACAAGAATCCAGAAGCCTCCTTTATAATCAAACATGGGGCCTACAGATTCGCTCCTACAATAATTCAGCTCGTCATCCAGAGAATTCCCAAGCTAACACAATTTACTTGAAAGATTTATTTATTATCATTACTGGTAAAAGTTTTATTATCTTGAAAAATACTTTTATAAAATCGTAAAATCTCTAGTCATTTTCTTTATATAAAATTCTACAATATCGCGCACTAGGGTGATGATGCCCCTATCACCAAGGATTGCAATGCACGATGTATGATGCATGCCCTAAAATGAATTTGTGCATGCCTAATGGTGAAATGCCATAATGAATTCTTTCGGGACTGGGCGCAACATTGTATTTAAAAACCCTTGTTCTACTTAGAAAAATAACAGTGTTCGCTTAGGTTTCCTCTGGATTCTGAGCGTCCGAAAACACTTCTACCACCTTTCTTAAGCTTCTTACAACCATAAAACTCAACCATAAAAGCCCTGACCTCTGCTCGACTTCCCACACACTAACTTTGGCGCTACTCATTAAGGCGATGCTTGATGCAATGATGATGTAGTTCATGACACATTTGCCACCACGCTTTGTACTAATTATGACTGCGGTACCCACCATCGACACAACATTCGAAACATCCAAGGCCAGACTGCACTAATTACTAAAAGAAAACGGCACTAGTCTATCGCGCTTCAGATCTTCCCATCGCTACAAGGCTCATCCTTAACACAACATCAAAAATAAGCTCACGGAAAAAGAATGACAGATTTTCTAAGCTGATACACTGGAGTCAAAGAAAATAACAAGATAGACTTGATCCTAGCTCCGCAGTACCAAGAAAAACAATCTTAACCTAGGTCGAAGGAAAACTAAACCTAAGCCCTGATACCAACTTTGTCACGACCCCATCCGTGGGCCCGTGACCAGCACTAGAGAATGGGTAGGTTAAGGCCACCGAATCCCTAGTAAGCCTGACACTCACTAACTCAATTAATTCTCATCTCAAATTTTTCTATTATTAAAGCCACAATTTATCATAACATTAAATTTACACAAATAAATCGGTCTGCCAGAAGAATTAGGCGAGATCCGAAACTATAGAAAATTATCACTGAGACCCCTATTGATACTACTGCAGAGAATCTAACATTTCTTTTTTCAATTTAACATACCAGATTAAAATATATCACCCGATGATGAAGGAGTCGGGTTTACTGGATGAGAGTCGCGGGAAGACTAACAGTCACGGATCTGAAAAGCAGTAAAATTGAGACTGTCAGTATCGAGAATGAGTTAAAATCATATATCTAAAAAAATTTGCATATACTTCGATCATACAATTATTTAATTGAAATAAACATAAATCATGTCAAAACATAAGTGTCATGCCATGCCTAAATAAAATAATTTCACACACAACGGGACGGAGTACATCAGTAGAACTCTAATCCCAACTCTAACATCTCGATCAATTTCAACACTTACGTCTCGACTAACCTCAACTCTAACATCTCGACTCTCTCATTCCAACAGAACTGGCGCCTTGAGAGCAAGCTTGATCAGGGACCTTACCTGTAGTCTGGTCACTTAATTATCACTTTCAGCCTTAGCCTTTCGACTCTCTTATCCGATAAGACTAGCGCCCAAAGAGCAAAGCTCGACCAGGGACCTTACCTCCAGTCTGGTCACTTAGATTTCCAAATAAGTCGGCGCCCAGAGAGCAATGCTCGACGAGGGACCTTTACTCCGACATCCACACTCTACTAAGCCTAGAGAGCGATGTTCGACCAGGGCAAGTCCTAACCTTTCTTTCTTTAAAGTTTTACCTAATTACCCTTTTCTATCACTCTCGGATTTACACCGGAACACTCATCAAACTAATATGTTATACTGTCGTCCCATCCCGTGTCATCGTGCAATAATAAAATTGATGATAAAGGAAGAACATATATAAAGAGTAATTAAAAAGCATCATGCATATGAATATTAATTAAATGAATAATTAAAGTTGCAATAAAATAATCACGATAGCAAATTAAAATTTTATGCATGACACGTGCATAGCCGATATATGACTTTAACTCACAGGTTTGGCGACCTCCTAGCTCTGCTCTAGTGCCTCGATTGGAGCGAGCCGAACAAACGGATTATCTAATCACGAAAAATAATTTATCAAAACGCTGAAACAATCGATCATTAATCCTAGGTCTAGATTCCTAGGACTAACTGTCTAAGAATCTCTACTCGGGAGAATTCTACCGAAAATTCGGCAGAACCTCCCCTATAATACGGACATTTACCTCCCGTAAAACGGGTCCAAGGTCTGCCACAAAAACACTTCAAATATCCAACAATTCAAAACAACGGGAGTCGGGTCCCTAGACTACTATTTTTCTGACTCCGCCACACAGCACAAAATCACGACTATGGTAGGCAGTCAGTCAAACAATTATTTTTAACTCACAAATATCATCTAATACTCAACACAAATTAATAAGCATAAGTTAAACCAAAGAATTCTTAAATTGAAGGGCCAGAGAAAATTACCGAGATGCTTGATCGCTCGGTTGACTCGCCTCCGGCCGCCGGAGTCCGATCGACGATCCGAACACACTATCGGACTCGGACCAACGTGCTGATCACGATCCCCGCTCTGATTTTTTGATCCGACCCTCGATCATCCTGAGAGATTTGTGGACGATCTCGGCTGTCGATTTGCAAATGAAGTTCGATCGCCACGAAATCGGTGCCATTGTGAAGCTTCAGCTGAGCAGAGTCGGGATTCATCCTCCAATCGTCCATCTTCCGTCGAAGCTCGCCGGAAAAGCCGGAAAATGCCGGCTGCCCCTACTTTCTCTCTCCATCGCGAACTTCCATTTCCGGCTACCATTATCGACACCGCCACTTCCAAAAGGAAGCTCTCCTCAAGAGGAGTCGATCGCCAATAAAATCAGCGACAACCGACGACGGAGGCGGTTTGCTTCCTTGCTCCCTCGCCTAACGACGTCTTTGGGCCGAGCCTGCCACTACTGCGCCTCATGGGTCATCCACGAAGGATACAACGACTCTCTATCTCTCTCTCTCTTCCCGGCGGCCCCCCGACATCTCTCTCTTCTCTTCTTCTTCTTCTTCTTTCTTTTCTTTCTTTTTCCTTCCATATCAACATTAGGCCCCTGAACTTTTCCTCCTTACAATTAGATCCCTCAACTTTTTAATTACTTACAATTTCACCCTGCAGAATTTTAATTTAACCCCTAAACTTCTTTTAGCCTTTCAATTAAGCCCTTAACTATTTAATTTGAGCCCAATTAGAATTATTGAAAATACATAATTACATATATATCATTGCTTTTAAATATAAAATTACTAAAATGCCCTTGCAGACATATTTAATTACAAAAATACCAAACATGCAAATTTTCATTAAAACCCAAATTAATAAAATTATAATTTTAATCCTCATCCAAAAATAATTTTCCAATTTAGTCCTAACACAATTAAATTAAATAATCAATTTACTAAATATTTTCCAACTTAAAATTTAATACCACTAGTTAATTAAAATACCAATTTTTCCAAAAATTTCCTTTATAATAACATCATTTACAAATTCTCCCAATATATATAATTATATATATATTTAGGAAAAAATTGGAATAACCAAAAATATAATTTACTCTTAAAATAGTTTTACTTAATTAATTTCTTAAAATTTTAACTAATTGGGTATAGAGAAATAACTCATTGATTTGTCTAATATTAAAATTTAAAATTGTATTTAAATCATCCCAATTAAACCGAACAAAAATAAAGCTAAAATTAATTTAAATAAAAACTCATTTATTAACTATTATTAATAATAACACTATTAAATAAAGATTTCGAGTATTACACCGTGCATGGCGTCTTTGGCGGTAATGGCAGCGGAGTGGGGTGGCGATCAATTCATCTAGGCGTGAGCTTTCTATTGGGGGCAACAGCAACGGCATTGGTGGCCGGAGGAAAGCTTGTCCGGTGAAGAAAATTTTATACAGGCAGTCGGGATTTTAGGCTTTTCCAGTAAGTTCCGATGAGATATTGTTGATCAGAGTTCATGGATGAACTCCCATCATCTTAAGCTTTCCAACGACACTAATTTTACCACGATCGGACTCCGTTTGAAAATCAACGGTAGATATTGTCTATGATTTTCTCCGGATGATCGGGAACTGGATCGGAGAATCAGGTGCTAGAATCATCGTCTGCGTGTTGTCTCAAGTCCATAGGCGCACTTGGACCATCGATCCAACTCCTACGGCTGAAGGCGAGTCGACCGACTTATCAAGTGTCTCGGTAATTCTCTAGCTGTTGATTTTTAGAGATTGTTAATTAAAAATTATTTGATTAATTATTGTGTTGTATACCAGAAAAAATTATGTGAGGATTGATTGTCCAAATAATAGTGTGTTGGACCGTCTCCCAATAATTGTGACCAGTGATGTGTTGCGGAGTCAGGAAAAATAATGTAGTTTTGGTGGCCCAACTTCTATTAATTAATTGATGAATATTAGAAGTGTTTCTGGCAGGTCCTGGATTCATTATACGGGGGGTAAACGCCCGTAAATTAGGGGAGGTTCTGTTGAATTTTTGGTAGAATTTATCTGAGCCGAAATTCTTACACAATCAGTTATAGAAATCTAGGCCTAGGGTTATTTGTTAAATGTTATATTTTTTTATTGATTAAAAATTATTCCCATAAATAGATAATCCATCATTTCTACTCGCTCCACCCGAGACATAGGAGCAGAGCAAGGGGTCGTTAGAACTATGAGTTAAGATCATATTTCTGCTTTACTCTGCTATATATGTGTCATGCTAAAATTTTATGTAGCAATTCTGATTGAATGATTTAAAGATTTAAATTATCTATTTATTTACTATTCATATATATTATTCTCTACAACATTATTTTTGTAATTGTATGTTGACTCGGGATGAAACGACGGTAGAACATGTCACTTAATGAGTTGTATCGGGACCGCATGCGCACCGGTATAAATATGAGACATGTAGTAAAAGAATAATTTAAGACTTCCTTGGTCGAGTTCAACTCTCTGGGCTGTGTAGAGTTTGAGTGCGGATTAAAGGTTCCTGGCCGAGCATTGCTCTCTAGGCGTTGGCTTTATTAGAAATTAAGTGACCAGACTGGAGTTAAGGAACCCGGTCGAGCTTTACTTTCTGGGCGCCAGTTCTGTTGGAGTGAGAGAGCCGAAAGGCTAACGCTGTTAGTATTGGGGTTAGGGTTTTGCTGAAGTACTTATCCCGTAGCATGAAAAATATATTATATTGAATCATATGGCATGACACGCGTTTTACATGACCTAATATTTATTTGATTAAAAAAATATTTTATTGAAGTGGTTGTATTCATTTTTGGACATATGATTTTAACTCACTCTCGAGACTGACAGTCTCAAATTTAACTATTTTTCAGGTGTTTGTTAGTTTCTGCAATTCTTTTTCTCTAGCAGCCCGACTTCGGGTTTATTGTAACTGATTTTATTGGTGTGTTTGATTTTTAAAATTCTAGATTCTCTGCAGTAGTATTTTCAAAGCTTAGCATTTTGCAATGGCATGTAAATTCAAGTGATGCCTATTTATACTGGCAGACTGAATAATATATTATGGTTAAAAATTAGTTATGAAATAGTATTATAAAGTACATAATTTGGATTATACTTTGATTGACTTAGGCTTGCTACGGGTTTCGTTGGTCTTACGCCTACCCATTTCCTAGTGCCGGTCACGGGCCCATAGATCGGGTCGTGACACAATTGCTAAGGCTGTATATACACCGATTATTGCCTCGAGGTATTAGAGCATCATGTGTAAAAGGCAAATGGTTGTCATGTTAGAACATTTAATAGGGAGACTCAGGTCTGCTCGATTACTACTGCTTATAATAATGCGCAAAGGAAAGACGAATATAATCAAACAATTAACCTATTAGAACAAACTTGTACTTGCGGGCAAATTTAAACAAATTCGAATACCATGTTCATATGCAATTGTCGCATGTATGAAACTTGGAATTGATTACAAGATGTTCATTGGAAAATGGTACAATCTATAAGAGGCACTTTAATGTTGGTCCATTGATTTCATATGCCTTGGGCACTAAGATTACTGGAAAAAATCTAGTAAACTCCCTTCAGTGCCTAACCCTGAATGGAAGAGAAAGAAAGGGAGACTAAAAAGAAAAAGGATTCTTAATAAATAGATTGAAAAAATGCGAAAGATGCAAGGACTAGTTTTTGTAGCAAATATGGTCAAACTAGGCATAATGTTAGGATATGTCGTAGATCTTAATTTATTTTCTATTTGTTTGAGTATTGTTATATTATTTTATATATCTTACTTTGTATTGCTAAGTTAATTTTATATTTGTAAACTGAATATTTAACTCATACTATTATTGCAATTAATTAGTAAGTTATATTTTTATAATGAAATGAAAGAAAGGCGAAGGAAGTAGCACCAGTAAAAAAGAGTTTCATACCATGGTCGTAGTTGATAAATATATAGATCCCACTGATGTAAATGGTTGAAATATTGTCGATGATGTTGAACTTATTCATGATGGTCTTTATCCGATTCAATCATGCGATCCTTCTTTTATTGAGATGGATACTAGACGTCTGAATGCTTAGAAAGCCAAAGGACCAAGATCAAATATCCACATAAAAAATTGTGATATATAAATATTGTTATTATGTATGTACTTGACCATTTTATGTAATAGTTAAATTAAATTTAATCATATTTTAGAATCTTTATAAATAAGTAATTTTTGTAATAATTAATTTTAATTTAATAGTTATCTTACAGTATTTAACCATGTCGTAATAGTAATTTATTATATATATATTTTTTCTCTTTTTAAATTTATATCTTCATTACTTATAATAATTTTAATCACGTATTATAATATAATTTTATGAAGAAAATTCTTAAAATTTATTAAAATTAAATTATTGTTACCTATCCACCAGTTGAATTGGTAGATAAGGTTTTTTTTAAACCATAGTTTATTTTCTACATTTGAAATATATTCATCACTTGAATTGGTTTATGGTTTTTTTTTTTTATATATATATTTGAACCATGTCCGCCACTTGAATCAGTGGACATGTTTTTTTTTTGAATTTTTGTCTTAAATTGTCCATCGGTTCAAGTAGAGATTGCCCCTCTCCGCCACTTTCACTTGTGGACAGTGTCCAAGTGTTCAAAATTCTACCCCAAATTGAAAATTACTTCTCAAACTACTCAAAAAATACAATTTTCTTAGCCTTTACCTTAAATTGAGAATTTTTTTCCTAAATACTCTAATTAAAGAAAAACCCCCAAATTTGATGGCAAAAACAACTTTAAAGAAGTGCATAGGCAGAGTTTTGATTGCACATGTTTCTTAGAATTTGTTTGGTTTATTTATTTAATTATTATTATTATTATTATTATTATTATTAAAAGTTATTTGATACTCTAAGTGTATTGCACTAGATAAGTAATATGTAACTTTACACTTAGATAATAAAAGGGGAACACATATTTAAAGTTCTATATAATTATTATATATATATATATATATATATATATTATGCATCCAACTATAGAGTACAGTACACCGAGAGTAGTCAGAAAATCTTATTTATTAGATAGAGAGTTGAAGAATTGATTAGATTTGAAAAAAGAGGAGGAAAAGGAATAATAACATAAATGATTACTAAATTTTGCACTTTTATTTTGAGCCTAATGGTCTAAAAAATCTAAACATTTATGACATTTTGCTATTTTAGCCAAAGCTTTTAATATTGTCAATTTAGCTATAAATTTTTCAATTGAGAGCTATTTGGGCCAATTCGTAGTGTTGGTCAAAATTGAAACAGGTAGATAATGACGTATAATTTATATATATAATTTTAGGTCAACCCGATCTGTGGGCCCGTAATTGGCACTAGGGAATGGGTAGGCTTAAGACTACCAAATTCCGTAGTAAGCCTGACTATTCACTAATTCAATCAAGTTAAAATTCGGACTCAATCCAAAGCACTAGTTCACAATTAACCTTAACCATCAAATTCTACATATTTAATTCGATCTGCCAGTATAATTAGGCAAGACCCAAATTTATATAAAATTACAACTTATAAGTCTAAAATTTATATTGTAGAGAATCTAAAATTTTACAAATCAAACATACCAAAATTAATTATATCAACGCGATGATGAAGAAGGCGGGTTGCTAGATAAGAACTGCGGGAAGACTAACAATCACCTGAAAAACAATGAAATTGAGACTGTCAGTTTCGAGAGTGAGTTAAAATCATATATCCCAAAAATGAATATAAACATTTCAATAAAATATTTACTTAATTTAAAAGTAAATATACATGTCATGCTATGCTTCTGCAAAATAAAATAAAATAGATTCTTATTTCATACCACGGGACAGTGTATCTCAACAGAACTCTAAACCCAACACTCACATCTCGACTTTCTCATTCTAACAGAACTAGCGCCCAAAGAGCGAAGCTCGACCAGGGTCTTTAACTCCAGTCCGGTCACTTAATTACCACTATTAGTCTTAGCCTTTCGGCTCTCTTACTCTAATAAGACTGGCGCCTAGAGAGCGAAGCTCGACCAGAGTCCTTAAGTCTAGTCTGGTCACTTAGATTTCCAAATAAGCTGGCGCACAGAGAGCAATGCTCGACCAGGGACCTTTACTCCGGCAAACTCACTCTACTCAGCCCAGAGAGCAATGCTCGACCAGGGCAAGTCTTAAATTTACCTTTTAAAATTTACCCTTTTTACTATATGTCTCAGATTCCTACCGGTGCATACACGGTCCTGATGCAACTCATCAAGTAGCATGTTCTACAGCCGTCTCAATTCGAGTCAACACGAAAATACAAAACCATAATGCAGTAAATAAAACATATATGAATAGTGATTAAATAAATAAATAAAATATTAAATTATTTAATCAGAACTATCATGTAAGATCTTAGCATGACAGGTAAATAGATATATGACTTTAACTCATAGTTCTGATGACCTCCTAGCTCTGCTATGATGCGGGTGGAGCGAGCCGAACTGACAAATTATCTAATCATGAAAAACAATTTAATCAATAACATTGAAACATTTGACAATTAACCCTAGGGTCCAGGACCTCCCCTAAACTACAGACATTTACCTCCCATAAAACGGGTTCAGGACCTGCCAGAAAACATTTCATATTTTCAATAATTTATTATTTTAATGGGAGTAGGGTCACTAAGACTTCATTATTTTTCCGACTCCGCCACACATTACAAATCATGACTAATGGCAGACAGTCCGACAATTAATTACTTTACCTCACAATATTTTTCTAATGCTCAACTTAATTCAATAAACATATAAATTTACCAATGAATTCTAAAATCAATGGGCCAGAGAATTACTGAGACGCTTGATCGCTCGGTCGACTCGTCTCTAGCAGCCGGAGTTCGATCGACGATTCGAATGCACCAACGGACTCGAAATGATGCGCTGATAACGATCCCAGCTTTCGATCTTCTGATCCGACCCCCGATCATCCGGAAAAATTTACGAATGATCTCGACCGTCGATTTTTAAATGGAGTTCGATCGCCACGAAACCGGTGCCATTGGAAAGCTTGAGTTGAGGGGAGTCCGGATATGCCCTCCGATCAGCTATAGCTCGCCATCATTTTCTCTCTCGACCGTGAACTTCCAACTCCGGCCACTATTTGCGACACCACCACTGCTAAAATGAAGCCCAGGTCGAGGGGAGTCGATCGCCACCCGACTCGGCCGGCAAAGCTACCGGAAACACCCGGAATAGCATCCAAAAACCGTTGCCTCCTTCGCGTTCTTCCGCTGCTTGGCGTCGCCGCTCCCTGCCGCCGGTGCTGCCGTCATGCTCGCCGGCGCCAGCTGCTTCGTCGGCCAGCTCTATTGCACCTAGACGGTCGGCCATGGACGACCGCAGCCGACTTCTTCTCCTTCCTCCTCTCTCTCCCAGATCACCCTTCCTTTTCTTTCCTCTCCTTATCGCCATTAAGTCCCTGAACTTTTCTTCTTTACTAGTTAGTCCCTCAACTTCTTTAATTACCAACAATTTTGTCCAATAAGATGTTTGATTAACCCTTCAACTTTTATTTAGCTTTTCAATTAAGCCCCTAATTATTTAATTTGGATCAAAATAGAATTATTGAAAATATATAATTACTTATTTACCCTTGCTTTTAAATATAAAATTACCAAAGTGCCATTGCCAACACATTTAATTACAAAAATAATATACATATAAATTTTCATTAAAACCCCATACTAATAAAATTATGCTTTTAATCCTTATTCCAAAATAAATTTCTAATTTAATCCTAACACACAATTAATTTAATTAATCAATTTGCTAAATATTTTTCAATTAAAATTTACACCATTAGCTAATTAAAATGCCATTTCTCCAATTATTCTTTTATAAAATAATCTTTACTAATTTTTTCATAACTTTCAATATAGAAATTAATTTATATATTCACATTCGATAAAAATTATACGATCGAAAATATAATCCATTTCTAAAGAATTTACTTAATTAATTTCCTAAAAATCAAACAAACTAGAAATACAAAATAACTCTCTTATTTTGTCTAGCATTAAAATTCCATTTAAATCATTCTAATTAAATCAAATAAAAATAAAGTAAAATTAATTTAAATAGAAACTCATTTATTAATTATTACTAATATTATTATTAAAAGAAAATTCTGGGTATTATACTCTCCCCTCTTAAGAAAATTCATCCTCAAATTTAAAAAAAAAGGCCCACACTAAGACTGAAACTAATGAGAATAGGAACCTCTCTTCTCCAGCTCGGCTTCTCGGGTACTTTTCTCGGTCAAAAATATTCAACCACAAGATCCATCGATAAAACCTTTGAATAAAACTGGCGAATCTGAGAATCTGCGATCCTGACTTACTGCTCCTCAGAAGTCAAATCTTCACTTACTTTCATATACCGAGGTTGCCAATACGAGCAAAGGATCGAAAATACACTTCCTCTACACGGGTCTAAGAAATACCGGATTGACCTGTGAGAGATTTATTTGGCGGCAAGTCCAACTTGCATGCCACCTCACCAATCCTACCGATAATTCTAAGGGTTCCATACAATAAGGGCTAACTTGCCTTCCTTACTGAACCACATCACTTCTTCCACGTCATATCATCCATCTGGTTACTATAACCGATACAAAACCATGCCATCCTGACACAAAATTGCTCTTCGACTGAAATCCAGAAGTTTCCTCTATAATCCAACATGGGGCCTACTGCGCCACAGATTCATTCTCGCAACAACTACGCTTGTCATCCAGAGAATTCCAAGCTAACACAATTTACTTTAAAAGATTTACTTATCTACTTACTTTATAATCAACGTTGATAGAAATTATTATTATTTTGAAAAATACTTTTATAAAATCATAAAATCTCTAGCCATTTTCTTTATATAAAATTCTACAATATCGCGCACCAGGGTGATGATACCCCCTATCACTAAGGGTTGCAATGCACGATGTATGATGCATGCCCTAAAAATGAGTATGGAATTATGCATGCCTAACAATGAAATGCCATAATGATTTCTTGCGGGACTGAGCGCAATATTGAATTTCAAAACACTTTGTTATACTTAGAAAAATAAATAGTGTTTGCTTAAACTTCTTTGGATTTCCAGCGTCTGAAAATACTCCTACCATATATGCTCTGACCTCTGCTCGACTTTCCACGCACTAACTTCAGTGCTACTCATTAAGGCGATGCCTGATGCGATGACGAGGCAGTTCATGACACAACTGCAACTACACTTTGCACTAATTCTGACTGATTAAAATAATAATTGAAGCATTCAAGGCCGCTCTGTACTAATCACTTAAAGAAACAGCACGAGTCTACCGCGCTTCAGATCTTGCTATCGCTACAACGCTCAGAAGAAAAGAATGATAGACTCTCTAACAATGAAAGCTGAGACACTATAGTCAATGAAAACAATAAGACAGACTTGATCCTAGCTCCGTAGTATTAAGAATCTTAACCTAGATCGAAGGAAATCTAAACCTAAGCTCTGATACCAACTTTGTCACGACCCGATCTGTGGGCCCGTGACCAACACTAGGGAATGGATAGGCTTAAGGCCACCAAATCCTATAGTAAGCCTGACTATTCACTAACTCAATCAAGTTAAAATTCAGACTCAATCCAAACCACTGGTTCACAATTAACCTTAACCATCAAATTCTACATATTTAATTCGGTCTGCCAGCATAATTAGGCAAGACCCGAATTTACATAAAATTACAACTGATAAGTCTAAAATTTCTACTGTAGAGAATCTAAAATTTTACAAGTCAAACATACCAAAATCAATTACATCAGCCCAATGATGAAGGAGTCAGGTTGCTAGATAAGAACTGCGGAAAGACTAACAATCACCTGAAAAGCAGTGAAATTGAGACTGTCAGTCTCGAGAGTGAGTTAAAACCATATATTCCGAAAATGAATATAAACACTTCAATAAAATATTTACTTAATTTAAAAATAAAAATACATGTCATGCTATACTTCTGTAAAATAAAATTAAAAAAAAATTATTTCATACCACGGGATAGAGTACCTCAACAGAACTCTAAATCCAACACTAACATCTCGACTCTCTCATTCTAACAGAACTAGCGCCTAGAGAGCAAAGCTCGACCAGGATCCTTAGCTCCAGTCTGGTCACTTAATTATCATTATCAATCTTAGCCTTTTGGCTCTCTTACTCCAATAAGACTGGCGCCTAGAGAGCGAAGCTCGACCAGAGTCCTTAAGTCCAGTCTAGTCACTTAGGTTTCCAAATAAGCCGGCTCATAGATAGCAATGCTCGACCAAGGACTTTTACTCCAGCAAACTCACTCTACTCAGCCCAGAGAGCAATGCTCGACTAGGGCAAGTCCTAAATTTACCCTTTTTACTATCTGTCTCAGATTCCTACTGGTGCGTACACGGTCCTGATGCAACTCATCAAGTAGCATGTTCTACAGCCGTCTCATTTCGAGTCAACACGAAAACACAAAATCATAATGCAGTAAATGAAACATATATGAATAGTGATTAAATAAATAAATAAAATATTAAATTATTTAATCAGAACTATCATGTAAAAGTCTTAGCATGACAGGTAAACAGATATATGACCTTAACTCATAGTTCTGACAACCTCCTAGCTCTGCTATGATGCCTCGGTTGGAGCAAGCCGAACTGATGGATTATCTAATCACGGAAAAGAATATAATCAATAATATTAAAATATTTGACAATTAACCCTAGGTCTAGACTCCTATGACTGACTGTCTAAGAATCTTGACTCGGAAGAATCCTACCGAAAATTCGGCACAACCTCCCCTAAATTATGGACATTTACTCCCCATAAAACGGGTCCAGAACTTGCCAGAAAATATTTCAAATTTCCAATAATTTATTATTTTAATGGAAGTCGGGTCACCAAGACTTTATTATCTTCCCGATTCCGCCACACATCAAAAACCACAATTAATGGCAGACAGTCTGACAATTAACTACTTTACCTCACAATATTTTTCTAATGCTCAACAGAATTTAATAAACACATAAATTTATCAATGAATTCTAAAATCAACGGGTCAGAGAAATATCGAGATGCTTGATCACTCAGTCGACTCGCCTCCAGCCGCCAGAATCCGATCGACGATTCGAATGCACCAACGAACTCGAAACGATGCATTGATGACGATCCCAGCTTCCGATCTTCTGATCCAACCCCTGATCATCCGAAGAGATTTATGGACGATCTCGACCGTCAATTTTTAAATGGAGTCTGATCGCCAAGAAACTGGTGCCATTAGAAAGTTTGAGCTGAGAGGAGTTCGGATATGCCCTCCGATCAGCCATAGCTTACCGGAAGTCGCTAGAAAAGCTTGAAAACTCCGGCTGCCACCCATTTTCTCTCTCCACCGCGAACTTCCAACTCCGGCCACAATTTGCGACACCACCACTGCCAAAATGAAGCCCAGGCCGAGGGGAGTCGATCGCCATCCGACTCGGCCACCAAAGCCGCTGGAAACACCCGGAATGGTGTCTGAAAGCCACTGCCTCCTTTGCATTCTTCCGCCGCTGGCCAGCTCCTGCTGCCGCGCCACTATACATGGCCGTGACCAACTTCTTCTCCTTCCTCCTCTCTCTCCCTGATCGCCCTTCCTTTTCTTTCCTCTCCTTATCGCCATTAGGTCCCTGAACTTTTTTTCTTTATCATTTAGTCCCTCAACTTTTTTAATTACCAACAATTTCATCCAATAAAATTTCTAATTAATCCTTCAACTTTTCTTTAGCTTTTCAATTAAGCCCCTAACTATTTAATTTGGGTCAAAATAGAATTATTAAAAATAAATAGATACTTATTTACCCTTGCTTTTAAATGTAAAATTATCAAAGTGCCCTTGCCGACATATTTAATTATAAAAATACCAAACATACAAATTTTCATTAAAACCCCATATTAATAAAATTATGCTTTTAATTCTTATTTCAAAATAAATTTTTAATTTAATCCTAACACACAATTAATTTAATTAATCAGTTTGCTAAATATTTTCTAATTGAAATTTATTCCATTAGCTAATTAAAATTTCATTTTCCTAATAATTCTTTTATAAAATATTCTTTACTAATTCTTTCATAACTTTCAATATAGAAATTAATTTATATATTCACATCCGATAAAAATTGAACGATCGAAAATATAATCAATTTTCTAAAGAATTTACTTAATTAATTTCTTAAAAATCAAACAAACTAGGTACACAAAATAACTCCCTTATTTTGTCTAGCTTTAAAATTTCATTTAAATCATTCCAATTAAATCAAATAAAAATAAAATAAAATTAATTTAAATAAAAACTCATTTATTAATTATTACTAATATTACTATTATTAAAGAAAAATTTCAGGTATTACACATTCAACTTAATCCTATTGCCACATCATTGACCATCTAACCCACATTAGTTAAGCTAACTATCTATACCCATTTAACCCCACTTTACTTTATCCATTTACCATTACACTAAAGAAATAAGAACCCTAATTTCTCTCATCTCTCGCCTCTCAACTTGCCTTTTTTCTCACATTTTTATGTTTCTTTTCTTCTTCAAGTTTCAAGTTGTAATAGCTCAACATGGACTCCTCAGGCGAAGCATTTGTTACTTCTTCAATAGGAAAAGGGAGATTTTACACTAGATATAATGTTGGATTAAGTTGCTACCTATCAATGACAAAAATAAAAAACTAAATAGGAGGTTAGTTCGTTATTCTTTTTTGGAGGATCAAGATTGCAATACATTTCAATGATTTCATCCACAGAGCTCAGTTAGGGATAAAAGAGTATTTAAGATGCTTTACAATGAGATTATTATACAAGAAGAGCTACTTTTGAAGAAAGAGGTTGAACTCAAAGTACTACAGATGAAGATGAAAGAATTTAGTAATAAGGTTGCCCGAAAGAAACAAACAATTGAAATATTGAAGATGGAGAGAGTAGTGCTAGCTGAAAAGAATTTCAAACTAAAATTAGAATTTGAAGAAAGAGAGTCAAAGTACTTCAATTTTCTATTTGTATTTGTAGTTTTACTATTAGGATTTCTTTTGGGTATTCTAGTATTTCTATTGGTTACTAAAATAGTAGAAAATAGGAAAAAAAGTACAATGTACTATATTTTATTGCTTTTCTTATTCTATGGTTAATTTCAAGCCAAATATAGCAATATATATATTTTATACTAGCAATTAATTAGAACATTTAGTATCTAAACAACACGAAGCTAATTTCAATGTCATGTATATAAATCAAAATTATTTACAAGATAATGTAAGATATATATGCTAAACCAAAATAATATATCCACCATATACACTAAAAGCAAATATATACCATAAAAAGGTTAATATGGTTAATTGCAATTTATCTTCAAACTAATTGCAATTTATCTTCAAACTACATTAGACATAAGCTATTTCTTCTTGGATTTTCCTTTAGACTTCGCTTATTTTGGAGTTGCAGTCTGTGTGGTAATGGACTTATAAACCATAGAATTTTACGAACTTTGGGTATTTGAAGACTGAGAACTACTTGTTTTCTAGCTCTGGTGCATCTGGGAGGAACAGTAGTTCCATGCCTTAGCAGTGTGTGTCTTTGAGAGTCAGTGCCCCTTATTGTTGCAACTATCTTTCTAGTTCCAGTCATATATCTCACCCTCTTCTCACTTGGCTACTAAATATGACAAAACTATGTATTATGCCACTTTTATCAGTAACTTGCTAAAAACACAACTTATTTAGAACATGGCACACACTATACTAACCGTTGTATATATGTTTTCAATCAAAAAAATCATCACCCTATAACCTTGATTTGCCTACGTAATGGCATAAAGCTTAAATAAATAATTAATAAATAAATAAACAGTTACTAATTCCCTTGCATTTTACATTCCTTTTTTGTGCTAATTTTTATTTAAAGCTCTTGATGGCCCTACATTTGGCGGTCCATCACTTGCTCTTTCTATAAAAACAGTTGTGCGAACACTTGATAGCCCTTGTCCAATATTTGTCCCAGCACTTAGTGGCCCAAAATTTGCTTGTCCAGCACTTGTCCCAGAAGTTGGTGGTATGCTCCTTCTAGAAACCCCACTTAAATTACCACTCTTCCTTCTTTGGTTGGGACCACTTTGTAGCCGTTCCACTTGGATTCTCCCTTGGCCTTTCGCTTTTCAGCTGGAATATATTAAAATATTAATTAACAAAATCTAGTGGCTTGGCTTAATGCTAATTAACAAAAAATTACAAGAATGTCAAACTTTGGAGGTCTTTCTACAACCAGTTTTTCTATCATTGGGCGTCTTCTCTTTTTTGTGTCCTTTTTGAGGTCATTCTGAATCTCCTAGCTATACAAGGCTTCTTTGGCTCTTCATCCGCTGCCTTCCTCCTATTTATTGTTGGCCTTCCCGACATCTTTTGTATGGAGGAGGCCACTATGGTTGTGCAGAAATTTCATGCCACATTTTGCTTCCATATCAAACAAGTAGTTTACGCTGTAACATCTCTCTCTGCCTATCCTATTTATTCATTTTCATTAGATTTACCTTTGAAAGCGTTTATTAATCTTCTAACGGATCCAGACTCGCAACAGATCTTCAATTCTTAGTATCAGAACAGTAGGCTAGGAATTCAAAAATTTTTGTCCCTTAACAAGACAATAAGAAGGTGGGCCTTTAAGTAGGCAAGTAAGTAGCAAGGTCTGTTACGGATGAATCTTCTTTACCTACCCTAGCTTTGGAGATTGAAGATTTAATTTATTGAAAAGCCTCCGTCTTCGAATTCTTTATCACGTAAAAGTAAAAGAAGTAACTAATCCAGGAGCCAGCACTTACCTAGGCGACCCCTTATCCATATTTTCTTGCGGCGTGGACCTCTGACAATTTCCTTACCACCCACATTTGGTAATCCTGATACCTTTTCTCGAAAAACCCTGGAATAATTATAAAAATAAGTGTGAATTTTTAAGATTTGACAATTAAGTATTTTAATTTTTAAAAGTTATCATTTAGTATGTAAAACCAAAAATTATTAATATTTAAATATGTGGAACTGGTCACATGCATAAAAGAAGCTGAATTATTATAAAAATAATATATGAACTTATTAAAATTTGATAATCGAATGTTTAAACTTTTAAAAGTTGTAATTTGATATGTGAATCTAGTAAATATTTACAATTGAGTATATATAAAAGATTATGGATCTAAAATCTTAAAACACATAGTATTAGCTTAGTAAATTAAAAAAAAATCATATGACGGAAAAATCTTTAAAAAGCATTTATTTCTAATAGAGTAATATACCAGCCCCATCATCACCATCATTATACTGTCGTCACTATATCTTTACCAAACTTTCTGAAAAAATGTCTCTATTAAACATTAAGCAACACCTTGTCTTCTTCAACCAATCACTAAAAAAATCTGTTATTATTGAGAATGATAATCTTAATTACAATGTTGATTACTAGTACTTCTACTTATGACATGTATGGTACATAATTATATTTTTATCTATCTTGTGATTTATAGTATTTAAATGAAAAATTATATATATATATTATTCTTCACTATGAAGATATAATAGGATTTAATTTATCTATGACAACTTCTTTTACATATGACTGGTTCCACACACTCAAATATTAATAATTTTTAATTTTATATTTTAAGTTATAGGCATAATGACACCAAAAATCCAAACATTTACATCCAATTATGAATTTGGTCCATCCTTTTAATTTTTACTTAAATGACCCAATTTAGCTAATTGATTGTAATTGTAGCGCAATTAAAATCTCGGTCAACATAAGGTGACGTGTCATTATCAATAATTTACACATCATTGCCATATATATTTACACAGCACACACGAGTTACTAAGGTCAGGTTATAGATGAACAAGAAAGTGAATGACAAGTAAAAATTATAAATCAACAAGAAAAATGAAGGGTGAAGTCATTTCTTTTCTCACATTTGTCATGATTTTATGTTTTTTTTAAGAGACAAACAATATTGGTAAAATAAATAGAGATTAGTATCTAGTGTCACGACCCCATTTGTAGGCCCGTGACTGGCACTAGGGAATGGGTAGGCGTAAGGCCACCGAATCCCATAGTAAGCCTGACACTCACTAACTCAATCAAATCTCATTTCAATTTTACTATTATTAACGTTACAATTTATTGTAACATTAAATTTTACACAATTAATTCAGTCAACCAGAAAAATTAGGCGAGACCTGAAACTACAGAAAATTTTCACTGATACCCCTATTATTACTACTGCGGAGAATCTAAGATTTTTACAATTTAACATACCAAATCAAAATATATCACCCGATGATGAAGGAATCAAGTTTACTGGATGAGAGTCGCGGGAAGACTAACAGTTACGGATATGAAAAACAGTAAAATTGAGACTGTCAATCTCGAGAGTGAGTTAAAATCATATATCTAAAAACAGTTGCAAACATCTCAATATCACATTTATTTAATTTTAAAATAAATGATAAGTCATACAAAGTTAAACGTGTCATATCAAAACATACGTGTCATGCCATGCTTAAACAAAAATAATTTCACACACAACGGGACGAAGTACTTCAGTAGAACCCTAATCCCAACACTAACATCTCGAATCAATCTCATTATCGATGTCTCGACTAACCTTTTAACCTCAACCCTAACATCTTGACTCTTTCATTCCAACAGAACTGGCGCCCAGAGAGCAAGCTCGATCAGGGACCTTACCTCCAGTCTAGTCACTTAATTATCACTTTCAGCCTTAGTCTTTCAGCTCTCTTAATCCAATAAGACTGGCGCCCAGAGAGCAAAGCTCGACCAGAGACCTTACCTCCAGTCTGGTCACTTAGATTTCCAAATAAGTCGATGCCCAGAGAGCAATGCTCGACTAGAGACCTTTACTCCGGCAACCACACTCAACTAAGCCCAGAGAGCGATGCTCGACAGGGCAAGTCCTAATCTTTACTTTTCAGATTTTACCTATTTATTCTTTTTCCATCACACTCAGACTTATACCGGAAACACTCATCAAACTAATATTCTACTGCCGTACTATCCCGAGTCATCGCAAAATCAATAAAAATCGTACTGCAAAAAATGAAGTATGCATAAACAGTACATAATAAATTAGTCAAAATATTAATCATTAAATCAGAGATATCATATAAAATATTAACATGACACACATAAGCAGATATATGACTTTAACTCACAACTTTGGCGACCTCCTAGCTCTGCTCCGGTGCCTTGGTTGGAGTGAGCCGAACAGACGGATTATCTAATTACGGAAAATAATTTATAAATAAAGCTTAACAATTGACAATTAACCTTAGGTCTAGATTCCTAAGACTGACTGTCTAAAAATCTTGACTCGGGAGAATTCTACCGAGAATCTGGCAGAACCTCCCCTACAACACGAATATTTACCCTCCTTAAAACGGGTCCAAGACCTGCCAAAAAAGTACTTCAAATATCCAATAGTTCAAAACAACGAGAGTCGGGTCTCCAAACTTCACTATTTTCCTGACTTCGCCACACAGCACAAAACACGAGGACAGACAAACCGACAAACAATTATTTTTTACTCACAAATATCATCTAATACTCAACACAATCAATAAGCACATAATTAAACCACGAATTCCAAAATCAACAGGCCAGAGAAAATTACCGAGACGCTTGATCCCTTGGTCGACTCACCTACGGCCGTCGGAGCCCGATCGACGATCCGAACACACCATCGGACTCAAAACGACGCGCTGATAACGATCCCCACTTTCAATTTTCCGATTCGACCCCCGATCATCCGGAGCGATTTGCGGACGATCTCGATCGTCAATTTACAAACGGAGTCCGATCGCCATGAAACCAGTGTCATTGTGAAGCTTGAGCTGAGGAGAGTCGGGATACATCCTTCGATCGTCCATAGCTCGCCGGAGCTCGCCGAAAAAATTTAAAAACGCCTACTGCCCCTACTTTCTCTCTCCACCGCGAACTTTCATTTCTGGCCACCATTGTCGATAGCGCAACCGCCAAAAAGAAGCTCTCACCGAGAGGAGTCGATCGCCACCAAGATCAGCGGCAACTGACGTCGGAAGCGCATGCACGACGGTAAGAAAATTTCAGCTGCTTCCTTGCTCCGTCGCCATCGAGCTGCCGCCACTACTATCGCGCCTTGGTCGTCCATGGAAGGACTCTCTCTCTCTTTTTCTCTTTTCCCGGCGCCCCCCAACTTCTCTCTCTTCTTCTTCTTCTTCTTCCTTCTTTTCTTTCTTTTTCCTTCCAATATCGACATTATGCCCTTGAACTTTTTCTCCTTACCATTTGGTCCCTCAATTTTTTTAATTACTTACAATTTCGCCCTGCAGAATTTCAATTTTGACCCCTAAAATTCCTTTTAGCTTTTTAATTAAGTCCTTAACTATTTAATTTGGCCTAAATTAGAATTATTAGAAATACACAATTACATAAATACCCTTGCCGACACATTTATTTATAAAAATACCAAACATACAAATTTCCATTAAAATTCCATATTAATGAAACTATACTTTTAATCCTTATTCCAAAATAAATTTTTAATTTAGTCCTAACACACAATTAAATTACATAATCAATTTGCTAAATATTTTCAACTTAGAATTTAATACCACTAGCAATTAAAATATCAATTTTTCCAAAATTTCCTTTATAAAAATATTATTTACAAATTCTTCCACTATATATATATATATATATATATATATATATATATATATATATATATTTGGAAAAAATTAGAATAACCAAAAATATTATTTACTCTTCAAATAATTTACTTAATTAACTCCTTAAAATCAAACTAATTGGGTATGGAAAATAGCTCATTTATTTGTCTAATATTAAAATTCAAAATTGCATTTAAATCATTCCGATTAAACCGAATAAAAATAAAGCTAAAATTAATTTAAATAAAAAAACTAATTTATTAATAATTATTAATATTAACATCATTAAATGAAAATTTCCGGATATTATATCTAAAGTTAAGAGAGCAACATCCAATTTTGACCGAGAATTTAATTTGGCTATAATTACAATCAATTAACCAAATGAGATCATTAAGTTAAAGTTTAAAAAATGGGCCAAATTTGTAAAAAGAGACAAACATTTGAATTTTAATGTTATTAGGCCTAAGTTATAACTTTAAGAGTTTACACACTTAATTATTAAATTTTAATAAATTTATACATTATTTTTGTTATTATCTTCGAAAGAAACTGATGAAAATACCTTGTAACCTGTTGTTAATATGCTATATATAGTCAATCTTAAATATCAACTAGATTCATATAATAAAATGTAATTTTAAAATTTTAAGCTTTTAAATTATCAGATCCTAACAAGTTTATACACTATTTTTATAATTATTCTTAAGATTAAAAAAAATAATAGGATATGATAAAAAAATAGAAATTGCAATGATAGAATTTAGCTAATAATAAAGTTAATATATACAATAAAAATTTAATAAATACTATTACTATTGCTATTATTATTATAATTATTAGCCTTTTAAACAAATTATATTTACATCACTATTAATTAACATTATAGTTATGTAAAAACCGAAGGGTATAATTGTAAAGGTATTTTGATTTCTTTTTCCATTTGTTTCAGAACTTATTGGTAATTTATTACTACATATTGATAAGTGCAAATTACATATAGATATTTAGGTTGTTTTAAGTTTTGTTTATATTATATTATATTTTTTTTCTTTTTATGGTAGTTTTAATGAATGGTGCTTATGGGTTTGATATTATATACGAAATAGTATTATACATATACAAAAGGATACATAATATATATATATATATGTCCCATATAATTTTAAGAAAAAAAATTTATTTGTAACTTTGTTATTTTAATTTGCTAAAAATATATATACTACTTATGTACCAAAATATGTGAAATAAATATTACAAATACGAGTTAATGATTAAAATAATTCCAAATTTCAGTTTTACATGCTAACAATATATTATATGTATACTAAATATATACTAAATCGATACCAAAATATATAAAATTGATACCAAAAAATATAAAATAGATATTTAGATATAATTTCAATAATAAATTTTAGATACTAATTATATACCAAATGTATACCTAATATGCATTGAAACATATACTATAATAGATACAAAAAGATAAATTTTAAATACTAGTTATATATTAAATATATACTAATCATATACTAAAATATATGAGAAAGATACCCAAAAATAGTTTTAGATGCTAGTTATGTATATATTCAATTCTCCAATAGATTAACCTGTAATTAAATTAATATTATCGAATAAATACTAAATGTATATGAGACATATACTAAACATATATTAAAAATTAAATACCATAAAATTATAACTACATATACCAAATTACCAATGATATATACCATTTTGTAAAAACAAAATACCTAATATATACTACTGACAGTATTTTTTTAAAGAAAAGGCTTTTTACAATAAAAATGATATCCTTATCGTTTTTAGGATATTTATAAAAGAATCTCTACACTAATATCTTAACCACCGTGTCAAAGCACTAATAATTTTTTTTAATATTTGTATTCTGTGTCTAAATGGGTTTTGTTGGGTTTTCTTTTTAGAAGTTCAACAATATTTTTTTAATTACTAATGAATAGGTGGATTTACATGGCATTTGGGTGCTTTAATTGTAACTTCTTTAATACTTAGATAGGAGAAATTGGAAGAAAAAAAGTGGAAAGATAGAAAAAAAAAAAAAGGGTAAGAAGATAAGAATAGAAGAGCAGGTTAGAGACAAGGATAATTTTAGTTTTTTATAATTTGCTTTTCTCTTGCTTTTTGAAAGGAAAATATGCTAATCTACTCCTTTTTCTTTAAAAGTAGTTCTTAAAATTCAATTTGTTTAATAAAAAAAAACCATTTTTGCTCAAGAAATTTTAACGGGCTTAAACCTTTTTCTAATTTTCATACTAAATATTTGAAAGACATAATTCAATTATTTCGTAAATAAATGACTTACTAAATATAAATCACTTAATTTATAAGTATAGATGTATATTTAGTCGAAGTTAAATAAAAATATTATTTTCAGTTGTGTAAAATTTTATATATTTTTTCCAATTGCAATAATGACAAATGAGTACTATGTATTAAATTTTGTAGGATCCAATTTGATTCCTTAAGTGGCTCATTCTGCTTGCAGAGATCCTGAATCTTACACTAATGGTAGTTGAAAAATCTCTGTCATACATATGTTTTATATGTTCATTTCGGTTGTTTGGCTATAAAACATATGTGGCTTATATTACTTTGTTGTTTGTGGGTATTTGATAATGTCACAATGATTCATGTTTTGTAGCTTATATATTGAGCTGTACTAAGCTGAGGTGTTACTTGGAGTTATTACGGTTGGGTTGCTAAAAACAAAACAAATTTAATTGTTCGGTTTTGATTTTTTTTTTTTAAATTAAAAATAAATTAGATATTTAATTAAAAATCAATTCAGTTAATTAAAAAGTTAATTCGATTAATTAAATTTTCAGTTCAATTTCGGATAATTTTTTGATCGGTTCAGTTTGCTAGATTTTTCCTCACTCCCTGGGTGTCACTACATTTTCAGTGTAAAACAATTATTTGAGTAAATTTGTGTGGTCTGGTAAGGTTGAACTGCATGTTACATAGATGGAAGCATTGGTGTCCATTCAATTGTCAATGGATTCTTGAACATATGAACGATGATATTTCAAACCATAATTAAAAAATAAAATAAAAATAAACCAAACAAAGTCTAAGAAACGTGTGCATTCAAAACCTCTTTCTAAGCAAAGACTAAAATATTTTTGTAGATTTCTAGGTTCGTTTCTGTTGTTTTGTCGCTAACTCTGTCCGAACCTCAATCCAAAAGCAACAATGGTTAACGAGTGCAGTCTAAAAAAGTATGAAAAGAGATAGATAAAAATAAAACAGAAATAAAAATTATTTATTTTTAAAATAAAATTGAAAAAGTGTATAAAAATTTGTACTAAGAGTCTGAATTTTCAATTCTTGCTATTTTTATATTACTACAATTTGTAATTCTATTTTTTAAAAAGTTAATATATCTATAAAAAATCTTAAAACAATAAAATTATATATACTTTTTTATACTCGCCCCTTTTTAAAATAAGAATTTTAATTTTAAAAAGTTAGATTTTGCTACTCGTTTATCCATATATTATATGGCCGTTATTATTATTTTGATTATAGGATTAAATTTATAAATATAATTTAATAAATTTTTAATATTTAATATTGATTTATAATATTTTTAAAAAATAATAAACTAACTACTTTTAAATGTCCTTAATTCTATTTTTAAATTTTTTAGTGCAATAATATAAAATTTATTTTTAAAATATTTATTTTATTAATTCTAAAATTATATAAATTATATTATCGATATAATTGATATTATTTTTAAATAAAAGTTTTTAAAATTATTAGTAAATATAATATTTAAAAATATTAGTTTCTATAATTATAATCATCATTTAATTAGAAAACTAATTGTTAGTTAATATAATATTAAAATATAATAATTAATGTTATTATTAGAATAATCATTATCTAATTAGAAAATTAATTATTATCTAATTAGAGAATTAATATATTATTTTTAGGATTAGAATGAATATTTAATTAGGAATGTAATTTATTAATAAATAAATTAATAAAAATTATAAAATTATATATAAGTCTGAACTTTATGTGTCAAAAAATAAATACGTATATCAAGACAATAATTTTATTTTATAAAAAAGTTAATACATATATAAAAAAATATTTAAATATCAGAAATCATTATATATTTATAGTAGAACATACACGGGAATATTTTGGGTCCCATATCTCCTGATGCGGCTCTTCATGTCAAATTTCAGGTTTGCAAGTGTTTTAATTTGATAAAGACATCTTAGATCATTTCACTTTTTTAACATCTTCCATAACAAAAGAAATTAGAATTAATACCCACCTCTCCACTCTCTTTTTCTTTATTATACTTCACCAAGATTTTGTTTTTGGACACCGCCGATTTTCTTTTTTATCCGGCGATTCAGTTGTCATTTTATTTATATTTTTATATTTTATCAATAAATTGATATTTTTTTAAATATGTTGTCTTATTATTATAATTTGCAGAAATTCTGAGCCTTACATTAATGGTAGTTGAAAAATCTTTTATCATTTTGCTATCTTGAAACGTGCTTTATATGTTGATTTTGGTTGTTTGGCTATTTAACATATGTGGCTTATATTATCTTAGCTTTATTTGTGGATATTCAATAATAACTTAGGTTTTCTAGCTTTACATCTCCTTGTTTGTTTTTGTTTGAGATTAAAAAATTCTTTTGCATGAGCATGTCAAAAAAATTATATTAGATTTTTGGCAAACTCATTATTAAACTTTTGAATTTATTTTATTAAAATTTTAGATCTGATTTTGATTTATTAAGTTTTTATATTTTTTATTAAAAATTATTTAAATTTTAATTAAAATAAATAAAAATAGAAAAACTTACTAAAATAAATTTTAAAAGTTTAATAAAATTGAAAAACTCAAGAATTTAATAATACATTTTGTTAAAAATATTCTTTTAAAGAATTTTTATGGTCTTGGCAAGGCTGAGTTATAATTTATATGTGATGAATTTAAACTAATACCGGCAAGTGTACCAATCAAAATATAATAAAAGTGGTAAAACACTCTGAAAAAAAATTTGGCCTTGTCCGCCTTAGGAATAGCGGACTATTTCTTTTTTTTATTTTTATTTTGACCATAAGTGAGAAATTTTCTTTTTCAATGACATTAAATTAAGAAAAGAATCCTCAAATTTGAGTAATGTTATGGCTGTTTGGTATCATGTTGTGTTTTATGTTTATTTCAATTGTGAAATTCTAGTTCATTTTTATTTTCTAATTGAGATAAACAATTGCCGCAATGAAGGCAAAGTATAAAATATAATTTGATTTCTTTTGTAAATTTTTCAGAATAATTTATTAACCATTTCTGCAAAACTGATCCTACAGTTAAAAATGTTCTAGATTATTGAAGGAAGCCAAGCTTTAAAACACATTGTAAGTAGATTTATTTCATTTTCAATTCTGTAATTTATTTGTTTTGTTTGTTTGTTTGGTGTGGACTGGAAAAATTCTCTGTTTATTTCTTTGTTGGACAATTAAAACATGTGCTTATTTCTGTGCCACAAGTTATTGGTCTTTAATTCTTTCTTTTATTATTATTATTATTATTATTGGTTCTCCCGCTTCTGTTGCTAGGATAAATATAGTTGGAGCAGTGTCAAGTTTCAGCATGAACAAAATGTCGGCTCAAACTTTGGCAATTTCGAATTTAAACCCCAATACTACTCGTCACTTGGCGAGTTTTCATCCGAATATTTGGGGAGATCGCTTTCTTTCATGTGCTGCTGAATCCACGGTAAAGCTTATTTTCTTATATATATATATATATTTGTTTTAAAACTGTTTCCTCATGAGCATTTACAGGCTTATAATCCGGCTTGAGCAAGATCACGGATTCCCATTTCCTCCTTTATAATAATAATAATAATAATAATAAAATATTTCCGATCATGGGATGATAGTTGGACGGGTATTTTTTAGTATCCAATCCGACTAAATCCTAATAGAACGAATTCAAATAATAAATAATAAATTTGAGACAGATTTGAAATTTAAATTTACTAACTGTATTAAGTTTAGTTCGAATTTAGATTTAAATCCGCAGGTACTCATTACGTGAATATAATTATATTAAAATTTATTATATTATATTATATATTTTTATTATTTAGAATATTATTTTATATTTTTTACTAAATTTATGTTCGGATAGTATTAATATATTGAATGTTTAATGTTGAATATTTAAATTTGATTAGTCTATATTTTTATTTCTTATTTACATTGATTTTTGTTAATATATTCTAAAATTTATTTATTGTAAACGGATTCAGTAAACGGATATATATTTAATTATCCAAATATTTATATAAATAAATAGCGTACCACTATCTATTTAAATATTTATAAATATCTTTACTAATAAATTAATTTAAATAGATTTTAATTGGATTCGGATAGCATGGGTATTTTTATTCGAGTTTGGAATGGGTTCGGGTGACAAAGACAATTTCTTAAACGGGTTTGAGATGGATCCAGGATATATATATATATATATATATATATATATATATATATATATATATATATATATATATTAATCAGATTCGAGTTCAGAAATTTTTAAATGAATGGATATCCTGTCCATTACCAATCCTATTCCCATACACATTGGTGTATCATTCAGAGGTGTCCTTATAACTAAGGTCTCTACATTTTACATGCTTTTAGAGATTGTTTTGATAAATTAATAATGTTTCTATAATTCTGAAAATATGATATAAATCATTTAATTTTACATTTAATTTTATTTTTGTATAAAATTTAATTTAATTTAATTTTAATTATTTAATTTAAATTTGATTATAATTCTATTAGATATTAATACGACGTGACAGTATTTCATTTATGAAGATAATTGAATTAAAATAGAATAATTTTAAAAAAATAAATTAATATTTTTTGACAAACCAAATTAATGAAAATTTTAATTACCAGTCGTATAATTCTCTCATAATTGGGTTTGCATAGGATATTGAGGATGATATGGAGCAACAAGTTGAGAGATTAAAGGAGGAAGTGAAAAAGATGATTGCTTCTGCTGATGAACCCTCACAAATTCTCAATCTGATTGATCTTCTCCAACGATTAGGTGTGTCTTACCATTTTGAAAAAGAGATTGAGGAAGCATTGCAGCAAGTGTTGAATATGAACAGTGATTCTGACAAGGATGATGACCTTCATAGTGTCGCTCTCCGATTTCGATTACTTAGAGAACAAGGCCTCAATGTCTCTTGTGGTATGTTCTTTCCTAGGAAACAGGTCTCAATGACCTTTACAGTTATTACATCAGTAACATGTGCTTATGTCGAATGGTGAAACAGATGTTTTTAACAAGTTCAGGGATCGAAATGGGCACTTCATTCAGACGCTCAAGACTGATCTCCAGGGAATGTTGAGCTTGTATGAAGCTGCACATTTCAGAGTCCATGGAGAAGGCATCCTTGACGACGCACTTGCTTTCACTACCACTTATCTGGAGTCCATAGTCCCCAATTTAAGCCCTCCTCTTGCAGCCCAAATCAGTCGCACCTTAAGGCAACCGCTGAGAAAGAGCTTGGCGAGAGTGGAGGCAAGACATTTTATCTCCATTTACCAAGAAGATACTTCCCACAATGAAGTACTACTAACCTTTGCAAAGTTGGACTTCAACCTGTTGCAGAAACTGCACCAGAAGGAGCTAAAATATATCTCATTGTAGGTTCCTTGTCTCTCTGGTTCAATCTCTCTGCCTAAAACATTGTCCCCTGTCAGGTTGGGAGGGTTAATTATTATTCTTCTCGGTACCATCATCTAACTTTGGCTTTTGTTTTAAGGTAAATTTGTGACTTTTCAATAAATTCTAGATTAATTTATCTAATTGGTTTTTACATAAAAATATTTTTATATTATATAAAAGTTATTTATGTAAATCTAATTCAGATTTTATAAATTTTTTATAAATAAATAAATAAAAATATTAAAAAATTATTGTAATTGCAACATTTTAAATTTTATTTTATTTTAAATTATTTTTGTTTTATATGGTAGGCTAAAACATTTTTGCTGATATGGCACTAGATGAAAGATACTTTAATAATATGTTTTATGTCAAACCTCATATTAACATGCACATAAGAGATATTTTATAAATGTGTTTTTTCATTAAAAATCCCGTCCCATTCCACGTAAGAAAATCTTTTAAATGGGCGTTAAAGTGGTGTTTGACATGGAGTATATTTTTAGAATATCTTAAGTCACAAAAATAAATCATGATTCTAAAAGTGATTTTTGCCTCAAATAAAAATAAATCTTTATTTACTAAAAAAATAATTAAGAAAATAGTATCATTTTAAAACAAAAGTTCAAAATTAGATAAGGGTGGGCAAAATCAAACCGAAATTGAAAAACCAAATGAACCGATTAGTTTGATTTGGATCGGTTATTTGGATTTAGTTCGGTTAAAATGGGACGAACTAAATAATATATTAGTTTGTTTCGATTTTTATTCAAAAAAATTTAGTTATAACTGAATAAACTGAAATATCTATTAATATCTAAAAATATAATTTACTTGTTTTTATATAAAGAAAAATAATTTATTTCAACTTCAAAAATAAAACATTTAGGTTTGATTCAGTTTTTAAAAAATAAAAAGAAAATCAGTTTAATACAAACATTCTGTATAAAAAATAAAATAAAAAAACTCAAAAAGTCTAAACTGATTAACCGGACTTCCAGTTTTTATGGGGTGGATGATTACTGATTTATGTTGCATCATGTCAATTTTAGGTGGTGGAAAGATTTAGATTTTGTAAACAAGCTCCCTTTTACACGAGACAGGGTCGTGGAGGGTTACTTTTGGATATTGGGAGTGTATTTTGAGTCTCAGTACCATCGTGCCAGAATGTTTTTAACTAAAGTAATCAATGTAGTATCAGTAATAGATGATATATATGACGCGTATGGCACACTGGAAGAACTTGTAGTCTTTACTCTTGATGCAATTAACAGGTTTGCTTTACTTATCTAATTTATAAAAGATTAGATTACAAGAAAACTTCTAAAGAAGCAGCGTTTTTATATTGGATATGTTTCGGACATCAAAATTTTTTAAAAAAAAACTTTTCTGAAATAAAAAAGAGTTTTTAATTTTTTATTTTTTTTGAAATTCTTAAGAAACTTTTAGAAAGCTTTTGAGAAATTTTCAAGAAGAGAAAAATAAATAATGAAGAATATTGAATGAAGTTTTAACATAATTCAAAAAGTTATTAAATACTGGATTTGATTCAAGATATCACATAACATTTGGAAATTCATCTTCTAGGTGGGATATTGATTGCATAGACCAACTCCCCGAGTACATGAAAGTGTGCTACAAAGCACTCTTAAATGTGTATGAAGAAATCGAAAGGGCATTATCAGAGCAAGGAAGATCTTACCGCCTTCATTATGCCAAAGAAGCAGTACTCATGTCTTCCTTTGTTGAAATTTCACATACTTATTAGCATAAAAAGTAAAAGTGCTTATGAATTGTTTGATAAATTTTCCCCCAGATGAAGAAGCTTGCCCAAGCATACTTGGTTGAAGCCAATTGGATGAACAAAAATTATGTACCAACAATGGATGAGTATATGAGCATTGCTTTGGTATCTTGT
This sequence comes from Ricinus communis, assembly GCF_019578655.1. NCBI lineage: Eukaryota > Viridiplantae > Streptophyta > Magnoliopsida > Malpighiales > Euphorbiaceae > Ricinus > Ricinus communis. The sequence goes on along the minus strand of NC_063259.1, from coordinate 15,617,537 downwards.
GCCTACCCTATGCTTACAGTTACATCTTTTGTTGGCATGGGTGATATTGCAACAAAGGAGGTCTTTGACTGGGCTTCTAATGACCCTAAAATTGTGAGAGCTGCATCTATCATTTGTAGGTTGATGGATGACATTGTATCCCATGAGGTATGTGGTAATTCATTAATCTAACATATGTGCAAAATGAGGTATCTTATGCAGTGGCAAAAGCAGAATTTTAATTTAGAAAAGGCAAATTAAATATTTTAAGAAATTTATTAGAGCAAAAACCGAAATATGAATAATATTAATAAGAAAACTTATAAGAAGTTTGGAGGGCGAATAAAATTTTTTAGGAATGATACTTAATTTCTTTTTGCTATTAGAAATTTAATTTTACTTTCTAGTACTGAAATTATAGCCAAATCGACAATTTTAATTTATAATTTCGCCAGATACTAAAATTAAAATTAATGTCAAAGTAGATTTCTAATATTTAATAATTAAAAAAGAACATGTGCTAGTTTTGAAGCAAGTGCAGAATATATGATTTATTTGGTAATTAAGCCTTATATGTGTCCATGTAAATTTAAAAAGGAAAAATGAAATGTCTTTATAAGAAGACATATGAGCTAAGACTTATGTATTATAAGCAGATACATTATACTGAATAGACGAATGTCATGTAGTTTGAGTATTTTTATTTAAAGTTTAAATGATTAACACATATCTCAATCAATCAAATACTAATAAATATGTATTACTAATCTATCAGTTTGACATATAATTCATTTTGTCAATTTTATTATCCAAGTTTTCTTTCCTTTTAATATAAAAAAAATGTATCAATTTTTGTAGTTCGAGCAGAAAAGAGGGCATATTGCATCTAGTGTTGAGTGCTATATGAAGCAAAATGGTGTCTGAGAGGAAGCAACAAGAGATGAATTCAATAAACAAATAATTGATGCTTGGAAGGATATAAATGAGGAACATCTTCAACCAAATTATGTACCAATGCCTTTCCGTACACGTGTGGTTAATTCTGCTCGTATTATGGATTACTTATACAAGGATGATGATGAATACACACATGTAGGAGAATTAATGAAAGGTTCCGTTGCGGCTCTATTGATTGATCCAGCATAGATGTGAGCTTGATCATGATTAATCTGAAGTCTATTTTGCTGCACTTCCAGGTTTTATACATATCTCAATTTGAATAAAATCTAAAGCTGAAGGTTCTTTCACTTGTAACATTTAATAGGAGTGAAGATGCATCCTATGTTATTCAAGGTTTGCTTTTTCCATTTGTTTCTTTTAAAGTTGTCTCTTGGGCATCTGCATCTTTATAATTAATGGGCTTTGTGTGTTGGGTATCAAATCAATAAAACATAATGAAGTTTATTACTTAAAGGGGTTTTAAGAACTATATATATATATATATATATCTTCTACTTCAAAGGAAATATTGAGCTGCTTGATCAAAACATCTTCCCATGATGAATCTTAATGGAAGCAGCGTTGAACTGTGACTATTGTAGATCATATTCGTGTTTCTTTTTTGTATGTCAGATTCGTCTTTCTTTAAATTTGATAATAGAAAAAACGATTTCAGATACCCCAACCTTTAACCATTTTCACGAATCTATCCTCACCTTTAAAACTTATCAATTTGGTCCACCATGTTTGCGTGTTGTATCATGTCTATCCAGCCGTGTTTTGGCGTGTGCCACTGTGCCACTAATGACATAGCGTCCACACACGGCCCCACATGTTTTTCTACGCGGCTGAGCACAATGAAGGAATGCAAAACTCACCATTTCGTCCCATGATTTCCTCAATTCTAATTTCTAAGGTTTCCAATTAGAATACAACTAATAACTTCCATAACTCATTCTATTCCTCTCATTTCGCTCTGTTATCTTTGTCCCTTCTGTCGTCCATTATTGTTGAAGCTTGTACTGTGGTCCCCTGCAAGATAGCTCCTTCCAGGAAATGACAATGAAGGTATGCATTTATTAATACATTGAATGGGTAAAGCAATGCAAGTGGGGAATCTTATTCTCGTGGGTATAACATTGTAGGGAATATACATTTGTTATTACTACAACCTTCGAGCACTTTCTGAACATAATGCAATTACTACAAATGCCATTTCGTATATGCATTTGTTAAGTGGCTGTAATAACAAAATGCATTTGCTACAAAGTGCCCCAATGACTACAAAGTGTCCTAATTCCAAATGCATTTGTTATTGCATTTGCATTTGTTATTACTACAGGCATTTGCATTTGTTATTACTACAAAGTTGCATTTTTATTGCCTCATTACTAATTTAATTGCTGTGTGTATATTTATGCAGTATTCCTATTGAATTTCATCATGGTGGGGCATTAATTAGTAATCCTGTAGTCAAGTATGTTGGTGGGTGCAGTGTAAGTCTTAGTGGCATTTCTAGTTTCAATATGGATGATATTGAGGAGATAGTGAAAACATTGGGATTACACATTTCTTAAGTGTTGCCTATGAACCCCCTTAGGAGATGGAATCCTATAGGGAAGGATCTAGGCTTAGTTTTTGTTGAGACTGAGGAAGAGTGCAAAAAGATGTTTGTAGAAGGTTTAGATTATGGGTTTTTAAAAGTTTATGCTGAAGTTGTAATAATGACTCCAAACTGTGGGCAAATTATAACTGAAAATGATAATCAACCTCATAATGATAATGCAGATGAACCATTGATTGTAGTTGCATTTGAAAATGCAAATCAAAATGAAACTGAACCTGAAAGTGTTGTAAATAAAGGGAAAAATGAAGTAGAGCCTGAATGTGTGAACAATGTTGATGACTATGCTGGATCTAGTGAGGATGAAGATTATACCCCTGAAAATGATGAATGTGGTGATGAGGATAGCCTATCTTCTGATGTTTCTGACTCAGATATGGATGAGGAATATGTTACTGCAAAACAGAATCTGAAGGACTTTAGCAAGACTGTAGTTGACAATGGATTTGGGTTAGGATTGGATAGGGACCAAGGGAGAGATGACACTGGGTTTGTGGGGGCTAGTAGCAATACTAAAGTGGATGACAATGTGAGTGATAGTAGTGAGTACCATTCTGAGTACCCTGACAGTGATGCTGAGGTTGATACTCCTGTTTCAAGTGATGAGGATGATTGTGGTTTTAGGAAAGAAAAGAGGGAGAAAAAAATAATTTACAATCCTTAGTGTAATCATCAAGATTTAAAGTTTGTGGCAAGAATGAAATTCACAAATGCAGAACAATTTAGAGGAGCAGTACAGAATTATGTTATTGCAAATGGGTATATGATGTGTTGTAGAAAAGGACTTGAGATGATAGGTTGGAAGCACAATGTAAAGGAAACTGGAGTTGGAGAGTGTATGCTTTAAAGGTTCCAAATGAGAGGACATTCATGGTTAGGACTGTTAGACCTAACATAACTGTGCTAAGGTGCAAAGAAATAATATGGCAACTACAAAGTGGCTGGCTGAAGAGCTTTTAAATGAATTTAGAAAGAAACCAAATTATTCTGTAGGTGAAATGGAATCTGATTTGATGACAAAATATGCACTGAAAAGTCTCGAAATGCTCATGTTATAGGGCAAAAAAGCTGGCTTTAGTGAAGCTTAGAGGATCAATAGAGGCTCATTATGCCAAGTTGAGATCCTATGTGCATGAATTGAAGAGAGTTGATAGAGAAGGATGTTTTGATCTAGAATGCAATATGGAAGGGGATAATTCTGTTTTTTAAGGATTATACATATGTTTTAGTGGATTAAGGAAGGGTTTTATGCAAGGATGTAGACCTGTCATATCCCTACATGGTGCATTTCTGAAGAATATACTTGGGGGTGCAATTTTAAGTGCAATTGGTCGTGATGGTAACAACCAAATGTATCTCATTGCTTGGGCAGTGGTGTTGGCTGAGAACGAAGACACTTGGAGATGGTTCATAAGCAGATTTTTCAATAACTTGTCCATTAACACATGCATAGGATGGACCTTCATAAGTGACCAATAAAAAGTTTGTTTATTGCCTATTTTTTCTTATACTTGAATCAGTTACTAGTTAAATTACTTACATGCAATTTGTTTTATTGATGTGTATAGGGCCTTATTAAAGATTTACAAGAGTTTGTCCCACATGCTGAAATAAGAAATTGTTCAAGACACATTTATGCAAATTGGAAGAAACTGCATAATGGAATTGAACTGAAACAACTATTTTGGAAAATTGTATACAGTATATATGAAGCACAATTTGTGGCTAACTTGAAGGAACTTAGAGAAGTTGATCATGAGGCAGAAGATGGATTTGTTTCTAGGAATCCAAGACTCTTCTGTAAAGCATACATATCCACTCTCCCTAAGTGTGACAATGTTGACAACAACACTGCTGAGACTTTTAATGGATGGATATGCAAAGCAAGGTTGCTGCATATTATTGACATGTTGGAAGAGATTAGGGGTGCTTTGATGAAAATGATTAAAATGAAGTTTGACATGATGAAAAACAGTTTGGATGAATTGTGCCCAAGGATTAGAAAGAAGACTGAGAAGTTAAAGTGGGAAACTAGATTCTATATACGAAAGCCAGCTTTGAATGACAAATTTCAGGTTAAAATGTTTGATGATCAGTTTGTGGTGTCTCTGCCAGACAAGAGTTGCACATGCAGAGCTTGGCAACTGACTGGAATTCCTTGCATTCATGCAATTTTTAGTATTCATTAGTTGAGGCAGAATGTGGATGACTATGTTGATGAATGTTACAAGAAGGACATGTACTTACAAGCTTATCAATATGCCCTTGAACCTTTAAATGGCAAGAAGATATGGCATGAGATCATTGAGGCACCAGTGCATCCACCACCATTCAAAATGATGCCAAGAAGACCTAAGGTGAACATAAAGAAAGCTGTTGATGAAAAAGAAAGGGATCCAAACAAATTAAGTAGAAATGGAATCAGGATGCAGTGTAGAATTTGCTATGCATATGGACACAATAAAAGAGGGTGCCCAAGAAAGGATAATCCACCTTCATTTAAAGATATTCTGGAAAATCAGGTAAAATTTTATTGTTGGAGCTGTCATATCTCAGAACTTTAGTATGCTCATTCATGAATTTTCTACTTGTAACAGAGAAGTAGAAGGAGAACTAGATGTCCACCAGCTCCTAAAAGTAATGTTACCAATATTGATGTACCAAATCAGACCACAGTTGGAAATGTAGAAGCTGCTCCTTCACAATCCAAACCACCATATGATAAGAGAACAGTTGCCAAAGAAAGAATTTGGGTATTGTTCATAAGTTAGTTTTGTGTGAATTATACTTAGTAATCCTATGAGTTATGTGTTGTTATATTACTGCAGGCTAAAAAAGGATATGGCCTGCACATATCCACAGAGACTGGTAATATGTATTTAAGAGTACGTAATCAACATGTCAGATGTGAATCTCCAATTTTGTGTGTTTTCATATGTTTCATGTTCTAAATATAATATGTCATATTGCAGATGCTAAGGGAAAGGAATGTGAGGACTGTTAGTGGTTATACAGAAACAGCAACAGCAGCAAGGCAATCCAGAAAGAGGTCTGACACCCAAAGATAAAGAGGTCTAACACCCAAAGATCAACTACAGCTATAAAGGAACAAAGATCAGCTAATCACGAACAAAGTGTGAAAGTTTGTAGCCAAACTTCAACAGCTACAAAGGCAAAAGAGAATGTGACTGTGTTCGATAGGTTGTCTCAAAAAAGCGCAGCAACTAATATATCAGTTAGTTCGAAAGGCAAAGAGAAGGTGGTAGCTACAAAAACAAAGACTAGTAAGAATGCAGATTTGGTGATTTAAGAAGGGCAACATGTTTTGCCAAAGCCAATGCAGAAGTTTAAGAAGTTGCCTTAGAGAAATTGTAGTACTGTGTTTTGTTAATGCTTATAAAGTTGCATGAAACAAATCTGTCATTTGGATCATATCAATTAGTTTGCCTTAATATTAGTTGTTTAGTTGTTTTATGTGTTTATCTTTTCGAAGACATATGTTTAATGTACCTCATGATTTTTGTAAGGATTCTATATTATAGTAATGTTAAAAGGCTGTTTAATGCCTATTTTATGTGTCGAAATGTGAATCTGTCATAATAACAATAGGTTCACTTTACTTCATCAAAGCCATAAGCAATACATGCAAAATATCTTAAGAGAAAAATAAGAGCTTCATTGCATAATCAATTATAAAAGTTGGTAAATCAATTCACCATTGATTACAAGATTCAACCCCACCCATCTACTACAAACCCAAATCCTACACCTTGCTACATCAACCATAAATCTTGTCTGGCAGTGCAACTCCTGTCTGGCAAAAACAGGCACAAACTGATAATCAAACATCAAACTTTCCTTCATCAAATTTTCCTTTATATTTTTTAGCTTTTCAATCATTCATTACAATGTTCAACCATACCACAGAAACTGAACTTGAAAAGCAACAAACGTTCTGCCCCAATCGTCAAACTTCTTCTCGTCAGTGTATGAGCACAGCTCCGCCCCAATCGTCAAACTTCTCCTCATTCACCCAATCGTCATGATAATAGCTCCCCCCTACATGACCAAATTGAAACGAAAGCATCATACATTATTGACAACAGAAGCTCGATGATGCCCCTTATAGTTTGAAGTGGAAATGAGATGAATAAAATGAGTTATGGAAGTTTTTAGTTGTATTGTAATTGTAAACCCTAGAAATTAGAATTGGGGAAAAAATTGGGGAAGAAATTGGGACGAAACGGTGAGTTTTGAGGTACTTCTATGTCCTCAGCCACGTAGACATATATGTAGAGCAACGTGTGGACGCCATGTCCGTAGTGGCACACACCAAAACGCGGGTGGGTAGGAATGATACAATATACAAACATGGTGGACCAAATTGATAAGTTTTAAAGGTGAGGGTAGATTTTTGAAAACAGTTAAAGGTCGGGGTATCTAGGATCATTTTCCCTTGAAAAGATATTATCAAAGCTTCATAAGGTCAAAAGCATGTCTTCTCTCATATTTTAGAGGAAATTGAATTAAAAGTGAGACTATTCTTTTTTATTCATGGTAGGTTCAATGGAAATATGCTATACAATAAGAGATAGTCATCCCCTTACACTCGCTATAAAAGTAAAAATTTACTTAACGTTAAAGTAGAGATTTAAACTCAAGATCTTTACTTCTCAAGAGCGTTTATCTTAAGTGCATAAAGTTAGACTATTAATAAATAATTTCTGATAATTGTTATAAGTTAATTATTCCTTTTATATATATTTCTTGATTTGCAAAGGAAAAAATGGAATAAATTAAATGAGTATTTGGCTTTTGGTGATAATTTAAGTTTGTTTATCAAATGAAGTCAGTTGCTCCAATGAAGAAAGACCCTAATTTGTTGATAATAGGGATTAGTTATTTTAGCTGTAATTATTATTTTACATAATTGATGTAGCTATAATTATTATTTTACTGTTTTGGTATAATGAGTTGCTTTTGTTGTTAATTGCCTTTTGTAATGACATTAAAAATACAAGTAAATTTTTTAACTAAGGTCTCCAATTCGAGTATTGAGTATGCAATTACGTTAAAACTCTTAAAGTATTACTTTACCACAGTAAGTGTCCTACTCAACACACACAAAATTAGTTAGATTAACTCTGAATGTATATATATCAAAAAAAGATATATGTAAAATTTAATTTGTTACGGTAGTTATAAATTGATGTGCTAGTTGTAAATTGATGGTGGTTATTATGTTGGTGGTAGGTAAAAAGGATTTTAACAAAGATAAAATCTCTTTCCTTAATCCAAATGGAGAATGATCCTCTCCTATAAATACATATACACAAAAGAGATATTTTAGGAAAAGAAAGACTAAAAGAAAAAGAAAAGAGCTGGTTACTAAATGGTGACCATGATTCTAAGACCACTAATATGAAAAGAAATAAAAAAAATTAGTTGTTGGTGATATTTATCGCATTAGTTGTTTGTGATTGTGTCAATTTTTGATCTTGTACCATTGGTCTTGATTTTTGAATCATTATGGAAGGAGATCATGAACTCCAAGCTTATCTCACAAACTCTAAAATGTAGCTTCAACTAATGGTTTAGTAAAAATGTTGGCTATTTGTTGAGAAGATCGAATAAATCTTGTAACTAAGCTTCTAAAAGTAACTTTCTTTCCTACAAAAATGATATTCAATGACAATATGCTTAGATCGAGGATGGAGAATCGAATTTGTAATCATATATAATGCACTTAAATTGTTTGAGAATAATTGCAAAGGTTGATTCAATTTAACCCCAATATCCCGTAGAATGAATATAATCCATGTAAGTTCTTCTCTAGTTGCTGCTATAACCCTATATTCTGCTTCTGAACTAGACTTAGATACTATTGGTTGCCTTTTTAAAGACTAATAAACACAATTGCTTCTAAGATAAATACAGTAACTAGAAGTATTTTCCTTATTGTAGGACATTCACCCTAGTTAGTGTAATACCGGTAATTTTTAAATTTTCATTTTTATTTATTTTTAAAGGTATTTTGGTAAATAAATATTTTTAGTTCTAAATTGAGCACCATTTAATTTAATTTAATATTATCCAATAATTCAAGAATATTGATTTTGGTAGGTTTTAAATTTAGATTTGTGGTTTTAAAAGAGTAAGTTAATCTTATTTATATTTATACTAGCTTTATTTGAAAATACTTATCTATATTTTATTTGGATTTAAATTACACTAAATATTAAAGAATTGTTTATTCTATAGAGTTATCTTTATTATTCAGAGTTTAAGATAGTATTTAATTGTTACTTTAATAATTAGGTGTATGTGTGTGTAAATACATACATATGTATAATAATTGAAATAAAATTTTTTTACTGTAGCAATATACTTTAAGGAGGGGGTTTATATACATTTTTCCACCTCCCACCTTCTGGAAAATTTCATTCAAGCCCCCCCTCCATCCTTCTTCTTCCCCGATGTCACACTCCTCCTCCTTCTCCCTACCTCCATTTCCATTGCCTGCACCTTCAACCAGTAACCGAAATTTTCTTTTTTTCCTTTCCTCTCATCGGTATCGTCTTCCTTTTCTCCTTTCCTTGCCGTTTGACGTCGACTTGTGGGTAGAGTTGCTCTTCCACGTTGCCATCGTGCAACCAGCCGCCTGCCGCCTCTTTCTTGCAAATCCGATGGCGAATTTGTGTTCCTCACTCTCTGAAACCCAAGGATAGCTCCTCCTCCAGCCTCCATCGTCTCCGGCAGCCTTAGTGTAGTCATACCGGAGTAGCACCTTTTCGGACGCGATTCAATGTCCTCCGGTAAGATTTGGTCGTGATTTCAGTGTTTTCGGACTCTCCACAACTCAAGCTTCATGTAGGAGCTTTCGGACCTTGGTGTTTTTGGGACGCATAGGATTTCTCAAATTTTTGGCTCGGTATAATTTTATTTGGACCATAAAATTATTCTATAATTTTACAAATATTGCTGCTAGTAATTATCAATTATAAATAATTTAATTTAATTAGATTTAATTAATTATGACTTAGATATAAATATTACAAATTAATTCATATGATTAATTATTGTTCTGTGTTGTGGTAGATGTGGTTATTAATAACGCAATAATATATGCATTTTATATGTTATATATATACGTTCTTCTTCATGTTATCTTTGTATTTTTAATCTTTTAGAGCTATTATTCATTATTTTCGATATTTTTCTCATCGGGTTCGTTTTGTTTTATTTTTGTAGGAATTGGCTCGAGTTGCTAGGCGTTGGTGAGGATGTTTGTAGAGTCGTTCATGGTCAAGCATGATATCAAAGAGATACTCATGCCTAGGAGGATTTTATATTGCGAAACGAGCAAGAGAAGCTATCCCGCAGCCACTCCACGAGTTGGCTTTCAAGCCCAATGATAAAGTAAAGAAACAGTCCACTCCGCCCCTTGCTCGCGGCCTACAATGCCACACTGCGGCCTGCCCGTGGCTGGATCTGCAAAACTGCATTTTGGACACCTTTCTAGTCGAATTTTTAGGGTGAAAACCTAGCCAAACTCCTGGATATCCTATGATATAATAGATTGTAAAGAACCTGAAAAAGGGCAGCCCCCTTTCTCCTTTTCTCCTTAGTTTTGTTCTCCTTCTCTATTATGTTACTTTTCTTTATGCTTTGAAGATTTATCAAAGACTTCATCATTCATTTATCAATCCAAGTATTTTCCTTTTCCTTTCTAAGCTGTTATTAATTATGTTTTCTTGTATAATCTATTTTATTTATTTAACTATCATGAGTGAGTAGTTTTCTAATCTAGGGTTAAGTGAACCCTAGCCATGATTCATGTATGATTTGTTCCTTTAATTCTCCAAATTAATTATTTAATTGCTCTTGCTTAATTGATTGTGCATATTCCAATACTAGATTAGGGATAATTAGTATTGTTATGATTCCATTATCTTTATCACAGCGGGAGTTGGGTTTTGACGGATTTGAATATTTCAATTAAGGACATGAAATTCTCCATGGGAGTAGGTAGAATGGATTGTTAGGAAGTCAGGATATTGAATTTAATGTCTTTAATTTTCATGATTCCACGGGAGTAGGTTTTGTTTGCATATTAGGGAAGCCATTGATACTCGAGAGAGATCTATGGTATTTTATAGGGTTACCTTTCCTTGTGAACTTTTATTTAATTAGTTTGGGGTAGGAACTTATCTTTGCGTTAATTATGCTAGTGGGGATACTTAACTCTAGGTGCTTTTTATCCTTGAATTTATTCTCATTATTATTATTTGCATTATAGATTAATTCATCCTCAATCGTTGATTTGGTTACTTAGCATTAATTAAAGTTAAGATTAGCTAGTTTTTACTGCTTCAGTCTCTAGGAATTCGACCCTTGCTTGCCCGACTACATAGTTAGGAGGTCTAGTTAGGTTATTTTTGATAGGCACGCGACAGCCTTGTCAGTTATAAAATAAATATTATGACGAAGAATTTGTAATTAATTATGATCTGTGGTATGTTGAGGAGTCAATGAAAAATAATGCAGTTTTGGTGACCCGACTCCCGTTAATTGTAGAATATTTGAAGTGTTTCTAGTAGGTTTGGACCCGTTATACGGGGGGATAAACATCCATATTTTATAGGAGGTTCTGCCGAATTTTCGGTAGAATTTTCGAGTCTGAATTTCTTAGGCAGTCTAATCTAGGAGTCTAGGCCTAGAAAAAATTAAGAATATCTTATTAACTGAGTGTTTCCGTGAATAGATAATCTGTCCGTCCAGCTAGCTCCACCTGAGGTGTAGGAGCAGACTGCAAAGTGCGGCAGAACTGTGAGTTAAAGTCATATAATCAACTTTACTTTTGTCATGTCTAAACTAAATGCAACGTTAATTGATTAGTAATTATTATGATTATTATTATCGTTATTATTAGTAATTTTATTTGACTAATAATTATTATGGGTATTATTAGCATTATTATTAGTAAACTTATTTTTATTATTATCGATATCATTAATATTATTATTATCATTATTTTGCTATCATATTTATTGTTATTTTATTATTTTATTATTATTACATATAAATTGTATGTTTGCTACACTCGAGGCTATTCAACTTTAATTCTTAATACGTTATTGAATAATTTATGTTTGCTTACAATTTATACTGTTTATAATTATTATTGATGCTATGATTGTAATTTCGGGATGAGGCGGCAGTAAAACATGCCACCTAATGGGTTGCATCAGGACTGTATGCGCACCGATTTTAATCAGAGACAGGTAGTAAAAGGTTATTTTTGGAATTTGCCCTGGTCGAGTATAACTCTCTAAGCTGTGAAAATTTCACTGTCGGAGGAAGGTCCCTGGTCGAGTGTTGCTCTTTGGGCACCGGCTTATTTTGGAATCAAGTGTCCAGGCTGGATATAAGGACCCTGGTTGAGCTATGCTCTATGGGCGCCATATTTATTGGAATAAGTGAGCCGAAAGGCTACTAGTATTGGGGTCAGGGTTTTGCTGAGGCACTCCTCCCATAAGCATTTAAATTATATTTTTTTAAAATTATGGCATGACACATGTAATAATATAATATGATATATTATTCTAATTAAATAGATATTTTATTAAGAGACTGTATTTGTCATAGGATTATATGATTTTAACTCACTCTTGAGGCTGACAGTCTCAATTTTAAATTTTCAGGTGACAGTTAGGTTCTCCGTCATCTTTCGTTTGACCGGCCCGACTTCCTTCTCCTTCGGGCCTATCGTAATTAATTTCTACTTTTGCATTTTGAACTATTTAAAATTCTAGACTCTTCGCAATAGTGTACCTCGCATATTATATTTGATTTTGGTTTGTAACAAATTATGGAATGTTTGCTAGCATCCAGTTGGAGACTTATGAATGACATGTTGGGCTGGTTTAATAGTATGTATATGTATGTTTATTTGAATTGTCGATTAATTAGGTTAACTACGGGTTTGGTAGCCTTAAGCCTATCCATTCCCTAATGCCTGTCACGGGCCCACATCAGAGCCTAGGTTTAGATTTTCTTCAATCTAGGTTAACATTTTTGGTACTGTGGACCTAGGATCAAGTCCGTATTTGTTTATTTCCATTGACTCTAGTCTTAACGTTTACTGTTTAGAGAATCTGATGTTTATTTATTGACTTGTGAGCTTATCTTGATACTGTGCTAAGGATAATAGCAGTTGCGACTGCAAGGTCACAGATTTGTGATGAGTTGGTGCACTTTTTTTGTGAGATGTTAGAAGGCAAGGTAGACCCATTGCCTTTTTTACAAGTGTTTAGTGCAGACCGGCCTTAGATACTTTGATTGTTATTTCGGCGATGGGCAATACAGTTTAGGGTTGATGCAGAGTGTGGTTGTGATCATGCCATAAATTGTCTCATTATTACATTACGTATGTCTTAATGAGTAAAATCGAATTTAGTGCTTAGAATGTCGAGTAGAAGTCAGAGCATATAAGGTTGAGTTTTGTAGTTGTAAAAATAATAAGAATAGTGGTTGGTGTGTATCGTTCGAGTGCTCAGAATCTAGAGAAGCTTAAGCGAACACTGCTTACTTTTATAAGTAAAATAAAAGTGTTTTAAAATACAATATTGTGCTCAGTACTGCAAAGAAACTCATTATGGCATTTCACTATTAGAGATGCACATTAAAATGTCGAGTCTAGTATACTGTAAGCACCATAACCCATTTTTAGGACATACATCATACACCATGCATTTTATGTTAATGCATATTACATCAGAATCATGCATTGCAACCCTTTGGTGATGAGTGGTATCATCACCCTAGTGCGCAATATTGTAGAATTTTATAAAAAGAAAATGACTACAGATTTTACGATTTTATAAAAAAATTTGTCAAGATAACAATAATTATTATCAATAATGATTATAAATAAATAAATAAATAATTCTTTTAAAGTAAATTGTGTTAGCTTGAGGATCTCTGGAAGACGGGCTTAATTGTTATGAAAATGGATTGGTAATTCAGAATGCCTCACTTTGAATTGTAGAGAAGGAATGTGACTTTCACGATTCTAGGTGATGTGAAGTCTATTTTAGGGTGATAGGATTTCAGCACCCATATGATATTGTATTAGCTATCACAGCTAGACAGATGCTATGATATGGATGTCAGGGATATCTAATACGTGTAAAGGATACGCTATCTAGGAAGAGTATAATGGAGAACGTTCATGTTGTTTATGGTATCTTGTTGTCTTCCCAAGGAGTTTCTAGTATTATCGCCCACCGGGAGATTAAGTTCTGTATAGATACCGTACTCAGAACAACTCCCATTTCCATGCCACCTTACAAGATGGCACTAACAGAGTTAAAGGAGCAGTTGTTGGACCTTTTGGATAAGGGCCTCACCAGACCTAGTAAATCTCCTTGGGGAAATCAAGTGTTATTTGTGAAGAAGAATGATGGTTCCTTGCACCTTGATATTGATTGCATGCAGCTAAATAAGCGACCATTCACATTAAGTGTCTGCTTCCCTACATAGATGATTTATACGATCAGCTTCAGGGTGCAACATGTTTTCCCTAAGAGTACTTTAGATCGGGTATCATTAGTTAAAGATGCATGGTGGGGATGTGCCCCAGGGTAGCATTTAGGATTCGCTATGGCCGTTATGAGTCCTTAATAATGTCATTTGGACTCACTAATCGGCCTCTAGCCTTATGGATTTGGTAAGCGGGGTGCTTAAGCCATTCTAGACTGCTTTATAATTATGTTTATTGATGTAATTTTAATGCATTTTAGAAGTGAAGATAAGCATGCACGAGATTTGAGTTCAGTTTTGCAGACTTTAGGAGCATCAGTATACACTGAATTCTCAAAATGTGAGTTTTGGTTGGAAAGTGTAGCTTTTCTAAGACAAGTGTTGTTTAGAGAGGGTATTCAAGTGGATCCCAAGAAAGTGGAGGTAGTGACCAATTGGCAGAGACCGACCACGATGATAGAAGTTCACAGTTTTCTACGATTGACAGGCTACTATCGTCAATTCGTGCAAGACTTCTCGAGGATCGCAGGGCCTTTGACTTAGTTGACTCAGAAGAACGTCAAGTTCTAGTGGACTGACGCGTGCGGAGGAAGTTTTAAGAAGCTGAAAAACCGTTTGACTTCAGCTCCGTGTTGACCTTACCTTCTGGGACTGGTGGATTCACGGTTATTGTGACGCTTCCAGAATGGGTTTGGGTTGCATTCTGATACAGCATGGTAAGGTAGTAGTGGCTTATGCATCCAAGCAATTGAAAAGACATAAACAAAATTACCCTACTCATGATTTGGAGATGACAACAGTAATCTTTGCCCTAAAAATCTAAAGGCACTATCTCTATAGTGAGACGTGCGAGATATATACGAATCATAAAAGTTTGAAGTATATTTTTAGCAGAAAGAATTAAATCTGAGGTAGAGGAGATGGTGGGAACTTCTGAAAGATCATGACTGTAATATTCTCTACCATCCAAGTAAAGCGAATGTTGTGGTAGATGCCTTACGCAAGAAATCAGTACGTAGTCTTGCTCATATCAATACGAAAGAGGCCCCTGACCAAAGAGTTGCACGAATTGTGCGACCAAGGGTTGTAGATGGAGATATTTGAATCGGGAGCATTGTTAGCACATTTCAGGGTTAGGTTTGTGCTTGTTGACAGAATCAGGTTAGTTCAAAATCAGGACCCACAATTACGGAAAATCTTGAAAGAAGTACAACATGATCAAGCTAATGATTTTGTTATAGATGATGAGTACTCTCAGAATGGGCACTAGGCTATGCTCCCGATATGGATAATCTCAGGAAGGAGATTTTAGAAGAGGCTCACTGTACAGCTTATAGCGTCCGTCCGAGCTCTACTAAGATGTATCACGATTTGAAAGGTAATTATTGGTGGAATGGAATGAAAGGGATGTGGCAGAGTTGTCTCCAAGTGTTTGACCTGTTAGCAGGTTACATGCACAAAAACGTTAGAGTATTGGTTAATACACATTAAAGCATAACAAAAAAATGTTAATAAACCTCTTTCTAAGGCAAAATAATATGAGTGGACTTTAAATTAACTTACAGTAAACAAATAGATTCACTAAATATGGCAACTTTTCTGGAAAGCATTAAAAATCAACAACTCTAAACTAATCATATGAATTTAATGACAAAAACTTAAATCTAATCATGCAAACACATAAGAATTATCATTATTCAAAAATCCTAACATGTTGATCTAATCATTTATAGCATAGATTACCATATTCAAAAATCATAACAATACAAAATCTACAAAAATTATCAGATTCAAAATCCTATTATGCAAATCTAGTAAAATATCATAAATTCAATAAAAACATCTTGGAAATCTTAGATCTAAACATGTGAGGCATGCAAAGAAATTGTCAGATGGCATTTATCACATAAATCCTAAGCATGTTACTAAAACATAAAAAAAAATCACAAAAAAGAAGAGAAAGTGATAATATGATCAATTTTAGGAACCTCTTATTATAACTGAATTGTGCAGATCCTTGAGTCTTAAGAATGGAGGAGGAGGTTGATCCAAAGATTGGATGAGAATCCAGAGTGTTTTAGGGTTTGTTGTTTGATATTTAGAAATCACAGTATGTCAACTTACAAGTAGTTTTTTGCTCAGAATTGCCAACTCCATGGCATAAGGTTTCCTTTTCTATTTATAGGAAGGAAGAGGAAACCCTATATGCCAAAGTAAATACTCTTTAAATGTTGTAATTATAAAGAATTATTAATAATTAAAGGACTTATTAAAAATTTTTGAATGATAAAACCAATTATTTAGAATAATTATTGATAAAAATCCATTTAATTATAAAAAATATTTAGAATCCAGATACTTATCGATAAAAACCTTCTTAAAAGTGTATTTCAATAATTATTGACTTTTAAAATAAAAAATACTAGAAAAAAACAACATTAGAGCCCGAGTTTTGGCCAATTGGAACTACGTAGAGCAGCCAGTTTAGGTACAGCCGATTGGATCTAGGTTGGCATTTTTTTACAATTTTTACAATTTAGTCCCTGAGCTTTACAATTTGTTCAATTTTGACCCTAAAACTTAATTTTTTTGGGTCAATTTAGTCTAATTTGATTTCAAAAAGTAATATTCAGTTCAATTACTCGAAAATCTAACTAGGATTTGACCATCCTCAATTCTATGAGACTCGAGAGAAATAGCAACTTCCATCATCGGGGTTTTTCGTAATTCCCTCGATATCTAGATCCGGAAAATGAGTGCTTTTGTTAGGTGTTGACTTTTAGGCCATGTGGATAAGCCTAACCCGACCTCTAGTTGTTAGGTTAGTAATTCATGCAGGCTTGAGCTATTACATTCTCATTCCTTTTAAATCTCACTATTTTGAGATATCTATTTTTGATCAAACATCCATTCGATACTTTTAAGGTACTTGCTATCTAGTCTAATACATCATTTTCAATATACTTACATATTCCACACATGTGTCAAAATGGCTAGTTTATATTGAGTAAAGTAAAATCAATCTTACATTGTCAACTTTAGTTGTCTGCCATAATGGCATGCTTTTTCTGATAGCTTTCTACTGACTATTGATTGAAAGTTGAAAAAAGTGTGTCAAATGTCTAAATCAGCAATTGTAAAGTTTTTTAAAGTATATTTTGAAAATATTTCTTTTTGTATATATCTAAATTTAAGAAATATCTCTAACAGCTAGCTTCTTGTTGCTTTATAAATAAGAGCTTCATCTACTAAATAAATAAGGAAGAATAGCATTTACTCTCTAAAAACTCTAAAGACCTCAAAGCTCTATCACTCATCATCCTCTTTTTTCACTCTTGAGTGTTTGCATTTATTAACTTTCAAAATCAGTTTTCTTGTATTAAATCTTCATTTGATCCATATAGGAATTCTAGCATTACATTTTTAATTTCAAAGAAAAAATCTCTTATAAGGTTTTCAAAGACCAAGTTTAAAAGCTTATGGTTTTTGAATTCAGATATCAAGAAAATTCCGAAAAATCTAATGATAAAAGTTATTGCCTTTCTCGATGCTCAGGAGGTTGAGGATGGGTGAATCTCAATTAGGCTTGAGAATAATTGAAGCAAAATTACTTTTCTAGAATCAATTTGGACCCACTTGGTAGAAAAAATTACATTTGAGAGGTAAAACGACAGTTTTTACAAGTTTAGGACTAAACTGTAAATATTTCAGAAATTTTATCCCCTAAGCCAATCGGCTATGCGTACAGTTGAATCGGTTTAGCATAGAGCCAAATTGGATCTTTGCAGTGCCTGTTGGCTCTTTACAGTCAGTTGATCTAAAAATCGAATTTTGGCGTCATTTTTTTAGTATTTTTCATTTTAAAATGACATAATAAACAAAAATACATCTTCTAGAATGTCTTATTGATAATTATTCGAATTTTTTATGATTTTCATAATATTTTCAATATTTATCGATAATTATCATTATACATTTTGATAAGTCCAAAAACTAAATCTTTTTAATTATAGATTTTATCAAACAAATTAGAAAGTATATCTAAGTCTTTAGAGTTTCCTTAAACCTTCTCTATTAATAGAAAAGAAAACTCCATGCTCAAAGGTTGGCAACTGAGTACAGAAGGATTGGTAAGATTTTGGCAAACATGTTGTAACGTCCAAAAACAAACACAAAACCCACTGCAAGAACTATAGACTCCTACCTCATCTTTGGATCAACTTCCTCCTCTACTCTTGAGACTCAAGGATATGCTAAATACAGTGACAACCTGAGGATTCTAAAACTCAGATCATCATTATTTCTGCTTTTCTGATTTTTTATGATTTTGCTACTTTGATTGTTAGAAACATAATAGCAATAACATTGATCTGCTATGTTTGGATGTTTTTTAAATGCTAGGAATGTTTAGGAATGGTTCATGGCATGATTTACTTGATCTTGTAATATGCATGCATGTTGAGTTTTGAATTGGATAACTTTCACGTTCCTAGATTCCAAATCTGATGAGTTATATAGGTAGATTAACATGTTAGATAACATAATTGCATGTTTTACTTGTGTTTAACATATTAATAATCATGTTTCCTATAAGATTTATAAGATTCTCCTTCATGGATGTTTCTCGGGTTTTGAAATGAATAACTGTTATTCTTGGATTTTCAATCTTAAATAATCATGTGTATAAATCAATATGTTAGGTAATGTTGATAATCCATATGTTCACATAATTTAGATCTAGGCATGTTAGATTTGCATGATTAGTTTAATGTCCATATTCTTAGAGATTTTCCATGTTTAAGTTATTGCCATGTTCATTCATTGTAATTTTCCCTTTTCATTACTTTGATCTTCTTTGTTATAAAATTAGGTTTCTTGACATATTTTTTTTTGTTTTGGATGTGTTTTAGCCGTTTTTGTATGTTCCTTGTGCATAGGTCACGGACGAATAAGAAATTGAGTATCAAGAAACCAAAACCCTCCTAATCAGGAGCCCAAAGCCGATTGGCTCAGTGCTATGCCAATCAGTTGTGCATTGAGCCAATCGATTGTGTGATGTCACCCAATCGGTTGTTCTCAGATTTCACCTTGATTTGCATATATTCAACCCCTTTCGACAATTTTTGCCTATTTTGACATAGATAAGTCGTTTGACTTGAGTCTTTTTAAAGATTGTAATAGTTAGGTTTATTATTTTCTTTTATTTTTATTTTATTATAATGATGTATGGTCAATAATTGATTACATGATTGTAAACTAAAATTGGACATTTAGACTTAGGCCTTAAAACTTGATCTTGGCATGAAATGAATAGTCCATTAGGTTAAAAAGATGGTAAATTAGGCTTAAGTTAAACCCAATTAGACTTAGGTGGGCTTTGCCATGTTTAATTAATCAACTAAATCATTTAGAATAGGATCATTTAATTGGGCCTTGGCAATGTTGGTAATCAAACATAATTTGTAATTGGACTAGACTAGGTAAGCCCCTTTATACATAATTGAATAGATAATTTAGGCTAACAATATAATCGGAAATTAGGCTAAATCTAAAATGGGCTAGATTTAGGTGGATCTCACATGTTGTAGTGCTTTATGTGTAGAAATATTATGTTGCATTAATAAAGAATAGCTTGTTAAATAATAGAATTAAAGATTAAAATACACAAATAAGGAAGTTGGCTTCTTAATCCATATTTGGACGTGGCGAAGCTTCCTTACAGAATTTAGTACGCCACTCAAATTAGTAAAAGTGTCGCGGAGAATTACCTAGGTGGCGACTCCATCTTCGTATTAGTCTCTATGACTAGTTAGCGTGTTCCTAATTAGGTTGAAAAGCCTTGCAATGCCGTATTTGCTAGAGACACTTGGATGGGCGCTCGAAACCGCCGCCCATAATGACACAGCCTCCCTTTGAGAAGTTTGTGAGAGGTCCATTTCCACTTAAGAAAGCAAGTGAGAGGTTGACAAAAGTCTAATAACTTCTGTAATTTAGTTAGAAAGGAGATATCACAGACTGATTAAGGTGTCTTAGTATCAGAACCTTATAAGGCTTAGTCTTTAGCCATTAATAGAGTCAACTAATGAAGGAAATCTTAAGGTGTTATACTTAAGGACTGGATGTAAGTCTTTATACCGAACCAAGATAAACCTTTGTGTAGATATCTCTGCATTTATTAGCTATCTGATCCTTATATTCATTATGTTAGCTATCTATATCATTTTATAGATAAGAATTATATTATTAGATATCTAACTATTTTCAAAAGTAATTAAGACATCTCTCATTGCATCATCCTACTTATTCATCCTTGAAATAATTAGGGAGCGGTGAGCTAGTTAAAATAGTTGAGGTATCTATTGAAAGACTGTTGGCTTACTATTGTAGGTATCTAACAAAAAGCTTACTAAGCTTAGTTAGACTTCTTTATAGTTTGCATCAAGCACCTAATAAAACTCCTGTAGAACTATTTCACAATCATCTATCGAATAAGTAAGGTGTCTAGCTAGAAAATTTTGAGAAGTCCAATTCATTCCCTCTTGGATGTTGATTATGCGCTATTATAGGCTAAACGAGCTTGAACTCTAGCTTTTTCTTTATACAACCACTTAACGAATCACATTTCAATCGAGCTTGAGCTATTTATCAAACCAAGTTAGTTGTGAACTGAGCTCGAGCTATTCGTGAGCCTAAATATTTTCAAACGAGCTAGCTCGAACTCAGTATTAATGATCAACTCGAGCTCAAGCCTCTACCAAAATTAAACAAACCAAACCTGAACTTGTTGATGTTGCTCAATCGCAATTCGATTACAGCCCTATGTTGAACAACATGGGATCGTATAATGGACTAGAAAATAAAAGATAGGACAAATTCTCTATATCTTCCCCACACAGACAAATAACATATCAATCTCCATATTACCTCTATGAATTAAAGCTTTTTTATTAGTAATGAATCAGTGCATGCTCTCCAAAGGAAGTGGCAAATTTTAAGGGGTATATTGAGGTGTGATCACTAAAATCTCACATGCAAATGTGCAACGTAATTGTAGTATAAAGTAGTGAATCAAGATTAAGTGTAAACTAAAAGTAATAAATTATAAAGATTGGAATTGAAATAACAAAAGAAGTTAATAAAAGGATTAAACTTTGATAGTTAAAAATACTAGAGATCTAGATTTCATCTAATGGCAATAATCATGGAAGTTAAATCAAATTCTCAATTCTTAAATGCAATTGTTCCTAAAATATTCCAATACTCTTTCAAGCTAATAGATTGTATTCAATTAAGATATTACCGATTCTCCAGGATAATGAACATAATCAAAACCCTTAAGCAATAATTCAAGAATCATAGTTTATTAGATATATTTATTTACTTAAAATCAATATGTAATCTCCATATCTAGATTTATACTTCTCCTTTCAGTCCATCATACAAACCCTAGAATAAAAATACTATGTTAATCAGTCACAATATTCATAATAAGCACAGGAAGATTAAACAAAGAACTAAAGAGAATTATCATTGAAATCCAATCAAAAATTTATTAAACTACGTCCTTCACTCTAATAGAGAGATTAGTTGGTCATAGTAAATAAAGCATAAAACATAATAAATAACTAAAGAAAACATAGTTAAGATTGAGGGTTAGAGAAAACACTACTTTAATCTCCAAAAAATTATGAAAATCTCCCTTCAATCTTATAGCAATCTCTATTTTCTCTCTCCAAAAAGTGTATTTCTCTCTCCAAATAAATGCCTCCCTAAAAATAAAAATAGCAACCGCTAAACTTTAAGTTATAATAACATATTTAGAGGGCAATACAAAGAAAACCTAAATATAACTATAAATATGTCTTTTTCCATTTCTTACATTTCATGCTATTTTAGAACATTATATAAATCACATTTGGACTTAGATTCTTCATAGGAGTTATAGCGCTTGAAGAGTATATCATTTTAGGCTTTTGAAGTACTTCAATCGGACCTTTATCACTCTAGATAAGGCCCATATACTGCCATTGACTCAAATAGAAACAAACTTCACAACATCTGGCTTCAACCCAAGTTTTTTCATCCTTAGAAATCTGATATGCAGTTAAACCCTTCATGAAAATTATAGCTTAGAGAGTCCTCTAAAAAGTTGATGAAGACCACTTTTGAATTTTGTACCTTTATAATCATGAAAAACCTCACCAAATTTAACATAACCAATGCTGAAATTCGTTGTTATCAAACTCCTTTTCTCAACATGAACTAGTTCTCCAACTGGTCCTAAACCAATTCACAATAGAAATTTAATTTTTCTTTAATGTTAAACTTAAAACTTAAAATTGGTGAACCGGTTCAACTTAAAACTTTAATTTTTATGACTCAAGTTACTCCTCTAACATCTGACACTCTCCTAAATCGATCCAATAGTCGATTTATATTCAAAAAGGCTTCAGATTTTCTCGATATTTCTAAAATACCTTAAAAACATGTAAACAACAATAAAGTAGCTAAATCATATTAAAACTCTATAAATTATAAGCATATTTCCTAATAAATATATAATAAAACCATAAGTATATGCTTATAAAATAGAGTTATCAAGGTGCCACAATTTTTGACATGAATAATCAAATAAGAAGAAGAGGTTCGGGACTTATCCGGAGGAGAAAAGAATTATGTAGCTAATGATCTCACTGTAGATCTTCCATGCTTTGTGCATTTTTATATTCTCTTGTCAAGTGGCAAAAGATGACTCAGAGGCATAGTTAGAATATTGGAGGCCTCCAAGGGGATAAACATTTAATGAATCATTGGTCATCTACCATTTCTCATTTTAACGTCAATAAGGTTCGCCACTACAACATCATCTCCCAAATTTCCAGCTACCCAAACATGTCTGAAGTAGCTATCCTCATGTATTCACCGGTCATTCCACACTTTAACACTCCGGCCATCCCCCACACCAAGTTGTACCCTCTTCTATTAGTCGTTTTGATGCCATAATGCTTCTCCAAAGATAACTTAGCTATTACCTAATTCCTACATCTTCAAATCCTTATTTTGGGAAATATTTTAATTTTAAAACTGCATAAATTAAGGAATTAGGATTTATTTATAATCGCCAAGCCTGCTTAGCAAGCATCGCAAGGTTAAAATAATGAGTATCTTGAAAATCTAATCCTCCTAAATTTCTTTGATTTAATCATGGTGTCCGAGCTCACCTAATGTGTCTCTATTGCACCTTTTTTATAACCCCACCAAAATCTTGCTATAGCCCTCTCAATCTCCTTACAGACCGATATTGAGTAAGTTGGAATTGCCTGGATGACAGACTTAAGATGAACCTCATTTCCTGCTTTTGATAAAGATTTCTCCTTCCACCCTTTCATTCTGCTTAATACCCTATCCTGAATGACACTGAAGACCTATTTCTTAGATTTACCAATGAGAATAGGTAAACCTAGATACTTTTCATGCTTGATTACAGCTTTAACCCCCAATTGATCACAAAAATGCATCTTCACATTATCAAGAACATTACAGCTTGAAGAGAGTTTGAATTTCTCCAAGTTAATTTTTTGACTTGATGCCTCCTCATAAGTCCGAAGAATCTCTACAATTTTATCACCCTCCTAAATTGTGGCCCTAATAAATATTGTCATCGGCAAAAAATAAATGGGACGTTAGTGGTGCTTGCCTAGCTACTTTAAATCCATGAATAGAACTTAAGATCTCAGCCTAATGAGTCATAGAAAGAGCCCTCTACACATATAAGAAACATATAAGGAGATAAAGGATCTCCTTATTGGAGACCCTTTTGAGGAGAGAAAAGCATCTTTTATATCACTATTAATTATCAATGAATAAGACATAGTTATAACACAATACATATCAAGCTCACTCCAACTATTATCAAACCCTAATTTAGCCATTATTGACTTTAAAAAATGCCATTCCACTTTATTATATGCTTTACTCATATCTAGTTTCAAAGCCAAATGACCTCGTCTACCAGATTTTTTTTCATAGAATGGAAAACTTCGAAAGCCACCATAGCATTATTTGTTATTAAACTACCTAGAATAAAACAATCTGGGTTTTTGAAAATAATTAAAGGTAGGATTAACTTCAATCTATTAGCAATGACCTTTATAATAATTCTATAAATCGCATTACACAAACTAATAGGCCTAAGATCTTAAATTTTAGGAATAAGAAATATGAAACTATGATTCGGATAAGAGGGATCAATACCATGATTTAGCACATCAAGCATAGTTTGAATAACATCATCATGAATGACATGTCAAAACTTTTAGAAAAATAAAGGAGAAGTACCGTTAGGCCCAGGGGCCTTTGAGGGATGCATATGCTTTGAAGCTCCATAAACCTCCTTTATTGAATATGCAAGAGTAAAAATTTCGTTCATTTCCCTAGACGTCTTAGACTTAACCCTATCAAAGACCTCGTGAACATTGTTAGGAACAACAGACTGAAAGATAGCTTTAAAGTACTTAGTCATCACTCTAGCAATACTTTCCTCATCTCTATATCTCACACTATCATCCCCGACAATCTGCTCAATCCTATTACGCTTATAACATTGTGAAGCTTTTTTATGGAAGAATAAAGTGTTATGTTCACCATCTTTAATCCAATGAACTCGAGCTCCTTGGACCACATAGTAACTGCGACCTCAATCACTTTCCATTTTATAACTGAAGCTTAATTATGAGGTTGGCTTTGAACATGTGCTAATCATTTTTGCAACCCCCTAACTGCCTTAAGATATTCCCAAACACTTCCTTATCCTACTTATAGAGAACATCACTATAATTCTTCATCTTCTCCCTAAAATTAAGGCTATCAACATTAAGACTCCACCTTGTCTCACCATTTTGTTATTATTTAAATTTCACTCATCTATTACATAAGCTCGATGAAGAGACTAGGATAAGTTTGGTGGAGTGAACTTTAAGGTAAGAGGAAAAAGGCTCTGAAAGAAACCAAAGGATGCCCGAAAGCTCTAGACTATATTGATGAAACCCTAATCGAGACCGTAAAACCCCAGAAACCTTGATTGGAGCCTTAAACCCTAACTGAGACCTTAAAGTCCTAAAAAAACCCTAAACTGAAGTGAACAGTATCCTTAAACCTTCAAAGATCCCATCATGCCACGTGGGCTAAGCCCTAAGTTAAGCCTATGTGGACTAAGCTAAGCCTACTTGGGCTAGGCAATTATCCCAGGTGGACTAAAGACCTAGAATGCAATCATCATGGGAATGCAAACCGAGGGGGCATATTCCCTCTTAGGGATATGTGCCAACATTTGCCTCACCCTTAAAAATATAAAGTTAAATCCTTGACCCTTTAATATTATCAACCAATCAAAATTAATGTTTCAAAAACCTTAATTTTTCCATATATAATCATCTCTTTCTCATTCAAAACCATAAAGAGCTAGCCACATACATCCTTTCAAAAAAAAAACTAATAGTCATCCTCTCCAACAACTATTCTTCTACACACAACTCACAAAAGCTCAAATTTTTCACCCTAATCTTCGTTCATATAACCTTCATTTTTTATACTATTACCTAAAACCAATTCAAGCTTCAAGGGTACCCTTTAATCCTCCTTTTTAAAGGACCTAGTGAGAGAGAACCCATTAGAATCCGTAAAAGTGATCACTCTACATTCTTAACACCTATAACCATCATTTTAGGACCTTTACTCCATTCAAACCTAAACTTTAAAACTTCCCTTTTCTATTCATTATTTTTTGGTAGGTGATCTATAGCCATTCCAAAAGCATTTTTGTGACTCTTGTTGTCCTAAGAGCTTAAGCAAGTCCTCTTTCACCTTTAAGTCACTCTTTTTCTTGATTAAATCAAAGGTATAACCCCGAGGGAAAAACTATGGATTAAACTTATTTTAGACATGTGTTTAACTTAGTATTATAATCTTTCGCAATTGCATTAAGTTTAAAAATTATTTTTTATGAAGAAAAGCTTCAAAACCCAAAACTCCAAGCTTTTAGGAGCTTACCTCACACAGAGTAAAGCTTACAGAAGCTTGGAACACCCATTTTTTTAGCATTTTTTACGTATTTAATGTTTTATATGCCTTTATATGACATATTTGTGGTTGGCTGAACATATTTAGTTACTGTTTAGTATAGGTTTTAATGCTGATTTAATATTATTAAACATGTTTTAGTTAGGTGTAAGGTTAATACTAGCTTTAATGGTTGAATATGCTTAGTTGGGTTTTAAATGCATGATTAGCGAAATAGCATGATAAAATGAGTTGGTCAATTGCTGTCTTATTTATGCATATTAAGATTATATGTTAAATGTCTAAAGTTAATTTTTTTAGAGATTAAAGTGACTAACTAGGTATCTTTTAGGCTTTAAATCTAATTTGCATGTTAAACGAGTTAATGAGATGATTAGAAATATGATTAGGGCTAATGAAAAGTTTTATTCTTTATTTTTCTTTTATAATAAATTAGCTCTAGATTTCGCATGAGTAGCTTCCTTATAGTATTCATTAAGTAGCTTACATGGTAATATGTTTAGTTATATTTTGTTGTTTTAATTAGTTTTATGAATAATAAACTAACTTTGTCTTTCCATAGTACATGTTTAATGATTTATGCTTGTTCATATCCTCTGATAAGGATCATTCTTAGCTAGATTTAATTTGAATTGATATATTGCTTGTGTATTTACATGATTTGTGTTTATATTAGCTAGGGTGTTAGATAACTTTCCCTTTATATTTTGTTAATCTGTTTTGTATCCCCATTAATTCCTTCTTTCCTATTCTTTATCTATGTTTTGTTAATTGCTTTGGTATATTTAGATTTCACTTCACATGTTAAAGGCAAATTGAATTTAGGTTGATTGATCACCTCACATGCTACACTAAAATGAATTAACTCACCAAAGTGAGTTCCTTTACCTACAATGTTTATTCACCTAATCAATTAAAAATAAAATGAACTTGATGCTCACATGCTTAATAAAATCAGTTCTATTTGGTTATCTTGGCATGTCGGATAAGATCCAAGGTACCAACTTACCTCCTTAAGACTAGTGGCACTAATGTGCCTTCCTCAGGTAGATTTATGTTAGGTTAGTCTCTCCTTTTCTCACATTTACATGTTTAAATAAGATAATAAAATTTCATCATTATAAAATGGGTAGCAACCAAGCTAGGTTAGTATGATGAAGGAAACCAAAAGCCTTAGATTCTAGTGGAGGTTGGACTTTATGTTTGGGCGTGTTGGGGTGCCTAACCTCTTCCCAGCATGTAGCTAACTTTCTGAATTCAAATCTCTAATTCAGGGAAGGGAAAGTTAGCGTCTCTATTAGGAATCCGAGCTGCCATCCTTTGCCCTTATCTACTTGTCCCGATTATTTTACCCGGGAGGCGACTCCCAGTCTTCTCCGATAATTCTCTAACAGTCATTTGCAAGCCCACAGTCCAACCTCTCCATAATATTATTACCCCTTTTTTTACTGTTTGTCCAGGTATATCTATATCCATCATAGCCTAAGTCATAAAAGTCGCATTCCTACACCACACCTTTAAAAAGTTGAGTATCACTTGCATTATGAAGAGCCACCCACCTTCTCAAATGACCACATAATTTCATTGAAATCCCCACACAAAGCCACGATTTAGCAATCCCAACATTAATAGTTCTCATTAAATCTAAGTCTTCCATCTTTGGTCATGTTTAGGCCAACCATATGTTTTTGAAAAATACCACTCACAATCCAAAGCTAAAGACTTTGCATGCATCAAGATATGATTCCTAGAGTAAGAAACCAAAGACAAGTAAATTTTATTATTCTATAAAACACAAGCACCATCCTTCTTAGCATAACCGAGCCCTCAATTCCCACCTCAGAATCCCCTTGAATATATGTTTCTTCATTATTCGGCTCTTCATAGATTAGGGACCTTTTGGTAACGAAGCTCTTGGCATTCTTCACATTCTCACCATTAGCTTTAAAAGACTTGAATGATGGTGCACATAACCAATCCCCAAATGGCAGCTCCTTTTCATCTAACTTCACATTATCTACCACATTAAATAAAGTTTCACAATCCCTCAATAATATAATCTAGGCACCCACATACATAACAAAAGGATGAGAGCCTTTCATATTTGAAAAACGTCCATATCCTCATCCCTTCACTTATAGTCACTTTAGTTCTTCTTTGAATGGCTTTTGTTAAATCAATTGCCATCTGCATTCTTACGCTCCTACTGAACCCCTTCAAGGTAGCCATATCTATGTCTGAAACCTTTCCAATCCGACTTCTAATGGCGAGCACAGTATCCTTATTACGTCCCTTCAAAGGAAGGTCATAAATTCTGATCCAAAAGGGAGTTGAATAAAACTTGATTTTTGATGGTTGAAACAACAAATTTATATATTACAAATTATAAGTTTATTACACGTATATCTAAGGTTCATATATTATAGTCTAGAAATTTATAAAACAAACTACAAATTTATAGATTAAAAATAATAAGTTTATAAATTATAAACTAGAGGTTCATTACACGTATATTTGAGGTTCATATATTATAGTTTAAAAATTTATAAAGAAGAACTACAAGTTCATAGGTTAAAAACAAATAAATTATAAACTATAAGTTTATTACACGTATACTTGATGTTCATATATAGTCTAGAATTTATTAAAAAACTACAAGTTCATAGGTTAAAAATAAAAAATTCATAAATTTTAAACTATAGGTTCATTAAACGTATACTTGAGGTTCATATATTATAGTCTAGAATTCATTAAAAAACTATAGATATATATGTTAAAAATAAAAGGTTCATAAATTATAAAATATAGGTCATCACATATATACCTAAAATTTATAATTTATAGTTCAAAAAATTTATAAATTAAAAAATAAATTTATATGTTAATCAATAAATTTCTAGTTCACAAAAGATAAATCTAAACTTTATATTTGATGAATCTGTAATCAATACGTAATGATTATGTTGCTTATAGCTATATTTGATAGTAAATCTCGATGAACCTATGTTGTACTACTTGTGGACTTACCATTTATGTTTAATTAATCTACAACTTATCACATATGAATATACGTGATAGTGAACGTTCAACATCATATGAAAAATAAATATAATATTTTATCAAAATATAAAATTATAATCAAAAACCATTTAAAAAATTTTAAAAAAATCAATATTTATAAATACAGATTACATTAAATAATTTTATGCAAAATAAAAATTTATTGTTAAAATTTTTTCTATTGACACTCATCGTACTAAAATTATAATTAGAAGAATTAAACAAATATGAAGATTTAACTATTAATATTATTAAGAAAAATTAATATAATTTTAATTTAAAAAATAAATAAATAAAAAAACTCAATTATTAATGTACTTTTTAAAAAACTCAACCATTATCTTCCTTGTTGTCTTTTTCTAAAGATTTCTTTAAGGCTCTTGCAACCTTTTCTTTTCTAGAATAACCTTCTTTAATTTTCTTTTTTTATTCTTCTTGAAATAGCTTTCTTTTATCCCAATTCAATAGTATTCAGAATTTTCTATCAATATCTTTTTCTTTAAATTCTACTCTAGGTAAGAGAGTTGTTAAAAACATATATTACGCGAACATTTAAGTAATTAGCTTTTTATTTTCCAATTCAACAATACTCAGAATTTTCTATCAACATCGCTTCCTTTGAATTCTACTATATCCAGGTAAGATAGTTGTTTATTGAAAAAAGAATACATTATAATAGTAATGAACATTTAACATTAGAGAGATATGATATAAATATTTCTTTGAAAGATAAATAAACATGGAAGCTAATGCTTATGAACATTTAGAAATGTAGTAATGAACATTCAAGGAGGTCTTAATGAACTGCAAGAATATAAAAATAAACATCATCTACATATAGTAAAATATAAACTATTAAACATTATCATATATAGTACTGAATATTCCAACTTTTGAGAATGAATAATATTAAAATAAATAATTTTTACTAGTAAGAAAGTGACAGTCCACGAAAAAAAGATGTTGGATTCTTCTTCCAATCTTTTACATAATGGATCAGGCTATTGATGGTATAATGGCACCAATTCATCTCTTATATTTTTTGTACTTCAATGAGAGTGTACAGGGTTCTGAAATTACATTGCATATTCTAAAATCCCTTTATCATAGAAGAGACTTTAAAACACAAAGTTTCGTTTGAATTCATTTCCATAATCCCCTTTGTTTATGATTTCTTCGGCCATCTTATTTGTGAGAGGACAACCAGTTGTTATATTTCATCTTAATCTCCAATTTTCTAGCAGTTGATTACAATTTTTACGTTTTTAATGTCTTGCTTACTTTACAAACGGTTATATTTCCATGAGAAAGATTCAGTGTAGAGACAATATCTTCTTCGTTCAATGCAAGCTCATCTCTCTATAAATTTATTGCACATCCGCAATGGTTGAAATTTTCGATAAAAAAATTAGTTGATTTCTCATCACATTTAGATAGTTTCGTATCAAGCAGACTTCCGAACTCAATCTATTGAATAACCTCTTTCTGTTTGGTGGAAAGTCTCTAAATCAGTTTCATTAAACCAACCAGTGACATTCTAGTAATAAAATCAGGTTTAGTGTACTCTTCCTTCTTCTTCTTTTGTTTTTCACCAACAGCAGCATCATTCTTATATCTATTTTCTTTGAAGAGTTACTCTCTTGCTCTTCATGTTGTTCTTCTATTTATGGAGTTGTAGGATTAATTTTGTCACGGTCCGACCTGTGGGCCCGTGACCGGCACTAGGGAATGGGTAAGCGTAAGGCCACCGAATCCCGTAGTAAGCCTGGCCATTCACTAACTCAATCAAATTGAAATTCGGACTCAATCCAAAGTATGGTTCACAATTAACCCTAACCATCAAGTTCTACATATTTAATTCGATCTGCCTATATAATTAGGCAAGATCCAAATATACATAAAATTACAACTGATAAGTCTAAAATTTCTACGCAAAGAATCTAAAATTTTACAAGTCAAGTATACCAAAATCAATTACATCAACCCGATGATGAAGGAGTCGGGTTGCTAGATAAGAACTGCGGAAAGACTAACAATCACCTGAAAAACAGTAAAATTGAGACTGTCAGTCTCGAGAGTGAGTTAAAATCATATATCCAAAAATAATTATAAACACTTCAATAACATATTTATTTAATTTGAAATAAACATTAAGTCATGCAAAAATATATGTGTCATGCCATGCTTAGATAAAAAAAAATAACTTTCATATACTACGGGACGGAGTACTTCAGTAGAACCCTAATCCCAACATTAGCATCTCGACTCTTTCATTCCAATAGAACTAGCGCCCAGAGAGCGAAGCTCGACTAGGGTCCTTAACTCCAGTCCGATCACTTAATTATTAATCAGCCTTTGCCTCTCGACTCTCCTACTCCAATAAGACTAGCGCCCAGAGAGCGAAGCTCGACCAGGGTCCTTAACTCCAGTCCGGTCACTTAGGTTTCCAAATAAGCCGACGTCCAGAGAGCAATGCTCGACCAGGGACCTTTACTTCAGCAAACTCACTTTACTCAGCCCAGAGAGCAATGCTCGACTAGGGCAAGTCCTAAATTTACCTTTTAAAGTTTATCCTTTTTACTATATGTCTCATATTTCTACCGGTGCGCACACGGTCCTGATGCAACTCATCAAACAGCATGCTCTACAATCGTCTCATCCCAAGTCAACACGATAACATAAAACCATAATGCAGTAAATGAAATATATATGAATAGTGATTCAATATATAATTAAATTATTAAATTATTTAATCAAAACTATCACGTAAAAATCTTAGCATGACAGGTGAACAAGATATATGACTTTAACTCATAGATCTGATGACCTCCTAGCTCTCATCCGATGTCTCGGGTGGAGCGAGTCGAACTGACAGATTATCGAGACGCTTGATCGCTCGGTCGACTCGCCTCCAGCCGCCGAAGTCCGATCAACGATCCGAACGTGCTGATGACAATCCCAGCTTCCGATCTTCCAATACGACCCCCGATCATCCGGAGAGATTTACGGACGATCTCGGCCATGAAACCGGTACCATTAGAAAGCTTCAGCTGAGGGGAGTCTGGATATGTTCTCTGATCAGCCATCCTTCACCGAAACTCGTCGAAAAATACCTAAAATCCCGACTGCCTCTACTTTCTCTCTCCACCGCAAACTACCAACTCCGACCACCATTTGTGTCGTTGTTGCTCCCAAAAGAAAGTCCACTCTTCGACTAGCCGATCGCCACCACAAGTAGCTGTTGGCGTCGCTAGACATGCCATGAACAACGCTAGACAGCTGTTGCCTCTTCTCCCCCTTTCTTTTTTATTTTTTCACACTGCCGCGCCGCTGTCGCTACCGTTGGACTCGCCAACATCAGTTCTTCCACCAGTCGTCGTCACTGAGCCTCAAGCGGCCTCCATCTCAAACTGCCACGGACGGCAGCTCCTCCCTCTCCCTCTTCCTTCTTCCCCGACGTCAACTTCCTCTTCTCTTTCTTTTCTTTCTTTTCTTTTCT
Source organism: Ricinus communis (assembly GCF_019578655.1). Lineage (NCBI taxonomy): Eukaryota > Viridiplantae > Streptophyta > Magnoliopsida > Malpighiales > Euphorbiaceae > Ricinus > Ricinus communis. The sequence continues at coordinate 15,584,814 of NC_063259.1, read as the reverse complement.
TACTTATCGGCATTTAGTCCCTGAACTTTTCTTCTTTACCATTTAGTCCATCAACTTTTTAATTACTAACAATTTTATCCAGTAAAATTTCTGATTAATCCTTAAACTTTTCTTTAGCTTTTCAATTAAGCCCCTAACTATTTAATTTGGGCCAAATTAGAATTATAGAAAATATATAATTACTTATTTACTCTTGCTTTTAAATATAAAATTACTAAAAAGCCCTTGTCGACATATTTAATTACAAAAATACCAAACATAAAAATTTTCATTAAAACTCCATATTAATAAAATTATATTTTTAATCCTTATTCTAAAATAAATTTTCAATTTAATCCTAACACAATTAATTTAATTAATCAATTTGCTAAATATTTTCCAATTAAAATTAACACCATTAGCTAATTAAAATGTCATTTTCCTAATAATTCTTTTATAAAAATATTATTTACTAATTCTTTCATAACTCTCAAATATAGGATTTTAATTCATATATTCATTTTGGAAAAAATTGAATGACCAAAAATATAATTTGTTTCCCAAAGAATTTATTTAATTAATTTCTTAAAAATCAAACTAATTGGATATAGAAAATAACTCCCTTATATGTCTAGCATTAAAATTCCATTTAAATCATTCCAATTTAAACCAAATAAAAATAAAGTAAAATTAATTAAATAAAAACTCATTCATTAATTATTATTAATATTATCATTATTAAAGGAAAATTCCGGGTATTACAAGTTTATTCATAAATTTTGAAAGTGGTTCATTCTATACAGCACTAGCTTCACTTGGAGTAGTTGTTCTTTGCATTTTTTTTTTTGCATGTGACGTATGTTCTTCTTCTCTAAGTTTTCTTTTTGGTTTAAGAGTAATGTTTGCTTGTGTTTTTTTTATCATGATCTTCACTATATCATTTAGAATTAATATTAAAATCTGTAATACATTATCCTATTATATTCATTACGCTATACTATAATGTTCAGTTTCTATAATACAAATGTTCATCATACATTTTCTACTATGATGAATGTGCATTGGATAATTGAAAAATGTTCGTCACCAATAAAAATAATGGTTATTAACAATGCATATGATGTCCATGTATAAATAATAACTATATGTATAAAATAAATTATAATTTACATAAAATACTTTTATCTAGCATTTGAAATTGTTCAAGAAGCAGTCATAATGTTTCTTTTTTAAGGCACTTTATGCAATAAATTTTGATCAGTATTCATCACAGAATTAAAATGCTCAATTCCAAAAATAATTTTGTTCATTATATTTGTGTAAAAATTTGTATACATATATCATTAGTTCTTATTGATATATTTATAATTTTTCTCTTATAATGTTCATATTCATCTTTAGAAGTCCTAATTTAAAGTTTCATGTTTGTAAACCCTAACCCAAAGATTTTCCAACTTTTGTATATATCAATGAACTAAACTGCAAACGGTATAATCATAATGATTATATTTATATATCAATAAACATCACTAATTTTATTACAATATAAAACATTAAAAATATGAAACTTAGTGTTGAACTATGATTCAATATTGATAATAGAATTCTATGAGTATAGTTTTTTGATGAACACAACAACTCTTAAGCTGAGAGAGGATTTTATAGTGCTATCTGACAAAGGAATTTGAATCAATAACCTTTATTGGAGAGAGAAGTGGATTAAGCAATGATAAAATATGAATAACCTTTGAGGAGATTGTGCTTTCGGTTATACGGGTATGTTCATTCAAATTTTCTTAAATTCAAGGATGACTCGATGCATTTTCTTTTAATGAAAATGCACCAGACAGACACATTGACGCATTTCTTTCTGACATTCTGATGAAAACACGTGACACGTGTTACGTGTTTCTTTCCCACTTGCTTCCCACGTCCAAATGAAAACGCACCATATGCTTGTGTTTTTATCTTTTTATGGATGAAACATGCATTTTCAAACACTCAAAGCCACATGTGTTTTATGGACTTCGGTCCATGTAGAATCATGGACCGAGGTCCATGTTATAAGAATAAGAATTGTTATAGAAGTTGGCCTTATTAGGCTCTAAGTTTGGATAAGGAATGCTTTATGGATCAATCATGTTTCAATGGCCATGGAGTACTAGGTTAGGCCATAAGTGATACTTGAAGACAGATTTTACTAGTGTAGGGTAACACTTTCAAGTAAGCCATTAGATTATTTCATCCAAGTCAACTTTGAACTATTTGTAACGTCCTTTTTTGAAAATATTATGAGTTAATGGTTATTGCCCTTCCTTAAACTCAACAACCTTATTATTCTCGACCTTATCTTCTACCTCTTTATTGTATTCATTAAAAGTCTCCCATGCAACGTAAAGGGTTTCTTATCATTATTGTACGTTAATATGTAAAATACCGAGCCCTCATTATTCCTTTGTCATTGGAATCGATTTTTCACCATCTTGCCCTTTCTTAGCCAGCTTAGGCTACATCCTACCTTTTACTTAGGAAGCCTTAAGCTAGGGACCAAATTGAACTTTCTCACGGTTAGCCATTAGGGCATCTTCTTCATAAACTCAAATTGTTTGACCAATAGATCCATACTTGTAATAATAATCTAGTAGCTTTCCGAACTTGAGGGTGATTCTTGTAGTGCAACCATCAATATTCTGATTTTGAAAACATACTATCAACAGCTTTCTTACGTCCAAATTTATTTTAAGTGTCAAATAGCTTGATCAATTAATTTTTCATCTGCATGCAGATCATTTTCTAATGTTCCTTTAAGCAGGATTCCTATAATGTCTGCATTTTTTTAATTATCTGACTTGTTGCAAGTTCATAAACTTAAACCAAAAAGGGTGACATCTAGAAAGGCATGTTATCTAGAATGCACTCTTTCTTCCACTCTTGAAGTACCATAAAGTGGTTGTTGATTGCCCAAGGTCATTCATTCATGATCCAATTTTGCATCCTTTGTCTCGCCAAACTCAAAAACAAAATCCCTACTCCATTTTTATATAGCGAAATCCATTTTTCACCTTTCATGATTTTGATAAGGCCTCCACAATGGAGACACTAAAGTTTCTTACTGAGAATAGCTTCCCTAGCAAGATATTTTCTTTCTTTCTTGAACTTAGGTTGCTTGTTAGTATCTAAGGTTAGAGTAGCATCACTATAATCGAGATTCAGAACTCGGGTTACAAGATCGTTTATATCCTTTAGTTATTGATCTATAGTAAATGCATAACGAAGTAGGATGTAATAAATGTGAAGGAAGGAGGTGACAAAAGCTTGCAAATAATTAAGTAGAAAGGGAAGAGATTTCATAGATAATGGAGAATAAAAGGTTGAGCGTAGTTGTAAGTTGATCGTTAAAAATATAAGTTCCATCAAAACATGTTCTTTTTCTTACCCTCCTCGTGACATCTTATATTAAATATCTAAAATAAGTCTATTAAACAATAGACTAATTAAATATTTAATCTGATACCTCAAAGATCCTATACTAATAAAATATTTGGTTTATTATTTAAAAGTAATCGTGTATCTAGGCGTTGCATAGGCTATTGAATATTGGCAATGCTCATACTCTTAATTCTTAAAGTCAGGATCAAGCTTGGAAGCATCTATAAAAGCTCAAAGTTCATGAAAAGCTTAATTTCTTGGTATGAAAATTTTTATCATGAAACTTGCCAATGAGGAATCAATTATGAAGTCTAGGTTAAAAATTCCATATGATTGTGTTAGGTGTGATTCTTTTGAAACTATGAATCATCTTTTTCTATATTTTCTCTTCACTCAAGCTATTTGGAGAAGATCATTGTTGGGGATGTCTTCTACAACCATTCTTGGCTCTTGTATGTTGGATTACTGGAATCATATGACTAAAGATCGCAAGCTTCCAGATCCTTCTGAGGAGTGTTTAACTTAGAGTCCTGAGGAGGTTGTGCATAAAGCCTTATTTGATGAACATGAGTTTCTAGTTGCTTTTTAGGCCTTGTGCATAATAATCCCATTAATCTTATGAATACTGGAAGTGAGGATTTCAGGCATGGCCAGTTCCCATAGTGTGACGAGCTGCGTGTACAAGGCCCGAGAACGAATTCACCGCCATATGGTTGACCGGCGATTACTAGCGATTCCGGCTTCATGCAGGCGAGTTGCAGCCTGCAATCCGAACACCCTCGCGGGATTACGACCCTTTATCCCGGCCAACTCAACTGTCAACTCATCCTTCTTAAAGCTATAAGAAAGTTCCATGCTTACATGTCCAAGCCTTTTATGCCACAACCATGACTCCCCACTAGGAGACACAAGACACTCAAAAGATTCATTAGTAAATTTGTGTAAGTTAATTGTATAGGTATTGCCATACCTTTTTTCTTTAAAGATTTCCTTGTTACTCCCTAAAAAAGTGACTTGGCAACCCTTAGAATCAAAGGTGACTTTATTAGCTTTATCACACAATTGACTTAACTCATAAGGTTATGCTTCAAAGCATTAACTAAGACAACATTATTAATGAGAGGAGAATCTCTCTTACCAATGGAACCAATGCCTACAATCTTATCATTTTGCATTATTTCCAAAAGTTACCTTTTCTCTATCAATTTCCTTCAAGTATGAAAAGAGGTTGGCATTCCCGATCATACGTCTTGAGCATCCATTATCCACATGCCAATCACCCTCTTTCAAGCTTGACTTGAAGTATGTTAGAGTATGCCCTAAAGACAAGAAGTTGTTAGCTAATCTATATTAATTTATACATCACAATTGATGGTATACAATTATACTAAATGCATTATTCGACTCTAATGGTACGAGTAGTCAAGTGTTATCAAGGAATAATCCAAACCGTTAGAGATGAACATCATAGAATATAAACACAAATGCAAGAAAAATTATAAAGAGAGTTTATAATGATGAAGTTCTCATTACATACATTCCTTAACTTTGTACATAGTCGATGTTTTGGTCAAGAATTAGACATTGATCATTGGATATTGATCAAACACTCGAGACTACCATAATGTATTATCACTTACTTATAAGTAAGAAATATGTCTCATAAGGTTGAGGAATAGAGATTTCGAGATAAGCATATGAGTGATCATTACAAAAATAAGTTCATTGAACATGACCCTATCTGAGTAGTCCATATGGAATTTACCCCAAATGTTTATCGATAATACTTTTATGACAATCATGTAAGACACGATCCTTAGACTTAAGATAACAGTGTATTATCTTATATGAGAATTACTATATTTTGATACTATCTTATGTTCTCCTATCCATGGAGCGCTGCAGGGATAGTCATTGGGTATAGTAAGAGTCATATGAAGATAATAAGTTAGCAATAAAGAATTCATTACCCAAGATAATATGTTATGGGACCTTATCTTGATGATTCTTGATATGCTTTAACATGGAAATTCTTGGCCAATGTTGTATGAATGAAGATTATGAAAAGTGTTTCATAGATCTTATTCAAGATATTATATGCAATTGTCAAGAATAAATATGATTGGTTCAACTATAGAGTTAACACTTGCATCCATTTTCTATGAACTAATTGGGATAAAAGTACAATAAAAGGTTACATTCTAGGATTATTCATTGCAAAGGTTGATTAAAGCATTTTAATCATTCTTACATATTTGGATGGTCATAATGCATTGCATGATGCCAATCTTGATCTATGAATATGGATTAAGTTAAATTAGAGAATTAAAGTTGAATTAAAGGTGTTTACTTCATAATTCATATTCCTTGCTAACATATTAGGAACCTTTTGGGTCACACATAAATAGGCTTTAAGTAAGGATTAAAATAAGGCTAAGCATTGGGCTTAAACTCATATATATTGGGCTTAATTAAAGGTTAACTAATTAAGAGCTAATGGACCTTGTATAATGAGCCTATAATGGGTTTTTTTATCCATGGATTAGTTCTTATATTAATTAAAGTCCATATAGGATAACAAAACCAGCATAAAGTAAGTTAAGGTTTTGTAGAAATCCTAAACCTTTAAGGACTTTGATTAAAAGGCCATATATATATATATATATATATATATATATATATAGAAAGATATGTGTATGGGGCAGCAAGGAATGTGTAGTACCTTGTATATTCTCTTTGTATTGCTAACCATTAATCTTGTGCATTGCACGTGCATCATGCATACAATGCATCTCGTGCATTATGCATACAGTGCATCTCATGATGGAATACCTCAAAAGACCATATAGATTCTCCTTTGGGTTAGAAAAGAAAAAAGAGTGGTAGGCTGGAGAGAGTACCAATTTCACCGAAGATCCAGTCCATGTTAGAATACCTCAAAAGACCAAGGTGTCAACCTTCTATACTCCTCCCTTAAATGTTACTCTTAACACTTACTAATTTTATTGGGCTAAAAGGTAGAAACCACTTTAATATCTTTCTTTTCCTTATTTCTTATTTTCAAAAAGGTAATTTAACTTGAGTAGAAAAAAGAGCACATACTTTAAAAGGTAGAAAAAGAATATTTGAAGCCACATATTATTCTTCGGGTATATAGTCTTGTTGGTACTAAAACTTTGGTCTATGTTTCCAATTGGTATCAATACTTTAATTTTTTTACTTTTTGATACTAAAAATTCAATTTCCCTTATAGGTGACAGTACCTATTGGAAATCCGTTCAATTTTTGATGATGTGGAGGGCAGAGCTCCACATCAGCCAAAACTTCAATTTCGCGGGCGTGACACTGCCATGTTTTACGTTTAGTTGTAATCTGAAGAGGTTGTCTCTAAACCATGCAACAAAGCTCTTAAAAATAAAAAGTTAAATACACTTTTAATGATTATTTGTGACCATCAAAATATTTTTGGTACCCTCAAGGTTCAACATTCTTCCCTTTTTTGATGCTGACAATTAATCATTTAAAAAAGATCAAAAAATCTCATAATAGCTCCCTTAATATATACAACTTATGCATAGGGATCTCATACACAATACTTAAAAAGATTGATTCCGACACACAACAACAAAATGAACCATGAGAGCATTAAAAAATGTAAATTGAATTAAGATCATCAAAACCAATTCCCATAAAGCGAACACAAGTGTAATTCCCGAAATTTTTCTTTAATAATGTTAACATTAATAATAATTAATAAAAGTATTTTTATTTTAAATAAAATTTTATTTTATTTTACTGGGTTTAAATTAGAATGATTTAAATGAAAATTTTAATGCTAGACAAATAAATGAGTTATTTTCTATATCCTATTAGTTTGAATTTTAAGGAATTAATTAAGTAAATTCTATGAGAAATAAATTATATTTTTTGTTAATCAAATTTTCCCCTAAATGAATTATATAAATTAAATTCTATAATTGAAAGTTATGGAAGAATTTGTAAAGGATATTTTATAAAAGAGTTATTGGGAAAAAGGGCATTTTAATTAGCTAGTGGTGTTAAATTTTAAATTGGAAAACATTTAGCAAATTGATTAATTAAATTAATTGTGTGTTAGGACTAAATTAGAAATTTATTTTGGGATAAGGATTAAAAGTATAATTTTATTAATATGGGGTTTTAATGAAAATTTGTATGTTTGATATTTTTATAATTAAATATGTCGGCAAGGGCTTTTTGGTAATTTTATATTTAAAAGCAAGGGTAAATATGTAATTGTGTGTTTTCAATAATTCTAATTTGGCCCAAATTAAATAGTTAGGGGCTTAATTGAAAAGGTACAAAAAAGTTTAGGGGTTAATTGGAATTTCTGCAAGATCAAGGGTCGGATCGAAAGATCGGGAGCGGGGATCGTCATCAGTGCGTCGTTTCGAGTCCGTTGGTGTGTTCGGATCGTCGATCGGACTTCGGCGGCTAGAGGCAAGTCGACCGAGCGATCAAGTCTCTCGGTAATTTTCTCTGGCCCGTTGATTTTAGAATTCTTTGGTAAATTATATGTTTATTGAATTGTGTTGAGCATTAGCAATATTATGTGTTAAAATATTTTGATTGTCAGACTGCTTGTCTTAGATCGTGTTTTGTGATGTGTGGCGGAGTCAGGAAAATAGTGAAGTCTTGGGGACCCGACTCCCGTTAAAATGAATTGTTAAATATTTGAAGTGTTTCCTGGCAGGTTCTGGACCCGTTTTACAGAGGGTAAATATCCGTATTTTAGGGGAGGTTCTGCTGGATTTTCGGTAGAATTCTTCCGAGTCGTGATTTTTAGACAGTCAGTCCTAGGAATCTAGACCTAAGGTTAATTGTCAATTATTTCAGCGTTATTGATTAATTGTTTTTCGTGATTAGATAATCTGTTAGTTCGGCTCTCTCCACCTGAGGCATCGGAGCATAGCTAGGAGGTCGTCAAAGCTGTGAGTTAAAGTCATATATCTGCTTACGTGTGTCATGCTAATATTTTACGCGATATTTCTGATTAAATGATTAATATTTTGATTATTTAGTTATGTACTGTTTATATATGTTTCATTTTTCTGCATTATGATTTTATCGATTTTGTGTTGACTCCGGATGGGACGGCAGTAGAACCTATTATTTTAATGAGTGCACCAGTGTAAATTCGAGAGTGATGGAAAAAGGGGTAAATTGGTAAATTTAAAAGGTAAGTTTAGGACTTGCCCTGGTCGAGCATCGCTCTCTGGGCTTAGTAAAGTGTGTTTGCTGGAGTAAAGGTCCATGGTCGAGCATTGCTCTCTGGGCGCCGGCTTATTTAGAAACCTAAGTGACCAGACTGGAGTTAAGGACCCTGGTCGAGCTTCGCTTTTTGGGCCCCGGTCTTATTGGAGTAAGAGAGCCGAAAGGCTAAGAGTGTTAGTGATAATTAAGTGTCTGAACTGGATTTAAGGACCCTGGTCGAGCCTCGCTCTCTAGGCGCCAGTTCTATTAGAATGAGAGAGAGTAGAGATGTTTAGTGTTGGGATTAGGGTTCTACTGAGGTACTCCATCCCGTAGTGTGTGAAAAATATTTTATTTAAGCATGACATGACACGTTTATTTTTGCATGACTTAGTATTCATTTCAAATTAAATAAATGTGTTATTGAAGTGTTTGTAACTGTTTTTCCTTGGATATATGATTTTAACTTACTCTCGAGACTGACAGTCTCAATTTTACTGTTTTTCATATCTATGATTGTTAGTCTTCCCGCAGCTCTTACCTAGCAACCCAACTCCTTCATCATCGGGTGATGTATTTGATTTGGTATGTTTGACTTGTAAGATTTTAGATTCTCCGCAGTATAAGTAATAGACTTATCAGTTATAATTCTATGTAGTTTCGGGTCTCGCCTAATTCTTTTGGCAGAATGAATTAAAAGTTGTAGAATTTAATGGTTAAGAAATTGTGGCATCAGTGATATTAGATGAGATGTTATTAAGTTAATGAGTGCCAGGCTTACTACGGGATTCGGTGGCCTTACGCCTACCTATTCTCTAGTGCCGATAATGGGCCCACAGATCGGGTCGTGACAACAAGACTACCAAAATACCAAATATTTCTCCCCCTTTGGCATCATAAAAAAGAAACATACTGCCACAAGGAAAAAGACAAGCCAAAAAAATGTTCCAAATGTCAATAGAAAACTATTGTAGTATGCAAAGTTTGGAAAAACAGAAGACTTAAACGGCAACTAAGAATCAATCTTGAGAAGAAAGAGGTGGAGGAGGATAATGGGTTTTTAAGAAATCCATATCATAATAGAGATGTGTGTAATGATCCTTCAATCGATCAAATCGAGCATCTAAATCTCTAAATCTTGCTTCAAACTTTGAACCAAATAACTTATTGAATCTATGAATCCGAAGTCGAAGTAGAGGCATTATCAACAAGACCACACCGAGCCCATTTCTAGGTGCATCTCCACCTCCTTGCCTAAGCTCCTCTGAATCACCTTCCACCTGAATTGGTTGCCTCCTATCATTTACGAATTGATACACATTTGGAGCTACTTCCTTAACAACCTCTATTTCTACTAAGCTAGAGATATTGATCAAGGAAATCTCACTAGTCTTTAAGGGATGAAAAGGAGACTCATTCGGATCAATTATGTCAAAAAAGGTGGAAATCTTAGTGATAAAACTACCAATGACATATCACCTGATTTCTTATGAGCAATAAAGAAGAGTTGATCCATAAACCACCAGTTATAGGCAACCTTGACCCCATTAGTCATACACCAAAGGAAGAATAATACAAATTTCCTAACCGCTCTGTTGCTATCACCCCTCCCGCAAATGGAGAAGTACATGAACTTATGGATGTACTTGTATAAGGGTTCACATAATAAGGTTGATTTTATTTTTTTCACATCCCAAAGACTCACACCATTGATGAGAGCTTTCCAGCAATGACGGGAGAAAAAAACCTTATATTTCCCTTTCATGTAGAGCACCCTAAAATGGAAAGCTATAAATGCTAGTAAATTGTGAAGCACTTAAACTTTTATCTTCCCCATTTAATTGAAAAGTCATATCTCTATTAGCTTTAAGCTCAAAGCTAAGCAAGAAGTCCAAGGTTAATGAAATTTTTAAAATCACAAAGAGATTTTCAAAAAGAATTTTTATTACAAAAGTAGCTTGATGAGACATGTAAGAAACATAATTTATGAGGAATGAAAAACAATCTTGAGTATAAGACATGTAATTTGCAAACATCATGAATTAACTCTCAAGGTTCACATTTTAATGCCTAAAATTGCATAACAATCACAAGAACACAAATAGACTTTCAAAGAAGGTCCATTCACAATAAATTTTGATCAAACATATTAATTTCCCTCTTAATGAAATTCATTCTTTCTTCACAAAAGAGTTTGGTGAAGATTTCCGCAAGTTTGGTAATTGTGTCTATGAATTCAAGCACACCATCTCCATTTTGCATATGATCACGAAGAAAATGATGCCTAACTTCAATATGCTTACTCTTACACTATTGAATGGGGTTCTTTGATAAATTGACAGCACCAGTGTTATCATACTTATGTGGTATATGATCAAGACTCACACCATAGTCCTTGAGTTGCTAGATCCAAAGAACTTTAGCACAACAACAACCCACGACTATGTATTCTGCCTCGGCCATGGATAAGGCTATATAGTTTTATTTCTTGCCAAACCAAGAGACAAGATAATTTCCTAGAAATTGGCAAATATCCAAGGTACTTTTCCCATCAAGAATACTATTGGCATAGTCTGCATTTGAATAAGCAAGCAAGTCAACAGATATATTCCTCGGATATCATAGTCCTTAATGCATGGTACCAATAAGCTCTCTATATTAGCTTCGTACGGGCTACTAAAAGTAAAAATGTGAGACAAATACGCATGCACCATCGTAGCCATCCGAGTTTGTTCCTCATGCCAGATCCCACTAGCATCTCGAAGACCTTTGATGGTGTTGGTTTCCTTCTTTGAGAGGCATGTTGGTAAAAGAACTTAGAGTTTCGATCACCATGTGCCATCCAGGAAACTCAAGATCTCTATTTCCAATAAATCTCCTCCTGCAAAAGTAGCTTTTCTAGCTTACATTCTAGAACTATTGCTCTCTACAAGTCAAAACCTATGTTGTTATCGTTCTTGAGGATCTTGATCTGTTCTTAAGCTTAGAAATCTGCCAAGAAATTTTATAAAATCTGTCCTTGCTCTAGTTTTTGAGAGAAGATGCACAGGAGTTTATATTCCTAGTGACTGATGCACCACGCTCCTCAAAGCCACACCAGGCCCAACAAACCACATCAATACAATCCTCCTCTAGAGTCCAGGCTTCCTCAAACTGAAAATGATGAGGCAATAAGACTCTCTGAGAAGAAGCGTCACCTTTAACACCCTCCCAACACATCAAAATAGGTCTATAATCTGAATATTGAAACTTTAGGTTACTAGCAATAGCATCAGGAAAAATATTTCTCCACTCCAAATTGCTATAGAAACGATCCAGGCAACACTTGACGAGGTCCTAGTGTGTATAATTATCTTTCCAAGTGAATCGAACCCCAGAAGCATTAAGAGACTAGAGACCTCAACTATTTAAAGCACCCTAAAAGTTTGACATATGAGAGAGATGTCTAGGGTTCCCTCCCCACTTTTCATCGAGTAATAAGATCTCATTATAATCTCCAGCAACTAGCCATGACCATCCCAAAAAGTCATGCATCGATCCAACTCCTCGAAGTAACTCCCATGAGCAGTATCTCAAAAAGGCATTCAGATGACCATAGATACCAGTGATTCTCTAGGAAATAGAATCTAAACAAATAATAGCACCAATATGCCCCTGCGAGAAAGACTTAATCAAGATAGTTGTACCTTTCTGTCAAAGCATAATTAAACCACCATTAGCACCAATACTATCAACAACAAACAAACCATCACAATGAAACAAGAATTTAAAACTAGAGCAAGAATAAGAAGAAATTTTAGTTTCATAAAGAAACACCAATGTGGGATCTTTCAATTTGATAATACGTTGAAGCTTTTTGAATGCTCGTGGGTTCCCAAGCCCCTGGACATTCCAGTATAGGCAACTCATGGCGACCGGCAGGCCTGCGCAGCAGTGCCCGCCAATAGCTCAATAGAATTGATATTCTCACAAGCATTATCAAGTATAACCTTCCTTACTTTTTTGTTAGGGAAAACGATCCTAGATACCTCAACCTTTAACCATTTTCGCGAATCTACCCTCACCTTTAAAACTTATCAATTTGGTCCACCATGTTTACGTATTATATCATGTCTACCCAGCCGTATTTTCGAGTGTGCCACTAATTACATGGCGTCCACACGTGGCCCCACATGTTTGTCTATGTGGCTGAGCACAATGAAGGAACGCAAAACTCACCGTTTCGTCCCACGATTTCCCTAATTTTTTCCCAATTCTAATTTCTAGGGTTTCCAATTACAATACAACTAATAACTTCCATAACTCATTCTATTCCTCTCATTTCTCTCATTTCGCTATGTTATCTTTGTCTCTTCTGTCGTCCATTATTGTTGAAGCTTGTGCTGTGGTCCCCCGTAAGATGGCTCCTTCCAGAAAACAACAATGAAGGTATGCATTTTTTAATACATTGAATGGGTAAAGCAATGCAAGTGGGGAATCTTATTCTCGTGGGTATAACATTGTAGGGAATATACATTTGTTATTACTACAACCTTCGAGCACTTTCTGAACATAATGCAATTACTACAAATGCCATTTCGTATATGCATTTGTTAAGTGGCTATATAATAAAATGCATTTGCTACAAAGTGCCCCAATTCCAAATGCATTTGTTATTTTTGCATTTATTATTACTACAGGCATTTGCATTTGTTATTACTACAAAGTTGCATTTTTATTGCCGTATTACTAATTTAATTGCTGTGTGTATATTTATGCAGTATTACTATTGAATTTCATCATCGTGGGGCATTAATTAGTAATCCTGTAGTCAAGTATGTTAGTGGGTGTAGTGTAAATCTTAGTGGCATTTTTAGTTTCAATATGGATGATATTGAGGAGATAGTGAAAACATTGGGATATACACATTTCTTAAGTGTTGCCTATGAACCCCCTAGGAGATGGAACCCTATAGGGAAGGATCTAGGCTTAGTTTTTGTTGAGACTGAGGAAGAGTGCAAAAAGATGTTTGCAAAAGGTTTAGATTATGGGTTTTTAAAAGTTTATGCTGAAGCTGTAACAATGACTCCAAATTGTGGGCAATCTATAATTGAAAATGATAATCAACCTCATAATGATAATGCAGATGAACCATTGACTGTAGTTGCATTTGAAAATGCAAATCAAAATGAAACTGAACCTGAAAGTATTGTAAATAAAGGGGAAAATGAAGTAGAGCTTGAATGTGTGAACAATGTTGATGACTATGTTGGATCTAGTAAGGATGAAGATTATACCCCTGAAAATGATGAATGTGATGATGAGGATAGCTTATCTTCTAATGTTTCTAACTCAGATATGGATCAGGAATATGTTATTGCAAAACAGAATTTGAAAGACTCTAGCAAGACTGTAGTTTACAATGGATTTGAGTTAGAATTGGCTAAGGACCAAGGGTAAGATGACACTGGGTTTGTGGGGGGCTAGTAGCAATACTAGAGTGGATGACAATGTGAGTGATAGTAGTGAGTACCATTATGAGTATCCTGACAATGATGCTGAGGTTGATCCTCCTGTTTCAAGTGATGAGGATGACTGTGGTTTTAGGAAAAAAAAAAGAGGGAGAAAAAAATAACTTACAATCCTAAGTGTAATCATCAAGAGTTAAAGTTTGTGGCAGGAACAAAATTCACAAATGCAGAACAATTTAGAGGAGCAGTACAGAATTATGCTATTGCAAATGGGTATGATGTGTGGTGGAAAAGGACTGGAGAAGATAGGATGGAAGCACAATGCAAAGGAAACTGCAGTTGGAGAGTGTATGCTTCAAAGGATCCAAATGAGAGGACATTCATGGTTAGGACTGTTAGACCTAACCATAACTGTGCTAGGGTGCAAAGAAATAATATGGCAACTACAAAGTGGCTGGCTGATGAGTTTTTAAATGAATTTAGAAAGAAACCAAATTATTTTGTAGGTGAAATGGAATCTGATTTGATGACAAAATATGCACTGAAAGTCTCAAAATGCTCATGTTATAGGGTAAAAAGCTGGCTTTAGTGAAGCTTAGAGGATCAATAGAGGCTCATTATGCCAAGTTGAGATCCTATGTGCATGAATTGAAGAAAGTTGATAGAGAAGGAAGTTTTGATCTAGAATGCAATATGGAAGGGGATTATTCTGTTTTTCAAGGATTATACATATGTTTTAATGGATTAAGGAAGAGTTTTATGCAAGGATGTAGACCTGTCATATCCCTAGATGGTGCATTTCTGAAGAATATACTTGGGGGTGCAATTTTAAGTGTAATTGGTCGTGATGGTAACAACCAAATGTACCCCATTGCTTGGGTAGTGGTGTTGGCTGAGAACGAAAACACTTGGAGATGGTTCCTAAGCAGATTTTCAATGACTTGTCCATTGACACAAGCATAGGATGGACCTTCATAAGTGACCAACAAAGGTTTGTTTATTGCCTATTTTTTCTTATACTTGAATCAGTTACTAGTTAAATTACTTACATTTAATTTACTTTGTTGATGTGTATAGGGCCTTATTAAAGTATTATAAGAGTTTGTCCCACATGCTGAAATAAGAAATCGGAAGAAATTGCATAATGGAATTGAACTTAACAGCTATTTTGGAAAATTGTATACAGTACATATGAAGCACAATTTGTGGCTAACTTGAAGGAACTTAGAAAAGTTAATCCTGAGGCAGAAGATGGATTTGTTTCCAGTGATCCAAGACTCTTCTGTAAAGCATACATATCCACTCTCCCTAAGTGTGACAATGTTGACAACAACATTGCTGAGACTTTTAATGAATAGATATGCAAAGCAAGGTTGCTGCATATTATTGACATGTTGGAAGAGATTAGGGGTGCTTTGATGGAAAGGATTAAAATAAAGTCTGACATGATGAAAAATAATTTGGATGAATTGTGCCCAAGGATTAGAAAGAAGATTGAGAAGTTAAAGTGGGAAACCAGATTCTGTATACCAAAGCCAGGGGAAAGGAATGTGAGGACTGTTAGTGGTTATACAGAAACAGCAACAGTAGCAAGGCAATCCAGAAAGAGGTCTGACACCCAAAGATCAACTACAGCTACAAAGGAACAAAGATCAGCTACTCATGAACAAAGTGTGAAAGTTTGTAGCCAAACTTCAACAGCTACAAAGGCAAAAGAGAATGTGACTGTGTTCGATAGGTGTCTCAAAAAGCGCAGCAACTAATATATCAGTTAGTTCGAAAGGCAAAGAAAAGGTGGTAGCTGATGTGCGTAAAATACACACATCTAAATGGGGTTTTTAAGATTGATTTTATGGACATTTGGATATGAATTGGTCCCAACACTCGCCCTATGCATTTGTTTGTGTGCATTAGGTTCAAAAGAAGTCAAAGAATGATAAAGGGAAGAATTGGAGCATAATTGGACGTCAAAGCTATTGAAACAAGCTAAATATGAGCATGAGGAAGCTGAAAATGGCCGTGTTAGTTTCAACACTGGCCGTGTTCCTAACACGGGCACCAATACGGCCATTTTGGATGCATTAGACATCAAAGAAGAAGAGGCGTTAGGGAGCACGACCACAGAGAGTAACACGGCCAGGAACACCAAGCCGTGTTGGGAACATGTGCATCAACACGACCGTGTTGGTGGCAACAGGGGGAATTAATTAAAAGAAAGAAAAGAGGAAAGAAAGAGGGAGAGCGGGGGAGAACATCCCAAACCCTAACTTTTCTCTCCCTAAAGGTTTTCTGAGCTGAAACTAAGGAAAAAGGAGACTTGGATTAAGGTTTCAATCAGATTCCCTTCAAAGATTGAAGATTGGGCGAGGTTCATTGATTGGTTTTCAAATCGAGCAAGAGGAATGAGAATCGATTCAATTCGAGCAAGAGGAATTGGGGCTGTTTACTCTCGTCCAAGGGTGTAATCGGGTTTCTCTACCTTTACTCTTTGTTGTAATTGTATTCTTGTGGATTTTGATAATGAACATGATTAGCTAGATTGATTAAATCCATTGGGATTTCTTTACTATATTGGCTTAGTATTATATTGTTGAATTGTTTTGGTTAGTTTTGTATTCTTCTTGCTTTCAGTATTAATAAGATAATGCATTATTCATGAGACATTGTGAATTGTGTGTTTAGATTGATTTGTGTGATTGAGAAGTCCATTTGGCAATTGGAATTTTGAATAGTAAGAACTGGTTAATAATCAATTAGAGATAAGGATAATTAACTAGCCGGATTAAGAATTAACAAAGCTTAATAGAGGCGGATTAAAGCTTAATGCTAATTTAAGAATCAATCGTTAGGAAGAGATTCCAATTTTAGGTTATTAGGTTTAGGAATTCGGTTATCGAGAGAGAGAAACCGAATTCGGTTAAGAATTCGTCCACGGGTAGCATAATTAGACTCACCAATCCTTTATCTTTTGTTTGATTGCCAACTAGTTTAGGTTCCCTTTGGGTTTGCTTTCTTGTCTTGGTTATTTTAGTTATCTATTACTCCTGCATCTCCCTTAGAACTTAGCTTGTAGCTATTAGTTAGTTTAGAAATTATTCATCACTCATTTTAGGTTAATATAACAAAGAACAAAGGAGTAACTCTTGGCTTTCACTTTCCCGAGGAATACGACCTTGATACTCGCCATTAGTGCTAGACTGCATCGATAGGTATATTGCCTTAGATTGTAGCTAACACAGATAGCACACATCAAGTTTTTAGCGCCGTTGCCGGGGAATTGTTTGAAAACTAGAGTAAAATTTGCTATTTGTTAATTTAGCCATTATTTTTATTTATTTATGTTTTGTTTGTACATATTTATTTAGTTAAGTTTATGATTCAGGTAGTGAATGATAAGGAGGTTCAATGTTAAATTCAAACTCTTTGTATGATGCGTTGGAAAATGGGATTAGGAACTAAGAGAGTGCTAAAAATTGGGATACCCGTGCATCTTTAGAAGCTCGAGTGGAATCGTTTTGCAGGGCTACCGATCAACTCTCCACTCCTATCCTTTCATCTCAAGTCTTTTGTGAATGTTGTTGTAGTTTACATTTGAGTAGTGATTGTCCATTGTATAGTGATGTTGCTCATTGTTCTTATAACTATGAAAAGGTGAATTATACGGGAAGTTGGCCAAATGACTCGTATGGAAGCACCTACAATCAAGAATGGAGCACTCATTCACCCTTTGGATGGAGCTTAGATGGCCAAGAACCACCAGAATCTCAGCAGCCTAATCTTGCACCATCAACTCAAGGTGAAGAGTTAGTGTCAGAGGAGCTGATGATGAGGTTTATTGCAAGTCTTGAGGATAGATTCCAACAAACAGAGAGGATACTTGAAGATCAACAAGCCTCGATTAAGAACATAGAGCATCAAGTAGGCTTAATCTTCAAGTTACTAGCTGAAGAGCAATTGGGAACTCCATCAAACGCTACTGAATCCGAGGAACACTTGAGCACCGTCACTTTGCGTTCAGGTGAGAATTTTTCTGGGTTATCTATTATGTTTGACAATGATGCTTCTGTGTACGATGACTCTTTGAACATGGAGATAGAACCAGAAAAGGAAGAGGTAAACATGATCCCTTTGAAAGACTACTAACATGAACATACAGTTGATGAGGCTGAGTTGCAGTTAGAGGAATTTTTGGTGGATTTTCCACAAGTCCCTTTGATGATGGAAGATTGATGCAACCAAGGATGCAACTAAGTCAACTAGCATGGATCCACTAGCCTATGGAGGACCAATGACACGAGCAAGGAGTAAGAAGTTCAAGCAAGCCTTAAATTCATACTTGGAGCATGTCTTGAAGATGGCTAATGATGGTGCTTTTGATGGTTTTGATGATGATAACAATGTCTTAAAGATAGTGACATTAATTGCCATTAATGAGCAAAGGGGGCAGAAGCTCAACTTCCATAAGGCGTGACCACGCCTTACAACCTGTGGGCTGCACAGAAAGGGGGCAGAAGCTCAACTTCCATAAGGCGTGACCACGCCTTACAGTATATAAGCTGCCTATAAAAAGAGCTTCAAATTTTTCAAGAAAACATTCGTAATGAATCCATTTTTAGTTAATTTCCTCTATTTTTGGAAGTACTGGATAAAGAGAACTTCCTCCCATGAATTTAGGATTTTAATGAGGGTTAGATTACTCTTTATCTTATCCTTCCTTTAAGGGATAAGATTGGCCATATATTAGGAGTCTTTTAGGGTTTGATTTTGATTCCTTATCTCTTAGTCCTTTTAGGGTTTAGAATCACTTCAAAGCCCTATAAATAGAGCTATATATTTCGGCTAAAACAATAAGATCAATATATATTTCTGAATGAAGTTTTATTTGAGTTGTTAACTCTTATTCCTTAAGGTGCTCCTTATTGAATTTCTTGAGATTAAATTAACTTGTTTGATTTAGTTTCACATCTACATGTTTGATCAATCAATTAACTTTTTATTAGTTTCCTGGGTTGTTTGAACATTCTTCATCTATTTATAACTAAAGGGCTTAGTAGTTCTATTGCTAAGTTTGTTAGTTCCATAATCAATTACAAACTTTCAAGTTAGATTTTGGGGCGACAAATTCGAACTTATTAGTAAGGGTGCTTCCTCTTAAATAGGGAGAGCGTTTATCAGTTTGATTTTCTCACCATTACTTATCTTGGTGTTTGAACGTATCCGGTTCGAGTTCGTATCATTTGGTATCAAAGCCAAACTTGTAAGTTGGTTTACTTTCTTTTCAATTAAGAGTTTGTCTTCTATTTCATTTCAATTTTTGTTCACATCATTATAAGAAAAAAAAAGTATACTATTTTCATTGCTGCCCGCATACCAAGGCAGATTTCAAAAAAAACAAAAAAAAGGAACGGAAAACTAACCCTAACCATTTGTGTTGGGTAGTTCTTGAAGAATTGATTCTTGATTGATTCATTCCGAAATTCTTTTTAATTGATTGGAGCTGTTCTTCATTCTTAAAATTCTGATTTGGGTAATTTTGTTTGTTTTCTCTTAAAAAGCTTTTCTTTTGGGTTAATTGAGTCTTGTTCGATTAGTTGTAAGCTTGTTTTGTTCACACGCTTATAATTTGTTTTATTAATTCACGAGTATTCTATTAAACTTCAGAATTAATAAACGTTAAGAGGTTGTGAAAAACTTGTTCTTGTGATTACTAGAACAATTTGATTTAATTTCTATAAGGAATTCAATTCTTTGTGAGTGAAACACGTGAGGGAGTGATCTTTTCTTGTTTTGCCTTTGACTATAAGAAGCCTCCAGAGTATAACACTTGATCATGTCTTTTATTTTTGTTTTCTTTTCTAGTCTTTTAGTTTAACCATGTCATCTGAACAGCCATTGACTTTGGAAAATTTAGCTTATACATTGAGAGATGTAGTAGAACATATGTAAAAACAATTTCAAAAACAAGATGACAAATTAACTAGGTTATTGAATGATATGCCTAAAACGTCTAAAGGGGATGGTTCTGATAATGACCAAGGAAGTGAGTCTAAAGGGTCTAGATATAATCTCCAACCCAAAATTGACACTAATTTGGGTAGCATTAAGATGAAAATACCATCTTTTCATGGTAAGAGTGACCTTGAAGTTTATTTGGAGTGGGAAAAGAAGGTTGAAAGGGTTTTTGAATGTCATAACTATAGTGAGTCTAAAAAGGTTAAACTTGCTATTGCTGAATTTTGTGATTATGCTGCCATTTGGTGGGATCAATTGGTGAGTGGTCGTAGGCATTATGGGGAACCCCAGTTGGTTCATGGGATGAGGTTAAGCGCATTATGCGTAAAAGGTTTGTGCCATCGCACTACCAAAGAGATTTGTACAACAAGTTACAAAATTTAGTACAAGGTAGTAAGAGTGTTGAGGAGTATTGGCAATCTATGGAGATAGCTATGATTAGAGCCAATATAGATGAGGATAGGGAAGCCACAAATGCAAGATTTCTGCATGGTTTGAATCGTGATATTGCTAACATAATTGAATTGCAACATTATGTAGAGATAGAGGACATGTTGCACATGGCCGTAAAGATGGAAAAGCAATTAAAAACCAAGAGCAAAAGTGCTGCCCCTAGCTCAAAATGGAGTAACACATGGAAAGGGAGAAACCAACCCCCTAGCAAGGGTCGTGAGGCATCAAAGGACATCAAGGCAGTCCCTAAATTTGATGTTAACACTAAGCCAACGACGCAAAGTGACCTCAAATCAAAGAAAGTGCAATGCTTCAAGTGTTTGGGGTATGGGCATATATCTTCCCAATGTCCAAACAAGCGGACCATGGCAATTCAAAGTGGTGAAGTGGTCTTTGAGAGTGATGAAGAATCTGAACCTAGTGAGGAGGATTACCTAGACATGCCTGAGTTGGAGGATTGTGATGATGTGCAATTGAGTGAGGTTAGTAATGTACTTGTAACCTTTAGAGCTCTTAATTTACAACCTATTAATGATGATGCTCAAAGGGAAAACATATTCCATACTACATGTAAAGTACAAAACCATGATGCTAATTGTAGTTTAATCATTGATGGGGGTAGTTGTACTAATGTAGCAAGTGCTATGATGGTTGATAAACTTAAGCTTCCAACTATTAAGCACCCTAAGCCATACACCTTGCAATGGCTTAATGATCAAAGTGGGATTAGAGTTACTAAGCAAGTACGGGTTGCATTTAATGTAAAGAAGTATCATGATGAGGTACTATATGATGTTGTTCCCATGCATGCATGTCATATGTTGCTAGGTAGACCATGGTTATATGATAGATCTGTAATTCATAATGGTCGAACCAATGCATATTCTCTTGTAATAGATGGAAAACCATATGTTTTGGCACCGTTAAGTCCTAAAGAAGTTTATGAATTACAAAAAATTGTAAAGGATTGAATGGAAGCATATGAGAGAAAAATAAAAGTGTGAGAGTGCACATGAAAAAGAAAAAGTGCACAAGCAAAAGGAGAGTTGTGTGGAAAATAATGAGGGGCGAGAGCAAAGAGTGGTAAAAGGAGAGTTTAGTGAGGGTTTGCACAAGAATGTGAGCAAAAGAATGAGTAAGGCGCAAGAAAAAGGGGAGACAAGTGAGAAAAAAGTAAGTTTCTTAGTTAGAGAGCGAGACATGAGAAAGGCTTTGAGTGAAAATAGGCGAGTACTTGTACTTATGTACAAGGAGACTTTATTTAACACTAATAATCTTAACTCTTCTCTTCCTAGTATGTTTGTAAGTGTTTTGCAGGAGTTTGTGATTCACACGGATCATGAAGCATTGAAGCACTTGAAGGGACAGAACAAGTTGGATAAACGCCATGCTAAGTGGAGGGAATTCATTGAGGCGTCTCCCTATGTCATTAAGTACAAGCAAGTGAATTTAGATGGCGCAAAGAAGGTTGAATTTATGTTGAAATTGCATGAACAAGTGCGTGCAAACTTAGAAAGACGCAATGAATAAATCACCAAACAACGCAATAAGGGCCGTAAAAGGATGGTATTTGAAGTTGGTGATTGGGTTTGGATGCACTTCAGGAAGGAAAGGTTTCCCAACCAAAGGAAATCAAATTTGATGCCATGTGGTGATGGTCCATTTGAAGTGATAGAGCACATCAACGATAATGCATACAAAGTTGACTTACCTGGTGAGTATAATGTTAGTGCTACTTTTAATGTTACTGATTTATCTCCTTTTGATTTTGATGAAGGCGTTGATTCGAGGTTGAATCCTTTCGAAGAGGGGGGGAATGATGCAACCAAGGATGCATCTAAGTCAACTAGCATGGATCCACTAGCCTATGGAGGACCAATGACATAAGCAAGGAGTAAGAAGTTCAAGCAAGCCTTAAATTCATACTTGGAGCATGTCTTGAAGATGGCTAATGATAGTGCTTTTTATGGTTTTGATGATGATAACAATGTCTTGAAGATAGTGACATTAATTGCCATTAATGAACAAAGGGGGCAGAAGCTCAACTTCCATAAGGTGTGACCACGCCATACAGTATATAAGCTGCCTATAAAAAGAGCTTCAAATTTTTCAAGAAAACATTCGTAATGAATCCATTTTTAGTTAATTTCCTCTATTTTTGGAAGTATTGGATAAAGAGAACTTCCTCCCATGAATTTAGGATTTTAATGAGGGTTAGATTACTCTTTATCTTATCCTTCCTTATAGGGATAAGATTGGCCATATATTAGGAGTCTTTTAGGGTTTGATTTTGATTCCTTATCTCTTAGTCCTTTTAGGGTTTAGAATCACTTCAAAGCCCTATAAATAGAGTTATGTATTTCGGCTAAAATAATAAGATCAATATATATTTTTGAATGAAGTTTTATTTGAGTTGTTAACTCTTATTCCTTAAGGTGCTCCTTATTGAATTTCTTGAGATTAAATTAACTTGTTTGATTTAGTTTCACATCTACATGTTTGATCAATCAATTAACTTTTTATTAGTTTCTTGGGTTGTTTGAACATTCTTCATCTATTTATAACTAAAGGGCTTAGTAGTTCTATTGCTAAGTTTGTTAGTTCCATAATCAATTGCAAACTTTCAAGTTAGATTTTGGGGCGACAAATTCGAACTTATTGGTAAGGGTGCTCCCTCTTAAATAGGGAGAGCGTTTATCAGTTTGATTTTCTCACCATTACTTATCCTGGTATTTGAACGTATCCAGTTCGAGTTCGTATCAAAGATGAGCACGAGTTATCCAATGAAGAAGTTTTGGAGGAGCTCGAGTTTCTTCTAGCAAGTGAACCAAGCCAAGGACTAGAGAAAACCATCGACGTTCCTGAAGAAATTGCCCAACCGTCGATCCTTCCAATTGGTGAAACTTCAACTTTCAAATTGGAAGAGCCCCTAGAGCATCATGACTACGTGCAATTATACGAGGAGCGAGTTTTGCCCATCATACTGGCAGCTTGCTTGACAGTCGAGAAGAGGAAATTGACGATTATCCCTCTAAGCGGATACTTGAAGACATTTTCTTGGAAGAAGGATGGATAGTCGTCGACCACGCCCGTTTTCTTTTCACCATGAGTCCAGCTAAGAAGACTCATCACATCAAAAAGAAGCGCTTTTGGGAGGCACCCCAATTTTTATCTTTAATCTCTAATATTTTAACCTTTTGTTTTGAAACATTGTATTAGTTTTAGTTTTCATATTTTATTTAATTTTTGTTTTAGTTTCGATTTTAATTCTTTATTTTATTATTTGCAGCCACTCCTCTACCACAGACTAGCCAACGCCCTGATATACCTACTGATGCACCTCTTTTCACTCCGGAGCTATAGTCAGGGCAGTATTAGTTCTTTCTCCTTTTTGATTTCTTATATTTTGTACACTGGGGACAGTGTGTCCTTCAAGTGTGGGGTGGGTGATATTTATCCCATCTCAGTTATTTGTTTATTCTTTATGCAATCTTTTGTAAAATTTTGAAAATTTTTCATTTTGTTTCGATGCTCTTACTGTTGACTTGCTTTTGAAATCCTGTTTATGTCCATGTGATCGGGTAAAACCGATAGTGTTGAGTTTTGTGAAAGAATGTAAGATAATTAGTTTGAGTTTTGCACTAAGTTGCTTTGGTTTATTTAATTCTGTTTTGATGATTTTTGTTTGGAACCTACTCAAAAGCACACTTGTGAGAAATTGAGCCTACATTGTAAGCATACACTTTATATGCTTGTATATATTTCTTGTTGAGAGTGCCAATTACTGTCTTTACTTTTAGAATTTGCTCCGTAATGCTTATGAGGGCCACAAGAAGAGTTTAACACTTTGGTATGATAGAGGCACTTAGATTTTTCATTCTAGCCAAATAGCCTTCATTTGTTTATTGATTCTGTAGATAACCCCCTATTTCACCATTTTTTTTATCATATTTCATTACCACTTAGTTTTATTCTGCTTTGGGTTATGATTCTGCACATTAGTTGTTTTTATTAGGAATTTTTGTCTTGGGAATAGTGTGGAATCTTATAGCAGCTTTCTTCAATCCAAAAGAAATTCACTCTATTATGTGAATGTTCTTCCCTTATGAAAAAAAAAGAAAAAAACAAGAAAAAAATAAATAGAATAATAAGAGGGAAAGGTGATGAAAAGAAAGAAAGTAAGTGAGCTAAACATTTTGACTTAATTCCTATTTCCCACCTTGGACTATTGTCCATTGCTTACCCCTTGTGATCATTGTGGCTTGTGTGCAGGTCATGTATTTCATTGCAGAACACCATAGGTTCAACTCTTATCAAATTTACCTACCCCTACCTAATCCCCATTACAACCCTTATAAAGACCTCTTGACATGGTTGTTGACTCTCCATAAGTGGTAGGAGTAGGATTTAAGAGCAAGCCTATAGTAAGGCAGTAGTTGATGCATTGAGCGATTAAACACTACCCTTTAAACACTTTGAGTGATTTAGAGTGAATCTGGTGAGGAGTTGGTTCTAAATAATTTTGTTGAGACAGTATTTTGTAAATTATTGGCATCTTGGTTGTGATACTTGAATTGATTGCTTCGTTTCTTTTTGTTTGACTTACGCTTGTTAAGGATATGTGTAGGAGCTCTCTAGCTTGTCCGTCACCTTAAGTGTTGTTCCTTAGTGGTTTATTTTCCTTATTTTACTTTTGATTGCTTGAAGATAAGCAATGAGCTAAGTGTGGGGTTATTTGATGTGCGTAAAATACACACATCTAAATGGGGGTTTTAAGATTGATTTTATGGACATTTGGATGTGAATTGGTCCCAACACTCACCCTATGCGTTTGTTTGTGTGCATTAGGTCCAAAAGAAGTCAAAGAATAATAAAGGGAAGAATTGGAGCATAATTGGATGTCAAAGCTGCCGAAACAAGCTAAGTACGAGCATGAGGAAGCTGAAAATGGTCGTGTTGGTTTCAACACTGGCCGTGTTCCCAACACGGCCGTTTTGGATGCATTAGAAATCAAAGAAGAAGAGGCGTTAGGGAGCACGACCACAGAGAGTAACACGGCCAGGAACACCAAACCGTGTTGGGAACATGGGCATCAACACGACTGTGTTGGCAGTAACAGGGGGAATTAATTAAAAGAAAGAAGAGAGGAAAGAAAGAGGGAGAGCGGGGGAGAACGTCCCAAACCCTAACTTTTCTCTCCCTAAGGGTTTTCTGAGCTGAAACTAAGGAAAAAGGAGACTTGGATTAAGGTTTCAATCAGATTCTCTTCAAAGATTGAAGATTGGGCGAGGTTCATTGATTGGTTTTCAAATCAAGCAAGAGGAATGAGAATCGATTCAATTCGAGCAAGAGGAATTGGGGCTGTTTACTCTCATCCAAGGGTGTATTCGGGTTTCTCTACCTTTACTCTTTGTTGTAATTGTATTCTTATGGATTTTGATAATGAATATGATTAGCTAGATTGATTAAATCCATTGGGATTTCTTTACTATGTTGGCTTAGTATTATATTGTTGGATTTTTTGGGTTAGTTTTGTATTCTTCTTGCTTTCAGTATTAATAAGATAATGCATTATTCATGAGACATTGTGAATTGTGTGTTTAGATTGCTTTATGTGATTGAGAAGTCCATTTGGCAATTGAAATTTTGAATAGCAAGAACTGATTAATAATCGCTTAGAGATAAGGATAATTAACTAGCCGGATTAAGAATTAACAAAGCTTAATAGAGGCGGATTAAAGCTTAATGCTAATTTAAGAATCAATTGTTAGGAAGAGATTCCAACTTTAGGTTATTAGGTTTAGGAATTCGATTATCTCGAGAGAGAAACCGAATTCGGTTAAGAATTCGTCCACGGGTAGCATAATTAGACTCACCAATCCTTTATCTTTTGTTTGATTGCCAACTAGTTTAGGTTCTATTTGGGTTTGCTTTCTTGTCTTGGTTATTTTAGTTATCAATTACTCATGCATCTCCCTTAGAACTTAGCTTGTAGCTATTAGTTAGTTTATAAATTATTCATCACTCATTTTAGGTTAATATAACAAAGAACAAAGAAGTAACTCTAGGCTTTCACTTTCTCGAGGAATACGACCTTGATACTCATCATTAGTGCTAGACTACATCGATAGGTACACTGCCTTAGATTGTAGCTAACACTGATAGCACACATCAGTAGCTACAAAAACAAAGACTAGTAAGAATGCAGATTTAGTGATTCAAGAAGGGCAACATGTTTTGCCAAAGCCAATGCAGAAGTTTAAGAAGTTGCCTTAGAGAAATTGCAGTACTGTGTTTTTGTTAAAGCTTATAAAGTTGCATGAAACAAATCTATCATTTGAACCATATCAATTAGTTTGCCTCAATATTAGTTGTTTAGTTATTTTATGTGTTTTGTCTTTTTAAAGACATATGTTTAATGTACCCCATGATTTTTGTTAGGATTCTATATTATAGTAATGTTAAAAGGTTGTTTAATGCCTATTTTATCTGTCCAAATGTGAATCTGTCATAATAATTATAGGTTCACTTTACTTCATCAAAGCCATAAGCAATACATGCAAAATATCTTAAGAGAAAAATAAGAGCTTCATTGCATAATCAATTATAAAAGTTGGTAATTCAATTCACCATTGATTACAAGATTCAACCCCACCCATATACTACAAACCCAAATCCTACACCTTGCTACATTAACCATAAATCTTGTCTGGCAGCGCAACTCCTGTCTGGCAGAAACAGGCACAAACTGATCATCAAACATCAAACTTTCCTTCATCAAACTTTCCTTTATATTTTTCAACTTTTCAATCATTCATTACAATGTTCAACCATACCACAGAAACCGAACTTGAAAAGCAACAAATGTTCCGGCTCAATCGTCAAACTTCTTCTCATTCACCCAATCTTCATGATAAGAGCACAGCTCCGCCCCTAAATGACCAAATTGAAATAAAAGCATCATACATTGTTGACAACAGAAGCTTGATTATGCCCCCTTATACTTTGAAGTGGAAATGAGAGGAATAGAATGTGTTATGGAAGTTATTAGTTGTATTGTAATTGTAAACCCTAGAAATTAGAATTGGGGATAGAATTGGAGAAAAAATTGGGGAAGGAATTGGGACGAAACGGTGAGTTTTGAGGTACTTCTATATCCTCAGCCATATAGACATATATGTAGAGCAACATGTGGACGCCATGTCATTAGTGGCACATGCCAAAACGCGGGTGGGTAGGAATTATACAATACGCAAACATGGTGGACCAAATTGATAAGTTTTAAAGGTGAGGGTAGATTCGCGAAAACGGTTAAAGGTCGGGGTATCTGGGATCGTTTTCCCTTTTTGTTATGATTTGCCTCAACGTCAATCGTTGTATTATGATCATTAATACTTAACCTCTTACTATTAACATTTAGATTTAATAGAGGAGTGTGCATACCTGTCTCAATGGGAATAAAAGTGGAATTCTGTCTCAATGGGAATAAAAGTGGAATTCTTACTTGCCTTTGGAGGTCTGCCCCTATATTGTTGTCCACCTTGAGAGCCTCTCCCTCTGGTCCCTCTCGAATTAAGAGCAATACTAGGACCCGAAGAGAAAGAACACAAGGTTGTCCTAGCATCATCCATGGCCAATTCATGCACATGTTGTCCATTATCTAGAGCATGTACCAATACCTCCCTACCAACATTCCTCTCCTCGTGCACTAATGAATCCATGCACGTAGGGATGTTATTACTGTGAGTGAGGGCCATTGGCAGCTTCCCCTTGTCCATACTTTGGACATTAATCCTCAGCTCACATGGCTCACGTGGAACAGCAGCATGCAATGCCACTACCTCATCAACCACGTTCATTTGGTCAGTTGTCCCGCTGCCATCACAATGAATATGAGTGCTGGTGTCAACCAGCTCCACTCCCTTACGACGTCTGGTGTGCTACTGTCTCCTTCCAGTCCTCGCTTGCTTCCTCTTTTCACGGCCAAAACCGAAGCTAGCAGCCCTCATCCACACCCCAAAGTTCAGGTTGTTAATATAATGTTGTCCCCTTGTGTAACTTTCATGCATTCCCTTAAAACATGTCCAATACAGCCACAATAAAAGCAAAAATCATGGAGTCTTTCGTACATAACCACAATAGTTTGGTTACCTTGATCATCTCTAGTATCCAGCAAGATACAATGCTTCAAGGGTTTATTAATATTAATTGCAATTCTAATTCGAAGATACCTACTAAATCATTCACCTGAAGCCCGTCCATCCACCTCCAACACCTCACCGACTTCAGCTCCCAAGGTTAAGGTAACTTCTTTTGTCATGAAAGCCACGGGGATATTGTGAAATTGAACCCAAAAAGCCACTTTGTCAAACGGCAGAGTGCAAGTATGTTGTCTGTCTTTTATTTCGGAAAACACAAGTAAGCATCGATCAAAGCTCCAAGATCCGCCACTGAGGATACAGTTCCTTTCCAACTTTGAGTGAAAATGGAAAATATAAACGTTATCACCCACCATCTCAACATCCACTCCTTTAAGAGATTTGTAAAATATTCGGCATATTCAATTGGAAGGCCTCCCGTGTAGAATCTTTTATATCACTATTTAAGAAACTTTTAAGTTTTATTTTTGGGACTCCGTCATATTTTTCATTTCTAAAGAAACTTTTAGATAGTTAATTTCATTTCATTTCTTAGGATTTTATTGGATATTACTCAAGGAAGAACATCAATTTCACCTTTGTTTCTAAAATTTGAAGATACGAATTAGAAGATTTCCACTACTTCTCATCCATGAATAGTTTGAGATTTTCTTTTCTTATTCTTTATTTTTTTATTGCAATGTGTTGGAACTAAATTTGTTGCTATTTGAATTTTGATGAACCTTAATTTGTATTGTACGTATTGATTCAAGTTTATGCAATTAAATCTTTCCTATGAGTTGTTTTATCCCTTTAATTGTTTAATCATCTATTTCAATTGATAAGTCGACGTATTGATTGAGATTTTTTTTCATAATTTGATTACGGATAACTATTGATGAATTGATCACATCTTAGGGATTAAGAATTTATTGGAATACTAAAGATAGATCTACAAAAGTCTTTAGTTTAATAGTTTCCTAATTTTAATGCATGACCTAAGTGAGTGGGTTTGAGAAGAAATTGATTTCCATCCTCTTAGAATGTCAATTCAATTTTTGAATTTGATTTAATAATTGACTCATGAAGTATTTAACTTGTTAGGGGGATTCATTGCCTGAATAGGCTTTATCCTTAACAAATAATCCAATTGATTTAATTTTTGCTTTTAATCTAGTTTACTTTTAAACTCCACCATATCCAAACAATATCTTATTTGCTAAACATTATTATATGTATGAAAATAGTATTCACAATTAGTTCCTAGTGAAACAATACTCTTACTCATCATTTTATTACTTGATACAATCGGTGTACTTTGCCGTATGCGGATAGCGCACATCACGAAATATTAATATTCACATACATAGCATGTGGGTAAAGAACTAGTTAAGCAGAGTAACTATTGAAAAAAGAAAAAATACTCCCCGTTTTGAATGAAAAACTTGAATGCAATATCAAAGCCATTTGTAATTATTTAAACAAAGATATTAAAATTATTGTAATTTTTTGTATTATAGCTCTAAATTTAAATAGAATATAAATAAATATTTAATTGAAATTGAAAGTCTGATAAGAAAGAAAACATCCAATCATGATTTGCATGAAATTTCTGCTATTTCTTATGCAACTACTATAATATCAATAATGCCATGAGTTTGGGCTTCTATTACTGACATAAATATATAAAAAGAAATTTAAGGTAAGGTATATATGTTTCATATATTAATATTTTTTGTGTTAACTAGTCTCATCATGCTCATTAGGAGTATTCAATCAAATTGATAATCCGATCAACCTGAAAAATTTGATGAGAACCAAAAAAATATTATTGGGTTTAAACTGTTTTCAATTAGAGATAGTTTAAAAATATCTAAAACTAAGCAAAACTGGGTTGGACTTGGTTTTAGACATAAAGAGTATAGTAAAACCATACTAAACCCGATGTAAAGTAAAAAATAAAATCTATATACAAAATATAACTTATATGAAATTATATCATTTTAATATATATATATATATATATATATATTCATAGCCCTAAAACTTTAAAGAATAGTTCATCTTTTTTTATTTTGGTGCTCTCTTCTCTCAAACCTTTATAATTGTTTCTTAATTTTTTTTATTTTTTCTCATCAAGAAGTAATTTTTAATTTTATTCTTTATTTATTTAACTCTATTTGTCATCTAATCTAACTATGTAATTATATCTAATTTTGTTTTTACTTTTCCTTTTGAGGATTTTTAATTTTTATATAAATATAATTATTTCAGATTATATTTTCAAAACTGAACCCAATTTAAAAACTTATGAACTCGAATTTATTAGTTTTTCAATTTTAAGTATTGGGTTTGTTTCAAATAAGTACAATCCAACTAATACGGTTTGCGTTAATACATAGCTTCTAAACCAATCAACCAGACTCCACAAATGTACCTATTGCTCATAGAAGTTAACGCATGTTAGCTAAGTCATTTCATGACTAAAGGCACTCTTAATTTTGACCTTGATAATTAAATTGAGTTTTTCTAACCACCATCAGCTTGTTGCGATCGCGACTTTCATATTCAATTGATTATTGAAGCTGAAGGGAATATCACAGTCATGAGCAAGAAGTAGCGAAAAAGTGCAAAATGGAGATAGTAGGTATCACGCCCAATGTCGCAACCACGACCAAGCTCGCTACCTTAGAAGCCCTACCTCTAGTAGATCGCGGTTGCGATGCTCATATCCGTTAGAAAGACAGCCAACAGTTACTTATGATACAGCAAATCACGAAGTACCACATGGATTATAATTGTTGCTACTTTAAGAATCGCGATGTCAACCAAGTAGTCTCGACCGCGAAATGCCTAGAGCTAGAAGCAATGGAAGGCTTATGAACCATAGTGTAATGTCTTTTGGCTTTTATAAGGTATAAATACCCCCTTTAAAAGACATTTATGGTTGATCAACAATCTCCACTTGTGCCTTATCCATTGCTCATTTATTTCACACATTTCTTATTAAATTTTGCATGTAATAACCTAGTAAAGGTTATGGTAAGAGCTTGTATGCTCTTATGAGGATTTTAGCCTAAACACTTGGGATTCTTTTGAGAGTTAGCCTGGTAAAACTCTTGTAAGGATTGTGTATGAGTCTTTAAAAACACAAGTGTAAAGATTTGGTGTGAGCCCTAAACAGTAAGTTAGGAGTGAGCTTCGAAAAACTCTATTGTATTTGTATAAATGAATAGTAAAATACTTAATTGGAGATTGGGGAGTGGATATAGGGTTGATTAATACCAAAACTACTATAAATCAATGTGTTGTGTATCTATTTCTATTATTTTACTTCTTTTTTTCTATTCACCTAAAACTTTGAGTTGGTAATAGCTCTTACATTCACCAATTCAACTCCTCTCCCTTTTTGGTTCATAAGGGCAAATAACGCACAATCACTTTTAGAGATTATGAAAATTTGAGAGTTGCAATTGGAAATGAAATTATTGTTGGAAGACATGCAATTGGATTAGGAAGCACACTGATTCGAGAATTTAAGAGGAAGATAAGAAAGTAGAGGTTATGTTTTCGTTGAGTTATGATTCTTATTATAGTATTCATATGGATTGATATACAAAATCTCTTATATCAATCTCCATCTTACTAACACCCTGCTGAATCCATGAATCTAGAGATCCTTCTAACATCCAAAGGACACAATAGAAACGAGTTTGAAGGAAAACTTGTCCTTTTTTAGTCTAACAATAGTCAATTTGATATTATAAACAAACTAATTTAGTCTTTTGACAAGCTGGCTAACAAGGAAAAGAAAAAACTCTATTTTAATAAGAAGGTATTAAATCCTTTTAAGTTGTTTCAAACTCCATCAACTTTTTTTTCTTTTATATGCTTTTATACTTCATTTTTATTTTTGTTTTA
This sequence comes from Ricinus communis, assembly GCF_019578655.1. Taxonomy (NCBI): domain Eukaryota; kingdom Viridiplantae; phylum Streptophyta; class Magnoliopsida; order Malpighiales; family Euphorbiaceae; genus Ricinus; species Ricinus communis. The sequence goes on along the minus strand of NC_063259.1, from coordinate 15,552,200 downwards.
TTTAATTTTATATTATTAAAATTTAATTACTAATAAATAATTAATTTTTTTTGTTCATGAACATTTTATATTGTTAATGAAATTAGATTTTAGTTAAAAAAATTTATTTCTTTTACGTTTCATAAATTCTCATATTATTTATATTAGTTTTCGACATTTAGGTTAAGAATTTATAAGTTGTGTCATGGACTTCTTATATTTATGACACATGGATCAATGATGGATTAGTTTTTCTTTACCTCCAATAAGGCTAAATACATATTTGGACTTCTAAATTTTTCATGTTTTTAGGATTAGCCTTTTAAACTCTATGTTGGTTCAATTAGACTACTGATATTTATAGATTATTATTTTAAACCTCTCTATTAACGGTCACAATAAAATAATTATATACTGACTAACAGTGTCAATTATAATTAAAAATAATTTTTTACTAATTAAAATAATAAAAAAATTATTAAACTAATCTTCAACTTCTTTAATTGATATTCAAATGACTCTTTCAAGTGTAGATTACGGTAAAATCTAAATCCCTCTACCATGAAGGTTGTGTTGTTTTGTTGCAGCAAGATGGGCATTTAATTTGCTTAAATTATTTGAAACCCATAAGACTTCTCTTCTTATCGCTACCCCCACAAACAACAATGAAAGAACACCAAAAAAGAAGAAGTTGGTGACAAGCTATAAAAAAAAAAAGGCACCATTTGATGAGATTTGGATGCAAATTCGATTAAAATTGGTTTAGGAAAAAAAATAGAAAAAATGACTCATAACCTATAACTCATACCCATGAAAAAATTCAAACTTTTGGAAGGTTTGCTTTCTGTTTTGGGTAATAAGAATATTGATGGGTTTTTAGTCAAACTTGAAAATAGATGGAATGAAACAAATTCCTTTCACTAAAATCCAATCATCTTCGTCCCTAGTAATGTCGATGAAGCATCATTTCAAGCATCACGAGAGACGACACGTGAAGGAGAAACCATGAGGCAACAATAAGCGGACAAAGCAGCATAAGAGTGACGACAAGCAGAGGAAGTAGCACAAGAGCGACGGCATGCAGAGGAGGCAGCATGAGAGCAACAATAAGCGGAAGAGGTAGCACGAGAGTGACGGCAGGCAAAGGAGGCAGCATCGCCGATAAGTCCACGCGGAAGCAACAATGAGAGCAATGACAGTGGCAAGTGACACGAAACCAAAAAAAAATTGTAGATGGCGGTGCCCTTTATTGCTGTAATTGCTTTTTTTTTTTTTGTTCAAGGATATTTGAGATTGCCTCTATCTGGTTACTTTTTTCTTTCAATTTTTTCTTCTGCTCGATTTGTAAAGTTGAGAGAGAAAGATAAACATAATGATAATTATTTTTATGGTTTTGTAAAATTATTTTGACAATAAGCAAATTGGTATAAACCTGTCAAAACGCGTTTTTAGTTGGTGGTGCAGAGGACGCGCCAAACTGTCGTTACACAAGGATTTACAACTAACTAAACAAAAAATTAGGAGATCCAATTGAACAAAAATCGAGTTTAAGGGGCCAATTCCAAAAACACAACAAATTCAGGGGGTCATTTATGTATTTAGCCTAAAAATAATTCATTTCAACATTTATATATTTTATGATATTTTTATAATTTAAACTACAAAGATTTGTTTTTTATGGACATAGTATAATGTTAGTCTCGCCAAGAGCTAGTTTGGAGCCAGAACCGAATCGATCGAAATTGAAACCGAGCTCGAATCTGTCTAAAACTAGAGGGGACCGATTCTCCCTCAACAAAAAACAGAACCATCAGTTCCAATTTCAACTCATACAAAAGATTTAATTCATTTTTATTAATATTTTTCATTTTTAAGTTGGTTGGAACCGATTGAAACCAGAATTACAAAACTGGAACTGGTTGATTCTATTATCATAATGTTTACTTTTATATACACTAAGATGGTTATGATATTCATATTTAAGAAATAAACTAATATCAATAGCAAATATTTAATATATATTTTCTATTAATTATTTAGTTTAGTTATTATAATTTAGTTATAAATTATAATAATTTAAATAAAAATTTACTAATATATCTTATCTTTGATTATAAGATATAGTAAATTTATTCACCAGATATGAATATAAACTTAATTAAAAGAATATATACTTTACTAGTAAAATATTTCATTGAGTACCGCACAAAACGTAGGTGTTAGACTAGTTTTAAATAAAATATTAATTAGTTTTTTACATTAGCTATTAAGAATGAGAATGTATATTTATAACTAATGTCTTCTAAAATGTACATTTATGATTAGTGTCTTCTAACTTTGCATGAGTTAATACATTTGCACACGAGTTTTTTCCCCTCAGATTGTATCATTTATATATCTTAACCATGAATGAAAATAAGGTACTAAAGAATAAAGAATAAAGAGATTGAAGAAAATGGTATGAAACTATTAAGTATTTGTCAACAATGGTTCAAGCAATTTTATGTGCGTTAAATGAGCTTATAAGTAGCTCATCCTATCCGACGTCCATTAACTAGACGACCAATAAGTTCTATATGGATATAATTATATATATAAAATTATAAGTGAGGATCTAACACACTTTTGATAAAATATACAAAATGTATCCTAAAATACTTCTCGAGTTGTGCAATATTATTAGAATAAAAAACACTCTTACTAAGTACCAAGTTTATTGAATTGAAAAAATGCTTGCAACCTTTCTAGTCACGGTTTGATTAAACAACATTACTTAATTGAGAGCTCATATTTTTTATTTGTTATTTTAAGAATTTACTTTTCGTATATGGGAAATAGAAATTTATTACGTCAATAGAGTATTAAAAACCCATAAAAATCTATCAATATCTATAAAAACAAATTTTAAATAAATTTATTTATAAAAATCACAAACATTGTAAAAATTATTAAAAGTTCATGAATCTGCAAAAATCATTTAATTAAAAAAAGTCTATAAATATCTTTTAAAATCTTTTTTTATAAAGAGAAAAAATAAATTGGCATTAAAGACAGCCAAAAGGCTCAAGTAGTACAAGAGTTATACAATATGCAAACACTAAAGAGCTCATCCCTAGTATGCTAAATGTAGATTTTGGGCATAAAATCCACCCAATAAAAAAGGACTATAAAGCAGGGTTCTTTTTTTACATATATATACGAAAATGAATTGTAAACATTTACTTTTATGACCAAAATTTTTAATTTTCATGCTCTAAAATCTGAAATTTTTTTATCTATATAGTTTTTTTGGAACTGCATTATGATATCTTTTTAGTATTATTTTTTTTAATAAAGTTATGATTCATCATTTTAATCTTCATCCCTATCCACTTTTTTATTATCATTAAAATCAAATAGTTGCTATAAATACAAAATTAATAGTATTCTTGGCACCCTTAAATGACTCTTTTAGTTTTATTTTTATTTTATCTTCATATTTTTAATTACATTTTGATATATTGTGGCATTTTTTGAAACACATCTCTTTATTATTATTAAAACATAGTAGCTGCTAATAAAAAAATATGTGCAATATCCTTTAATTCATTGATATCAAATATAAAGGCACGAAATAAAAATGATAAATCTATCTAACTGGGCTGGTTTGACAATGATGTAAGTTAAATGATATCCGTTCGGTATCTTTTATATATTATTTTGGCTAAATACATCTTTACGCCCTGAATTTATATCAATTAGTGAATTTAACACTTTAACTTTCAATTTAACCTAACATACACATGAATTTTAATATCTTCAACTTTCAATTTAATCTAACATGCTAGAAAATAAATGAGTGAAGTAATATACTGCAACTAAAGTATATAACTTTATTAAATAAAAGAAATTACAATTCTCTCAAGGTAGGAGAAAATAAATGATAAAGAAGAAAAGAAACTTTTCTTTCGAATGAATAACAAGGATTACAATTTTTTAATTTATAGCCTTTCTAAAATTATTTCTACCATTCATTTTTATACTTAAAATATCTATTGATTTAAAGTATTCTTTCTTTTAACCAAATATATATATTTGTCAAAGATAACTTTACTATCTTTAACATTCTCCCACTTGAAAGTTATCTTTAAACTTCTTCTCATATTACCTATATTTTTGCTAGACCCATTAAAGACCTATACTAAAAAAATTTCCACTATTGATGCATATAATACTCGAGACATTTGCATCCTCTTTGCTTCACTACTTTGACACATATTGGAGGATAATTTAAAATTAACAGGAAGAGTGGCAGAAATTGGCTTGTAGTCTCGCATGTTAAAGCGGCGCAAGACTTTATTCAAATAATTTTTCTGAGATAGCCAAATCTTGCTATTATTTGTTTAAGTAAATTTGTATCCCTAGAATCTTGTTTGTTAGTCCTAACTTCTTCACTTCCAACTCCATTACTAATTGTGCCTTCAATTCTTTAATGCGATCTTTGTTGAAACCTGCTACCAACATGTCATCTATATACAACAGTAAAATAATAAAATAATTTTCACCAAACCACTTAAAACATGCACCAGGGTCTACACTGAGTCTGTTGTATTCAAGGCTCACAATGAAAGAATCAAATTTCTTATACTAACACCAATGCCTATTTAAGACCATATAGAGATTTATTTAACTTGCAAACCAAGTTCTCTTTTCCTTTTTCTTCAAAACCCTTTAGTTAGAGCATATAAATTTCTTTTTCAAAATCTCTATGGAGGCTAGCAGTTTTGATATTTAACTACTCTAGATGTAAGTCGAATATAACATACATTGCCAGGACTATTCTGACTGTTTTAAGTCGGACCACCGAGGAAAAGATCTTATTGAAGTCAATATTGTTCCCTTTGATCATCGTTGTTACATCTATATACTTATTTGTTACCAGTGAGCTTTCTTCCTTGTGGTAACCATACAAGTTCCCAAGTCTTGTTCTTATGAAGAGCTTCCATTTCTTCTTACATCATTGTCATCCACTGAGCTGCATCTAAACTAGTTGTTGCCTTATGGTGGATTGATGGTTCCCCATCCTCTACTAGAAGACAATATGCAATATTGCTCCTTATAACATAATCAGACTGCCAGACTGGTTTCTTTATCATGCGATTCGACCATCGAAGTTTTGGAGGTTGTGAATACAATTAGTTCTTGTACTTCAAGCTTCGACATTTCCTCTAACACAATTGGTTTTTGTAACTCGTGCTCTAATGTTGCTTCAAAAGAATTCTTTTATTCATGTTCTCTTCCCACGTTTACTATTATAGTCTTTGAACTTTCTTTTATTGTGCTATCATCACTTTCTTCCTTTTGTACTATATCTTCTATAAAGATAATATGCCTGCAAACTATAACCTTGCGGGTAGTATAATCCCATAGGCGATACCCCTTTACGCCATTAGCATACCCCAAGAAAAGGTATTTCTTGGATTTTAGATCCAGGTTTGTAGTCTTTTAGGCATTATACATCACATATACTAGACTTCTAAATATATGGAGGTTCAAATAATAAGGTTTCTTGCCAGTCCACATCTCCATCGGTGCCTTGAACTCAATTACTATTGATGTTGCCTGATTTATCATATAATAGGCAATATTGACTGCTTCTGCCCAAAAAGATTTATCTAAGCCTGCAGCTCCCAACATTTCTCTTATTCTTTTTAACAGGGTTATGTTCATCTGCTCTTCCACTCTATTATGTTAAGAAGTGTATATCATCATGAACTGTCTTTTGATGCCTTCCTTATTACAATATGCAATAAACTCATTACTAGTATATTCTCCTTCATTATTTGTCCTCAAACACTTTATCCTTTTGCTAGATTCAAGTTCTATACACGCTTTGAATACTTTGAAATCTTTTAGAATAATCATCTAATGAAGGACACAAAGTACTTCAATCCTCTTAGAGATGTAACTGGTGCTTTCCATACATTAGAGTGAAGTAACTCTAAAATCCCTTTACTCCTAGAATTGGATGTGTTAAACCTTAACCTGTGTTGCTTACTTGTAATGCAATGCTCACCTAAGGGTAAGGATACCTTAATAAGACTCAAAAGTAGATTTTGCTTCGTAAGAATTTTCGTTCCTTACTCGGACATATGCCTAAGTTTTTTATGTCATACTATTATAGATCTTTCACTTAGAATAGAAGTGACTGATGCTTCTCCTTCTTGCAAAGTCTCTTCTTTTAACCTATATAAGTTGGCAGTTACATTTTCTCCTTTTTCAGTTTAAGTGTACCTCGAATCAACTTCAACTTTACAGCCAAGGTCATCTAGTTGATCTAATGACAACAAGTTCTTTCTTAGGCTTTTTACATATCGCACTTGTTGAATAATGTGAATTGTACCATCATAAAACTTTATCTTAATGGTTCTAATACCAATAATCTTCAAGGCATTATAACTATAAACAGATCCTTCAAAGACATGTTCATATAATGAAACCATTCTCTTCGAGAGTTCCATTTGAAATGTGACTCTTGAGTCAATAAACCAATCATCAGCTAATATCTTTCTACCTTCATTAGTTGTTGCTGCTTCACAACTCAAAGCATCACCATTATTTGAGGTACTTGCTATATTTTCTTGAGGATTAGAATCTTTCTTATTTAGATTCCAACAATCCTTCTTCAAGTTTTTTTTTTTGTCATAGTTGTAGCACTTTAGGTTCTTTTTACTTTTTAATTTTGATCTACCATGATTTTGACTCTCATTTTGGTCACGTTTGGTTGATCTCTCTGTCATCACCACTTATGCATCTGCTTATTACAAACTAGCTAACCTGTCTTCTTTACTCTTGCATCAATTTTCTTCTTCTAGAATAGCAATTGTAACATCATCGAAGTTTAGTAATTCCATAATGGAATTATTTATAAGATTGATGATGAGTTGATCATATGAATCGGGTAGACTTTGAAGTAGAAGTTCAATACATTCATTTGTATCTATTCTATAATCCAACGACGTGAGTTGAGAAAATAGAGTATTCAAGGCGTTGATATGCTCTATTATTGAAGTAGACTCCACTTGTCTGTAAAGTGTATAGATTCTTCTTAAAATTTATTGTGAAGTGATTTGGCCTCATTTGATTTTATGAGATGATCCTATATCTTTTGTGTTGTTTTCTTTTTAGAAATACTCGAAAGAACTCCATCTACAAGTGCCAAATGTAAATTTGCAATTGGATTACTTTCTATTTCTTTCCATTTATTGTCATTTATAATTTCAGCTCGTCTATCACCAATTGCTATTAAGCAATTATCTTTCCTTAAAATTTCTTTAATCTTCATCTTCCACAACGAGAAATTACTCTGAATTTTGGAATTTCGAACTTTATTGCCTTATTGTTTACTACAACTTGTTTTCCTCACAAATAACTTCTATTGACTCACAATATATTAGCTATAATACCATTGTTAGAAAAAAAGGGTGAAGCAATATACCGCAACTAAAATATGTAACTTTATTAAATAAAAAAAATTACAATTCTCTCAAGGTATGAGAAAAACAAATGATAAAGAAGAAAAGAAATTTTTCTTTCGAATGAATAACAAGGATTACAATTCCTCAAATTATAGCCTTACTAAAACTATCTCTACCATTCATTTATATACTTAAAATATCTATATATATATATATATTTGCTAAATATAACTTTACTATCTTTAGCAATGTACACCTGAATTTTATTTTTTTGGTAATATTTAATTACCTTTTGTGCAATATATGTGGACGTATTGAACGAATATATATATATATATATATATCAAAAAGTGTTAAAATATCATAAAAAAATAAGTTCAGGTGTTTGTTAGGTTAAATCGAAAATCAAAGTGTTAAACTGACTGAATGATCAAAGTATAGAGCATAAATATGTATTTGGCCTATATTTTTAGTATTTTTTTCCTCACGAAGTTTTTAAAAAAATCCATATAAATAAAAATTTAAAAAAACTAAAAATAAAATTTAGAAAAGTCATAAAATAAAAATTGTAAAAAAAACATGTACCATGAAATCTCCTCTATAAAGAAAAGGCTTAGAACCTTATAACCCCTAATAACGGACTTAAAGCTCTTGAAGACTGCCTACAAATCTATATAACTTGAGAAATTACAAAGACATCCCTCCCGAGGCCTAACTCTAATTTTGGAAGATCCTGGATGCAACAACATGAGCACCACCGCTCCTAGCGGAAGAAAGAAGGCAACACTAAGAGAAACTTCATTATACCACCAAACTCCATTCTCCACTTCCACTTTTTTTAAATCCTTGAATCTGAAAACCCTTGCTTTTTATGGAAGCGAAAACAGGCTCTAATTAAATTGTTGTCTAATGAAACCAAAAACCTCAAAGTCTTTTAGATTGCTAGCTTCGTTTTCTTGTCTCCACCAACCACCATCTAAAGGTAGGGTCCTATGAGAGCTTGACTGATGAAGAAATCAAACCATATCAAACTTGACCAGCTAACAGAATGCAATACAAAGCAACCCACAAAGGGCTTCTGCAAAATAAATATAGTAAAATAAATAAACACAACATGGAATATAACTTTCCAAAAACTATAAATCCTAAACTAGAAACAAAAGATAAACAAAAGAAAAAGAAGAAGGAAAGGTTCATCACCGGCTAGAATCAAGGAATTTCCCCACAAGCACTAATTGCTAATCGCCAATCAAAACATAAAAATAGAAGCTATTAAAGAGAAATAGTGTTTTAAAAGGGCTAATTGTAAAAATAATCATGACCTTTAGCACTTTGTGGGAATTTAACATGACTGTTTAATTTTAGCAATTTTAGGCACGAACTTTACAATTTTTGAATATTAAAGTACCAATTGAAAAATTTGTATTAAAGAGAGTGATAATATTTTTAAGAAGGCTAATTGTAAAAAGATAATCATGATATTTAGCGCTCTGTGTGAATTTAACATGACTTTTTAATTTTAGAAATTTTAGGTACGAACTTTATAATTTTTAAAATTTAAAGTATTGTTGGAAAATTTGACAATGATCTTATTGATGTGGCGTCGGAGTTGGCTGAGCTACTCCATTAGATGCCATGTCAAGAATTATACATTTGCTTAATTGTAAATAAAATTGTGAACTTTGAAATTTTTTTAAATTTTATCTCGATTTTTTTAATCTTGGCAAATTATTATATAATTTAAATATTTAAAATATAGTTCAATTAAAACAAATCATTCATAAATTTAATTATAGAACATGAAAAATTAAATTTTTTAGTAATTAATATAAAACTTAGTTGTAATAAGAAAGCCATGTATTTAATTTAATAAAATAAGAGCTTTTCCTTTTGGAGTTAGAGTTCTCAATTTTAAGAGGAATTATCTTTCATTGAGTAACTAGATAAAATGTGAGACCCATAATAACTCATCCAAAAACATATCTACCCTACTAACACTAATAATTAACATATATTAACTATATCTTGAAGTAAATTAGAATAAAATTACAAAAGATATTCATTCATTTCTTATAAAGAAAAAATGACTTTAACTCACAGAATTGACAACCTCCTAACTCTGCTCCGGTGCCTCGGTTGGAGCGAGCCGAACAAACGGACTATCTAGTCATGGAAAATAATTTATCAATTATGCTGAAACAATCGATCATTAATCCTAGGTCTAGACTTCTAGGACTGACTGTCTAAGAATCTCGACTCGGGTAAATTCTACCAAAAATTCGGCAGAACCTCCCCTACAACACGGATATTTACCCCTCGTAAAATGGGTCCAGGACCTGCCAGAAAAATACTTCAAATATCCAACAATTTAAACAACAGGAGTCGGGTCCCCAAACTTTACTATTTTCCCGACTCCGCTACACAGTACAAAACACGAGGCAGGCAAACTGACAGACAATTATTTTAAGATCACAAATATCATCAAAAACTCAATACAATCAATAGACACACAAATTAAATCAAAGAATTCCAAAATTACGGGCCAGAGAAAATTACCGAGACGCTCGATCGCTCGGTCGACTTGCCTCCAGCCGCCGGAGTCTGATCGACGATCCAAACACACCATCGAACTCACAACGACGCGCTGACGAAGATCCCTGCTTCCGATTTTCTGATCTGACACCCGATCATCCGAAGAGATTTACGGACGATATCGGCGATTCTAAACAAGTCCGATCGCCCACGAAATCGGGTGCCATTTCGAGCTTGGTGAGGAGAGTCGGGATATGTCCTCCCGATCATCCACACACGGAAATGCCCAAAACACGGCCGCCACCACTACGGAACTCCTCCTCCTACCACTAAACTGACGCCGCCACCGCCAAAAGGAAGCTCTCCAAGGGGAGCCGATCGCCACCGAGATCGTACGGAAGCAATGGGAGCGACACTCTAAGGCCGTTGCCTTCCTTGCATGCTTCCGCCCAGACGCTGGAGTCAGCCGCCCACGCCAGCCTTCGCCTCCGACTTCTTCCTTCCTCTTCCCGACGTCTCCCTCTCTTTCACCGATTTTTCCTTTCTCTCTCCCCTATCCTTCTTTCCTTTCTTTCAGTATCGACATTTGACCCCTGAACGTTTCCTTATTACAATTTGGTTCCTCAACTTTCTTAATTACTTACAATTTCATCCTGCAGAATTCCAATTTAACCCTTAAACTTCTTTTAAGCCTTTCAATTTAGCCCCTAACTATTCAATTTAGGCCAAATTAGAATTATTGAAAATACATAATTACCTAAATACCCCTGACCGACATATTTATTTACAAAAAATACCAAACTCACAAATTTCCATTAAAACCCCATAAAAATAAAATTATACTTTTAATCCTCATCCAAAAATAATTTTTCAATTAAGTCCTACACACAATTAAATTAAATAATCAAATTACTAATTATTTTCCAACTTAAATTTTAATACCACTAGTTAATTAAAATACCAATTTCTCCAGAATTCTTTTATAAAAACATCCTTTACAATTTCTTCTAAAATTTTTCAATATATATAATTTTATTTATACATATACATATATATTGGGGAAAAATTAGAATAACCAAAATATAATCTACCCTTCAAATAATTTACTTAATTAATTCTTAAAATTTCAAACTAATTGGGTATAGAAAAATAATTCATTTAATTGACTAATATTAAAATTTTCATTAAATCATTTCAAATTAAACCAAATAAAAATAAAGCTAAAGTTAACTTAAATAAAAACTCATTAATTAATCATTATTAATATTATCTTTATTAAAGAAAAATTCTGAGTATTACACAAAGTTTGTAATTTTATGAGAAACCTATTATTACTCTTTTGAGGATTGCCATAATTTATAAGTCCAATCTTATATTTTTAAAGGTGAATTAATAACTTCTTAATATTTGTTTCGGTCAGCTATTATCCTCCTTGTCTTTTCATATGTTAGTCAATTCAGTTAAAGGACTCAATTGATAACTAAAATTTTTACTTTAATCTTTAAACTTATTATTAAATATTAAATTTACTAAAATTTTGATTTTTATCAAATAGTTTTATTTTTAGAATTAATTTTAGTTTCTAGAAGAATTAATTAAAATTTATATTTTTAAGTTATCTAATTTAATTACAATAAAAAAACAGATTTACGCAAAACTAATATTACTAATGACGAAAACCGAGTGAAGTTGTTACTGACGATTGACGTTGAATATTAAATCCATCAAAATTTTGTTAAATTTAAGTAAGAATAAATTTAATTTTAGAGTATTTTTATTTTAATATTTAATAAAAAATAATTAAATTAATATTTTTTAACTCTAACTACTAAGCAAAGCTTTCTAAACTTTAATTTGGTGTTTAAGAAAATAATTTTTTTTTCCACTTCACCAATTAAACAAAAAACACTAATTATTAAAAAAACTATATCATTCTATAAAATGACAAACCAAAAAAACATCGTTTGATCATCAGCAGCGACTCCGCTCAGTTTTTGTTACTAGTAGCATTAAGTTCAGGTAAATTTTTTTTATTGTAATTAAGTTAAAAAACTTAGAAATATAAATTTTAATTTTTTTCTTTAGAAACTAAAATTATATTATTTTAAAAATAAAATTAATTAATAAAATCAAAATTTAAATGAGATTTATACTTAATAACAAATTTAATGACTAAAATAAAAAATTTAATTATCAATCAAGTTTTTTGACTGAATTGACTGATAAAAGAAACAAATGATGTAATAATTGACAAAAATAAATGTTAAAAAATTATCAATGATAAAAGAAACAAATGATGTAATAATTGACAAAAATAAATGTTAAAAAATTATCAATTTATTTTTACAAATACATGGATGGACTTATAAATTATAGTAATTCTTAAAAGGGTAATAGTATTTTTTTCTAATTTTATTTGTAATTAAATGTGGTGTCCATACGCTCAACTTTCTCTAACATCACGTCAGTAAAATTATGTCTAGTTTTTTAATTGATGTTTTTAATTATAAAATTTGTATTTAAATTACTTAAATAGAGTGATGATTATTTTTGCAATTGACTTTTTTAAAATCTAATTTGGATACACCCCTTGATTTAAAACAAAATAAGGTAGGCTGCAGGCAACTTATATCCTTTTATTTTTTTAACCCAAATTCATTAATCTCTAAATTGAAAATCTGCAGCTTTCAATCAACAAACTCAGCCAAAAATGGCTGCCCTCCACTTAAGCTTCCTCTCACAGTCTCCTCCTTCTCTTCAATTCAAATCTTCCTCCCTAGATCTTCAGCTCTCTACTTATCCCGCCGCTCCGACTCTCCGTTTCCCTTCCATCCACAACCGCCGCCGCCGCTGCTGCTGGAGGTCTCTTCATCTGGTCAACGCCACTCTCTCTGCTGCTGTAGAGACTATCGATGGTACCGCCAGCCGTGAGAAGACACCGCTACTTGAGGTGAAAGATTTAACTGCAGTTATTGCTGAATCGAAGCAGGAGATTCTCAAGGGCGTGAATCTTGTTGTCCATGAAGGAGAGGTTGAACTTCAAATCCCTAACTAATCATTATTACTATTCAATTGATTGTTTTGTGTTTTAGTTATTTGTATTCTTCTGCTTAGGTTCATGCTGTTATGGGAAAGAATGGTTCCGGGAAGAGCACATTTTCCAAGGTTTGCATATCAAGTTCTCTGCACTGTAATTAACTAGTTTATGTTCAAATTGGAGTGTTATTATACATTGATGAGACTATGAGATTTGTATGTGTTCATTTTCAATTTTGAATAATTTTGGGCTGGATTATACTTGCACTATACATTGATGAGCAACTTTAAATAATTTTTTTCTGGGAAAATGTAAAAGAGAAGAAAAATAAATCTCCTTCGTTATTTAGAATTTTACTTCTTTACTCTGAGATTTAAAAGCACCTACACTTTCTTTGCTAGATAACCTTAGCTGTTATATGCAACAACCTTTCAGTGTCTAATGTTTGTTAATATTATCTTGAGAGCATTTGGATTGACACCTTGGGTTTAAAACATATAGATACTTGTCTTCTCTGCATAACTTTTATCCAAGTTTTCAGTTCTAAAAGAGTATAAGAGTCATAAACAATAACATATTCGAAAATCCCATTGCTCCATCCTGCAAGGGCAAAGAACCCCCATTACTGCTTCAGCTGTGCTACTGAACATTTCTGGGAAGTCAGAATAGGAGAATACTCTTCCTGGGATGGGATTATTTACAATGAGGTAGACAACAAGGATTTCCACTCAAAACAACTGTTTTTCGTTGTCAGCCTTTATAATCTAAGGGTAAGGGGTATTATATGTGAAATATCAAGACAAACTAGTTGCTAAAATTTGAAAGTTAAGGGAAAAAGGTACTGTACTTGACTACTCTATTAACAGTTGGCTAAAGTAAGCTCAAAAGCGAAGATGCTTTTGAATGCCATGGACTGTTCAATACGGTTTTAAGAATAAGGGACCTAGGCATTTAATAGGCCAATTTATCACAGTGAAAAGTTAATATTCTTTGTTTATTATTCTGAGCAAATTGCATCCTTTATCTTGATTAAAAGTCACTATGGAGCATCATATGTTGTAGGTTCTTGTTGGCCATCCAGATTATGAAGTGACCGGAGGCAGTGTTGTGTTTAAAGGGGAGAACTTGCTTGACATGGAGCCAGAGGAAAGGTCTCTTGCTGGGCTTTTTATGAGCTTCCAATCCCCAGTTGAGATCCCAGGTGTGAACAATATTGACTTTCTTAATATGGCATATAATGCTCGAAGGAAAAAACTTGGTCTTCCAGAGCTTGGACCAATTGAGGTATAATCAAGTGTGACATAATGGTGTCATGATGTATAGCTTAGCATAGTTGCACAAACCCTCATTTTGTTTTTCAAAATTATTTTTCTTTAATCCATTTTTATCTCAAAATGAATTTAGAAAACATTATTACAATTTGACTGATAAAAACTTCAGCTGAGATATTAGCATGCATGTTTAGCTTGGTACTCTAATGCTTAGTTTCGCCGAAGAAGTATTGTTTATGGAAAGCATGTGCTGAAAGAGTTTTTGATAAAATGAATTTTCTGCTGGTTGGTTACAAACTTACAACTGAATCATTATTTGGCATACAGCATCCTTTCCAATTGGCAATCCCATATGGCCAAAACAATGCAGTGCCAAGTGGTTAAATTAATTACTGATATCAGTTTTGCCTCTGCAGTTCTATGCTTACCTGTTTCCGAAACTCGAGCTTGTGAACATGAAGAGTGACTTTCTTAACAGAAATGTAAATGAAGGATTTAGTGGTGGTGAAAAAAAGCGCAATGAAATTTTACAACTTGCAGTAATGCTTTTTCTTTTTCTTTACTTTTTTTTCCTTTATTTAATGCATGGTTGTGTGTTGACAATTCCTGTGAACTGTTCAATAATAAATGGGTTCTTTTGGCTTCACATGAAGGTTCTAGGTGCAGACTTGGCCATATTGGATGAAATTGATTCCGGGTTGGATATTGATGCACTCAAAGATGTTGCAAAAGCAGTAAATGGGATCTTGACACCAAAGAACTCTGTTTTGATGATTACTCATTATCTACGGCTTTTGGAATTTATTCACCCTACATATATCCATATTATGGTAAGCCATTTTACAAATCTTAATTATCATCATAGTAGCCAAAAAAATCATGGGGAAATTAGAAATCGTTTGGTCTGAGGGATTTTAGAATCCCTGGAAAATCATGGATTTTAAAGATTCTACTGTTCGGATCGAACATAGAATTCCATGGATTGATAGGGGTAATCTTAAAAAAAAATATAACAATCTATCATTCATTAAAAATGGTGGATTATGAACTTCCCCTCCTCCTAGGTGATGCATTGTCAAAAAACCCATGGATTTTGTAAATTCCTCATTCGAAATCCCTCAATCCAAAGATCGCCTTAGTTCATTTCATAAAGTTTTGCATAACCTTTGAATGTTAAGGATTTTGTTTTATTATTTTTTGTTGTAAATGTTCTGGTGGATAAAAAGTATGAGCTATAGATTTGGAGCAGCCAGTTTGTGGGTTTTGCCAAGCTTTTTCATTGTGTATGAAAGCGGACATATTAAAATTCTCATTGTTTTCTGTCCTTGGTCTTTTAGGAGGATGGTAGAATTGTAAAGACAGGGGATATCTCTATAGCAAAGGTTCTTGAAAAGGAAGGTTACAAGGCAATTACTCCCTCTTAACTTCAGGACAATCACTATAGGTATTCTCTCTCTCTTAACTCACTGGTGAAACATGCCTTGCCCTTGCCAACTTCACTTTGTCAAACTCTGTAAACCTTTGTTGTTTTGCTGTTGGGTACAGTATGGGCCATTTGGCTTGAAGAGCAAAATATATAAAGTTTTGCCGCTTGCGGGCCAACATGGAATGGAATGCACTTCCTTTTGCATCAACTGTTGAAAGGACCTCGGAGCCTTCTGCATTACTTCAAAAAGAGTCCTGTATACTTTACCCTTGTGGCGTTATTGTATATTATCTTCTTGTTGCTGGCATATTGACTTGCTTCCTTTGGCAAAGTTTTGTATTCTTTTGGCACTGAAGTTAGGTCCTAATCCTGTAATGCCTGCACAACAAAATTGTTGGCAAGATTGTGACTTTTCCAAATGAATCAACTTTCCTGTAGTGGATGGCAGATTAATGTCAACCATCAACCAGAAGTTCCTGGAAATTTGCACAGGTTGTTTTTGTCTTTGGATGGCCACTAGAAATTGATAGGATTACTAGAAAGTGCTTGTTGATTTCAACCAAGGGTAATGAAATGGTAATAAAAGTCTGCTATGATTTGCAGAATGTATGTTCCCTTTGTTTACAATAGATTGATTTACATGGCTGTATTTGTTTTGGTGCTTGAGAATTGGAGTTTGGCCATAACTGGCATGAGGGAGCGGCATTTTAATATGTGTTTTGCAGCCCTTAAGGAGGTACATATAAAATTTACTGAAAATGTTTTATTGTGTAAAAGATATGATTAATTTGGTTATTTATTAATAGATAATATTAGTAATTCATCAAGTACAGATTTTAATTTTAAAGTTCAATTTTATTAGAATTTTTAACATTAATTGCAAGATAGAATTTTTATTAAATTAAAGAAAGAAATAATACATAATAAGCTATTAAATTTGATGAATAAGATAGAGTTTTTATTGAATGACGAAAGAAAAATAAATATTTTTTATGTATTTTAACTATCAAATGTTATTAAAAAAATAAAACCATAAAGTATAATACCAATTAAGATGGCATATCTGATTTTGGCTTTTTCAGTAGAATACAGTCTAATGGGAAAAAAAAAGTCTTGAGAAAGTCTATAAAAAAAACATTAGTAAATAATATTACAAATTTAATAAAATACAAGGTTAACTCTATACATAATTAAGTATTAAATATGATAAAAGGAATAAATAAGAAACAAAGTGTAATAGCAATTAAAAATGGTATTCCTAAGGTTGGCTTTCTTCTTCTTCTTCTTCTTCTTCTTCTTTTACTTATGGAATAGGCTTTTTTATCAAAAAAAAATTTTAAAAAAAATTTATAAACAAAAATATTTTAAAAATATATTAAAAACATACAAAAATTATAAATATAACTTTAGAAATTCAACTCGCCTAGAACTTTTAGCATTGGTTATAAACTATAAAATTCAATTTTTATTAAATGATAAAAATAAAAAATTAATGTGGTTATAAATTGTGATAAGAATATATATATTAAAAATCTCGATTCATTAGAAATTAGTTATTTTTTACTTCGATCGATCATTATTATCATGTTACTACTTTGGAGTAACATATGTTTTAACAACTTCTAAATTCGTTGTTTAACCATCAAATCACGGTAAAGAAGACCTAGCTCGATTGATTTGACGGTCAAACAAAAATATTTGGAGTTATTAAACTCTATACCTCAAACATGGACAATTTAATAATAATTGTTTGTTATAGTGAAGATAGTTAAATTCTTATAAATTGATATTTTTTAATAATGAAGTATTTTTTCTTGACAAAATTTGTAACCTTATACTTTTCTTTGTTTAAAAATATAATACATATATTAAAAATTGTAACAGTAAAAATTATAAAATATTTTTTATATTTATCCCAAATATTTATATAAATGTAATTACAAAAGATATTGATAGAGTCATCTCATAATACATATTGACTCATATAATTAAAATAAACAATATATTTGTGAGATGATTTTTGGTAGACTATAAGAATATTCAAATTTAATAACATATTGAAAAAATAAAAATTAAACAGTGGTTATTGAGATTAATAATGAATAAATTTATTGATAATAATTTATTAATTTTAGTTTAATTATGAGGAATGCAAGTCTAATTATTTAAAATTCACAAATTCATTACAAATAAAAAAAATAAAAAATCACATTATAGATATAATTATAAAAGATATGATAGAATCGTTCTAAAGTACATATTAATGAAATTAAATAGAAAATATAAAACATGATTCCGAAATGAGTATTGGCTTAAGTAATTATATAAATATTTAAATTAATAGAGTCATATTTACTAGACAAATATATGATGGCATACTTGAAGAAATAACATTATATATAAGAAATATAATTCTATATAAAAACTTTTAGCAAAAATTGTAACCCTATTAAGATTTTACTAAGTTAACTAATAAAAAATTCAAACAGAATAATATATCGTACCTAATAATAGATAAATAATTTAAATTAGAAAATAAGTATCTAAATTAGCTTAAAATTTAAAACTAATAATATAAAGGAGACTGTTGAAAAAAAAACTATTAAAAATAACTTGAGTGTGTAATTTAAATATAGAGCAAACTATTATTTTTATCATTTAGTCAAGAATAATATGTTTATGAAGAAAGCGATTACTTTCTCTTTGTGTTTTATCATATTCTTTATTCTATTCTAAGAATTATTAACTCAATCAATGATCATATCAACTGAAGCCAACACATCAAGCAGGCATTTTCTTCATTAATTATTAAATTTGTTTGTTTAATATTTATTATTAATTAAAACCGCTCTAAAATATTTTATAATAGTGAGTTTAAATAGATTTTTTAAAAAAGAGTTAATATAATAAATTAATAATAATAAGTCGAGTACATGCAAAATACATAGATAAAAAAGTAATATATATATAAATAATTTAAATTAAAAAATAAGTATTTGAATTCGCTATTTTTCAAAATTATATTACATTTGCCACTAATTTATGGAGTGCTTGATTGATGAAAGAAATGTAATCGGAATAAGTAATTACAATTCTTGATGTTTGGTTAATAAAAAAAGTACTTCAAAATTAAACTGAGATTCTTATTTAATGGGAATTATATATTTATTGAACTTCTCATTAATTATAAGATATTCAAATAAATAAAAAGATAATATCATTTATAATTATAAATTTGGATATTATGTTATAATAAAATGAATATCAAGGACATAGATATAAGTCATATGCCTAAAATGAAAGACAAATTCGAATCAGCTTTGTCCACAAATAAGGCTATAAGTATTGTAATTAAGAATCTTATAGAGTTTAATCCTGGCTCAAGATGAACACTGACGGTATGCTTAACACATGCAAGTCGGATGGAAAATGATGTTTCAAATAAAACATACAGAATAATATATAATTAATAGCTATATTATGATAAATAAATAATTAAGGAATTATAAGATATATAAATAATTAAAAATACTTTGATTATTTTATAATATTAAACATAATATTAACTATATTAAATAATTATTTAAAATAAGTACATATATATATATATATAATTCATCCATGTGGCTATTAAATTCATAAAAATAAAAAACATTTGCATGAATTAATCAATATTTTAATGAATAAAATAAAAAACAGTCATTCTTTTTATAACAACAGTTATTAAGAGTTTAATAATAGTTATTTTAATAAATTCACCACTTATCACTAATCTCTATATTTATATATTATTTGATAACTTATAGATTATAGATAGATACACATATAATTTGAGAGCATTAATCCACTTGTACTCCACATCACATTAAACATTAGAAAAGAATGATAATGATGAGGCTTAATGTCCAAGTCAAGTATGTCCTCATAAATAAAATAATCCCATCACTTCTATTTGAATTCTTATATTGTAGGCACAACATAAGCCACCCCAACTAACTCCACAACTACTCAACTATCTTTATATATTGTACCTAAATAAAATTAAATAAATACCTTTCCATTTATAACATTTCATCATTTAGATATAAGTTTTAGCGTATATATATATATATATATATTTATTTATATTTATATTGGACCATATTTGGCATCATGTTTTCCACTAATTCAAAGAAGCTTGCCAAATGTTAGAGACAATGCTATATTAATACTTGTGCACCTAATTAAAAAAATATTTAGTTGACCTAGCTCCTAAAAGTTACCATCTTATCTCAAATTTCAAAATTTACCCTTTTGGTAAATGATTTTGTTTTGAGCAAAAATGGATATTTTATTTGCTTTTCATAGAAAACGAAGAAGGTCGAGGATGGTCTATAGTACGTATTATCTGAAGGGAACATGCTTTTTCGACCGCGGTGGTATGATTGTCGGACCCTCTCCTTGTTCCAATGGTAAATAATAATTTTGTAATCATATTTCAAGTTTGAAACTTTCTTTTTTAGATGTAGTGTTTTATTCTTTATTTTATAAAAAAAATCTTTTTCCTTTTAATATACTATTGTTAGAAAAATAGAAAAATTTGAGAAACTTCTAATTTATCACTTGGGAAGAAGTGATTTTGTGTATATCTTTTAAGGATGTCTAGCTGAATATATTTTAGTTTAATTTTGAGTTCATTTTTTAAAAGATTATCATTATTTTATAGAGAAGAGTATGAGATTTTTAAAATTATATGATAACTTATCAAGTTCTTGTTTATTTTTTATTTTTAAATAAAAAAAAATTAATATATCCATCTCTAGTTATATTTAAAGCTTAAAAGAGAAAGTGAGGATAAAAAGAATTTATGCAACTATCAATACTTTTGTCTTTCGATAGACTGTAATCCTACTTCCCATTATTCTTATTCTTTTTTCTTTTTTGATAGAAGTGGCTTAGTTTTTATTAACTCAAGCTACTTGTATAATATATTTAATTGAAACCTCTTAAAAAATTTATTTTATTTAAAAGAAAAGATATGAGATAAAAAAGTAAAACAAAAATAATAAAATTAAAAGAAATATTTTAGTTTTATAAAATATATTGACTTATTAATATAAAATTTATTTAAAATTTTTATCTATTTTATTAAAATTAGTTTAACTATAATAAATTCCACAAGTTTGATCATATAAAATTCTAAATTAACTTTAATTTCAATCAAAACACATAAATTTTTTAATCAAAATATATAAAATTTAGATTTGCAAATAAATTCCATAAATTCAATAGATTTCAACTAAATACAATATTATATAAACTTTAATTGATTATATTTTCATTTAATTTTCTATTCGATATAATGGATTAGTTTAGAATTGCTATTGAGTATTAAAATAATAAATTTATAATTTTTTGATTCAATATATTTAACTTTTTATAATTACTTTTGTTGAGTATATTTAAAAAAAATACACCAACTTTCTGAAAATATTTTTTCCAAATAAAAAACCCAAACACCCTTTTACCACCATCATATCAAATTTTTTTAAAATTCTGTATCACTGTATACATTTCATATCTTATTACATC
Source organism: Ricinus communis (assembly GCF_019578655.1). Classification (NCBI taxonomy): domain Eukaryota; kingdom Viridiplantae; phylum Streptophyta; class Magnoliopsida; order Malpighiales; family Euphorbiaceae; genus Ricinus; species Ricinus communis. The sequence continues at coordinate 15,530,927 of NC_063259.1, read as the reverse complement.
TATATCACATCCAAATTTGGATAAGTTAATAAAAAATTTATATGCTAAACTGATTTAAATTAAAAAATTAATGTTTATATATTTAGTGAAACTAAAAGAGTGTTTGATTTAGAGGTTTAATGTAATTAAAACGTTTAGTAAACACTTAAGAAGTAACAGTCAATGGCTGATTTATTCCCCATAAGTTGCTGATCGATTCTATATTACAGTTTTTTTTATCAGCTAATAGCAGATTTGATTATTTATTTGGACACTGTTATTTTTATTGAAATTTATTAATATATTTATTTTAAGTTGATCATATAAAACTAAATTTCTCTATTTTATAATAAATAATAATTATTTAAAATTATCCTTAATATTAAATAATTATAATATATATAATAATGGTATTTTAAGTTAAAAAATTTTATTAGTAGAATTTAAATTTAAATTTAGACTATTCAAATTATTCTTATAAATATTTTTAATAATAAATATAATAATAGTTAAATAATTATAATATTTGTATCACTGGTTGAATATAATATAATAAAATAAAATATATTTAATAATAATATATATTTTTAATGGTAATTTAACATACTAACAACAATTGCTAATAAAATTTTATCAAATGATTTAATTTATCGGCCATCAACTACTAGCTGTATTAATCGGCCGAATCAAACAGGTCTAAAAAATATTTATTAATAAATAATCTTAACTAAATTGAACTGAATAATTCTGATTTTTAACTTTTTTTTGTCAAAGATAATATTTAGCTAGAGTGACTAATTAACTGCAAAAACAAAATTTTCAATAACAATAAGAAAAGAAAAAAGAAAAAAAGAGACACATAAAAAAGGCGACCATTTTCATTCTGTCGATAATTTAAGTATCAAAAGTGTCATAAAAGATTTCATATATGGCAGAATAGTGAAATCCATCTCTGTTCTTATTTTCTTTCTCTCCTACTGCTACTTATTACTTAAACCAACCAACTAATCTCTCTCTCTCTCATGTTTGTTTCATACTTAGAAAGTCTCAGATCTGAACTTCAACGTTTATGCCATCATACAATCTCTCTAACTGGGTACTTCTCTCTCCCTCTTTCTCTCTCTCCCTTTTGAGGTAAACTTACTTCTAGTTTTTGATAATTTCTGTTTGGTTACTGAGGAAATATGGGAAAGTAGAATAGATTATAATTCCTCAAAGTCTGAGCAAGTACATTACTTTCTACTATTCAATTTTCTTTTCTTTCTGAAATATTTTCTTCATTTTTTTTGGATAACTGAGTTGGGCAATTTTTATTTTTATTTTTTAGTTTTTGTGATGGTAGTGATTAATGTATTTATTATTTGTTTGTGATGCTAGTAATTTGTGTTAATTTTACTCTATTGGATTTCTTTTTGTGAAAATGAAAGAAAGAAGAGTTTTAAAAATATTTAACCTTTTTAATGATATTCTGGTCCTTTATGTTTTTTTTTTTCTGTGTTGCATTTTTTTTTAATGCTCAAATGATATTCATCATAAATGTTTAACAGTCAAAATTAAGTAACCCAGACAAAGAGAAGGCTTTTTCTTTTTCAAACTGGTTTTCCTGACTGAGAGAAAGTATGGAATATGAAAATACAATGTAATTCCTAGGATCCTTATCTCCAAAGATATACAAGAATAAAGCCCTCATTCCATCATAACAAAGAGGAGTATGAAGTATGCAAGGAGATACATTTTCAATTCCAAATTCTTAGCTTCATGGAAAGCTGACTCTTATCTAAACATAAATTGCAGAGTTTCCAAGTGGGCTAATTAATTCATTCATGGCAAAGTCACGGCAAGATGTTTATGTCCGTGATGCATCCCTCTCACCCACTGGTGCAAGATCGAGGGAGTGGGAGGGCCCGTCAAGATGGACTGAGTATTTGAGTCCAGATATGACCTCTCCGATGGCATTTAGGACTTCTAGGAACAGGGGTCCTGATGGACAGGTCCAGAGTTCGGGTGGTTCTCATAAGGGTTTGAACTTGCAGTGGGTAGTACAACTTACTGAAGTGGCTGAAGGCCTCATGGCCAAAATGTATAGATTAAATCAAATTTTGGACTATCCGGATCCAGTTGGTCATGTGTTTTCGGAAGCATTTTGGAAAGCAGGTGTATTTCCAAATTATCCAAGGATTTGCTTATTGCTCTCAAAAAGGTTTCCAGAGCATTTTAGCAAATTACAACTGGAACGAGTAAGATTTCCTCTTAACTATAAATTTATACAGGTGTTTCTTTTCCCCCCTGTCTATTTTGTAGACAAATAGATGAGTTCTATAACTTGCGAGGTGTTGATGCAGGTTGATAAGGTCGTTTTGGATGCTCTGAATGATAGTGCAGAAGTTCATTTGCAGAGTTTGGAGCCATGGGTCCAGGTATGGATGTGCTTTCAGGCTTCTCTTTCAAGCATGTTTAATATTTAAAGCTGTGAATGAATACTAGTATAAATTATCCTTGTAATCAATTTAGGACTATGCTGAATTAGTTTATTTAAAATTTTCTGTTTTCTTTTATTTTCTTAGGCTGAACTAGGATAATAACTGTACTATATAAGTGAATCAAGGTACCAATGAGCTGCTAGAACTCAACTTTCAAAGTAGCCGAAATCAAGTTTTCTTTATTCAGTGGAGCTCAAGTAATGAGTTGAGCTGGGCTTGATTATTAAATTACCCAACTTGAGTAGCTTATAAGCTTAATTGAATATTAAATTACATTTGCTCTAATATCCTAGATAAATATGATAAAAGTGTCAGCTCAAGCTGGAATCTGAGCTTACATGAACTTATTCAAGCTTTAATTTGAGATAATAAATTTTTTATTCGAATATATAATGATAACCGAGTTGAGCTCAAATATCTCTAACATTTAAACGAGTTTGAGCTCAAGCATAAAAAAATTAAGCTTGATTACACCAAGTTTCGAGCCTTGAGCTTGTGCTTGCCACTGTATGAACTCGACTCAGCTCAATTACATCATGACTTGAACATGTTTATCAATGCACAAAAGCATTTTTCCCACATAGGATTAGTTTATCAGCATGCCTTCATGGGTTTATGCATTTAATCTAGTGTTCTGGAAATATTACCTTTGACTGTTTAAGCACATTTTGCATTCTAAAGATGCATGCTAGTTAAGTTTTAGTAAATTTAAGTGCTTTCAGTTCTCAAGATTCCATAATTGTGTCAATGAATGTAGATGCTTATAGCATTTTAATTTTTTTTTTTAACTTCAAAAGTAATTTCCCTTGTTTTTGTCATCTTCATGTATCTTCGTTTCCTTGCAATTACAGATTTAAGACTCATTAAAGTAATCAAGAAACTAATATAGCTCCACAATCTAGCCTAAGTATCTTGGTCTTGCATTTCATCAAGTTTCAATGGTCAGAAAAAGGATTAGTTGTTTCTTTATTTTAATTTTTCATCTAAACTAAGAACATTATGCTTAGCATTTATTGTTCCCATCTAATTTGAAAGAACTCTTTTTTTTTTTTTTTTTTGAGTTTCAGGTACATTAAAAACTTGTGGGTTTATTTAGTTAAATCTTATTCTGTTTTAACCCTTGGGAATGTCCTACTGTGGTGGGAACTCAATGACTCTCGCTTTTAGGGAAAATATTTTCTTTCATCTTCTCTTCAAGAAAAATGGCACTCATGGTAAAAAATGAATTCTATTCCTATTATGCCATATTCTGGATGTAAAACTTCAAGCCTTTTTCAGTGAATATTAGTTATAGAATTTGTGCTTCACACAATTGCATTTATCTCAATTAGTCTCAGGGGACTGTAGAATCAAGGAAGAGCCGAAGGCTATTGCTAGGATGATGCAACCAAGGAAGGACAAACATTATCAATGATAACGATAACTTTATTTTTGTATGGAAAGAGAATCTAACTCCTTAATAAGCAATGATAATGCAGATTGAATTGTTAATTTCTCCAACACAAAAACTCAATTCAGCTAAGTCTAAATGCCGAACGGTTTGGTGATAGCTAAATTAAATTAATTGATATTTAATGGTCTTATTTTCCAAAATCTGTTAGTTGACTGAGGGTATGTTAAGGTCAAGCTTAAAGCTTTAGGAATGGTTTGGCTTAATATCTTGTAAGCTTTAATATAAAGTGCACATGAATTTTAGAATCTTGAAAATATTATAGGTCAGTCAGGGCTATGCCATGTTATTTAGCATGAGCTAGACATAAAGGTTAATCATTCTTTTTAACTTAGTTTATCTGAAAGATGGAAGAACCATTCCACTAGAAGCTAAAACTATTAGGTGAGAAATCTTTTTGCCAGATTAGTCTAAACTCATTGAGATTTTGTTAAAATATTATAGCTAGTTAGGGGTGGAAAATCTCATACTTTTTACACGATAGACGATTCATTTCAATTTGCGAGGATTGCATTTCTAGAGCATTTTTTGCCTATATCTTCATTTCTTGCTAAGAAAAAAAAAAGAGTATCAATTGCCAAAGGATTGTGAATTTAAGTTTTGTTAAAATAATGTGGAAGTAGGTATGTCCGATCATTGCATGATCCTGCATCTGAAATGATTCACATCTTGACTAAGAGTGTACGCTTCTAGGGTCTAATGACCCTCTTTTGAGAAGAAGTTTCAAGAAAGTATATTTTTATGAGATGCATACATGATAAGTAGATAATAGCTAATGAAAATGGTCTATCTGGACATAATGTCAGGCCTCCCTGCATTTTAAACTCTATTAATTTCTATCAGTCCTTAGGGGTAAACACAGAAGACATCAGCTTTTTCCTTTTTTTTTCTTTTAATAACATACATTAAGAGAATGAATTCCTATTCTATATTCATGCAAGAAATCATCTCTGTAAAGTTTTGACTGATATATTATCTTGCTGATAATTAAATTAAATAATGGCCAGATGAAGCATGATAAGGGAATATTTTGACTGAAAGGCAAGAGGAAACTAAGTCCTCCAAGTACAGGCAATTGGATGGATGGGTAGGATAGGTACCATTCACAATCATCAAATGAAGAAGGAAAAGAAAAAAAATTCTTTCCTCCAGCTGTGTGGCAAATGCTATATTCACTTCCTGATGAACATGGACTCTCTATGCGTCATAGTCGTCATGAATGATTCTAAATGATCCAGGATGCTATTCCTTATAGCAATCATAGCATAACATATATGTAGAATTTTATAGAGAAAGGAAAAAAGAGAAATGTTCTCTTATATTTTTTCTATATATCAAACATAGGAGAAACACAATTTATATAGAGTAGCTAAAGGATAGAAAAAAAACTTAGATAGGAACTAATTTATCTTATCCCTAAACCTTAGAATGTTTATCCATATCTCTAACAAACAAAAACTAATTAGTTATTCTAACTTATCAACACTCCCTCTCAAGTTGGAGCAAATATATCTGTCATGCCCAACTTGCTAACTTGAAATTCAAATTGCTGTCTAAATAACCCTTTAGTTAAAATATCTGCCACTTGCTGTATAGTTGGTACAAATGGAGTACACATAATTCCTTCTTCAAGTTTTTCTTTTCTGAAGTGCCTGTCAATTTCAACATGTTTTGTCCTGTCATGTAAAACAGGATTATGAGCAATACTGATAGCTGCCTTGTTGTCACAATACAACTTCATAGGTAAACTCACAGATCTTTTAAGCTCTTGTAGAACACTTTTCAGCCAAAGAATCTCACACACTCCCTGTGCCATTGATCTGAATTCTGCCTCAGCACTACTTCTAGCAACTACATTCTGCTTTTTACTTCTCCATGTGACTAAATTACCCCAAACAAATGTGCAGTATCCAGAAGTTGACCTTCTATCAGTGATTGAACCTGCCCAATCAGCATCCGTGTACACCTCAACTCCTCTTTTTTCATTTTTCTTGAAAAAAAGTCCTTTTCCTGGTGTAATTTTCAAATAACGAAGAATTCGATATACAACTTCAAGATGTTCTTCATATGGAGAATGCATAAACTGACTTACCAAGCTTACAGCGAAAGCAATGTCCGGACGAGTATGTGATAAGTAAATCAGTTTTCCAACCAACCTCTGATATCTTCCTGTGTCTACTGGAACACCATTCTTTACCTCCCCAAGTCTAGAGTTAGCTTCAATTGGAGTTTCAGAAGGTTTACAACCACTCATTCCAGTTTCTTTCAAGAGATCTAGAATATACTTCCGTTGTGAGACAACAATGCCTTTCTTTGACCTTGCCACTTCCATTCCAAGAAAGTATCTTAGCTGGCCTAAATCTTTCATTTCAAACTCCTTGGCTAGGTTTTGTTTCAATCTGCTTATTTCAATTATGTCATCTCCAGTCAAAATTATTTCATCTACATAGACAATTAAAACAGAAGTTTTGTCTTCAATAGAACTCTTTATGAAAAGAGTATGATCAGATTGACTTTGATTATAACCTTGACCTTTAACAAACTTTGTGAACCTCTCGAACCATGCTCTAGGAGATTGTTTAAGGCCATATAAAGATCGCTTTAGCTTACATACCTTGGTTCCAAATTTCTGAGCAAAACCAGGTAGAGGTTCCATGTATACTTCCTCTTCTAAGTCACCATTCAAAAAGGCATTCTTCACATCTAGATGATTCAAGGACCAATCTAGATTAGGCCGCAATGAGACAAAGAGCACTTTCGAATAGTATTAAGTTTCGCCACAGAAGAAAAAGTTTCATAGTAGTCCACTCCATATATTTGAGTAAATCCTTTAGCTACTAGACGAGCTTTATATCTTTCCAAGGATCCATCTGAATTGTACTTCACAGTAAACACCCATTTACATCCGACAACTGTCTTCCCATCTGGCAGATCCACTTCTTCCCAAGTAGCATTCTTCTCCAAGGCTCTCATCTCCTCCAAAATAGCTTCTTTCCACTCATGAACATTTAGAGCCTCCTGAACACTATTTGGAATAACCATACTAGACATTTGTGAGATAAAAGCACAATATGGTGATGAAATATTTTTGTAAGATACAAAATTTGACAAAGGATGTTTAGTACATGACCTGACACCTTTCCTAAGAGCAATGTGAAGACCAAGTTGACTAGATGGATTATTTGTAGGAAGTTTTGGAGACTTACCATAAATTTCATGATCCAACCTCTGATTAGATTCTTGATGGTGCTGTGGGATGGTGGCTCTTTTTTGTGCTTGATGTTCCTTTGAATATACAAGACCTTTAAACTTTTCCGCATAGATATCAGTTGTTTCAATATTTTGATTTTGAGATGATTTTATCAAAGGCTGTTTAGTATTTTCAATATTTAAATCATTTGTTTCCACACTTTCTTTATTTTTCGACCCATTTTCTTTTGAAACATGATCAGACCCCCAAGAAATACCATTATTTGAAAAAACTCAAAAGTTAAATCAGAATTTAAATCAGAACCAGAATCAGTTGAGACATCTTCACTAGTGTTCTCCCCCTGAAGATGAAATTTGTCAAAGTATGATTGTCCTTCAAAAAAAGTGACATCCATAGAAATAAACATTTTTTTCAACTACCTGATTGTGCAAAAAAACAAGACAAGTCAGATTTTTCTAAATTTTGGGACTTCAACATTTTATACAGGTGCTCTATCTGTTCCTTGGTAAAAGGAAGAGATTCAAAAGAAGACTGCTGGCCCAGATTAGTATTGCTAGCTTGAAAAGCTCGTACATCTCCTCCTAACTTGGTGTTATCGCTGCCTGTTTTCTTCTTCGGTTTCCCATGCAATTTCCAGCAAGTATCTCGAGTATGCCATGGTTTTCGACAATGATCACACCAGGGTTTCTGCTTTCCCCCTGAGTTTGTACCTCGAGTTACAAGAGCAGATCCGTCAGCATCTATTTTTGGTTCATCATTATTCAGCATCACTTTTCGTCGTGCTTCTTCTTTACACACTTCTGAAAAAACTTCTCTAATAGTTGGTAAAGGATTTTTTCCTAATATACGTCCACGAACCTCATCAAGATCTTTGTTTAAACTAGCCAAGAAAACAAATACTCGTCCTCTTTCAATTTTCTTTTTGTACCGAGCACTGTCATTAGGATTCTCCCATTGTTCATCTTCAAACATGTCTAATTCCTGCCAAACAGCCATCATATCATTATAGTAAGCTGTTACCTCTCGATTACCTTGTTGCATTTTCCACATATGGGTGTTTAATTCGAATAACTGCGAATGGTTGTCCAAATCTGAATAGGTTTCTCGAACTGCTTCCCAAACATCCCGAGCAGTCTGCAAAAACATGAATGGTTTTCCAATAACCGGATCCATTGAGTTAATCAACCAGGCAGTAACTATTGAATTTTCTGAGCGCCACTGCCTGTATTTCGAATCATCGGTTGTTGGTGGTTTTATCTCACCATTCAAGTATCCAAGTCTCCCTTTTCCATCAATCACCAACCTCATGGACTGAGACCATTCAAGATAATTCTTGCCATTCAGTTTGTGAATGGTGATTTGAAGAGAATTTTCAAGAGGAACAGGTGGAAGTAGCTGAGAAACTCCCCCTGATGGTGTCATGCCACTCCTAGCTTCTGAAGTGGCTGAACTAGAGCCAACCATGGTAGCCTTAAAATTCATGATCAAGCCCTAAGCTCTGATACCATGTAGAATTTTATAGAGAAAGGAAAAAAGAGAAATGTTCTCTTATATTTTTTCTATATATCAAACATAGGAGAAACACAACTTATATCGACTAGCTAAAGGATAGAAAAAAACTTAGATAGGAACTAATTTATCTTATCCCTAAACCTTAGAATGTTTATCCATATCTCTAACAAACAAAAACTAATTAGTTATTCTAACTTATCAACAATATATAACTCTAGATTGCATCATCTGTATTGCCTTTCCTTTCTGGTTGCTAGCTATTATGTTTCAAGTCAGTCTTATTGGAAGCTATTATGTTCATAAGCCTTTATTTGGATTCAGTTCCATCTGGACTATTCTCTATTTCTGATGATGAAAAAGATATAGTTTGCTTACTTCGGAAATCAATGTTTATTTCTCGCTGGTAATAGATTTCATTATGTGGACCAGCTGCTTATTGACTTGATGGCGTTTCGAGAACAAGCTCTACGACTTATACTGGATCTAAGTAGTACAGTCATTACCTTGCTGGTGAGTATCAAAAATTGCTAGTCCTTTGTTTTGCAAAATATTATCATTCTGATTCAACTTGGTCTGAGCTGTCAACAATTAGCCTCAAACGACAAATGATCTTTAGAGCTTTGACTTTCTGATTAGTCTTCATACTGTTGTTGATGTGCATGGAACCCACGAAGATGCAAGTAGCATCTTCTCCCTCATATCTCAAACCTTTTTTGTACTATTTGGCCTTTTCCACTAGAGAAGGACAAAAACATAATGATTGTTTTTTTTCCCATGGTATCTCTGATAATTTGGCACAGTATTTTGCAGCCCCATCAGAACTCACTTATACTTCACGCATTTATGGATCTCTTTTGTTCCTTCATACGTGTTAACCTTTTCTCCGAGAAGGCAAGTCATCTTTCTGTTTCTTTCTCCTGTATTTCCTTCTCTTTTTTTTTTTTTATAATTTTATATTCTTAATTTTATATCTTTTATTTGAGAACTTCTGTATAGATTTGACATTAGAATTTGGTACTCTCTTGTAGATCCCGAGAAAAATGATGCTACAAATGTATAACCTTCTGCATGCCATGTCAAGAAATGACAGAGACTGTGATTTCTATCATCGGTATGGAATACTATTGATTAATGGGGTCCTTCTAGATGGGAGAGTTCTAGTGGAACTAGCCATGCTCCATTTTGTTTCTTGTTAAGTTTGGATCAGAATTTATTATGTACTCGATTATTATAAATAAATAAATATTAAGTTTGTAGGATTTGCATGATGTGAGAAGTCCTTTACCCTTACTATTTGAAAATAATGATGTTAGTAAAGCACGAGATGTAATATCTACCAAACCAGCTGTAGTTTGGTTAAGATGTTAAATTTCGTGAGTACATCCAGATTGGTTTTGGTTTATGCTACTATGATGAAAGAAAATAATATGCAATTCTTGAGTAGTGAAATTGGTGCAACAAGCTAGCTGCTGCCCCATTTAAGTTTTTATACAATCACCTGAATCTCTTTCTTTGCAATTTTTTATTTGTGGATGAATTTCTTATAGCAGTTAACTTTCAATAATTTTGTGCATAAAGAACCAAACTAAGGTTATTTGGAAAAAGTTGGAAATTTTTCAATTTTAATGGGATGCAGATATGGAAGCTAACTGGTCAAAGAAGCTTTTCTAGTGGTATGCAGCTAGTGGTATTTTCAAATCTATGATTATATTTTAGGTTTGAGCACACATCCTTTGGGTCCATTTACACATCAGGTGTTTGATTGATATAGTTGTCTCTGCATTCGCTAAAGATTATATATAGAAGGTTAATAACACAATCACACTGCACTTTGACAAAATGAATCTCAGGACTTTCAAAACAACGTTCTTGTTGAAATTCATGAATAAATGTGATATTCTTTATACAAATATGCTTATATCTTGATTCTCAAGTCCTGGTTTGAATTTAAGATTCTGCTAGGAAAGGAGGTAGCAAAGTATATCTAGAAATAAACATTGGGCAGATATTCTAAAAGAAGGCGATGTATTTAACTTTATGAGGAGTAAATTGATACCCTTTTCTACACTTTTCCTTCGTAGTGTACATAGTGTAAATCACATTTTTACCATTTTAGTCTGCATGTAATGGAGAGTGATGCAAAATACATAATCTTATATCCGCATAAGATCTTTAGCAGTTTATATTATCTTTTTCTCGCATGGCTGTTTCAATGTTTTTCTTAAAGGAATGTTATCATGTATTGGTATTTAATGTAATATAGAATTAATGTCTCTCTCTCTCTCTCTCTCTCTCTCTCCGTGTTTGTGTATTAGGTTGGTTCAGTTTATAGATTCCTACGATCCGCCATTGAAAGGGTTACAAGAAGACCTGAATTTTGTCAGTCCACGCATTGGAGAGGTCATTTTCATATATTTTCTATCTTAAGCAATTTGGCATAACTTCAGAATTTTCCTTTAGGTTTTCCTACACTTGTACAATTTGGTTCTTGATCAACGATTTTATGCAGTCCAGTTCTTGAATTGCAAAGAATGTGAAATTTCATACCTGCATTTTCACTATAAAAAGCTGAGATGAGTTCACATGAACCAATTTAGTCATGTGTACTTTGAAGTGTCAAAATACACGTTGATGTAAAATGCCAGTCTTGTCTTGCCATTGAAGGATCCCGGAAAACAGTTTTAAATTAAGTTTTACTAAAGTGATAGACTAATTGTGTATTGGGTCCTTGAAAACTAATACTAGTAAGGTATGGAGGCCCAATGACCACATAGTATTGGATCCTAATATTTTCAAAATTTCAGAACATACACGAAGACCTCAATTTTGACTTAATGCCATATATGAATTTAGGTGACTAGAAGGTATAACTTATAACAGTTTTTTATTGCTATTTGGTTACTTGTTTGAGATCCATATTGCAAAGGTATGAAAAGTTAAAATAAATTCTAGAATTATGCAAACAAATCTGGAAATCACTTCAATATTTGACGGTTTTGCTTGCGTAAGTGACCATAACAAACTGCATACTTCCTCTGCATATTTATTTGGAAACTATTGCCATTGTCCTGTGATATGCGATCCATTTCTTTCTTTTTGGCTTTTCTTTTTCCTTTTTCCTGTAAAAATTCCAATATTTACTCTCAGAAGTTTTGCTTTGAATGTCCAGGTATTAGAGGCAGTGGGTCCTATTATTTTCTTATCTACAGATACAAGGAAGCTCAGAAATGAGGGATTTCTAAGTCCATATCATCCTCGATATCCAGATATACTTACAAATTCTGCTCACCCAATGGTAAATGGGATTCTTTCGGAATATGTTAAGATTTCTTGAGTATGGGTTGTCATCAAGTTGCTAAAAAGACTACTGCTACTTTTCGCATTACTAACTTTAAGCACTTCTGTAATTGCAATGGTTTTTCCTAATTGCTCTTCTATTAACTTTTGCACTTTAGAGGGCCCAAGATCTAGCAGATGTCACATCTTATAGGGAATGGGTGCTACTTGGATATCTTGTTTGTCCTGATGAGCTACTTCGTGTCACTAGCATCGATATTGCTCTGGTATGACCCACATGATTAATAGCCTTAATTATTTATACGTATTAATTTTCTCTCTTCATATCATTTACTACGCACTCTCTGGGTGATATATTCGATGAGATGAAATATGTCTGCTACGTGGTATTGCTTATTTACATTCAAAAGTTTCATCATATAAAACACACAAGTTAGATATACTTGTATTGCATTTTTATGACAATTTCTTCGTAGTCACTAATTGAAGCACTGGGCACAATCTTAGCATGCATTGTCTGACGTGGAAACCTCAGATGTCTGGAAATGCAGTATTATTAGCTTTGTGGCAATAAGGGTTGCTATGCTTTCACTGAAGTTATAGTTGTGTTATTGGATGCCATTCATAAGTATTTGGGTTTTGTCTTATAAAATTAAAACTGCCCAAGATCATGTATATAGATCAAATTAATAATTTGTCTCCCGGCTGGAACATGGTTATCGCATTCTTATCCACTCAAATTGCTGACATGCTAGTTAGACGTGGAGTATAGCCCATGACCCTGGCCATGAGGTAATGCAGATCCTAGAGGTGGCTTCCATCAATTTCCCATGGTTTAGCACTTGCCCCTGCATAATGTTAAGAAATTAACTCTCAACTTTCATACCTCATATTCAATTAAAATTACGAAAGTAAATGTAGATAACTGCCCTTGCCCCACACTTTTGTTATTCTCTGCCCGCTCTCCCCTTTGATTTCCTAAAGGGATGGCAAAAGCAGCAAATCCATCTTCTCTCCTCACCCCTGTCGTGTGTTTCTTGGTTTAAGAGGATTCCTAATACTTCTTATTAAAAGTATAGTTAAGAAGCTCTATACCAAAAAGCTATCTTCCTAGTAGAGTTGTTCATTTTGTGGGCCTTGTCCTGGCGTGGAAGTTTGGGAGGTCCATTGACTAGGCTCAGCCAAACAATAAAATTTACTTATATTCTAAGGGCTGGTTTGACCCCTAAATGAATCCAAATACCAAGGCTAGTCCACCTTGAAAATTGGCCTTGGTTCGGTTCTGGCAGAGAGACAACCTCTCATCCATGGGAAATAAGTGAAGCTATGACAATGTGATGGTTTGACTAGTCACTAATGTTAGTATGTGCAAAATTTGGTTATTAGTTCACATGTTTTTATTTTCTCCATCTGTTTCCTTAAAATTTTATACATTTTGCATTGAAAACATCATTGCTTTAAAATTTTAGTGGGCATGAATATGGATGTGCCACTAACTTCTCATTTGGTTTTTCTGCTTCTCAAAGTCTGATTCTTTTTTCAGTTATACATTTTCTTCCAAGTAATATAGCACTCTTATTCTTCTGATCATTTATGGAGATGATAGTGCCTTGAATACATCTTGCAGTATTTTCTTGTTATCTTAAATTTCCTTTATTTTTTTCAAATGGTCTTCAGGTTGTACTGAAGGAAAATCTGATTCTGACAGTATTCAGAGATGAGGTGAGTGGTACTGTTTATCAACAAAACTGCATGCTCCAATTGCAATATTAGATTTTACTGAAATCTTGAATGTGCAGTATGTGCTACTACACGAGGATTATCAATTATATGTTTTGCCACGGATATTAGAGTCGAAGAAGATGGCTAAATCTGGACGCAGTAAACAAAAAGAAGCAGACTTGGAGTACAGTGTGGCAAAGCAGGTTGAGAAAATGATAAGGTATAGCTGATACTTTAAATAGTTTTGATGCAAAGAACTAAATGTGTTATTACATTTTTACTTGACCAATGTGAAAAATTCATAAAACAAGACCTATTATTTCCTAAAGAGACAAGTTTCCTTAGTTTTATAATGAAATCCTTTGAATATGAGAACAAATAGATATTTTCCCCATGTATTTGAGGAGGCTAGTATGTTAAGAAATTGGAAGATATAGATATAGATATTTTAATAGCACTATAAATTATTTTCTTTTTGCTTATAGAGAATGCTCACTGGCTGGAAATTTTGGGCTGGTGGTGATGAAAAATGATTAAGATATTAGACTAGCAAACTGGATGAATCCTTGACCATCTATATATATTCTAAAAAGCTAAAATGTGAAGCTATTCTTTCCCCCGAATTGACATTCTTTCCCCCGAATTAACATTCCAATAATTATTTTATTATTGCAATTTGTAATACAAGACCTTAGGAATTTCATTTCGTCTTTGTAGATAATGCCATAAATTTCTCTTGTTTGCCTTCTTTCATGTTAAAATTTCTGAAAGCAGCTATTAGCATTCATTAGATGACCTTCAAAGTTCCATCTTAAATAATAAAAAGAGTAGAAGAAATTGATTACCTAAGTGGAATTCCTGTGGGGACGAGGATGACCCAGCATGACTGGTGTTCCAGCATCAATGTAATTTGGAAACTGGCAAATTTTTGCAGTGAAGTGCATGAGCAGGCGCTCTTATCTTGTGATTCCATTCACCACGAGAGGAGAATATTGTTGAAGCAAGAAATTGGAAGAATGGTGCTCTTTTTTACTGATCAGCCAAGTTTGCTGGCTCCAAATATCCAGGTAATAGAGTTATTGCGGACAATTTCTAACAGGATGGTTGAGGTGACTGCACTTTTATTGTAATTTCTTAATTAGGAAGCTTTCATGTGCATATATCACACTATATTTTTTGTAAGTCGCTGATTGTTTATGGAGCTAACCAGTTTGGGTATTTTGGACCTCTTTTAGACGTGGGCTGAAAATCCTTGTTTCCATCTCAGGCAATTACAAAATAGGTTGAAGAATTTTAGGAAGCTTCTAATTGTTTTTTGCTAGAATGTTGTTAGAAGAGAATGTTATGAACTTAAAGAACTACTTGGAAACTTATTCTTTCGGCATTTAGCTTTTGCTATTTCAAAGGGTATCCTTGTTCCACATTCAGTCTGTTTGGATATCAGTGAGTTTTACTTTGTTAAATTCATTTTCTTATTCTAATATTAAAAATCAGTAAGACCCATCCCTGTGATTACCATCTTTTGTTATTGTGATACATTTACTTTCCAGTTATTTGTAAACTCTTCATGTTATAAAGGTCTATTAGTAAAAATCCTGTAACAAAGTATTTTAGCCTGATCTAGGAATAGAGAAGGATAACAGAATGAAATAAAGGGGATAAGAAAATGGTCCAACTTTTCACTCTCATTCCTTTTTCACTTCATAGATATTAATTTGACTTTATTACTCATAGCATGCATGAAATAATGCTGGTTGCAACAGTTTTCACCAACTTTATAATGTTCCCTACAGATGGTATTTTCTGCTCTGGCTTTGGCTCAATCCGAGGTCATCTGGTACTTCCAACATGTAGGAATTGCCTCATCAAAATCTAAAGCTGCTCGAATGGTACCAGTAGACATAGTACGTCAGCTTCTTCCATGCATCACTTAAATCTATTGCCATGACATTTCTGTTAGTAATATGGTTTCTACTTGCCAACACTCCTAACTGACCTGCAAAGGGGGTCTGAATGGCCAACCCTAACTAGTATCAGTATGGGACATAAACTTGATTGAGTTGTTTACAAACTTGTAAATGTTAGTTTAAAGTTGTGCTATTTTTGTTGCAGGATCCAAATGACCCAACTATAGGTTTCTTACTAGATGGAATGGATCGCCTATGTTGTTTAGTGCGCAAGTATATTGCAGGTTAGAATGATCTTGATGAAGCAAATTTTTGGTTTCTGCTTCCCGGACTATCATACTTTGTGCTGATTTGAAATGTGTGGTCTATATAAATAAAGTCCACATATATAAATCTGTGAAATCAAATGCACAAAAATGCAGTGCAGTTCTGACAAGTTTATTTACTTTCTTTTGGCTGGTGCAGTTCTGACAACTATCATTTCATAGACATTGCAATGCTTTTCCCTGACATATCTTTAATGAATGGCCTTCATCATTATTAATTAGCTCTCTTGATTCTAGGTTCTATGGCGCTTTAAGTTTGTTTGAAATTGATTTATGGTATTTATGTCGAGTTAAAAGTAAAAGTTATAATTGGTGTTTATGTTCCTAAACCTTGGAATGCTATGGAATAGTCTATGAAATGATAGTTGTTATTTTCTTTTGAAAAAAAATGATATTAACTCTAAAATGATAGTTGGTAAACCCAAAGCTCAGAAACGAAGGAATTTCCATATTGTCCGCAAACTGATATGTTCTAGAAATCTGGAAGTCTAAGCAATGGACATTAAGTGCGAACAACTGAAACAGTAAAGAACCACTCTCCCATCCTTGACACAGGAAGTCCAATATTTATAATTCATCAGCATTCAACTGCAAACTGCAGGCAAAGCAATTACCAATGTAATGGTGTAAATACTCGGTCCATATTTTATCATGGCATCTCTCTCTTATTATTGTTTATGTTCTGAAGCTGTATGTTACACTATCATGCAGAACACTTTTACCTGTCTCGAACAGCTGCTAAACTGATGGTTCAACTTTTTGAATAAAAGTGTAGAGTAACTGCTGCAATTCTTCTTCTGATTTTTATTAACAGAGAATGCAGACAGGTTTAGAAGAGTTAGAAAAGTTCTGTTTTTTAATAAAAATGGATATGGCTTTAATGTTAATTGCTATAACTTTTATGTTTTCTTAAATATCAGCCAAACATGTGACTGTGCAACTGCTTTATATTTTGTGATTCTGTTTTCTTCGTTCACAGACTTCTTATACTCTATGGATGAAAATCTTGAACTATGATGCAGCTATTCGAGGATATGCATTATCATACCTTTCTTCTTGTGCTGGGAGAATCCGGTTTTTGCTGGGAACTCCAGGAATGCTGGCTCTTGATCTGGATGCTAGCTTGAAAGGGCTGCTACAGCAGATAGTTCAACATCTTGAAAACATACCAAAACCACAGAGTGAAAATGTTTCCGCCATCACATGTGATCTATCCGTAAGAAATCTTTCTAAGTGCTTTTTATATTTTGTGGCGACATTTTCTTATTTGAGCTGATGCCTTTTTGCTTTTGAAGTACTCCGACTACGATTCAGAATTAGATAGCATCACAAAAAGAAAATGCTGGAGCATTTGTCTCTCATATATGAAAGATATCCTATATTGAGATGGTTGAAACTCGAAGAGATGTAATCGGTTTGATGTTGTTTGAAAGAAGGAAAAAAGTACAGTAGTTGTACTTTATTCTCTCAACCCTGTAATCGATGAAAGGACACTCAATATACTGTTACATGCCTTGGGGTTTCTATCCATTTCTTTTTGTACCTACATGTGCATTTGTATGCATGTCTGTATCCATAAATGTTTACAGCTGATTGGGTGCATATTCTCTGTTAAGTCTAGCAACTATGTCGGGGTAGGAATTAGCACCATTAGGAAAGCTTATTCAAATAAGCACGCATACACATGTTATTCTGTGTACGTGCTTGCGACCAACCACATTTGTTTGTTTTATTGTATTTCTATGAATCCTTTTGTTAGATCTCTTTTACTTTTGATGGTTGGTAGTAACAGAAGTAGTCTTATGGTGGTCTTGACATAGAATATTTCCCTTCTCTTTACTAGAATTTTAAGTTTCACTATACTGCATCCAGAGTCTCGGTTAAGATTGCTCATTTCTCAGAGTAGAGATTCTATTAAACAGCAATTGATAGTTTTTCCAAATTACATTCTTATGTTGCTAGAATTCCAGCTGATCCATTCCAATTAATTAATTGAATGCTCTGGAGGAACTGGTTTCATATTTGAATGGTGTGATTGAATGGACTGCTCACACTAATCAGCATATAGTAATTTATTGTTTAATAGTTTGTCGTCGTAATCTGACTGGATAGATATATCTATGATTTCATGGAACTAGCTTGTGGATGCCTAGTGGAACTTATTTGCAAATTGCAAGTTTTCCATCTTGAAGAAATTCCATACCAAAAATAAAATATGTGCAGAGCTCCTTAGGAAGCTGTTGAATTAGCAGTATCAGTAAATACTTTGTCAAATGAGAGGATTTCTTCCTTAAGGATCTTAACTCTTAGTCACAACTTGGTGGAAACTTCATTATGTGGATATCCTTGCAGGTAGCCTCTTTAAGAGGTTGTCTAGAACAAATTATTTAGGATGAAATGAAAAAAAATTTCTGCTTTGGTGTTCTGTACTATATGAGGATTGTGATTGTGATGCATATTTTCCTTAAGGTTTATGCATTACTAATGAATCATTCCTAGAATCCTCAGCTTTATAGGTTTTCATATCTTTTTGCTTGTTTCCATATTACACCCTAATTCAGCTAATTTCTTAAATACGCAGCCCCTGCCCTCTTGAATTCAGCCCCCAAATGCCTTCAAATTGCGCTACATTTATAAAGCCAGTACCACATTCCCAACATATTTATATACTGCTTTTGCTTTGTAGACTTATATTCGCATCATGCAAAGCTCGACAGATTGGGAAGAGACTGCCAATAGTTTTTTAGATTTTGTTGAGATTTCTTCTGTGATGTGTCTTTACAAGATAGGTCCTCTATTTCTGATCCAACTTTATGATAGTTATACTGGAGTTTAAGGCTTGAGCTTTCCAAATTTGATTTTTCTCTTACCATGGATAATGATCTGGATTTTCTTATTGAACTGTGCTTTGTTCTATCTTTACTGCCACATTTATTTTCTTCTCCATTATTTTTTTTCTCATTACAGCATGTGCTTCTTAATGGGCATGTTTCTAGTTGCATCACATTTTTCATTTTTAAGCAGGAATTTCGTAAAGACTGGTTGTCAATATTGATGATTGTTACATCTGCTCGGTCATCTATAAACATAAGACATTTGGAGAAAGCTACTGTCTCCACTGGAAAAGAAGGCTTACTGTCAGAAGGAAATGCTGCTTATAACTGGTCCAGGTATTCTTGAACTTTTATTTAACATTGTACCAAACTATTAATTACCAAAATAATTTTGTGAAACAATGAAATACTCTGGTTAAAAGCTCAGTTAGATTGTTTGGTGGCTGTCAGAAATGTGTGCATGTCAAGCCCCAAAGGACCATGGCTGTTATGTTAACTAAGGAGACTGCACATGTGAAAGGTCATAAAGTGCATGTCTAGGCTTGGTGCTCTAGGTGCAGAAAAGTGCAAATGCTCTTACTTTAGATAACATAATATTTTATATTAAGTAGTTAGTGGAAAATAAATAGATTGTTCTGTTTCAATTTTGATACTTGGTGAAAATTGATATATGAAGCATTGTTTAATTCTGCAATATACATACAAACGCGCACCCTGTTGAAATTGGTTCTTTTAAGGAATGGCTATAAACAGCTTTCTCTGAAATCTCAACTAATATAATTGTGGTTTTGTAGGTTAAATGACATCTTTAGAGAGCTGAGTTCTGGGTTTTATCTTAGTTATGTAGAATCACAAATAACAAAACAATCACAAGAGAAAGCAAAGTGCAAAGTTATATGCTATAAGTTGAGCCATAAAAAATGTTGGGACCTAAACTAAACCTTTCGCAGTAAGATGTCAATTGGGTGGTTATTCCTGCAAACTATTAGATGTTCTATTGAAAAATAAATGCCCTTTTCATTCAGGTCTATGTCTATGCTATGATCTTTTCTGTGTTGACTGTACCAGCCGCTGGTTGTCTCTCTCTTTTATATCCCTAGCCAAAAGATAAAAACATTGAAAAGGAAAAGAATTTTAGAAGCTACTTTCTTTCATGTTTCATGTCTTTTATTTTGTATTTATGATTTCTTTCAGCTTTTTAATCAAAAAGCATGGTGGTGTATATTGTAGATTTGATTAGCAGGTTTAAGTGTTAAATTACAGGAAGTCAGATCCCAATGGGAATAAAAATCAAGCTTGTGCCCTTTAATTCTCTTTGATTGAAATTTGAAATCACTGAAAAGATGTTAGCCTTTCATTGAATTTATCCTAGTTTGAACAGTAAATAATGCATCCTTGAGAAAATGTGTCAAAAACTGAAAATGGAGAAGAACTAATCTCATGATGGAGTCACTCAACAGCATTTTGTAATATAATGATCAAGGAATCATAGATTCACTTGTCTGTGAAATTTGAAGTCTGTTTTCCCATTAGGGAATTGGAAACGCACTTTGATTGTGCATATAGCTTTTCATAGCAGCCTCGCCTCCTATGTTACAAAATTCTAATGTTTTACTAATTAATTTCCTATTTAGCTATTATAGGTGATTCTTAGGATCATTAAGTTTTCCTTAATTGTCTTAATATTTTGCTAGTTAATTTCCTATTTAGTTATTATAGATAAATCTTAGGATCTTCCTTAAATAAGTTTTCCTTAATTGTCTGTTCTTAATTATGAAGTATGGTTAAGGGTTAGAGGCTAGCTTACCCTCTCTTGTAACTATTTAAACATTATTTTCTTATGGAATAAAGGAAACAAAAATTTCTTCAAGGTTGTGAATTCCTAGAGTTCAAAGATCGTAGAGTTCTCTCTATTGAGCCCTTAATTGTAATTCAATATAGGTCGTAAAGGTAGACACTCAAGCAAAAACTATTCACTCGCTTTCGATCCCATGGTGAATCATAGACCTATAACCCGATCCCAAATGCAGGACCGTAACAACTTGGTATCAAAGCCTACTGTTATGGGTGATTTACGAAGTTTACAACAGCAGTTGGAGGCGTTTATAAAGATGTATCAAGATGACAAATTACGTGCAGCTGAAGAGATGGCTCGTAGTGACAAAGACTACTGAGAAATTGGAGGGTCTGTCCCAAGAAATTGCAGTAGCTAAGTCAGCATGCCAGAGTGGAGAGGAGGACAGTAGTGTAAGTGGAGGCAGAATTGACAAGCCAACAACAAAAAATAGTAGTTCGGGCCGAGCTGAGGTGAGCTCTTATGTTCTAAGGTATTCCAAATTGGACTTTCCTTGTTATGGTGGTCAAGGTGACCCTTAGGCTGGTTAAACAAGTGCGAACATATTTTTTGTCACCACCGCATCTCGGAGGAAGATAAAGTGGGCTTAGCATCTCCTCATCTAGAGGGTGACGTGCAATTATGTTTTTTAAAGTTAGATAGAGACCGACCTTACTTGAGTTGGGATGATTTTAAGCAATATCGCAATCTAAGATCTGGCCCGCCTATTCGCAATAATAAATTTGGAGATTTAGCAAAACTAAAACAAGATGAGACAGTCACGTAGTAACAACGTTTGTTTGAGCAACTTGCAACACGTGCAAACCCTCTAACCGCAGAACAAGAGGTGCAATCGTTCATTAGTGGTTTGCAAGATTATATTAAAGTAGTGGTAGAGACTCAACACCCAAAAGACCTCACTAGTGCTATGAGTTTGGCCTGCTTGTATGAGAGGCGGGGTGGGTGACGAAATAATAGCCTTCCACCTATGCAACGAACACCACCAATCCAACTGGACCACAAATGATGAAACGTCTCACCAGGGCAGAGATGGAAGAAAGGCGAAGTGGAGGGCTTTGTTTCAACTACGACGGGCAGTACGTAAATGGTCATCAATGCACAAGGTTGTTCTCCATGCAAATTTGGGAAAATAATAAACAACCTGAGGATGGATGGCGTACGATGAGGTAAAATTGGAGTCTAAAAGTTCTGTCTATGCTAATAAGGGCATAGGTGCTCCATAGACTACAAGTTAAAGGTTGCATGGAGGGGAAAGCAACAATTCTCTTTGCACTTGAGGACAAGTGCATTTCCAAGGGAGGGA